>NC_072826.1:1052500-1680000 GCF_027744805.1 Dunckerocampus dactyliophorus
GAATTAACAATGGAAGAGAGGCAGACCATCGTAACACTTAAAAATACAGGTTTTTTCCTCCAGAGAAATTGGGAGTGTTCTAAAACTTTTGATATCACTTATTGATATTACACATGGACACAAACTGATAATCGATAAAGAGTGGATTGGTGACAGGAGCTGAATATTTCAATAATTGATCCTTATTCGTAAGAATAAAAATGTTTTTGTCTTGGAACAATTTTGATGTGGACCTCTGTCACAGAGCAGATCGAGCTCAGTTTAGAGATTTCACTGTGATTGTCAGGATTTTAGTCATAAATCTTGTCAGTATACCAAACCCTATTCAACTTCATATTACAGCAAGATATGCTGTAGTATCTATGGAAGCACACAAAGCTCAGAGATCCTCTCTCAGGAGCATCACGCACAGACCTTTGGCCTCAGGGCGTACTCACACTAGACCGTTCGTATAATGCTGGTCTTGGGACTGATATTCCTCCTCCCTCTCCTGGCCCCTGCTGGCCTGCGCTCACACTGTGCATTCGTGCCATGGCCCATCACGTCTATCCTGCTGTATTTCTGCAATGTCTCTGCCTTAGTGAAATAGTGGCTTTTTTGGAGTCGCTCTGATAATTTGTTTTCTGCAAGGTTGCCGCTGTCATTAGTTACTTGCAA
The DNA here is from genome assembly GCF_027744805.1 of Dunckerocampus dactyliophorus. Lineage (NCBI taxonomy): Eukaryota > Metazoa > Chordata > Actinopteri > Syngnathiformes > Syngnathidae > Dunckerocampus > Dunckerocampus dactyliophorus. The sequence goes on from NC_072826.1 coordinate 1,053,158, forward strand.
GAGAGGCGATCGCATTAATTAAATGATATGTTCTATTCTGCTCTATTGCTACAGTTTCTCTTAATATGTGGACAAGTTTCTCCCATATTTGGAGTCATTCTGATCATTTATTTTGGCCAAGGATGCTGCTGTCATTCATTTTCGCAAGAGGAGCATTATTTAAATGACACATCTTTCTTACACACACAAATGCAACCCCGCGTGAGTGCTGTGGAATTTTAGTTGATACTGTCTGTATTGTTCAAATACTGGGGAGTGAAAAAGTGTTTGCCCCCTTCCTGATTTTTTATTTTTTTGCATGTTTGTCACACTTAAATGTTTCAGATCATCAAACAAATGTAAATATTAGTCAATGACAACACAACTGAGGACAAAATGCAGTTTTTAAATGAAAGTTTTTATTATTAAGGGAGAAAAGCTCCGTGGCCCTCCGTGGCCCTGTGTGAAAAAGTGTTAAAACATGACTTAACTGTGGTTTATCACACCTGAGTTCAGGTGGAAAAGGTTATAAAGCCATTTCTAAAGTTTTGGGACTCCTGCCAACCACAGTGAGAGCCATCATCCCCAAATGGAGAAAACATGGAAGAGTGGTGAACCTTCCCAGGAGTGTCCGGCCAACCAAAATGACCCCAAGAGCGCAGCAACGACTCATCCAAGAGGTCACAAAAGACCCCACAACAACATCTTGCCTCAGTTAAGGTCAGTGTTCATGACTCCACCATAAGAAAGAAGCTGGGCAAAAACGGCCTGCATGGCAGAGTTCCAAGACCAAAACCACTGCTGAACAAAAACAACATTAAGGCTTGTCTCACTTTTGCCAGAAAACATCTTGATGATCCCCAAGACCTTTGGGAAAATACTCTGTGGTCGGACGAGACATAAGTTGATTGATTATGTGGTGGTAGTGTGATGGTCTGGGGTTGTTTTGCTGCTCCAGGACCTGGAAGACTTGCTGTGATAAATGGAACCATGAATTCTGCTGTCTACCAAAAAATCCTGAAGGAGAATGTCCGGCCATCTGTTGGTGACCTCAAGCTGAAACCAACTTGGGTTCTGCAGCAGGACAATGATCCAAAACACACCAGCAAGTCCACCTCTGAATGGATGAAGATTTTTGGAGTGGCCTAGTCCAAGTCCTGACCTGAATCCTATTGAGATGCTGTGGCATGACCTTAAAAAGGAGCTTCATGCTGGGAAAGCCTCCAATTTGGCTGAATGACAACAATTCTGCAAAGACGAGTGGGCCAAAATTCCTCCCCAGCGCTGTAAGAGACTCATTGCAAGTTATCACAAACACTTGATTGCAGTTGATGCTGCTAAGGGGGGGCCCAACCAGTTATTAAGTTTAAGGGGGCAGTCACTTTTTCACACAGGACCATGTAGCTTTGGATTGTTTTTCTCCTTCCTTAATAATAAAAGGTTTCATTTAAAAACTGCGTTTTGTGTCCAGTTGTGTTGTCATGGAGTAATATTTACATTTGTTGGATGATCTGAAACATTAAGGGTGACAAACATAAAAAAAAAAAATAAGAAATCGGGAAGGGGGCAAACACTTGGTCACATGTGGAACTATGTGCTGAAGAACATTGTGGAGCGTTTGTAAGTAATTCCACATGCTTTTTGAAGTGTATACAACTTCAGCCCTACTGATTGAATTACATGAATGTAAGAAGGAATCCGTTTACTCACCATGGAATGAAATCCGACCCCGTGCAGCATTTTTGCCCCGTCGATTCTCCGCAACACATTCATATGTTCCCGCATCTTCCTGTTGGAAATTTGGGATTTCCAGAACAGCGTTTGAGTTCTTCATTTTGACTTTGCTAGGAAAAGGGACTCCACCAGTTCTCCTCCAGCTTATTTCTGGAACGGGGCTGCAAATGAACAGATAATTGTCCTATGACGGTAAGTGTTTGTGACTGTATCAGGGTTCAAAAGCTTTAAAAATAGATATTGCACCTTACTCAAGTGATGAATATGATGATGAATAATGTGATGCTTTTGCAAGCTTAAATCTTGTAGAGCAGTACTTATCCATGCACCAACGATCTCATGTCACATACGCAACAATGCTGACTTACTTTCCCAAAGCAAAACATTCCAGTTTCACAAGTGATTCCTTCGCAGCAGGAACCGAGTCAGGAAAATGGACTTCTATTTTGGGTTCGTATTCCCCCATTACTCCTACAAAAGAGAGAGACATTATATGATAAGATTTTGTAGAAATAATGAACTGGAGCTGTGGACTGCACACCGGATCAAAGAGAGAGCAGTGACATTCGGGGGCAGTAAGTAAAGAAAATCGTTACGCGATTGCAGAGTAAGTGACAACTGTAGGGCTGGAAAAGGGGGATGGTAATCAAAGGTGGCTTATAAAAGATTTAAGGAAGACATTAGGTAAAAGACATGCTTAGTAGATATTTATCACCAGTGGCACTGGCGCTTGATTTATGATTTTATTTATATTCACCTTACTTGAACAGCTCAGTTACTGCTCCCTTTAACATTTCAAACAGTGAAAGCTGACATTTCAAAAGATGTGTATTAGATGGTATTTAGCAAATGCTAATTTACTTAGGACTTATCACTTTGAAGTTATACATTCTGTTATGAATAAAGGTACCCTGTGCGGCGTATGGCCCTGGGAGCAGAATGCAACATTTGCCTTTGGTTCGCTGCTACTCGTGTGATCTGGTGCCCTTTTTTCCAAAAAGAAAAACATATGATTCATAAAATGCATTAAATGTGAATAAGCACACATAAGTAAACTATGTAGTCCTACCGGTGCGTAGGTTACACCTACACACAACAACCCTGCCGCATACAAATACATTTAAAACACGCAAGCATGAATTCCTTTGAATTGGATGCTTTGATGAAGACTTCTATAGGATGCAATTAAACTGTACATTTAAGTTATTGTGGAACCTTGGTTAGCAGAATTAATCCGTTCCAGTCGGTCCAACAAACATACTCGAACCGAATAGAAATCCAATTAATCTGTTCCAGAAAGCCACAAATGTTAACACAAAACATGTTTTAATAGTTTTACAATTATACTGTAGATTGACACGCAGAATGAACATTTAACGCCACTTTTATACTGTACCTTCCAAAGACAGCCAGATCAACACGGACACCACCTTTGTGTTTTTCCATGATCCAACATAACCCAAAATGGAGCCAAAGAAAGTTGCAAGTGCAAGCATTTTGGTAAAGAAAGTGAGAAACATTGAATTCAAGACATAACTCATTGCAAAACACAAAGGTGGTGTCCGTGTTGATCTCGCTGCCACATTGTGTCTTTGGCAACAATCACGTCTTCGTTAAAATGTTTATCACTTTCATTCGTCATTTCTTTATAACTAGAATAATTTTCTGCGAGTATTGCTATACACTATGTACAACTATAAAAACGTTATAGTTTTGTGTTAACATTGTGTTAACATTTTTGAGACTTGTGGTGTAACTGTTTTAATTGGCAAAGAACTACAGTCAACTGCTGATGACATCGTAGCTGGGTGACATAGCTGACTTACGGTTCCTGTTTCCTTGTAGTAGCAAGCTAAAAGGGTGCTAACAAGGACGTTTGGGGAAGGCGGTCTCATGCAGTGTACTAATATAATGATTGTACACTACCTGGAAAAAGTATGCAGACTGAGGCAAAAATTTGGAGTACATTTTCGGCGTTAACCGAAAAACATGCTAACAGGGGCATACGCTAACCAAGGTTACATTGTAAATATATTGTGTGGTAAAGATGGTTCGAACTGATTAGTATCGTCCCTATACTGGCCAAGTCTGATCCAAACACCCAAACTATCAAGTAAATACTCAGTTTCATGTTGTGCAAAAGGCCTTAAACAGACTTTAACAACGAAGAAACAGCTTTTCCAGGAGAAAGACAAGGCAAAAGTGCTTCATATACAAATAAAAGCTCAGTTTAGTTTTTCAGTTTATAAATAATAAATAAATGGGACTAAGAAAGATTCGAAAATGCAATTTTCGACGAAAGAATTATTTTCTTCCTTTTTCTTTTCGTTCTTGGCTCCGAAGGAGTCGGTGCCTCTCCAGCCATGAACCTCGCTGCACATCACCGGTAAAGAGTATGCAGAGGTTTCACAGTCATCTACTGCAAAGGAGAAAAGAAAGCCCCGACCAAAGCCATTCGTGGAAGAGCTCTTTGTGCACCTTCAACAAGAGCAAGAGGCTCTTCAGCACCGCCTCCATTATTATCGATGAAAGGAGGAGCAGACTGACAGCTGAGGAGGCTGAAATGTTAAATTGTTTTGAAAAACAATCTGGACCTCATATTGAGTCACTACATTGATATAACATCGGAGGGCAGGCACTGTGTGCCATTTTACACTGTCAGTTGGATGTGCTCTTATCTATGTGTCAAGTTACACTTATTTAAGTTATGGTCAAGACTGGTTTGAGACTTAGATTTAACATTTTGTCCAGTTTGTAGCTTTCATTTCATTCCATTTTATTTGGAATATTTGAAACAGGCTGCTAGGTGTGGTGACCAATCAAAAAGGCCATTAAAAGTAATGTGCAGCAGCGGCAGCATCGCATAACATGAATCATGCTGTGGGCAATTTACTTTCTTCCTTCAGGGAAGCAGAATATCTGAACATGGTGTTTTTTTATATCTATATTAACCAAAGTACATGCATACAAATCTACAGCTATAACAAAAAAAGAGAAAAGAAGGTTACATCCCCGTATCAGATTGGTATCGATATGGGCATGTATGGTGACAGGATTGGTATTGGACATGAAAACGTGTGGTCAAGCCTGTGTTCAAACATTTCCAGATCAATGTTCATCTGAGTAGTAAAGCTCAATTATTCAATTTACCATCACTTCTGAGGACCAGTGGTGTCGGAGAGCTTAATATCTTCTCCCTTGTGACGGTGTTGTTCACCACGCAAGTGTAGTTTCCCACATCTGAGGGTTCTACCTTGGCTATGTACAAACTTCCAGTCTCTTGTGAGATGAAGCGACGACTGTCTTGTTGGACAAAGTGCGGATATTGATTGAAGATCCATGCAAAAGTCAGCTCTGAAAAAGACAGTAAATGTTAAGGTGCACGGTCATCTTCAGCCTTGGTCACAACCGGACCTAGGCTTGTTTTGTTTGTGGACAACTTAGAGTAAGATCTCGACACGCATGGAGGACGTGCAAAATATCTGAACGTGTATTGGCCGCACTAATTATGTATGTGGGATGCGCGTGTGGTGCACGACACACATACGAGTCCACAAGTGCCAAGTATGAAAACATTGACATTTTGCCCAAAACTGACACCAGCAAAATGTACGAAAGACACACGTTGGCCATACGGACGACGCACAAAGACGTACGAAGTGCGTAAGTTTGTCTTGCAACCTGAAAACAACTAAAGCGCCCATAGAGTTTGTTTGACATGACAAAGAACCTCTGAGGCCCGTCTGGGACCAGTCTACGGCTCGAAAATCAACATGTCACACACGTTCTGCATTTTTCGGCACGTAGACCGGTCGTAGGAGCCCGTACGATGGGTTGTGACCAAGGCGTTATACACTGAGACAAAAAATAACTACTTGATACCCCGATGTACATTTACCCCCTTAAAAAGACCTGAAGAGTCCAGAAGAGCTACAGAATATCAACAGCAAAAACAAAATCCGGAAAAAAAACATGAAATACATTAATTTGTACTACAAAGCACGCACATTAGTCCTGCTCCTTCAGCAATAAAACTGGTGAGAAAGAGAACGAGACTGCTGTTGTCTCTGTAATTTGAAAGCAAATACAAGATAATACGTTATCACCCTCGCACGCGTGCACGCGACGGACAGGACACCTCAGCTTGGTTGATAGCAGGGATGGGCGATATGGCCTCAAATCCACATCACAAAATACATCACAGCCTCTTGACGATAAATGTCAGGATATATTTATTTCTTCTAAATTTAAGAAGCCATCATTATTTACAGAATGGTACAGAGTCTATAATTTTATCTCCAAAGTGGGCCGCGTTAACTTGCGTGATTGGTGTAATTCAATACAATCTATGAGTTTCCGCGCATGCGCTCTGTGACAGGTGACTCCAGTGAATCGTGAACCGCATGGATTCAGTGAGTCACGGAGGTGGACTTGTTGCGCATGTACGAGTTTCTCGAGTGACGTAGACGTGAGCGCTGAATCATACTTCAGCATCGCCGCCATACAGAGAAAACATACAAGATGGTTAATTCATGTCTAACGGATGCCAGCCAGCGTGGCTACGCAAGTGTACGTTGGTAAACCTCACTCCCTTGGCTTAAAGGGTCACGCTGGGTTGACAGTCTGGGCTTTTGGCCTGGCGGTCAGCGCTCTCGACTCCCATTCCAAAGGTCTTGTGTTTGAGCCTAGCGGGGGGTTGGCCGAAACAGGCGGGTTACACATGGTCAGCATGGAATACAGTCCAAAGAAGATCTCACGCCTTATCTTTCACAGGTAAGGCTGAAAAAAATACTTTTGATTGTATTTGGCCATTATAACATCATTTTACAAACAGGATTGTTGACTTTGTGGCACAATGCTGTGGATTCTCGCCATGAAACCAGCCTCCAAAGCTTTGTAGAAAGGCACTTTATTAAGTTAAGATAAGGTCCATTTTCTTGCATTTGTTTAGGGGCAGATATGTCACATCCAAACGTATCGCTGTGACCTGCCAACCAGTGAATTGTTTCCATAGTGAGTATATGGGAGTCTACGTGTGAGGGGGTTTTTGTGCATGAGTCCTATGACATGACTATGACTATGACACCCCACTTACTTTTGTGGTTGCCTCATAACAGCTTCAGCCAGTAAAAGGAATCAAGTTTACCATCACTTTAAGGCACCAAAACTTTATAATTTAAATCTGGTGAAGGACGAACAACTTTACGTAAGGGAATTAAACACAACTGCATTCGGTGGCATTCCCGTGATATGTCTGTGGTATATGTCTATATTCTCAGTCATCCAAGTCATAATCCGCAAAAGGTTGACTCGAGGCAACTGGATTCTTGTTGTTGGTTGAAGACATTTCAACTTTAATCCATCTCCAATTTGCATCTCCAAAAGGAGGGACATTCCTTTGAGGACAACAATGTCCAAATTCTGGATAGAGAGGACCGAGAGCGCTGGTATAGAAGAGGTGTGAAAGAAGCCATCCATGTCAAACTTGAAAGGCCCTCTCTGAACAGAGGAGGAAGTTTACACCATCGCCCTAGTCTGCTTACAGTCATCAGTCAAAGGTCACGAAGTGAAATCAGTGGCATGGATGGATAATGAGATGAAAAGATAGATTTCGTAGATGGTCTGAGGGTGAGAAGCAGCGATTAGTTGTAATGTTCCTTCGTAAGAGAAGAGAGGCCTGTCACGATGAATAAGTATATCATTCCGAGACGAGCACACTGCACAGATTTGCAGTAGCGAGAATGGGCTCTGTGTAGTCTACCACTTCTGAGGTGACGACTATTCAGTCAAAACAGGGAAGCAATGACTGTCAATCATCTCTCCGAGGGAGAAAATCTAAGCCTTCTGAAGGAGCGATTGTCCAACCTGGTTGAAGTGATGCTGGCACAATGTTGCTTCTGATTTGATAAGCAGGGACCATTACCTGAACATATTTCTTTCAGGAAGTAAACATACTTGCTTGGATACAACGCAGTAACCCTTTTCCAATCACAACACGACTTGTTCATACTGTTCATCCATTTTGAGTGGAGTTTGAGTTTGGTCAATGCAGTCGGAATTCTGCTTCAACTGTGCTGACAAGTCAGAAATTCCTTGTTCCTCCGCATTCAACAGTGAGTCAACCCACTCAAATCACACTTGAAACGGTCTTGATTCCCACAGCATATCGCCGGCTTTGCAGGTGTCAGATGAAGTTTATGTGCACAATCACTCCCTTCGAAATGAAAATGAATGACACAAAGCAAGCGAAGGGAAGGAGAATGACAACAAAAGAAAGCAACGCCAGGCCCCCACAGCTTCATTTCTGAAAATGGAATACAGACTAGTCCATTGGCTACAGCAGGCAACTGTGCATAAGCCTGCATCAGAGCAGAAAGCTGTCAAACTGTATTTCACAGAGAAAACTCTTGCCCATTATCCAATAGACCAGCTGCACAATGCAGTACACTCCAAACTGTTCTCTTGTGTGGGAAACTGGTGCTCCAATGTGCAAGCTACTGTATCAACGGAGAGACAATCTCAACAGCAGCCATTGTTCATGCCTCGCGGATGCCCACGGAAAGAGAAAAAAAGTTGCATCTTTATTTGGAGTGGAGAATTTTTAGCTTTTCTTCTTAAAAGCACATGTAAGGATGGGTGTGTTTTCATGAAATGCTCAAGCCCTTTTGTTGGATGTCACTGTCATGGAATTAGATGAGCATATTTCCACAAAACTCAAATGCCGAAAAAAGAAATCTTTGCCAGTAAATTTGTAAGAACAGGTGTACGACTATAACAAGGAAATTGGCTGTCATTACATTATTTTATTAACACAATACAGCTACAGTATCAGTTGAATTTGCTCAAAGAAAGCCAGCTGATGAATCTTTGCAAGGCTTATGAAAACTTAAAAGAAAATGAATAGATTCATGGACAGCTAGATTACACAATGAGTAGGAGTCATACAAATAACTGGGAAAAAAAGCTAATAAAGATACCTCCAGAGTGTGCAGGTGGGCCACATAACAGAACCACTCCTTGGCCTTCTCGGACATTCACTGTACTTCTCACTGTCTGCGTTCGGAAGTTTTCAAGATCTGAGGAGTGAAAAATCGTAAAGATTTTAGCTGAAAAGCATGAACTCAAATCAAAACACATGCAGTAATCCCTTGTTTATCGCGATTAATTGGTTCCAGACCCAACCCTAAGTGCGATTCCTTATTTATAAATGGAACATTTTCGTAGTTAGAGCATCGAAAACCTGTTTGCGACTTCTAAGTAGAGCGTTCAACATTATTAGACCCCTGTAGACATGAACTGACATCGCAATCACCCCATCCAGCAGACATAATAACAGAAAATAAGCCATTTACGACATAAATAACACTTATGCTCGTTGCTATAAATGTGTTCCCTGTAGGAGCACAGTGAGGGGCGGACAGGAAGTGACGTCGGGAGTTCAGAGTTGAGTTTCACTTTGCCATGGGTTACGGCTGCAACAGTAAACTGTGTTTTGATTAGGGATTATTTTGTCTGTTGTGAGATCATTCAAACCTGCAATAAACGCTGATGATTAGTGTAGAATACCACATCAATGTTTTGAATGCATCTTTTCAATGCCTTATATTTGTATTTAAGTTAATTTAGTCCTTTTTATGTCTGGTGGTGATGGGCGATGGACAGACAGCTATCTGCGCATACTCTCCCCAGCTTCCACGTATTCACTGAGTCCTGCATTTGGTGTTACACTTTGAGCTATGGGACTTTAATATGACATCAGTGGTTGCCCTGGGACATCTCCTGACAGCCTGTAATGCTTTGAAAGCATCTGGAGTGCTGATGAAAGAGATAGCTATAGCTCTACGTTTACTGTTTTGCACAAGGAAAAGATTAGGCAGCGCACGGACTGAACAAACACTAGGGAGCACGCATGAGAAATGAGTTTGCGCTGCCAGCAGCCACAAGTAACATCATTATTAAATGTGGTGTAATCTTGCACTTAAAAGCATTAGTCTCACCATCCATACTCGCAGCACAACCTATCACCTCCAAATTAATGAGCAGTTTATGGCAGATAAAACTTAAACGTGGGATGATAAACCACCTCTGACTTCATGACTGATGGAGGTGAGATGCTGCAGACCGTTCTCTAATCTGTTTGCAGCCTCTGGCTCACAAACTGGTGTAAGCCTTCCAAACATAAACAAAAGAAAGTCAGTGTGACAGATAAGGGAAATTAGAAGGGAGAAGATTATGGCAAGAAGTGGGACAGCGTGTTGGTAAGATTAATGAGCAGCCCTCTGATGACCGCAGTGGAATCAAACAGTGCCAAGTCACGACAGGACACCACAGAGGTCAAAGGAGGAGATGGCTGACTTGAAATAGAGACAGAGGTGACTTCCTTCTGATCTCAGCAGGCTGCCTTGGTGAGCCCAACACTTAAATGTACTGCATTTGCTAGAGAAGCTTTCTAGAAAAAGACAACTTAAATGTATTTCTAATCCTGAGGAAGCTGCTTGTTGTTTCTAATTCTCATAAAGCTGCTGGTTCAGTGAGTTTTAGTATCATTTAGAGGAATGGTACTTGTGCCCCTGGAAGTGCAGTGCTTAATATGATGCATGAGTGTTTTCATGAAATAATTCCTACATTCAGATCGCTATAAAGTGTTCAGTTAAAGCAATAGAAGTGGAATAGACCCCTGATTACGATGGGATTATGTTTAGAGAAGTGTGAGGAAATGAAATCATTTTGGGAATAATATAATTTATTTAAGTTCTGTCCTGTGATCTGAAATAGGTGCAATAATGTTTGCTGTCTTGGATGGGATTAATAGTCTGTCTATCATGTTTACAGACACACATTTGAGTATTTTTTTCAGCAAAGGCAGCGGAATGGGAGTGTTTTTGTCTCCTCTGTGTCACAGCATGTTGCCACTCGCTGCACTTTCTTAATTTTTGAGATCACTGCTGTGACTACCAAACACACCCAACATCCCGCAAAGGACACTGAGGGGGACAACCAGCATCGTAAAATGCACAGCATCATCTCCCCACACAAGAGCAGTTTCAATGGCAGATTACTATCACTGTCCTGCTCAACTGGAAGACTATCTATCTATCTATCTATCTATCTATCTATCTATCTATCTATCTATCTATCTATCTATCTATCTAATGTATAAATTTCTCCACCTCAACTAAGAGCGCCTCAATTTCTGTGTTACTAAATATGTTTGTTGGGTATTTTACTGACTGTAGTGATTCATGGTGAAGTGCCATTTGTCAGCAGGCTCATTGATATGAATTTTCATTCATGAGGTGCTTTGCATTGACTCTTTATGGTTGAACGTGGGCGTGTTGAGGACAGAGATATAAGGGGGACCCTGCGGCGCACATTTCCAGGTGGTGTGTGATTTATAAAAGGAAAATTGCTTGCGAGTGTTTTTTTCATCATTCATTTTAATTTCCAATACTGCATGGTCATGGGCGAACTGGAGTCTATCCCAGCAACCTTTGGGCGAGAGTTGGGGTCAATTGCAGGGCACACGCAGTGCAAACAACCCTTCACATTCACATGGAGTCTCAATTAGAGAACACGCATGCACAGGGAGAACGTGAAAACCTCACACAGTGAGACTCACAGATTCGAACCCTCAATCTCCTGACTGCGAGGCCGACGTGCTAACCAAGAGGCCACTGTGCGACCCCCACACGCCTTTTAAGTTTGTATTTTTGTGCGCACACAATTTTCGCTTTTGTGCACAGTAGGGGTGGAATGGTATTTGGTCTACGTTTTTTTTTGTGCATACATTTTCTCCCCAAAATCCCTTTTTATTGTTTATTGTTATTATTGAATCATTATAAAACGAAAACATCTTTTTTGACCGTTTATGGAGGTGATGTGTTCAAAACCATCGACGGCAGGGCCGGGAGGAGGTGAGGGGAATGTAGCTAAGGAGATCCACCCGTCCGAGTCGCCTCCGTGTATCGCTATCACAGTTGGGCGGGCGGCCGCGTGGCTGTTTCCCCAACTTTTAGGCAGGCTGTCCCTCACTTGAAATATGTACAGGGTGGGAAATGGGACATTACGTTGCAGGGAAGGCTTTCCGTCAACGTGGACAGGCATGAGCGCGCACACACACGCAGTGCAAAATGTATCGCAAAACTGCCGATCCATGAGGTGGATTGTCCCGTGCAGCCCGAGTACACACACAATTTTATAATCGAGACCCCAGTTCAGTTAGCCATGTTACAATTTGATGACACAAAATATCAGCGAGGGTAGAGATATAGCAATGTAGGGGAGCAGAAAAATATAGGTCGTCACAGCAGTGAACTGGCCACACGCTGTAAGTGCAAATGCTTGAGGCCTCAACTCACTGTAGCTGCAATGATTGCTTTGTAAGAATCTATGTCCCTTGTAGGACAAGGGAAAGGGAAGCAAGTAGTAATGCTCGCAATAGAGCCACGGCAAATCGAGTCTCCATTGTGACATCGTATGACTTGATTTGAAAATGTTGATAGAAACTTGGACTAATTTTCAAACAACTTTGTACGTGTCTGGAATATGAAGGGCAAACATAATCTCTATCGAGACGATGATAATTACAAAGACACTTTGCACTTTTTGAGCTGTCGCTCAATAACAATGAGCTTCAAAAGGACACAGTTGGAAAGGAGGCAGAGCATTCCTACATAGGCACGGCAGCATTACACAGAGAAAGTGCATCAGCTATACTGATCTCTGAGACCTCCCTCCCGTGCATTTGGCAGACAATAAATGTCAAGCAGCTCTACTCTTCACCCAGCCCCCACATGTAAGATTCACCAGAGAACTACACGGATAATGGCAGCCTCGCTCATGAGAGTAAATGAATGATTCTTCATCCAGGGGAATAATCAATAGTGTGTAAGTTTGATCGAGAAGAGAGGTGACTACGATTTCTATCAGGAAAAGAAGAACCCACGTCATTTCTGCTTGTGGTGTATGGCTGGCAGGGTTTTATATCTTTAAAATACACATCTTAGCCATGACTTGGGTTTGTATGGATCACAGTGTCTTGGCAAACTATGTGTCAGTTTAGATGTTGTTGATGCTGTCAGAGCTGGAACCGCTAATTGGAATCAATCCAGTTGAGAATCTGCCTTACCCACAGTATTTGTTGCATTTGGCATTTCATTCAATTACCATCAACCCCTCTAAAATCAATTCCAAGGCAATTTAAATAGCAAATGAAAGTAGACCAAGACCGCAAGCAAATTACATGCGTGTCAAATTGACCTACAAGAGATATCCAGATGTCAGAATGTCCGTGTGTGTTAGCACTCACATGCAAATTGGACGGTAGCCTTCCGGCTCAGGACGGACCCCCACGTGTTGAAGGCTTTACACTGGTATATCCCAGTGTCTTGGTCTTTGTCCAAGTTGCTAATGATCAAGTTGCCCCCAGACATGCGACGCCGGTAGTCATTCCCAAGATCGATGGGTGTTTCGTTTAGTGACCATCTGAAAAAAAGCAAACACAATCAGTAGCTGAGCCCCTAGGAGATGCACACTCAGTATTTATCACAACGATCAATACCTTTGCTCTGCTCACATCCAGCAGACAAGTTGGGGTAAATTGTTAAGCAGTTTGGCTTTAAAAAGGTTTAAGCTTTAGGTTCTTTTAAACAATTGTGAGTTTCAGGTGATGGATGATGATTTTGGCGGACAATTTGTGGTTTCTATCAAATGGCCTCAATATTAATTATAGTTGCAGCTAGACTGAATGTTCTGGTCCTTTTCTGGATGAATGCAATACTTAATTAGTATCTACTTTTGGTTACAATTAAGAAATAAATCAACCTTGTCTTGGTAGCAGTAATTAATTTGATATCATTAAGGTCTGTCAACAAAATAAGTCTTCAACTGCTCCTTTTAGTCAATATTCACGTCAATATTCAATATTCAAGTTCAACAAGTCATGCAAATTAGTTGAGAGTTCGCTCTCACACACACGATACGTTTCACTTTCTGTAAAGACAGATCACAGTACATCTGCCAAAAAAAACCTCGAAAAAGGTTTCACGTTCACACTAAGACACAACCTTGAGAAATGGAAACATTTTGAGAAAGTGAGAAAACATGTGAGAAGAACAGAGCAGGTGCATGTTTGCAGACGGTGGGGGGAATTCTGCGTAAATCTGTCTGAGACAGGACTGCGAGATGACAATTTCACCGATACACCGATCAATTTGATTTCCCCCTTCCAGGCAAACCTAACAGGCAGTTAGAATGATGCTTTGTGTTGTTATGAAACCAGTAAATTTCCCCTATTTTCCTGGCTGACTGAATACAAAAGACGCGTCTGTCTTTCATCTTGAAACCTGCATGATTCACCGTGCTCACACTAAGCCGCTCGTACTGGTCCCCCCTCCCGCTGGTCTGCTCTCAGGCTGAGCGTTTGCTTGTCCCATCATTACTACTCTGCTTTGCTGCAATTTCTCCAACTTGGTGGCTCATACACTGCTTTTGCTATTTCTACTGTGGAAGGTGTCTGCGGCCATTTGCACTCTTTGTCTTTCATTTACATTCGGAATTGTGCCGTTTATCTTTAAGAACCTGCAAGCAGTGATCGCATTACAGTCATTCTGTGACGTGGCTACGTTGCAGGCGTGCATGTGTAAGTTCATGGAGCCGTTCCCTAGACTACCTCCTTCAACCGTGCCAAAAAGGGGAAGCGTGTGGCGCCTGGACGCATGTCAGTGAGCTCACAGAGGCCAGACGTGCCGGACGTGGGTGTGACGTGGGCCCAAGCACATTCCAATTGGCCTGGTCTGGTACGGCCCAACAGTCTGTGGCAGCCACTTTCTCATTATTCCAGCGACGACGTTACTTTTGATGCCCTTTTGTCACAACAAAGTTAGACTTCTAAAAATATCTGCACACAGTGAAGATACTTAAAATAAAACATTTTGATATGTCTTTACTTTTAAAATGGACTTGTATGTTTTGCTCTTGTGCTTGTACCAACATTGTAGAATCAGCTGGAGTGAAATGGCAGAGAGAGCTGCAACTACCCAGCATGGTTCAACTTAACAGCAGAGAAGGAAAGCAGATAATCACCCCGTCATGCACTTCCTGCTGAAACATCTGAATTATACTTGAAAACCTCAGGAACCAAGTCGCTTGTTTTATGTATTTGTTGAACCCGTGTAGTTCTCCGGTGATCCCTCACCTTTCTCAGAATAATCCTTACCCCATGAGGTGAGATCTTTCATAGAGCTCAAGTGCGAGGGCGTTTGACTGATATCTTGTACTTCTTCCATTTTCATATTATCGTGCCAGTAGTGAGCTCTTTCTCACCCAACTACTTGTTCAACAGACAGGTGTAATTTGATATTGTACTGTACAGTACGTATGTTAGGGTTGAACGATAAACAGTTTGATTGAATATCTTGTTTGACAACCGAGAGATTCGCCTCTTTTGTAGCCGCCTCCTGCATTGATAAGAATCAGCCATAAACCCTTAGATGAATCGATTGTGGAGACATGCACCGGGTATCGTGACAGAATCAGTCAGATCAAAACATGTCTTTGAAACAGAGAGGGGGGCCTGACCTGCCAGTGAAAGGATTGTCGCTAGGCCTGTCACGATAACAAATTTTGCTGGGCGATAATTGTCCTACAAATTACTGTTGATAATCGATATTACTGACGACATTCATTAATTATATGGCATAATAATGCTAGTACATCATATCAAAAGCAATAAACTTTAATTTCTCAAGCGCATTTAAGATTGTAATTGGAATCTCAAGAGCTTTTAAATAAAATAAATTAAACATAATGTATTAAACAAAAAAAACTATGAAAATAAAAGGGACTCGCAGCAAAAATTGCACTTTAATAACAATAACAACCGTAACCAAAAACAATACAAAATACACCCTGTCTCTAGTAGGAAAAAAATAACACTCCAATTAAAAGCAAAGAGTATCAAGTCTCTGGAAAGCAAACTGCACTTGAATAAATAATGAACATTCCTTAACAGGAAGTCTTCACATATAGTGAACGACACTGTGAGTGTGCACCATTTTTTGCTGTTTTAATTTACGTTGCCCACCAAACACCTTGGTAAGCGTTGACTGTCGGGACGAAGGCTCTGCTGCACCTCCACCGGTAGCAGTATCAGTTCATGCGCTCATCCTGTTTATTCAGTGAAATATAAAATAGAAGAAATATTGGGGCTGTGGCCTTTGGCTCAGAAACCATCGCTTTTGTGCATCGCTTCATTCATATTCAAGTTAGCTGACGACGCTAACTTGTGCTAACACTAAGCTGGCGGACTTCTCTGTGTATCAACTCACTAGCAGTCCCGCCTACTGAGACAAAGAGTCAGAATGGTTTAGAGAAGGATTCACTCTCTCCGTTCCTTCAATAGAGAACCAACGTGCCCAGAAAGATGCAGAGTGAACCCTCTTGTCATCTAGCCTGTGTCGTAACGAGAAGAGCAAGAGGAAAACAAACGTGTGCACATGTCAATTTATTGAAAGTGATCAACTTCATTTATATTTCTTATTTGATTAATCGAGTTATAGATTATCGCCTAATTGTCGCGCATGCTACATAGCTTGCCATGACTGACGACAAGAATGGATGTAAATAGCAGCAGCCGTGCTAGTGCTAACTAGCTAATCACCGCAAAAGACTTTCAACACATAAGCAAAAAAAAAAGTTTGGAAGGTCTTTGTACTTTACAAGAAGGACGCGAAACTCGACAAAAGCCCCACCGTTTGTAGAATATGCAGATCAGTATCTAGCAACATATCTTGACCAGCCAGACCAACACAGGCACGTATGGTAGCTTATTTGCTTTTTAACTTGTTTACTTTGTAATGCTGCGCCTTTGTGACCTCGTGTTGAAATCACCATGCTCAGTCTGAAATGTTGCACGCTTGTTATTGTTATGACATTTTGAGTATTGGATCGTTTACTTTTCCAAGCTACAACAGCATTTTCATTGCACCCATGTGATGACAAATACTGCTATTTACTCATCTTTGCTTGGACACATTTTTGCCACTTCTAAAGAAATGTGTCTTTATTTAAAGGGCTTTGCACTATTTATTTATTTATTATTATTGACTGGACTGATGGCTAAGACTTGCGTTTTTTCATTTTATATATATATATATATATATATATATATATATATATATATATATATATATATATATATTGATCCCATCAAACAAAGATGTTCATTCAGCAAGTCTTTTTTGGTCTTTGTCTAAAAAAAGAAATACATTTGATATGTTATTCTGTTGACTTTATTTCTGCCAGTGCCTTACAGCATACTTGGGGATATGATTTGATCTTTTACACATTTGATACTACTGTAAGAATGCATAATATAACTGGCGTCTTTATTTCAGAACGTAACTTTAATGTCTACATTAACGGTAGAATCCATTCAAACACACACATATACATTTATAATAGGGGTGCCACGAGACACCCAACTCACGAAACGAGGCGATGCACGAGATTGGGTCCATGAGTACAAGAGGAGATGAGATTTTAACATTCATTTTAAGAAAAGTTTTTTTTTTTATTATTTAACCATGTCACAAAACAATGCAACTACATTTTGAAATGTTTATTTATGTCCCACAAATTGATGCTAAACGACAACAACATTTTTTAGACCAAATAAAGCACTGTTGTAATACTAATAATAATAAGAAGAAGATGCAATATTTCCTTTAATATCATCTTTATCATCTTTCATTGTGTGAAGTTGTGGAATTGGCGCTTGATGACGTATCGTACTGTTTGCCAAATGCTGGCTTTTCAATGGACGTGTCAGCATTAATAGTGGCAGCGTGTAGTTGAACAATGCCGTGTCAATGCTTTGATGGACTTGTCTTTGTCTATTTTTGCCAAGGCTGTCCAGCTGTCCTTTGATATTTAAAATAAAAAACGATTTATAAGTGACAAGTCTTTGTGTTTTTGTATTTATTTTGTGGTTATGCATAGTATGCCTTTCTGCTCTATTTTTCCACTTTTGCTGGGTTTTTGTTTATTTTATTTCTGCAATGAGCCACTTTCTACAGATGGGCCCTGCTCCACACTTTGGACACCAACGGTTGTGTCGCCAGCAAGGCCAGGTGTTGTCAGGTGATGGAGGAGTGTGTCCAAGCTCTGCCCTCTTGCCCTGTGCTGGTTAGGGTGGGTTGCATTGTGGGAAGGTTTTTGACCCGCGTTGCTCGGAGGTACGAAGATGGAGCTCCACTCCAGTTCGGCTGCACGGCGGATACTTCACCTTTGTTGACCACTTGTATTTAGTTACCCAGTATGCATGATGCTTAAAGCACTTCCTGTCTTTCACTTTTAATGTGCACCCTTGCTCACTAAGTGTAGCCACCATGTTGCTTTGTTGTCAACACGGATCTCTTCCACGTACAGCAGTCACGCGCAATCAAAAAGGCACAGACGCTGAGTTAGCTTTATTTGGGCACTCAATTTTGAGGAACTATACAGTACTGGCGTATGAAAACTGAGGTTTGACCCTTAATACAAGAAAATTCAAGCCAGGATTTCAAGGACCGATACAGTACAATGTTATGTTCAATACTCTTTGAAAACAGAGGCAAAATTTTGGTGAACATTTTTGACAAAAACCAAATCATACAAACCCTGGCGCATATGAAAACTGAGGTTTGAGTGTTTATATAAGAAAATCCAAGCCATGATCACCTATACCCTAACCAGTAATCAGATGGCATAACACCCTGGCCCATGGAAGAGATGCAAGCCACAGATATTAAGCAAGAAATCCACCCACAAAGGAGGGTTCCACTCCACGTCCAGCATCCTCAGGCTGTACACAAAGCAAAAAGTCGGTGGCCGAGCATCACAGGCACTATCCAGACAACGGGCCTCTAAGAATACATCAAGAAGATGGCCCCCACGGACGCCATGCTAAGAGAATGCCTGACAGACACCAGGAGGAGGAGCCAGGTGGGCTGCCACGGAAAGACAAATCCCTGCATGGCATGTACCACCGACCGATTGAAGAGGTGGCTGACATTCGAAAAACATACCAGTGGCTGGAGAAGGCTGAACTGAAAGACAGCACATGGCACTAATCATGGCAGCACAAGAACACGCCCTAAACACACATCAATAGGGGATGGGGTCTACAACATCTGGCAGGACCCCCGGTGCAGACTGTGCAAAGAAGCCCCAGAGACAGTACAGCACATCGCAGCAGGGTGTAGGATGCTGCCAGGGAATGCATACATTGAGCAGCATAACCAGGTCGCGGGAATAATGTACCGTTACAAGTGTATCAAACATGAACTGGAGGTCCCAGAATCAAGTGGTGGTAGACAAACATCACAGCGGTGGTGACAGATGTAGTAATCCCGATTGATAGCAACATCTGAAAAAAGGAACAGGAAAAGATGGAGAAATATCAAGGAAGAGCTTGAGAATATGTGGGAGGTGAAGGCTGGAGTGGGCCAGTTTTGACCTGGTCACGGGGGGCGGTAACCCCCAAGCTACGCAGAACCCTCAAGCCTCTGGTAGAGGACTGGAGCTTGAAGGAGACACTGCTCAGGTGAGCGAGATAACATATTTTTTGTATAGCAGTTATATACTGTAGCATGATCATAAAGAGTACTCCTTATAGAGTATACTGTATGTAAGTAGTTGATCCCCACCCGCCAGGTAACAGTCAATCACCCCTGCTCTGGAGCTCCAAGCAAGATCTCACCTCATGGGGTAAGATTACTCTGAGAAAGGTGAGGGATCGGGCCAGAATCACATAGGATGAGCTTGTTATTGATTGTAAGGGAGCTGCGACAGTCTCCAAGCAACCCATAGGTAACACACTTTGCTGTCAAGGATTGAGATCCTGCAGTGCCCGCAAGGTCCCCCGGCTCAACAATACAAATGCATAAGCCCATTTGAAGGTTTTCAATGCATACCTGATTGATTCAGAGACGACTCTGAGAACACCATCCTCACCGTCGAACATGGAGGTGGAAACATTTGCTGTTTCTCTGCTAAGGGTACAGGAAAAACCACCGCATTGAGGGGCCGTATACCCTGGAATTCTGAATGAGAACCTCCTGTTCTCAGACAGGCCAGTGAAGATGTGAAGATGATTCTTCCAGCATGACAATGACTCAACTGCAAGAACAGTCTCAGCTCCGCGTCCCAACAAGGCTTTGCTGGTTGATCAAATGCTCACCTCGCTCAATCAAGTACAAGTTGATTTAGAAATGTGTGCAGACAAACCAAATTGTCTGACGCATCATTTAAAAAATCTCATAAGCTCATGGGTCAAAAAATGGTGTCATTACTGTGTTTTCTGCCCCAGTGCTGTGACACAATGCCGAACAGCAAACAAATATCTTAATTTGACACACCCTCACGTCAATGATCAATTATCCCTGGTGCTAAGCCATATACACAGCTAGAGCCATAAATCTGCTTGAAGTAACATTACATGATAGCAGACCATGCAGCGTTTTTTTCCCTATCTTTTCCAATCACTGAGGTGTCCTTGATCTTGTGTTACAGCAGATTCATAGTAAACACAGTGACAGGTGTATTCATAAAGCACAGCTCTCAGCTCTGGAGTGTGCGCCAGCGCTTCACTGGGCTATTTATCAAAAGGGACTCCTTCATATACTTGGAATATCGAAAATGGGTGAGAGAGGGCCTTGGACTACTGACTAGTGATTGAGCAATAATCCTTCTGGACCTTCACACAACATCTTCAAATTCAATAAAATGTTCAAATCATGTATTCACAGCCGATCCATGTTTTTATATTTGTAGTAATAGCCATATTTACTGCAGCAATTCCAATCTCGGGACGAGTAGCGTACCATGATGGTACCAGTGGTGACATAAACAGTAGTAACTAGACCGAAAAACAAAGTATTTATTGTATCGGTGCCTCATTTTGAATTAACAGTTACTATTAATTAATAGTTACTAGGGCTGTCAAACGATTACCAATTTTTATTAAAATTAATCACAGTTTTCAAATAAATGAATCAATATTATTCACCATGTGCAGCTTTGTGTTAAATACGCCCTGTTTGCTGTATTTTATGACAGGGCAGGATTATATATCTTTGTACGTAGTAACAGCTCCAAATGAACAGGAAAGTGTAGTCAAGCTAAAAGACAGCAAACGTCTAAAAGTCTATTTAGCTAACACTGGTTTCTCTAATAGTAGCAGAACACATTTTAACAGGGTTATTATGAGCCATGATGGGTTGCGTGAAAAGACACCACGTAACGTAAGTTGAATTCACATATTCTGAGTGTAGATATATTTTCTGGAACTTCTGAGTATGTTTAAATGCAGCAAATTGTGCTTCCGCAGTATGAGTTACGCTAGTGACTGATAAGAATTTTCACTTACTGTTTTTCTTTGTCTTTCAGTTTATTTAGACCACTCATACACGCATAATAATAAAAAGAAGAATAATGTTCGGCGTGTCCGTGAACACACCTCACGGTCATCTGGTGACATTGAGGAAGTGTTCCGATCACGAGCGGACGAGACGTGTTGGCGGTACATACTGTATATGGTGTTGGAATTAAGCTGCTGTTGATGTGCTCATGTCAGAATAAAGTTATTAAAAAGTGCCAGACTCTGTGTGGGGACGCTACTGTGACCCCTTCTGCCGTCATAAAAGAGAGGTGTGGCTTGACATGATGCGCATGCGTTAATTACGCTAAAGATCTTGAAGTAATTCATGAAATGAATCAGTCACCGCCATTAACGCGCTATTTTTGACAGCCCTAATAGTTACTATTAATTAGAGGTGATGACGCAAGTGCAAGCTAAAAGATGTGCTGTGAGAGCAATTTTAATCCATAAAAACAGCCATAAGGTGGCAGAAGTGCATTAAATAAGAGCTCGGCAAGCACATGGGTGCACACACACTGTTTAGCTCCAAATGTGAAAATTGTATATACTGTACTTCATGGTGTTATATTTGTTGAAAATAAATTGTTATTTTGATGTATTATGTTGTGGCACAGTTGTTTAGATATTTGCGCTGTCACAAAAGCAAACATATTTTTGTCAAAGTGAAAGTTATGCTAGAAATGTATCTTTTCACAAAAAGCTGTCTTTCTCCCTTTTTTAGTTGGGAACTGATATTTTCCTGAAACGTACCTATGTTCTACTGCTGATTACTAAAGAACGGAAAAAGGTACAAACTAACGTTTTTTTCAGATGAAAGATAGGAGTCTATTCTTTCTTTTGGTGGGTTCCATGTTTACATAACCATACAACACAATATTCTGTGTGCCTTGAAAGATCAGTCAAAATCGTCTAAAATGGCCGCTACTGAAGGGTTGTCTTTTGAAACATGGCTGGGATTGAATGAGTTAAGCACCAGTGCTGGTTCAAGAGTCCCAATTTGGCACCGGTGTCAGGTAATATGTAGGAGATACCCAATCCTGCTCATTATACTCATCGCCAGTTAGGTCTTCCAGTAGTTGTAGAATGTCTGGTTGCTTTGTCTTGTAAGCTGACGTGTCAACAATTAGATTTATCGCAAAAATAAATTGGAAAAACTCTTTTTGAATAATTTAACCACTATCATTTAAAGTTCTGTGGTGATACGTTGATTTTAATGAAAACCCAGAGAAATTAAATGCCAGTGCTGAGAAATGATCTGATCTAAAATACCAATAAAAGAAATGAATAAGTACTATAATATAGTACTGCGACAAGGCAGTTCAACGGTGTTGCGCCTCGATGCGGTTTGGGTTCCAATAAAATATTTTAAGACACCTCAGCAGTGCAAGAATGAGTCCAACATTGGATTCCCAATTATATCAATACTGTTTATGGACTATGCATGGCTCACATATATGCAATAAGTCACATGCTCTTTTATTAGGGGAATCTCATACTTGGTTCAAAGCTTTCGATGTTTCAGTCCCATTAATAGTGAAGTAAACTGTAAGGAATGTATACTTTATATTGTACCATCAGGACAAAAAAGTCCTCTCCTTGCCCGAGGGGAATAAAGTCAGAGACCATCAGTGTCAGAAAATGTGATGCAACCCAAAAACAACTCATTCCTCCGAGAAAAATTAAGGAGAGAATTGTGTGTCCTTAAAGGAATTACTAGACATGTCAGTCTTTTGTATTAGAAATGTTCTAAATCAAACCCTGTTATTCATTTTATGGGTAGTTAGTTGCTGTCTGCAGCAAAGACTGCGTGCCGAGCCATTCGACATGTGGCATACTGATAAAAGCATGGGCCAAAAAATGGTAGAAGGCTTCTAAATTGTCTGTTGGAATGAATGTGAGTTTGAATGTTTGTCTGTCCCTCTGTGAGAGTCCTGTGATTTACTGGCGCTCAGTCCGGGGGCCACCCCACGTCTGACTTCAGTCATTCGTTTAGTATTGTGCAACCGTGGTCAGCGTCATGAATCCATCCTAAAAGGTCAGACTCAAAATGAACCGTACTCTAACCGAATCAGTTCTTAATGCAAATCCAATGAATTCATTCCAGAAAGCCACACATGTCAACACAAAAGACATTTCTATAGTTTCCCGGTTATTGTTTTACATCCAGAAAACTACTTGAAACACATTTAAATGATAAAAGAAAGGGTTAAATGAACATTTAAGGTCATTCGAACGTGATTCTTGCCAATAGTGTTGGACAGTGTTGCAAGTGCCAGCACTTTGATAAAGAAGATGAGAAACACATTTGAATTCAAGAAATAACTCGTGGCAAAACACAAAGGTGGTGTCTGTGCTGATCTCGCTGCCACATCACACGTCTTCAGCGCAATAAAAGTAGCCATAAATGTTCATTTATTGATTTTATTTTATTAACTCATTCAACACCGAAGACGCTATATTTTTACAATCCCAAACAACATATTTATACGTCTTTTACTTATTTTTTTTGCGAGAGGCAAAAAGAGGTGATGACGCATCTCCCCACTAATGGATTTCACTTCAGAGCAATTTTAAGCCATAAAAACGGCCACAAGGTGGCAGAAGTGCATTTGAGAGCTCATGCGGACGGACAAAACACTCATGACAGGAAGGAGGGAGTGGGAGAGCGTGGAGGAGTGTAGCGTGCAGAAGGTTACGCATTGTAGGGAAACTTTAACGCATGCAAACGTGCATACATACGTAGTTCAGTTCCAAATGTGAAAACTGTAAATAGTTCATGGTGTTATATTTGTAAAGAAATTGTTGTTTTGATGTAAAACAACCCCTTTCTTGTGTTGTTTATGTTGGTAAAGTTGTTTTGATATTTGAGTTGTCACAAAAGCAAAAGATATTTGTGTCATAGAGTGAAAGTTATGCCTGAAATGTATCTTTTCATAAAAAGCTGTTTTTTCTGTCTTTTCTAGTTGGGAAGTGATATTTTCCTGAAACGTTCCTATGTTCTACTGCTGATTACTAAAGAACGGAAAAAGGTAGAAACAAACTTCTTCTTTTCGGATGAAAGACAGGAGTCTAATGTTTCTTTTGGTAGGTTCCATGTTTATATAACATAGAACACAATATTCTGTCTGCCTTGAAAGATCACTCAAAATCGCCTAAACTGGCCGCGACTAAAGCGGTTGTCTTTTGAAAAATGGCTGGGATTGAATGAGTTAATAACGTGACAAGATCCATGCAATATCACACACTGACCGGGAAATGTACGGAGCTACCTCTTGAGGTAAATTTCCGACGTTAACTGAAAAACACGCTAGCCGGAGCGTACACTAACCAAGGTTCCACTGTATTGTATACAGTAATTGTAAAAAATTTAACTTAATAATATTTAATTACTAAACTAAAACACTGAATTTGTTTACAATTACATTTTTAACACAAGATCACAATCGTTGCACAGTTATTTTGTATGACCATAAAGAACCTGGAAACAAAGAACATTCTGAATCAGAAAAGGAAATGCAGCTCAGATTGCCTGACATGTATTACGATACATCTGTTGTTTCTTTTTCAGCACACCATTCCTCAGATATGTTAAGTGTTCAAAGTAATGTCACTCACAAGGTTACTGCCTCGCTCTCCTGCTAGCTGTGCATCTACTGTGCATGGTGCTGACCAAGCACCGAAACACAATCTACCACAGCACCGCAACCAGATGCCTTTTTCACGCATAATAGAAGAGAGATGGCACAGAAAATGAACAAAATAGGCAGCGATATTTGTTTTCTCCTAAATTGTCACTTTGGCTAAATCATAACCCTCGCCACATTTTTAATAAAGTCAGCCTCACGCATATCTGAGGTTTTGGAAACGTTATCAGCTCCCGTGGCAGTCCCCTGACTCCAAGTGCAACCTCACTGCTCAGCTTTCATTTGGAAAATTCCTATTTGGGCCGATGCTCTTAAACCCTTTCTTTTGTGCGTATAATAACACAACCTGTACCCTCGTGAAAACAGCAAACACAGTTCAGTGCAATCATTGGTGATGCAGTTGTCAAGTACACATCAGATTTGCTTTTGTGGGGGATGCACAAACTCATCCGGAAAGCCGAACAAGTTCTCATTTGTAACCGTGAGAGACAGGAGGACACTGAACAAACTGCTTTCCATCATGGACAACACCACCCACCCACTCCTTGGGACAACAGAAGGGCAGCAGAGCTCATTCTCCAGCAGACCCCTCCAGTGCCATTCCAACAGTGAACGCTACAGGACTTCATTCATTCCACACGTCATCCAGCTCTACAATACCTCACCTGTCTGTACAAGATCATTCCCAGCATTATTGCGCTGTACTGTCTGCCATCCCCTGTATGAAGTGTAAATTGACTTGTATTTACCTATATTTTTACACACTATTTGTAAATATGCAAATCTTGTTCATCTTATATTCTTTTTATTTTATTAAATTTTATTCATATTGCACTGCATTTTATTTAAGAGTGTTTGTCTTTTTATTCTGGAATTGAGCTACCGTAACCAAGCAGTTTCCCTTGTGGGTCAATAAAGGCTGTCAAAGTCAAAGTGTATGAGATGAGGTAACTTACCTGTACTGCGGAGGAGGGCTGCCTTCTGCCTCACACATAATGGTGGCCTGTCGGTTGGGGGAGCTGATGGGCAAAATGAGGTCACTCGGCTCTGTCCTCAATCTAGGCCCTTGAAATATGACATCGTCTGTACAGACTACAGAGAAGGGAGAAAGTCAGAAAGATTGTCTTTTGGACCGTAAGAGGACAAATAGTGAATCTTGCTGGAATCCAGTGTACAAGTGTATTTGGCATACATTAGTTTTCTGGTTGTTTTTCTTCCTTGTTTTTTGCTATCATGCATTGATTTTTCATTGAACAGGGTTGTGCTTTCCAAGAATAAATGCACTAGAACTATTCCCTTGTTAGGGTGTGTGTATATTATTTGCTTATCTTGCTGCGAGGAAAATACATTCCACTTATCTTCAGCTTTAACTGCACATGCAGACATATTTGCCTCCACGATATCACCCCACTTCAGAATGCAAATGATTCAAAATGTTGCAAATAAGTCATACACTGTTTACATTACTGTGAAAATACTACACCATGCATTTGAGCAGCGCATGAATAAATGCGCGTTGTAATAATACAGTGGTTGAGGACTGCTGCAGTGTAAGGTCTCAGCAATGAATAATTCCTTGTAAGCAATGCAGCTGATAAATAAAGCAGAGTGATCCATTTTCAGATAATCTATGTCAGACGCTGCCTGAGCCACTTAACTGAGGCTGTAAGGCTGTACACATCCTTCAGAGCTTCAAAGTGAGGGAGGTGGAACAAAATCTGTTGCAAATGAAGGCAGAGCCAGCAGGCAGCCAGAGATGAGCTAATTAATGTCATACCGCTTACGCACTGTATCATATGGCTCTTAGTTCTACCCATGGAATGTATTAGATCAATAACACATTTCATAATGTGATGGACTGATGTTTAGCTGCATCCCACTGAGACACATTAGACATTTTAATATTGTTTAAGACAGGCTATACAGAGGTGAATAAAATGCAATTTTAGATGTAGGAGCTGCGGTGATTTTCAAGGGTTTTGAAGCATGCAATCTCACCACCTCAGAAGACAATTTGAATAATACGGTATTTACAAAGTCATCTGCAGGGAGGTTGTTATTCTACCCTGGTCTCTCTCGTCCCAAGTGGCCACAAGGGCAGAGAGAGGAACATTGTTGAATAGAAGGTGCCTAAATGAAGGGCTCGGCTCGTCGCATGGATGCTGATAATGATCTGGAAAGTCCATGAACAGGAATGGGATTGAACACCCTGTTGTCCCTGACAAGATGTTGCTCATGTGCAATCGGACAATACCCCCCGGAAGGTGAAGGACAATGTGCCGTTCATAAAGGTTGCTTTTATCACTGCAGTCTTATTGGACATATCTCACGGTTATTAACTGCCACACTAATTACCGTATTCCAGCGCTCCTCAAATAGTGGGGCGGGCCCCCCTTGGAGGGGCGAGGGCGGTTGTGAGGTGTCTGGTGGGTGCGACAGGCAGGGGTAACTCTACTCATAAAATGTCTTCAAGGTTGGCAGGTCTGTTGGTGCTTGAACGGTACCGGCGCCAGCACCGCATACAGTGGTTTGTACAGACAGATCAATTAATAATACAGGTTCTCCATAGTAGTTCAAATCAGTGGTATGTGAAAAAATGTCCCCTAAGGGGGTGTGACAAAAAATAACTGAGAACCACTGCCGTATTAGAACATTTACATTTAATGTATGTGTTTTTAAACAATCGATGATTAATCGATTATCCAAATAATCGACAATTATTTTGGTACTTGAAACTTTTTTTCCTCAAATTGCGTTTTGGAAAATTTTAAAAACTTGATGTACACTGTTTGACCAGAAAACATTCACCACCTGCATTGAACTACGAACTGTAAGTAGGTAAGTAAAACTGCAACAATTAATCAATGATTAATCGATGAATTAATCAACAACAATTTTGGTATTGCATTCATCATTTTTTTATTTAAAAATGTAAATATCCTCTGATGTCAGCCTCTCAAATGTGAATGGCAGGGGTGTCCAAAGTGCGGCCCGTAACCATTTGCAGCCTGCGACTAATTTTCTCGGCACATTTTAAAATGCAATTAAACAAGGAAACAAACCAAAAACACCAACAAAAGTGGAAAAAAAGAGTAGCAATTTTACAAAGTAATAGAATAAGTCATAAAATAGCATAAAATCATAATAAAATGAGAACAAATGTTGAAATATGAAATAAATGTTGAAGTCGTAATATTAGAAACAAAAAAATTGCAGTTTTTGGAAAAATAAGTTGAAAAAAATGTAGCAAACAGCTGTGATGCAGGCTGTTTCTGTTAGCATATCTGCATGGGTTGGTCTTCAAAATGTAAGTGGCCCCCGTATTGTTTGATTTTATCGCATGTGGCCCTGCAAAAAGTCTGGACACCCCCGTTCTAGGGCCTAATTGATTAGTTGATAAATCGAAACAACAAGCTTCAGATTAATCAGCTAAGAAAATAATCGTCAGTTGCAGCCCTAATTTTTATTCCTGACTTATTCATGAAACCTCCCCCAGGAGCATGCATCCAGGACCGATGCAGAATAAAATGCAATGAGAAGCGAGTTTGTGTGATGTGCTACAAACTATGACAGCATGGACAATGTTTATCATGACGAATGTGCTAAAATATCTTACCTGCAAGGCATCCCGTGATTGATAGGAGAACAATTTGTTTCCATGGAAACATCATCTTTAGTTGCAGAGGGCTAATGGGACTCTCATCCAATTACTTGTGAATGCAATGCTCTCCTTGTGAATGCAAGAATTTTAATCTGAAGGGAAAGCAATTACACGTGTTTAAAATGTCACATTTTGATAAGAATACAGCAAGCATTCACTCAACAAAAGAAGCATAATTATAGCGCTGCAAGACCGGCTGTTATTATTTTGGAGTCAAAATATGTGAAGTGAGTCTTGAGGAAGTCGGAAGCGACATGGGGAAAAACAGCCGAAAATATCTGGGATGCAACCCGTCAATGCAATTTTCAGGTGGCACTGAAGAAGAAACAGCTGCTTAATGGGGATGTTTTCTTTGGATATGCTTGTTTCTCATCCTGCCTAACAAGCTCATATCTGCAGTTCAAAAAAGAGAAGCGAGGAAAGGAATGAATGACCTCAAAAGACACTTACTGTCTCCCTATTTGACTATTAATAAGAACTGGCAGACTGTGTGTACCAGCACTCTGCAAAACGCCATTTCACACTTCAACAAAGAGTTTGGTGTGCAGTGCAAGGAAGCAAACTGCATTTCTACCCATGCATCACTTTCCCTTTCAACACAAAGTGTAGACAACAATAAAGATTACGGTCAAAGTAAAGAAATGGTCTCCCAATCACTTTCACCTGTGAAACGGGTGTCTTCAATGCCTCTAGCAGAGTCGGGCCCACCCAAAGTGGTGTCCTACGCAACTTTTTATACGGCAGTCTCCTCCATCTGAGAGTTACAAAGCTTGCAAAGAAAATGGATGGCACTGCTTTTACCGCTATCTTTCATTTGTAAGATAAGGTGTCACCCATTATTAACAAGTTCCAAATAAATACCAAAAAATATGAAATAAAATATAAATACCCACAAAGTAAAAACCCTTTAAATAAGTGAAAAAGTAGTATAGTAGTATTAGAAATACAAATACAGTATAAGCATCAAACAATTTAAATAACCACATATTTTGCATATTTTCCCCACACCTTACCCTTGGCAATATTAAGCTACATTTACACCATAGAATAATTATATACGAAAACTAAATAAAATAACTTTATACAGAAGTTATGAAAAATAACTATACAATGATATGCAAATCTATGTACAAAAGTGATGGGATGAGGGAGATTTATTTGTTATCGCTTGTAGTAATATAAATTAGGCATTGCTTTACATTTGCATCAATGTGAGCTTTTCCATTTTAATACAGTCATCCCTCATTTATAGCAGTTAATTGGTTCCACACCCGACTGCATTAAATGAATTTCCGTGATATAGAATTCAATTATAATAAACGTAATTTTCTTGTAGTTAAAAAACCTGTTTATGACTTTCTAAATACAGTTTTTGACATTATTAGAGCTCTGTAGACATTAAATAACACCCTTGGTGTCGCATTTACACTCCTATTATTCAATGTTTACAACACATTGCGCAACTCTTACGTTGCAGAGACTGGAGACGGCCAGCTAGCGAGCTAGTGAGCTAACCAGTTAGCCTCACATTTATTTCTTCTAAACTTAAGAAAAAGAAAAAAAACTTACCACTTCCACACAGAACTTTTTTTCACTCTATCATGTCGGACATGGCTGACTTCATGACTTCATGCAGAGTTAAGGTAACGTAATGTAAGGTCATTTTTCAGAAATGTTTTGTGTCTTTACTGCTGCTTAGTGACCAGAATATTACGTATCACTTGTATTTCAATATGTTTTGACTACTAATAGACCATAGTCTACCACGAAACTGCGACCATTTATTACTTAATTTATTTCTGAAAGAAGAATGTAGTGAGGGAGCGATAATCTAACTACGATATTGCAAGGGATGACTGTAACAAGTTTTAATTTTTTATTTTAATATAATAATATTGAAGGTCAATTTTTCCCCACTTTCTGGTGCCCCATGGAGGCCACGGCGCCACTTGCGTCCATCTATATTGCCTACTTGCGATATTACATGTTTCGGATAATAACCAAAAACAAAACTGAAATATTTTTTTTCTTGAATAGATTTTTGAAAATTGAATTTGCACTTGATGCCTGCCCCAAAAAGCATTCACCACCTGCATTTAACTAAGCAAACAGGTAAATAGAACTGTAACAGTTAAATGGGTGATGAGTCAATTAATTCATCCACAACTATTTTGGTATTACATTAATTCCACAGTTTTTTTGATTAAGAAGTGTAAATAACCTCTGATTTCAACCTCTTAAATGTGAATATTATTACATTTTCTTAGTCATCCCTGGAAGCAGAGCTTTATTCTTCCAACCAATATCTTAGATATCTAAGATATTCACACGCATCAGCTTTCACTTTGGAAAACAGTGACCAACATTTTGCCTCTTTTCTGATATGTTGCGGATGTAACTGTTTGTATTTGGCTTCTATTGATTTGGTCCATCAATGGCCTAACCCAGGGGTGGGCAAACTGCGTCCCGCGGGCAACATTTGGCCCGCCAAGCGTTGTAATACAGCCCACCGGGCATTTCCAAATTCTTTTTTGAAACTTTGAATATCAAAACTGTAGCAACATGACTGTCAGTGCTACTGTGGCACACTTGAGTCGCAAAAATAGTCAGATACACCCTGTAGCTTGTACAAAAACACGATCCAAACCACGCAACAACACGTCAACACACACGACCCACAAATTAACCTACCTAATCCGCCATGTGGCCATACAAATAAATATTTACGCACGATACCCATACCAAAAAAACACCCATATATTCCCGCCACAAGGCAAGCTGGGTAGCTTGTGGTTCTCTTTCTCTCAACATTTTGCAGTGTTTTTCACATTTTTTCTTTGCAAAATATGATGAGGAGGTCGTCAGAGACATAAACAAGGAGAAGTTAACATACTTTTGGTATCCAATGTTTTATTGTTCATAGTCTATACTGATTTTGCAGCTGCACTACACAGCATGCCTTGAGGGCATTTGGAATTTGTGTTATGTTTAGCGCTGAGCTGTTGTTTATCATCCTCTTAGTAGTAGTAGTTGATTTATGTGTAGCATTAACTTGCTGTGGATGTGCTGTGTTTTTGTTTCGTTGCACCGTGAGCAAGTATGTTGTTCTGTTTGATGACCACCCCTCTGCCAAATTTTTAACCAAGTGTGGCCTTTTAACCCCTGACCTAACCAATTACTCAATTAATTGAAACAACAAGCTTCAGATTAATCAGCAAAGAAAATAATTGCTAGTTGCAGCCTAAAAGGTAAGGATTGGATATAACTACTGCATGGATGATTATGTTTCAGCTGGCAACAACCGTGACTGAAGACACATCCAGTTGTCATGGAAAACATGTTCTCTTAAAACGGGTTCAAAAATTACGTCATCAATACAAGTTCTTCTCTGAAAAATTCATGTAAGTCGTGACAGAAATAAATGTAACATTAGCGAAGCTTGTGAAAACGATGCATTTACGTATGCGTGCCGTCATCAAAGCTAAAGGCGGTCCAACAAAATATTAGACTGAGTGACTTTTTTGGTGGGGCAGACTACCATTAAAGAAACTGCACTTCATTTAGCTGCCAGCTGTTAGCAAAATCCAATGAATTTGAGCAGTACAACATCCTAGAGCGATGCACTGACCAATGACCACTGCTATTAATTTAAGAAAATGTGCTTTATTTTGAAAATAATGTAATTGTCTAACCTGGTAAATAGTACATCACTGACTGTGATGTAATGTAATCCTTATGGGATCAGCGTGTAGTCCCTCGCAAAAGAGAAATAGAAAATGATGGAGAGAAAGCAAAATGCTCGTACTGCTTGTCAGAGCATTTAAGGCGAGTTTGTGTAACACAGAAGACATAGATACTTATCAATTTTTAAAAGACCATCAGTGAGGACAACCACAGGCTAGAATCCGGTCACTTGTAAAGCTGAGAGACATCAGACAATTTGGTGCCATACAAGGGGCTTCTACATACAATATTAAAGACTCAATCCAGGTTAGCAACAGGGAGCCGGTGACACGTGTGTTCATTTAGGAGGGACCATTTAGCAACATTTAACAATGTTCGAACATGTGAAAACAAAAGAATGTCAATGTTTAACGATACTGTATTAGAATAAGGAAATCCCTCAAAACAAGATTGAAGCGTTTCAGAGGATTGGTTAGTGCTCGCAGGAAACATTAATGGAGCCACCTCACAGTTACTCTCATTAATGGGAGTGTCCATGCTTCTTTTTCCACTACAGTGCACACATCGTATGTACAGGTAGCACCATCGGACAAAAGGTGATGTTTTGGAAGTTTTTTGTAAATTCACAGGACTTGATGGAAACTGTCCCTTGTTCCAGTAGATGGTAATCACGTGGAGGCGTGGATGTTGACAGTGGCGTGGGAACTTTACTCTGCCATGGGAAGGATGTACATTTTGGGACACATCATCAGTAGTGTACCTTTGAGTCAGTGGGTGTTTCGGCCTTTCCACACTAGACACCCTCATCAAAGGCGGCCAACTACAGGCTGATCAAGCCTGAGCCCAA
The DNA here is from genome assembly GCF_027744805.1 of Dunckerocampus dactyliophorus. NCBI lineage: Eukaryota > Metazoa > Chordata > Actinopteri > Syngnathiformes > Syngnathidae > Dunckerocampus > Dunckerocampus dactyliophorus. The sequence goes on from NC_072826.1 coordinate 1,086,127, forward strand.
TGAGGAGTACAGTAGTGCCTGATAGGCCCATGACACCTCCAGAGAGCTCATCGGCATCACCCTGTGACTCAGGTGTGCCCCCCTCTGCTTTGAGCCCAGCAAGGGTCCCAGCGCTTGATCCATAGTCACTAGCTGCTTCTTTCAGCCACTTCAGAGACGGATCTTATTGTCTGTTGCAGAGCTTGTCCATGAATGCCAAGGCTTTTCATGAGCCTGGTGGCAGAGGAAGCCACATAACCTCTGCATCAACTTCAGCTGGATAGACCTTGACCTTCCATCCTCGTTGTTGTGCATCTGCTGCCAGATCTGTGTAGCGCAGTTTCTTTCGTTCGTGTATCCAGGAATGGATTTTTGGAATCAATATAACAATCGACTACTCATGAACTCATAAAGGCACCACCGATCTGCCATTCTCCATGACCAGTGAAATAGCCTTCCCAACACAAGAGTCTTCACTTTCACTTTTCCTACTTAGTAACTGACATTATTAAAATAGAGACAAATTCTGATCCTGGTGACGTCATAATATGCAAATTAGATGAGTACATTTACTCCCATCACTAAATGTGGGTCATACTACTGATTTTTGTAATTTACAGTATGCCTTTATCTCTAACCATTTTCAAGCTACAATCTTTTGAAATCGTGACGTCAAAACTGAAAAAACTCTGCCTCAAGGCTTAAAATGCTTGAAAAAGAAAACATGCAGTAGAACACACACATCAGAATACAGTAATTCCTTGTTTAGCACGGTTAATTGGTTCCAGACTCTGCTGTCACAAGTGCATTTCTACAAAGTAGGATTCCTTCTTTATAAATTTCGTACTTATAGCATGGAAAACCTGTTTACGACCCTCTAAATATGATTTTTAACATTAGTGGAGCCCTGTAGACATGAACTCACACCCCTATAGTCACCTTTCCACTTGCATTACCCAACAGAGTAGACAAAATAAGAGTAAATAAGCCACTTCAGACACAAATCGGACTTGTGCTGGTGTGTGTTACTATAAATATCTTCCCAAGGGGACCTGAAAGAGAGGCGGACAGGAAGGTATGTCGGGAGTTCAGAGTTGACTTTCAGCTTTGCGTGGGTAACTGCCACAAAAGTAACCCGTGTTTTTTTACTCATAAAGTATCTGTTGAACGGTCTGTTTCGTCTTTTATTCATGCTTGAACGATGTTGGTGCCCAACACGCATACAGTGCTTTGTACAGATAAGTACTGTACATATTACAGGGTCTTTATCGTATTTCAAATCAGAAGGTTGTAAAAACATTTTTGTCCCCTGCAGTGTAAAAATAATTGACAACACTGTCATAGAACAATACTGTATATATTCTTTCTATATTTAATAGAAAATGGCTCTTTCGCATCTGTGCTATATTTGTTTTGGATGCTTTGTTTTTCAGGTTTGTGTCAGCTCAGGGGATTTTTGTTTTTTTTCTTATATGAAAACGACATTTTGTTTTGATATAAGCAGTATATGGCTTGTGGTTTGAAACATGTCTGTCTGTGTACTCGACGACCCCTGCTCTATGTTCCAGGCGTCAATTAGAATGATGTCATTTGGTACAGTATGTTTCACTTTCACTTTCCAAATGTAAAAAATAATGAAAATTAATCTCTTTTTTATATCTGTAAGTCAACTTGCTTTTGCAAGTTTATGTCATTTGCATCCAGAAATGCTCATAATGACAGACAGATACAATGGAGATATGAATCATTTTGTGTTGAAGAGCTTCTCTGTGGAGTAAGTGGACATTCTCTCCCTGGTTGTGTGGCTTTTCTTTGGGTACTCCTGCTTGCTCCTGCATTTATCCCAAAAATGCCAGCTGTCCTTCCAATATTTTCAGGGTCAGACACCAAAACTTGATTATTGCTGGATAATGCGGTAGCCTTCCCGGGTCATTGAGATGTCAAGAAGTAAATGTCCCTCCTTTAATCAACTGGTCAGCTAGCTAAATCTACACAGCCAACCCTTTTGACAAAGAAGATGGTGAAAAGAATGTCAGTGTTGAAAAATGTCATATGGCTCCCACGGAAATCCATTTTAAAATATGCGTCTTTCATAGCTCTCTTAGCCAAAAAGGTTACCGACCCCTGGTGGTCCATAAGTTCCCAGCGATTGACAGGTGACCAGTCCAGGGTGTACCCCACCTCCCACACAAAGTCAGCTGCGATAGGCTCCAGCTCACACGTGCCCTATTGAGGACAAGCGGTATAGAAAATGAAGGTGACCAAAATGGCCTTTAAAACTTTTCTCCTGTGGATGTGCATGTGACTTTTAAGACTTCAATTGTAGTATACATAGCACAGAAGGGGCTTTGCTCAAGCTCTGACCTACATCACAGTAAGTGGAAACTGATACGCCTCTCAGGATTAAGAATCCACCCCAGCCCCTTCATCCTTAAAACATAACCCTGTTGTGGTGATTAACCCTGGGCTATGTTTGGAATTCTTGAAATAGACCTGAAATACCATCACATGTTTTTACCAACTTGTAAAATGCAGGATTGTGGCTGCGCCTTGACATGAGAAGACTGACAACCTCATGTTATGGGAAAGTATGCAGAAGCATTGGATGCTGAGCAGGCATATCATCATTAATGGCCAAGGCTGTCCTAACTCAACTGCCCTACTGACAGTAATTGTTCCCACTGTGACGTAGAAGCAGTCACAGCAGGAGTGGATTTCCTGTATTTCCAAATGTTGCCTTTCTGAAAACCTATCATGTTGAATTACACGGTTCTGGATTCTACAGGACAAAAATGTGCTGAATTTCTCAGTTTGAGCTCAGTATTAATTGCCATCTGCTTTCTCTGGGATCCGACCTCACCATCCTAACACATCAGCTCCAAAAGCCTCAGGTTTTCCTGAGGAAAATCTCCCAGAATGACTTTGGCTGCAAGTTGGTTGCTGAACAATGTGCATGGCACACAATCTGCGCTGACGTGACGCCTTTGTGTTGAGCTTCACTTGAAAGCCTGTAAAGCGTGCAATTTATATACGTTAATTCCTTGTCTATTTCCTTTAATTGGTTCCAGACCCGACCGTAATGAGTCAATTTTCACAAAGTAGAATTACTTATTTATGAATGGAATATTTTCGTAGTTAGAGCATAAAAAACCTGTTGAAAAAAACCTTCTAAATATGTTTTTATAGATAGATAGATAGATAGATAGATAGATAGATAGATAGATAGATAGATAGATAGATAGATAGATAGATAGATAGATCACTATCTATAAATCTATCTATAAATAGATATCTATCTATAGATGAATAGATAGACAGATCACTATCTATAGATAGATATCTACTGTATCTATCTATCTATCTAGCTATCTATCTATCTATCTATCTATCTATCTATCTATCTATAGACAGATCTATAGATCTATAGATCTATAGATCTATCTAGCTATCTATCTATCTATCTATCTATCTATCTATCGATCTATCTATAGATCGATAGATCTATAGATCTATAGATATCTATCTATCTATAGATCGATAGATAGATAGATAGATAGATAGATAGATAGATAGATAGATAGATAGATAGATAGATCACTATCTATCTATCACTATCTATCTATCCACCTCAACTAAGAGCGCCTCAATTTCTATTTTCTATTTTTGTCAATCTGTTCACTATTATAGCTAATATTTTCATTACAACTGTTACCACTAATAAGTATGACTGTTTCGTTAAAGTATTATCACTGTGGCTGTTGCTATTATTTTGTTATTTCTATTATATATATATATTTTTACCACTCTAGACATCTTCTGATGTAGCCCTGTTGTTTGTTTCTGTTGCTTTGTTATTGTTGTTGTGATCATTGTCTCTCTATGTATTGTCTGCCCTCTTGTCCCCTCACTACCCCCCCTCTGTCTTCTTTTCTCTTCTTCTCAATCCCCTCCTGCTCCGGTCTGGCCGCTCCTATTTCCATAACAATTAACATCAAATAAAGTCAAATAAAATCTATGGAACAGGTGAAGAGTATCTTACATTTTTCCCTGGTAGAGAAAATCTGTTTAGCATGTAAGGGCATCTGGATCAACAATGCTATCTGCCCCAATGGCTGGACAGGACAAACAAAAAGAAACATTACAGTAATATTACTGATACCCAGCGACCAGTGACCATATTAGTCACAGCATATTTGAATGCGTCTTCTGAGTGCCTAATATTTGTATTTTAGTTCATTTGGCCATTTTTATGCTTGAAAATGCTTAATTTAGGCAAAAATACTTAATTGCTTCCTTAATTATGCATAGTTTTTGACTAATAATAGGTAATATTCAAGTGAAATGTATTCACGTATACTCACACACACACACACACATACACAATTTTGGAACTGTTTTGTTATTGGTAACAAGACCTGTAAAACTAGCACCAAAAGACAGAAATAAACAATAAAATTCTCTAAATCAACTATGGTTTTTCCATGATTAATGCCAGGAGTGAGTATTTTGTGCCCTGGCTTTTGGCTTTTAAAATGCTAAGCACAATATTTGATGTGCAAAAACGTGAACCACGCACCACATTATACTTTCACCTCCGCAGAAGCTAAACTTAATGAAAGTAATTAGCACACTCTCCACTGCTGGAACTTTTCTCATTTACCTGGGATTTTGAAAAACCTTGGCACGTTTCCATCGACTTTACGCGAGTAAAAAACTTTCACCTGAAAAAAAAAAGGAATTTTTGAGGTGTGTTTGTGCTGAAGAACGCATTTTGGTGGAACACACTTGCAGAATTTCTGTTTAGCCCTCATGTCTAAGCTAGCATGCGGATGCAAACATTTCATGTTTACCAGCTTCATTTTGACCATTTGGAAAATGGAGCAAAGGAATCAAAGACAGACAACTCTTTTGGGATATGTTTCATGGCCGCATAGCTTTTCTCGCTTTGTACCTTAATTGTATTGTAGTTCACTCACTTGCACTTTAGTCAATAAGTCTAATCAAATGCTGTCTTTTCATTTACAGGATCAATGTAAACCCCATAAGCCATCAACCTGATTTGCACACATTTTCAAGAACTTTGAGGTGTGATGGGAATGCACACCACACAAATTGCTGTTGTTTGTCCTAAAATTGATAGACAAGGTGGTTAGTGACATGGTCCCCCATGCCCTAGTGCTGGAAGGCAGCAAAATTCCCAAGGAATCTGATGAAGGAGTGAAGAACAGACAAAGTATTTATCATAGCAGCATGAAAGCTGCATTCATATCAAATGCTGCACACAAGTACCGGTGGTCCTCGGGTTACTAACGACTTCCACATTTATGTCATGCTGTAAGTCGAATTTTACGCCCCGTTCCACAAGAATACGTATTGTCTATGTGTTTTGGCCTCTCATCCACACGCATACGGACGTTTCTGTCCTTAAAAACTGAGCTTTTGGAAAACTCCGGCCAGGGTGAAGATTTTTCAAAACTCCAGCTTTAGCGTATTCGTGTGGATGGCGAAAACTAAGCTTTTGGCTTTTTGGTGACAGATGACGTGACAGCTATTTGCCGTTATTTCCACATTAGATTAGTATAACTGAATGTGTGCAATGGCAAACATAACATTGCTGCTTTCAAGCATACTGAAATGACTTTTTGTGTGTATAAGAGTAATCATACGCATAGTTTCGCTTTACATCGACAAACAAAAGCAACATTGTGGGCCTTGGAGGACACTATACTCTCTAAATGGCTCGGACACCCCCGCCAACAATGGCAATTTGGGACAGGTCCCGATCGGACCTCTAGCTGCTGGGACAACTTGTTGTTATTTTGGAAGAATGCCGTGGGAACGTCAGCATGGCAAGAAGCTTATGATTGCGTTTGACTGAGCTGTTTCGCCCGCACATTGAAAGCGTCCCTGTTTGAAATGCCTGCCTTGTTCTGCATAACGGTTGTCGCTGAGGCAATTAAACAAGGACGATTTGACAGACACACAATTATTCCAGCGATGATAGCGGCACAGCCGATGGAGTTCTTTGTTGATCTTGGTGTGAGTGAAGTCAGAACTTATGCTTAAATTAACACTTAAGTCACTCGCAGTGAAGACATGACCGATGGAGGATGTAAAATACAGTTGACCAAATAAAAACACTAAGCAAGAGAACAAATCCACTATGCTGCTTTATTATTACTGTCACTTTCATAGGAGGAGATCCTTTAACATGCTCAAGGATACTGCAGCAACCTGCAGTTACAGTATGTGTAGCTTTAAGGAGTTTTGTGATCTCCTACGGTCTGTGAAGCCATGAAGGTGACATGAGTCCTGGGTGTCTGTGGGTGCGGGCGAAGGACGGCTGCATGCAGAGAGCACAGTTGAGTTTGCTGATGTTGTTTTAGTTTTTTTGCAATAAACAGATTGTTGATGGACCACCTCCTCATCATCTGTAGAGCGTCCACCTAAACGTTAAACTATATCATCTTTATGCTTCATGGTGGTCGCGCTAGTTGAGAGGCCAATTGAGCACACAGTGTATTCTTCCACCACCGATGTGTGCTATAACTAGTTCCCCAGTAAGTCCTGTGTTTACAAGCTAAAATTACGTTTTTCATGAATTAATGGGAGTGACTTCATCACGGATCGATGCAGCGTCTGCAGAAATGCGGTCGCTGTACCGGACCATCGTGAAGAGAGAGCTGAGCCAGTAGGCAAAGCTCTCAATTTCTCAATCTATGCTCCCACCCTCACCTATGGTCATGAGCTTTGGGTCGTGACCAGAAGAAGGAGATCACAGATACAAGCGGCTGAAATGAGTTTCCTCCGTAGGATGGCTGGACTCGGTCATCCGGGAGGGGCACATCGAGAGGAGCCTTTCGAGGTGGCTCGGGCATCTAGTCCGGATGCCTCCCGGACGCCTCCCTAGTGAGGTGTTCCGGGCATGCCCAGCCAGGAGAAGGCTCCGGGGAAGACCTAAGACCACGCTGGCCGTTTTGGGGTCCCAAGTGGCCCAGAAACGGGAAGTCTGGACTCCCCTACTGAGACTGCTGCCCCTGCTATCCGGACCCAGATAAGCAGAAGAAAATGGCTGGATGGATGGATGGAGTTCGTAACCACGAAACATAACACGGAACACGGAACACGGAACACCGTGACCCGAGGACCACGTCTAACAAAAAGTCCAAATTTCTGAATGTTTTAGATAATGCAAAACAAAAAATCGTAAAATGTCCCAAAAGGCAAGGATCCACCACCAAGTGATGGAAAACACAGCTGCTCTGCAGATGGATGAAAATTCAGAGTCCATCGTGTGCTGATGCCTCCTAATTCACTCTGACTGAGGACTTGCACACCAGCCCAACTCACATAATCCAGGCAGGACAGAAAAAAATAACTGAGGTGATTAACAAATGAAGGCAGGGCTTAATGTTTGTATTTCATGGCTTAGGCTGTATGAGAAAGCTTGATGGAAAAAAAGAGCCAAGGAGTAATTGTTAGGCATTGATTGTGCCATGCTGGTGCATTAGCATTAACCCAGTGAATTATGATTCCTATGGCAGATTACACATTAACTTCTCAAATATAAAGTTGCTTGAAGTAATTGCCCCAGCTACCACGCCAATTTAAAAGCTCAAATTAACATTCATACTGTAGGGGAAAAAAAGAATTGAAATGCATTTTCAAGTCTTGCTGGTGAAAAAGTCCAGACATGGCAGTTTTCTACATTTAAGTGACATGTCAAAAGAATGAGATAAGTATGACAAGCACGACTGCTCCAGTGAATCACTGGAGGTTGAAGGCTAACATCCAGCAATATACAGTACGTATTTGAGCTATTTTAGCTATTGTTCTGTGGTTTTATAAAGATGTCTTTCAGGTAAACGGCATCAAGGTTATAAAATGCAAAGGGCACACAAAAAACATAAGCCTTCGATACTGTAGATAGATATGTTTACTACCTTGCAGCTCAACATCTGTGCAGGTGACTCTGCGGACCCGACAGCTGTGTATTTTCATGTGAAAAATCATGAATTCCCCGAAAGACGCCCCAAGTGACTCCCTGTGTTGAACACTGCTGCAACCCTCAGCTGCTGCTTGACACCCAGAATGGGGGAGAGTGCACTTAAAAGAGAGGGAAGCAGTGATCCATTTCTCACCCCATCATGAGCCAGGCACATCCCCAGACCCCCACCTGAGATACTGCCACAAACACATACCGAATACGACTGGAGTGTCTTTATCTTGACCAAGATTGCCTTTCACAATCTTCCTAGAAATATTTTTTTGCGATTTGGCTACCATGAAATGAGCAAGTTCTACAACACAAACCCATTCTTGCCCGACCATGCTGGGTGCTGCTTGGTTATGGAATGATCTGCTGCATGGCTTCAAAGACACATTTCACCTCTCATTTAGCTGCTGCTTGATATTTTCAAAATTATGTGCAAACAACTATAAATAAACATGAATGGGGGGGCTGAGAGATTATAATCCCTGCTGAATAGTGGAATTCTTTGAAGATTCTGCATGTTTTTCTCTTCTGTCGGGTCTGCATCTTGGTAGTCTGGGTCAAGAAAGAAAGTGTGCATGACATTTTTTTCTAGAAAAAAGACAGATTGCACCTGCAAAGACTATTATTGCGACAGAACAACATATCAAACACAATGGCAATGTTGGCCATTACATGGAGACAATAACCATTCACTCATATAAAATCAATAAGCAGTCCACGATGTTATTATCACAAGTAGGGAATAAATAATCATCAAAATCAAACAAAACAAAAGTTGAATGCTTTTTTTAGTCCTGCTGCTGTGTCAGCGTGACCGTGCAGCGTGGTGCCATATGGACTTTATCCTGGATGAAGGAAATGAGCCCCATCAGTTTAAATCCCACAAGGACCATCCAAACCATTTGAGGCTTGTCTAGAAACGCAATCATCAGCATCGTGCATGAGTGGCCGCGATCAGCATGCACACCCTGACTCCTCCGATTTAAGAACCTTTAATGAAGACCTCTCCCCATCCTCACCGGCGAGCATCCGTTATGGGGTTATTTATTTGTCTCATATTAGTCGAAACGACATGCAAATTTCATCTCAAGTCAAATTGCAGGAAAACTTGGCACGCGCATTTGGTAAAATAATGCCATAAAACGTGAGTGAATTGTTACTTACTTCTCTTACGATGTTTCCTCTTCATGAAACTCTTTTGATTGTAATTCCATTATCCGTTAGTGTGTCGGTACCATCATTCACAGCAGCGCCCGTGTGTCTGGGAAGCCGAAGAAGGTCTTAGTCCCGGCTCCGTGCGCTCTTTACTTTATTCTCCTGCCCTTAGGTGCGCCTCCACCTCCGCAAATTCCCCCACGCAGTGATTTTGCAGGCAGCGGCTGATAGGCGCGGTACACCGGTCTCCTCCTCCTATTACCACTCCACGAGATGTGGCCAACAAGCAGCGAGGACAGCGATGCCACTGAGTGGAGATTCTCAGTGTGCGCATCCCACAGCGGGCTCCTGCTCTCTTTGTGCGCGGTGCAGGAACAGGCGCCCACTGGTGACGGGTGAAAATACGCTGCTGTGCTGCGGCACAATAATGCGCCACTATAGTACCTGCCTTTCCTCACCATCACCTAAGTGAGTGCACATCTGATAATTGAAAGAAAGAAAGTAGGAAAGCTGAAAATTATAAGAATTTTCATTTTGCACTGTTGGAGATGACAGGAACTACTCTATGCCTGTTGCCTCAAGATTACATTTTTTTCCCAACCATAAAAATATAAGAACACTACTACCGTCTAGCTTATGTTACAAATGGTGGTTTCATACAACAGATTGTAGCAACAAAAAACCTGTATTTTTCACAGATTCAGTTTCAACTTCATAAAAAGTGTATTATGTCTACTATATTGGGTAAAATGAGTGTAAAGGTGACTATCGGCGTGCCAGTTCATGTCTAGAGGGCTCTAATGTTAAAACAAATGTATTTAGTTTTTAGTTAGGTTTTCTGTGCTCTAACTAGAACAATATTTCATTTAGAAATAACTTTGTGGAAATTCACTTAAATCAATTAATGGAACTAGTTAACCACGATAAGCGAGGGATTACTCTACATGCAATGAGCTAACATTATAGCTAAACTTTGTCAAATCGCTATCATAACTATCACAAAAATAACCACTGTGCATGTTACATCCAACGTATATTACGTACTGAAAGCATGAAGAGGGCATGATACGGTTCTTGCAGTAAGTTTGTGTGTAAGTTTAAGACCACATATCTTAAAATTCCAAAATCTGCTCAAAAACTGGGACTCCATATCATGTTCTGTCAGGTATTCACATTTTCATGACCTGTGATGGCTGTCACACTCGTCAGCCTTCATGGGAAAGTCTATCCCAGGGTGCTGGACAAAAGGGCACGGACGTTAGTGGAACCTCGGCTACAGGAGGTGCAATGTGGTTTTTGTCCCAGTTGCAGAACACTGGACCAGCTCTACACCCTTGCAAGGGCACTGGAGGGTACTTGGGAGTTTGCCCAACCAGTCTACATGTGCTTTGTGGACTTGGAAATGAAAAATTTGACCTTGTTCCTTGCGGTGTCCTATGGGGGGTGCTCCGGGAGTACGGGACTGGTGACACGCTACTATGTTCTATTCAAGCAGAGTAAGAGCCTGGCTCGCCAGCAGTAAGTCAAGCCTGTTTCCGGTGAACGCTGGCCTCCACTGAGGCTGCCTTTTTGTCACCAATTCTGTTCATAAATTTCTATGTGCAGCCAAGGAGGCGAGGGACACCAGTTTGGGGGCCTTAGGATCTTGGTTTGCAGCTGAGTGTGAAGCTTCTGGGATGAGACTCAGAAGAAAAGGGTGGATTCCACCCCCCCAGTTGGGAATGAGGTCCTGCCCCAGGTGGAAGACTTCAAGTATCTCAGAGTCTAGTTCACGAGTGAAGGAGGGTTGGAGCGTGACGTTGACAGATGGATCGGTGCAGCGTCTGCAGTAATGCGTCACTGTATCGGACCGTCGTGGTGAACAGAAAGCTGGGCCGGAAGGCAAAGCTCTCAATTTACCGGTTGATCTCCAGTATGTTCCCACCCTCACCTATGGTCATGAGCTTTGGGTCGTGATCGAAAGAACAAAATCGCGGATACAAGCAGCTGAAATTAGTTTCTCCATGGGGTGGCTGAACTCACCCTAGGAGATAGGATGAGGGGCTTGGTCATCTGGGAGGGAGCCGCTGCTCCTCCACATCGAGAGGAGGCAGTTGAGACGGCTCGGGCATGTAGTCCGTATGCCTCCTGGATGCCTCCTGAGGTGTTCCAGGCATGCCCAGCCGGGAGACGGCCCTGGGGCAGACCTAGGACACGCTGGAGGGATTATGTCTCACAGCTGGCCTGGGAACGCCTTGGTGTCCTGGAAGTGGTGGCCAGGGACCGGGAAGTCTGGACTTCCCGACTGCGACTCCTACCCCCACGACCCGGACTCGGATAAGCGGAGGGAAATAGATGGATGGATGTTCAGTTATGTTTAACTGTACACTACATCAATGTAGTCACTATACGCAAAAGCACCCTGAGCAAGGTACTCAACTCCCCCAATTGTTCCCCCAACACTGGAAATTTGCCCACAGCTCCAATGTACAACTGATAGAATGAACATTCTGTCTATCCATTCATATTCTTCCGCTTCCGTGTCGCCTGTACTTCCATGTTTCTACTTCCACGGGAGGGTCATAGTGGTGTTCCCAAGCCCCCTGTGAGGCATACAACATTCAGTGTTCAATAGCAATACAAGGTCAAATGGAATGGAATACAAGTTAAATGTGATGATGACACTAAAAGTCTTGTAATTTAATTTTAGTGTGTTTTTCGTTCAGTACTTTTGCACTAAATGAGGACAAGCCCCACACAAACACTCTTGTTGTCTCTCAAACACGGTGTCACTTAATGTGAATTTAATTGTTTTCATTATGCAAGCATCTGAAATCGTCCTTTGAAAGACCCAATTTACTGGTCACTGAGTGGCCTCAAAAGAGCCCTTCTGTAAATGCACGCCCCTCAACACCATCAACCAAACAGCGCTAGTAAAGCTAGTAAACTCATTAGAATGCAAAATAAGACTCTGGTGTGAGCAAGCGACATGTTCACGCGGACAGCGAAACCTCCATGGTCTAACCCGATCTCGCAAAACGAAAACGTGATGAGATTTCTCATTCAGAAAATAACTCTTTTGCCATAACAAATAAGTTAGTTCATCACAAATGAAAATGAAGTGGGTCATTTTGCCAGCCTCCATACATTGCCGAGTGCATGCGTCTCTGATGTCCTCGTCTCGAGACTCCAAACAGGCAGGAAGAGACTTCCCTCCATGCATTGGGACAGCACCTAGACTCTAGACGCCTAGAACAACAGCGTTCGAACGGAGTGATATACCTCTTGTCAGTCATATAGTGGCTTTGTCTATGTAGGGGGGCCGGAGGTGGGGCTGCTGGCATGCTGCATGCCTGCACACAGTGGAAATTAGGAAGAAAAAAGATGATTGCAAAGCCAAAAGCCACAGCTTGGGAAGGAGCAATGACCCCATCAACACGAAAGAGCCAGTATGCCGAATTTATTTGAAAGCGGTAGCATAAAAGGCAACAAAACGAACTTGTCCACCCGACCCAGTTTTCCAATGTGGGAAAATAGTACCAAGATATAGATGATATAGAGTCATGTCGTGTTTGATGAGTGGCTGATGATGTTCCATGCTGTTGATGTGACAGCAGAATTGCAGCACGCTCGTATAGAGACAGTAATTCAAATGGGTTTAATTGTGCCATTGAGGAAAATGACCATGATGTAGTGTTCCATGTCAACTGACAGTATGTTGACTTGTAGCTATTGTGTAGCGAACCATTATCCTGCATGGACAATTGCAGTTCCATTCGAATCTTCATAAACATTTCCATTAGTGTTTTGTCTTTCATCTGCCTGCATTATGAGAGGTTATTCCCATTTTCTTTCTCTTTAGACGTTAGTCCTTAAATAGGCTCTGTGCCCACATTGGATTTGTCTCAGATTAACAAGGAGATAATTAGTCATGAAAAACCAATCATAGGCAAAGATGAATCAATAGACAGGACCTTGTGTGACCACAGGGATGCAGAGGTGAGAAACGTCAACCCAGCTGTTACATTCCATGAAGGTCCTCAACCCAGAGACTCTTCTGTCATGTGTGAATGGCCGCACCCGTTAAATACTGTAGTGGGGGCGTAAATGAGTCCATTTTAAACTTTACATCCACTCTGCAGTATTTTGCATTTGACTTTTGTGGCCTATCTATGCCTCGTTTGACAAGCTCATCAAGTCCTTCAAAAGTGGCCGCCACAGCAAAACTCCACAACACTATTCATGCAATCCTATTCGGGATTGTTTGTAAAACATAAGGTGAGCTACAGCCTGGACAGATCATCACTTGCTTCCAGAATGACACATAGAGCAATCTTATTTGTTGCTGTTTATATTGATTTTTTAAATGTGACCTAAATCATGGGGGTCAGGCTGAGGACGAAGAAACCCAAGCAGGCTCCAAAGAACCTTGTCAAGAAGCAAATGTGAAAAAGACAACAACCTCAGAAAACTCGACAGGGCATCAATTTCTGTGGTATGGTCTGGCATAGCAGGGGAGAGAATTAAGTATGTTTTGTTTGGTGAGTAACTGGATGCCAGGATGCAGAGTCAGACCTCGGACTGGGTGACACAAGCGGTTGTTGACGTAACCAAAAGTAATTATTGCTTGCGCGTTTACTTGTGACTTTCACCAGAGTCATCTCTCGCCACTTTGCAGTTTGAATTTCCCAAATTCAGTCTATCACAGTTTTTCAAAATAAATGAAGAAATAAATGATCGCTGTTTCGTGGTTGAATACGTCCTTTTATTAGTTCAAAAATATGTGTATGTAAGCAAATATGTGTATATTATTTTCCTTAATTAAGCATTTTCAAGCATAAAAATGGTAAAATGAACACAACTACAAATGTAAGGCATTTAGAAGGGGCATCGTGTCCAAAGTGTGGCATTTGCAGCCCACTGATGTTTTTTTTTATTGGCCCGTGGCACATACTATTACTATTATTATGAGGAAAAATGATAAATACATTTTATTCGCATAAAGATGAAACATTACAGAAAAAAGATGTTATTTTTATGTTTTATGTTAAGTCGTAATATTACGAGAAACAAAACAACAATGTTGTAAGTTTTGAAAAATTAGGTTGCGGTTACGAGAATAAAGTCAAAATATGGAATTAAAGTCATAAATACAAGAAGAACATTTACAAGAAGAAAGTTGAAATAGTTGCGAAATTAAAGCGGAACAGAAGCAGAAACGGAAAAATAGCTGTAATTTTATGGAAATAAAATCATATTTTAATGGGAAAAAAGTTGCAATTTTACAAGAATAAATTAAAAATAATGTCATTTTAACAACATACAGTTGGAATATTAAGGAAAATATGTTATTTTTTCTTAGTTGTAAGTTAAACATTTTTGGAAAATTAAATTGGCGAAAAAGTTATAATCTGGGAATAAACTCAAAATATGGGAATAAAGTTGTAATAATATGAAAATTTACAAAGATTATTTAAGAAGAAAGTTTAATTATTTGGGGGAAAAAAAATGAAAATTTGGTTAATGCTCACTTTATTTTTTTTCCTTCTTTTTTTATGCAAATGAGATTTTGACTTTTTTCTTATAACATTATTATCTTATAACATTATTACTTTTTCCACAACCTAAAAAAATTCATTTAACTCATTCAATACGAAAGATGTATTTATACAATTATCTAAACCCGAACCCCTGATTCCAGACATACTGTATTTATACGTCTTTTATAGGTTTTTTGCGTGAGGCAAAACAAGGTGATGATGCAATTGCACAGTAAAAGATGTCACTGTTTGAGCATTTTTAAGGCATAAAACGGCCACAAGGTGGCAGAAGTGCGTTTAATAAGGGCTCAGCATGGAACTTTTGCATGTAAAAACACCCTCGGACAACAAGGAGGAAGTGGAAGAGCATGGAGAAGTGTAGTGTCCATAAAATTACGCTTTGTAAGGAAATTTTAAACGCAGGCTCGCACAAGAAAAAAGTTGTGTCAAAGTGAAAGTTATGCTTGAAATGTATCTTTTCACAAAAAGCTGTTTTTCTCCCTTTTCTAGTCCTGAAACTTAGCTATGTTCTACTGCTCTCCCCCTGACTTATACTGTACACATTTTTTTCGTCTTCATTGCGCATTTTTGTCTGGAGCGACTTATACTACGGAGCGACTTATAGTCTGGAAAATACGGTACATTATCCTGATGTATTGGCTGTCATTTTTTGAGTAAAAAGATAATCAGGCTGAAGAGAAAGGGTAGAAAAAAATCACAACCTGGATCACTGCATGAATAATGGTCGCTGCTGTTAGTTTTAGCTGGCATTTGACTGACTTAAATATCAAATTGATGATTAATTTTTTATGATTATGATCTCAGTATAACTCTAAAGGCGCTTTCAGAAGGTGTGAAACTACACAAAGAAAGTGAAATACCATTATGGAAGGGAATTTGGAGTGTTAATGATCTCAGACACTGGATTATTATATTGAATGATAGCAGTACGAGTTCAGCTATATCACACCGCACATGAACTCCTGAGAAATGATCTTAATTAATGGTTAACCGAGGAGGTAAAGAAAGAAAATGTCCAGTGTGCAGGTGAGAATTAATTTCAGACGGCGCCAGTCAGATGCTGAATGAAACAATTCCTCATCAAACCAAGAGGTGTGACTGACTAGCGATCATACCATGGTGTACCCCACCTCTCCGCTTAAATCAGATGGGATGAGGCTCCAACCCCCCCCAGTGAGCCTGAACAGGAAAAATTCTATAGATGATGGATCGGTCGTCAACTGGGAAAAAAATGTCAATTTCCACCGACAGAATCAGACTATGTATGATTTCCAAAGCTAAAATGTGCAGACGTGCTATTTCAAGACTCAATAGACAGAAGTACACAGCAAATAATTACCGTATACCACAAAAACCAACACGGTATGTAGAACTGTATGTTTATTCAGGAGCTGGATGACTTCACATGTGTTTGGAAAAATATAGAAAATTCTGTCGTGGGGTCACGTGACAGAAGCGTAATTCACAACATAAGATCAAACTAATTTGGGAGCAACACACTGGCAGGATGCTTCATTAGCCAACAGGAATGAACACTATTTGTGGCTCAGGTACAGCTACTTTCAATAGGATATTAGTCGATATTTTTTAATATGCTCTTTGCACATGGTAATTCAAATGCATGCGTGTGCATTGTCTCTACGTTGTGCATTAAACTCGCTCTTTGAAAACTGTAAAAGGACAAAAGTGAAGGGAAGAGAGAGCAGGTGGAGAGTGATCAGAAAGGAAATTCACCTCAAGCTGTGCTGTGCTCCCCTGTGAGATATCGCTCTGACTGAGAGACTGGTGAGCTTTTTTTTAAGCTTCAGGCTTGGCAGCATACTGTACTGCTCTCATTGTTGTAACTGCCAGTTCTCTCAAGTTAGGGAGTATACCAACATCCACGGGCGAGAAATAGCACTTTATTTATGTTTTATTGGTCCACATTTCGTATGTGCTCCAAAGTAAAACAAAACAAGATACTATGTTGAGGGTTGAGCAACTGACATTGGTAAAGCAACTGGGAAAAGTTAAAAGGAAGCAAACTTTTCATTGACAGGAACCCCAAAAAAAGAGTATTTCTACATTTTGTAAGATGCAAAGAGGAACGGAAGATTACTTTTCTTTAATGTGTTAGATATTGCTGTTGCACCTTTAGATTGAGTCTATTGGTTAAGTACATTTTCAATTTAATGGCTTCACACAGGGCCGCACGGTGGTCTAGTGGTTAGCATGTTGGCCAACACAGTAACAGCTTGGAGATCGGGAAGACCTGGGTTCGATTCTCCCCTGGGCATTTCTGTGTGGAGTTTGCATGTTCTCCCCGTGTGTGCGTGTGAATTTTCTCCGGGTACTCCGGTTTCCTCCCACATTCCAAAAACATGCAGGTGAGGTTAATCGGCGACTCTGAATGGTTGTTTGTCTATATGTGCCCTGCCATTGGCTGGCGACCAGTCCAGGGTATACCCTGCCTGTCGCCCGAAGTCAGCTGGGATAGGCTCCAGCATGCCCCCACAACCCTAATGAGGAAGAAGCGGTATAGAAAATGGATGGATGGATGGATGGCTTCACACAGAAGGCCTTCTTGCCAAGCACACGCACATAGCACAACTAGAGTGGAACAACACTCAACTCAGAGGTAACCAGAAAATAGTAACCAGACAAGTTATCAGCATAGAACCAATTTGAGCACAAAATTAAAGTTCACTTTCTGGGTACACAAGCTTAAGTATCACTTTGTTGAGCGGCGCGATAACTGCTATATAGACTCTGTGTACTTTCATTCTGGGCTCTTCCTCTATCTTCCTCATTGATGCTAAGAGTCCAGCACTGTAACAAAATCTATTACTCTTATTCTTTAATACAATTGAAAACCTTTTAAATTGACTACTTCTCTGATAGCAACTCGGTCCAAAGAACCACGGAGAAAGGCTAAAGAGAAGAAATAGTCTTTACATGTGTAAAAAAAAAAGAGTGGCACATCATATGCGTATTTTCAGTTATGAGATAAATAACATGGATGCAGTGTACGGATGGAAGGTTCCGGTGTGTTGTTTGCATATCTTAAGTAGAGCATAGACAGCAGAGCCTTTAGACAAGTCCTTAACAACGCCTACACAAAAAGCAGTCCATTTTTGTCCATTTTATGATATGAATTAAGACAACATAAGATTTCATCAATGTCCATTCGGCCTGTTGGCTCAATTAAGGTTTGTTGAAAATATAAAACATTTTTGTGAGGAACTGTCTATTTGTTATAGTTTTTGTTCAACTCTGATGTCTGGTCTTTCTAACTATCTTGTTTGCCCATGACTTTGCTGGGTGTGGCTTTTGTTCCCCACCATGCACTCGTCTACTCCTCCACTGCAGTATTTCAGACTGATCACTTTAATTCATTCGTTTTTGGTACTCACTTGATCCGGTGATGTTGCCATCAACAGTTATTTTGAAAATCAGGCCATAGGAATTCAGGAATACAGTCATCCCTCATTTAGTTTAAAGAAGAAGAAAGGGTTTAAAACAGAGTGGGGAGCGACAAAGAAGCCAAAATCTTACCACTTCCACACGGAATGGGAGAAGAACGTCTTTTCACTCTATCATGTCGGACATGCCATGGCTGACTCCATGCAGAGTGAGGGTAATCTAATGTTGTGTCTCAATAGTGGAACATTACTGACACCTAGTGGCCAGAATACAACTTACTCCTCTGTCTTTTAATATTTTTTGACAAATAGTATGCCATAGTCAACCATGAAACAGAGATAGTTTATTAATTTATTTTTTAAAAACCGCAACAGAGCGAGGGAGTCATAATCCATCCATCCATTCATCCATGCATTTTCTTCCGCTTATCCAAATCGGGGGGGCAGCAGTTTCAGTTGGGAACTTCCCGTTCTCCAGCCACTTCTTCCACCACCAAGGTGTTTCCAGGCCAGCTGTTACCTCCAGCATCAGCTGATGTGCGCAGGGTTCTGGACAAAACAAACCCACGAAAAGCAGCAGGCCCAGACAACATCTCAGGACGTGCACTTCGGGTTTGCTCATCAGAGCTAGCTGATGTGCTTGCTGACATATTTAACCTGTCGCTTGCACAAGCATCTGTACCGACCTGCTTTAAGTCCACCACCATAGTACCCGTACCCAAGAAGAGCAACGTGACCTGCTTGAATGACTATCGCCCTATAGCACTCACTCCTATTGTAATGAAGTGCTTTGAAAGAATAGTCATGACCCACATCAAAAAGAGCATCCCAGCGGCAGCTGTGGACCCTCTAAAGTTTGCATATCGCCAGAACCGGTCCACGGATGATGCAGTCAACACTGCCATCCACACAGCCCTTTCTCACCTAAAGGGCCAGGACACATATGTCAGAATGCTATTTATAGACTATAGCTCTGCTTTTAATACAGTCAGCCCCCACAAACTCACAAATAAGCTCCTCACACTTGGCCTGTCTCCCTCCCTCTGTAACTGGGTGTTTAACTTTCTAACAGGGAGGCCCCAGTCAGTCAGAGTCCACAATCGCACATCCAGCTCAAGAATTGTGAGCACTGGGACCCCACAGGGGTGTGTGCTGAGTCCGCTCCTCTACACGCTCTTCACCTACGATTGCGTGGCCTCCCAGAACAACACCAGCATCATTAAATTTGCGGATGACACTACAGTCATCGGACTGATCACTGGTGGTGTTGAAACATCATACAGAAGAGAGGTGGCGGACCTCATAGCTTGGTGTCGTGATAACAATCTCCTTCTCAATACAGATAAGACTAAAGAGATGATCATCGACCCAAGAACAAGGGAAAAGGAGCCGCATAGACCCCTGTTTATTGATGAGACTGAGGTGGAGAGGGTGAAAACCTTCAAGTTCCTTGGCACACACATCAGCGAGGACCTCACCTGGTCTCACAACACCCAACAAATTCTGAAGAAGTCCCAAAGGAGACTGTACTTCCTGAGAAGACTGAGGAAATTTGGCATGTCCACCACAATCCTGAGTTGCTTCTACAGATGCACTATGGAAAGTGTCCTTACCGCCTCCATCACTGTTTGGTACGGTAACTGTACAACACGTGATAGGAAGGCACTCCAGCGGGTGATCAAGACCTCACAGAACATTGTTGGGGCAGCCCTCCCCTCACTGCAAGACATTTATAAAACTAGAGTCCTACGAAGAACACACAACCTCATCAAGGACAGCACACATCCACAACACTCATTATTCACACTCCTACCGTCAGGCAGACGCTACAGGAGTTTGAAGTCCAGGACCACAAGGCTGGCAAACAGCTTTTACCCACAGGCCATCAGGCTTCTCAACGAAGCACTCACACACGCCGCACGCAACACACGCACACACTCATAGCACTTTTATTTATTTACTTATTTATTTATTCATTTATTTGTATTAGTTATTTGTATTAATGTCTCTTCTGTTGTTGTTTTTGTTGTTTAATTTATTGGTATTTATGTTTCTTATGTTCTTATTCTTTTTCTTGTGTTGTCTTTCTTTTCTTGGGAGAATGAACAGAATAAGATTTTCATTGCATAGTATAACTGCTGTTTTACTGTGCATATGACAATAAAACTCTTGAATCTTGAATCTTGAATCCAGCATGTCTGAGGTCTGCCCCGGGGCCTTCTCCTGGCTGGGCATGCCGGGAACACCTCACCAGGGTGGCGTCCGGGAGACATCAGGACTAGATGCCCAAGCCAGCCAAGCTGGCTTCTGTTGATGTGAAGGGGTTCTACCCTGAGCCCCTCCCGGATGGCTGAGCTCCTCACCCTAAGGGAGTGATTCACCACCTTATCGTGGTTGAGGGGTTTGAGTGCCCGAGTGATCCTAGGAGCTATGCTGTCTGGGGCTACAGTATATTGCCATGGTAGGGTCTCCCAAGGCAAACACGTCCTAGGTGGTGGGCCAAAGAGTGATTCAGAAGACCTTATGAACAAACTCAAGAGGAGGGACTGCACTTAGCTCGAACGTGGGATAATGGGGCCTCACCCAGGAGCCAGACCTGGAGGTGAGCCTCAAAGTAAGTGCCTGTTGGTCGGGCCTTCACCCGTGGGGCCTGGTCGAGCCCAGCCCGAAGAAGCCACATGGGACCCCCTCGTAGACCCACCACCTGCGGGGGCAAGCATAAAGGTCCGGTGCTATGTGTTTTGTGTATTGGGTGGCGGTCAAGGGCGGGCACCTGGGCAACCTCGTCTTCAGCAGTCAAATCTGATTCTTGGGAGCGATAACTGAACTGCTATATTGATGACTATAGGGATGACTGTAATGACAGTCTAGGTAGAACAAATAGTTTTCAGGCTAAATTGCATGGACTTCGATGAGTCCAGGGTGTACCCCGCCTCTCGCCCAAAGTCAGCTGGGATACTCTCCAGCATACCCCCACAACTCTAATGAGGATAAACGGCATAGAAAATGGATTGGTTGGATGGATGGACTTGGATATTTTATAGGTTCAGATGGCACATCACTTATGCCCCTTCTCATACAAAATATGACCTACAGTATGATCATATGAAAAGCATAAACGAGTGTAGATACTGCCCATTTTGTTCTGGATTTTTTCGTTTTTTGGTTAACCTTTGGTAGTGTCATACCACATTATCCTATAGTCCAAAAGAGTGTGTCTGTGTGTGTGTGCTTATCTGTATTGTAGTTGGTAACTTGAGTGGGTTTTCAAAAGGGAACAGATTTACACTGCAGGTCTCCGCAGGTCAGGATATCAATCTATTTACAAAAACCTGCAGCACTCAGCGGTACAGTAAAGCAAGGGATGACATCAGATGTTCGGCTTGAAATGAGAATAACCAATCTTTCCACTTCCACTGCAGTCAGAGTGGGAGACATCTGATTCATATATAAAAAATGGATGCACTGACACTGAAAGGCAATTCTGCTTCTTGGATTTGTTATTTGGACTTTCCATTGCTCTGCGTATCAAATCATTTCATGTCGCAAAGAGACACGACCAGCAGCAGTCTATCATGATCACTAATGAGAAGTTAATAGGGCTGAGCCTTGTCAAGTCAAGAGATATTTTGGAATCTTCAGCACCATGTCCTAAAGGATCATTGACTGTATGTGCGTGTTTGAGTCTATAATTTTGACCCTGTAAATTTAAAAAAATCCTAAATGAATTCAATTATTTTTTTAATCATTGAAGATCTATGTTGTATATCTATGTTGTATAGGCTTCCTTCATGGTCATCACCCTCACAGTGGATGGTGACACTGGTGCTGCAGCAGTTTCCTGGTAATGGCAAGCTTGAGCTTTTGTGTGTGGGTTTTTCCAGAAAACCCCAACTAATTTCCTTTTATCTGAGAGTGACCGTATGGGTCTTCTTCGAAACCGTGGAACTTGACACACTGTCTGTTTCTGTGTACTCACAAGGGTGAGCAGAGCATAAAATGAACATTAAAGGGCACAGGGCTAAAAGCACAAAAGGGGTTTGTTTAGTCAGCAGCTGCACTAGCGGAGCGTGTCCGAAAGCAACACAACAGTCACTGCTGATGTGCCTAACAACGCGAGCAAAAACAAATAGAAGAGCATAGACAGTATGAAGCTTCTGTAACTATAAGCACGTCTGTTTTTTTCTCAGCTTGTACAAGTTAAGATAAAAGTTGAAGTGGACTATGAAAATATTTCTGTTGTTCCATCACATGGCCCCGTCAAGTCAAGTCAAGTCTGTTCTTTGGCAGAATGCCGGCCCACACACCACCAGGGGAACGGTGTCATAACACATTCAGTTCAGTGTGGAGGCAGGGAACACTGGGACTAATCCATTCCATTTGACGACTCTCCGGCAAGGATTTGAGTGGCTGTCACGACCAATTTCAGAAGAGATTTCTGAATTAAAATGTTGCATATAGAGTATATCACCACGCATTTCAACTAAACACTCTGAAACTCGAACGGCTGAAAAGATTGGAATTTGAACTGAAGTTTAAGTTAAGGAACACATAGCTGACCCAAAAGGGCAAAAGGAAAGTGCTAATCGATAATAGTTGAGATGCCTTTTTACATCTTACATTCTCTCTGTATGCTAAGTTACAGTTAGTTTTTTGGGTTTTTTTTTTCCATAGGGCCCAGTGAAAAATAAGTGACAGCAAAAATGGCCGTACACAAAAAATTTTCAGTGGTGCCTTGGTTAACGTCGTTAATCTGTTCCAGAGGGTCCGACTCAAACCAAAACGGACTCTAACCAAAGCAATAATAATGTAAATCCAATTAATTCGTTCCAGACTCTTAAAATGCTAAAAACGCATGCACAAAACACATTTTATAATAAGACAACCCAGTGGCCACCCCCACGGCTGGGGGAAAATTTTGGCAAACGCGGCTCTGTGGCGTAGAGCATTAGTTCAGCCTAACCGCCGTTTCCGCTTGGACGCATTTCACTGCAGCACACAACTTTCTGTGTGGAGGAGCTGTCAATAAAACCGCGTCCGCATGAACTGAAAGCTGTAGGTAAGTTTTCCATGATTACTTTAGTTGGTTCCGGTCAAGTTTTCTCACTATGTTGACTTTGACTTAAATTCTGAAGCGTGATTCAGAATTAAAACAGGAGTGCCGATCGGCATCCACTTCCATATTATGCCTGCTCAGGTTTGGCCACTATGATGGGGAGCAGAATCCAGAAACTATGCATTGAAAACATGTCCTCGGCACACTGCTCAGCTATTAATTGCTGTTATAGTCCAAAAGCAGAGGCGGAGCTACGGGTCACTCTCCGGCCACCCCACTGGCCATCTAGACAATTCAGGTATCAACTTATTGCCACCCCTACGTGAGTAATGGTCTCACCTTGGCCACCCCAATGAAAAACTTCTGGCTCCGCCACTGCCTGAGGTAAAAGGTTCCCACTCACAGAATGCCCCTAACGTCGTCCAATTAAACTATAAATATTCCGGAAAAACTAAGATGTTGAGGAGTGTCATGCATGACATAATGCGAGAGATTTCAACTAATTTTGTGCGACTGCAGCTCACTGAGCGTTTAAAATATTATGTACACAGATGTCTTTTTGTTCATTAATTCCAACAACACCTATAAAAAAACCCACTGCGTGACATTGCTCTGGAAAAATGTTCTTGTATCTGTACGGGCCAAATTGCCTTCACTCTGCACTAATTAGGTGACATGGCTCTAAGAAACTCTTGAAATTAGGGTGTTAAAGTTTCTTAGTTCATGAAAAAATGACCACTGTTTGAAAGCAGATGGTCTAACAAACATACAGTACAGCAAGTTTTATATAAATATAAACACACTTGGCAGGAGACGGCTTGAATTAAAAACCACTGAAGCACAAACTCCGGCCTCCCAAATTAAGTGTCAAATGTGTTTTCTTCCATGCGGTGTGAGGCATCATGAAATAGGTATCACATAACGTGGTAGCAACAAAAAAAGAGTAGCTTGACCTCCCCTCCAAGTACACTCCTGATCAACATTTTAAGACCAGATGAAAAACTGCAAGAATGTACATTTTGCACTGTTGGATCGGAAGGGAAATGGGAGTCAGACAAGAATATTTTTGAACTAGCAATTTATTGCAAACAACCATATCTTAAAAGACCATAGCTGAAAAACACTCCAAACCCCCTAAAATAGAAATAACATTTCAACAACAAGGACAACAACAGCGCCATCCCCATTAATCACTTCAAAAACATTTTTGGGCATGCTTGATGCCAGTGTTTCCAGGAGGCTTGTGGGAATGTTGTTCCAGGTGGTGAAGATGGCTTCGTGGAGGGCATCTACTGTCTGGAACTCATGTCCATTTTTGTAAACTTCCCTTGCCATCCATCAGTAACCCAGGTCCCATGTAATTAATGTATAAAAGCTGAAGTGGTTAACATAATGAGACTGGCCCTGAGTTTTGTACACAATGATTTGAAATGTATATTCCTATTCGAGTGTAATAAAGACCTCCACAACTGTACTTTTAAATAAAAAAGATCAATATACATTTGTTTACAGTATATACACAATATGTACACCCAAAATCAAAATGACCTTTTCTGGTGAGAAAATAAATGTGAATAAAATATGTCCAAAATAGCAAATTTCCTGAACAAAATACCAGGTCCCGTTTGTGTGTTCTAAATCTTTCCCTCACTCTTCAAAATGACCTCTGTCACACATTAACATTGGAAGCCATCAGGACCGTCAAGGTTAATTTTTTTCTCTTCATAGAATAAAACTTTCCACCCCCCAATGTCCCATGTTTGGTGCTCTGGGCAATTTTGTGGCATTGAAGGAGACAAGGCCTTTGAAGCATTTTTTGTTTTTAAAAACCTCTCACAAATGCCATCTGATGATTATTGGACTGCACTTGGCACCAGTAACAACCTTTATTTGGGCCGAGTTGTGGCGGACAGCCCGTCGGATCCTCCGGCTCAGGGCCAGTGAAATCTTTTGTGTTTACCACTTGAATGTTTTGTTCCATAACACTCAGGATCTTTGAAGAAGCTCGAAATGACTGTCTTACTGCGTCCGACCTCAGCAGCAATGGCATGCTGTGAGAGGCCTTGCTTATGCAGCTGAACAATCCGACCGCATTCAAAGAGAGAAAGCTTTTTTGCCTTTGCCATCGAGAGACATGATGCCAGGAAATTACACTGAATCCACATTTTCTGCTTATATTCTGGCTTTTAAGGGCTGTGATTTTAAACTTTTGCTCAGCTGGTAAACAGCCTATTTCACTTGCATTCACTTGCATGAACGTTTACGATAACTGGTTACTTTTTTTCCTTTCACTCCCATTTCTTCTTTTTGCATTTTGAAGCCCTACTTAGAACCTCTCTCAGATCCAAAGTACAAAATGTGAATTCTTGCAATTTTTCAACTGGACTTACCATTTTTTGTTGTACAGTTGATGGTGCTGGCAGTCATATCAGGTTTGAACAAGAAGTTATTAAAGGTGGCTGTATTTTTTTTTTTAATAAATCACAAGCCCTATCACTCAGACCTGATCATCTATCAATCTATTGCCATTTATCGATATATAAAACAAAGAAAACCACAAACTGAATACTGACCTTTGGTGCCATCCTGGAGTTTGTTGTTTTCCAGAGAGAAACTAGCATGGTTTGATGTGTGTGGGTGACAGGCGCAGCATGTTTTTATGGTCCATTGATTCCATCCAAATATCTAGGCTCGGATGGGAATGTCTGGGTCGTTTCTTTTCATTGTTATCCAAACAGACAAAACAACTAACTTCTCCCAAAAAATACACATATGGTTTAAGATCATTTGCATGGAAGAGACAAGCGACGTGATGCCGTGCACTCAACTTTGACCCTGACGTTACGTAACTAGGGTTGACCGATCGGATTGCAATTTGCAATGCCTGTAAAGGGCTGGTTACACGAGGAAGGACTAAGGCATACTCTAATACTTGAAATCTAATATGTTCCATTCAAGCTGTGTTCATGCACAACCTGCTGAATGAGCCCAGTTTATAATTTCGCTGGTTATATTATGCCACCTTTTGCCACTGCATTGTCCCGCAATTCGCCTTGACAATGCGTGAATGGGCATGTAGAACTAAGTCTAACTGAGTCTAGGAGTTAAAACAGGAGTGGCCGCCATGATGGTGAGCAGAATCCAGAAACTATGTATTGAAAAGGTGTCCTCGGCACACTGCTCAGCTATCAATTGCTCTAATAGACAGTGGCGGAGCTACAGGGTGGCCCATCCGGCCACCCCACTGGCCATCTAGATCTTACAGGTATCAACGTTTCGCCACCCCATGTGAGTAATGATCTCCGCCACTACGACCTATATCAGCTGATATCGGTATCGGAAATGAAGTGCTGGACAATATTTTTATCTCGGATATCAGTAAGAAAGTCGATATTGAGAATCTGTCAATGTATGAGGGAAACACATTTTTGTATATTATTTTTCAAATAAAATAAACATCCTTATTTCCAAACACGACATGCATTGACATTCAATTTGATGTAGTTATTCATACAACTTTCTGGAAAGTTTTCCGCAGCCTGAAGTGGGCACAGGTTGTTGCAGAACACAAAGCACAGGAAGTAGACAGGAAGAAGAACAAAAACAAATGAAGCAGGATATGACAGCCATGCAAAATGACATCCATGGATGTTGATATATTATTTAAATATTAACATAACTATCTCAATATCCCTTTCTAATCGTTATTATGGGTTCTTCTATCTTATATATACTGTATATGTATATATATATATTCCCTACGTTCCTTTTATGTATCACTACAGCAACAGCTGAAATATGACAAGTCTGTCCTCGATGACTGTTATCTGTGCTAAGCTTCACTTTAAAGTAAACAGTCTTATTTTGCTGTTTTGCTGACGGTACCAAGTGTCAGTACTGCAACATTATATAACCCCTAGTGCTCTTGCCTAAAGCAATTCTCACATTGTGTCATAAACATATCACAGTGTCGTTGATTTATCTCTTCAATACGAGAACACGTCTGTTGAGCTGAGAATACAAATGACCGTAAATTGCAAATCTTATCTCTGTCTGACATTTTCATGTAGAGAGTTTTATCGTTTGCTGAAGGAACCTCTGCACCATATCCAGAGTCTCAAATATCCACCCTATCTGAGATCTCACAATGCTATCAGAGCTCCAGTATTCCAGAAAAGAGGAGGTGGACGGAACGTATCATTAGTGCTCCATTAACCTTTAACTAGCACTGCATTTTCAAGACAAAGCTGTTCTCTCCAAAACACATCATCGCTTCACTGTCAGAATGATCATTACAAAAACACTATCTGTAAGGTATTAAGTGTAGTGTGCCTCGGCCCAATGACAATTGAGCCATGACCCGCAAATGGCCTCTGGGCTGCACTTTGGGCACCCCTGCTTCTGTGGCTCTTCATCAGGGTTTGGTACGTGGCCTCAGCTTAGTAAGCAAACCACAACTCTATTTGGCTTGATGGCTTCCCGTCGCAGGAGAGCGATGGTCACTGAGGTCCGAGGAAGAGTGTTGTTGCAGCTGGAGCTGGTTGATGCATTTCCACTTTTTTTTGAAGAATACATTTTCATGAAACTGCTGAGTTATTTCATATTGTGGTTTGAACACTGCCTATGCCTGATGGATACCAAAAAGTAGATTCCGCTTGAAGGGATGATTCACGATAAAAGCATGTCGTATAGTGTAGTATATAGTACAGTATATACAGTTTTATAGTTGTTCCTGTCGAGGCCTGTCACGATAATCAATAAAGCGATCAAACAACGACTCATTTAAGAGGTCACAAAAGACCCCACAGCAACATCCAAAGAACTGCAGGCCTCACTTGCCTCAGTTAAGGTCAGTGTTCATGACTCCACCATAAGAAAGACACTGGGCAAAAACGGCCTGCATGGAAGAATTCGAAGACCAAAACCACTACTGAACAAAAACAACATTAAGGCTCGTCTCAGTTTTGCCAGAAAACATCTTGATGATCCCCAAGACCTTTGGGAAAATACTCTGTGGTCTGATGAGACAAAAGTTGAACTTTTGGAAGGTGTGTGTCCCAGGGTTTAAAAATAATGCCATATTTGAGAAAAAGAACATCATACCAACAGTAAAATACGGTGCTGGTAGTGTGATGGTCTGGAAGACTTGCTGTGATAAATGGAACCATGAATTCTGCTGTCTACCAAAAAAATCCTGAAGGAGAATGTCCGGCCATCTGTTGGTGACTTCAAGCTGAAAGCCGCTTGGGTTCTGCAGCAGGACAATGGGCCTCATTCACGAAACGTTCTTACGCACAAACGTGTTCTTAAAGCCTTCTTACGAAGATTTTTGGCATTCACGAAACGTGTTCTTAACTCACAGTTCTTAGATCTAAGAACAAATTCTATGAACGCTCAGGAGGACTCTTACGCACAAGCAAAGCTTGCACTTTCAATGTGCAATCGCCCTCATGATGGATTTTGCAACCTGATCCCAAAAAATGTAGTGCAAATAAAATATCCCAACAATGATTTATCATCAAAACAACTAAAATATACTCCATGGATAAATATATATTCATTCATCCATTTCCCTACCTCAATCGCAAACGGTATCAGTCAATTAATATCCAAATAATCTCAGATTGGCAACAAGATTCTGAATGTTCTTGCAAGTTTCCCTGGAGGTACACACGACTCCTACATTTTCCGAAATTCCTCCATTGGAATGCGCCTGAGTCATGGTGCAGCATGCGACGGATGGTTAATCGGTGTGTAAAATGTTAATTTCTTGCCTTTTGCATGTTGTTATGTAGCCATTAATTTATTTTACATGTGATCGAGGCTATGCCCTGGCACCTTGGCTCATGACACCATTGAATAATCCGCAAACCCCACAAGAACAAATGTACAACCAAAAGCACACACGTACACGCTCCTGCGTGGAGCGCACCATCGGTATACTCAAGGGACGCTAGATGTGTTTGGACACTGCAGGTGGAAGGCTGCTCTACAAACCAGAAAAGGTACAATAGGTTTTGTAGTATTTAATATTAGGTTTTAGTTTATTTATGCTCTGGAATGGCAAAAAAATAAGAGGCAAACATTCTGATTCTTTGTGAAGGCTCTCATTAATCCAGGAATTCTCCATTGCAAATATGTTTTATTTGGTCAACTGGATAAATCATTGATTCTCTGTTGTTGCAGGTGTGCAGTGTCATAATGGCCTGCTGCGTCTTGCATAACATCGCAATGAAACGTGGTGTGCCTATTGCGCACGAGCACCCCCAGATAACGACATGCGCCCCCAGCCACGTCTTGAGCCAGAGCACGGGGCTGCTGTATTAATTAGGCAGCGTCTAATCAAATGTAACCACGGAAAAAATACATTGTCACACACAAACTATGTATTTTGACTTTATTTTTCCATCATGATTGTGTAAATATTTTCTAGAGTTTCCGAAATGGTTTGGTTTCTGATTGATGGCCCACCTCCCGTTTCCTCCAGATCCCTCCGGTGCAGTCCAATCTTTTTTTTTGAGTCTATTTTAAGTCAAACCACTTCTTTTTAAACTCTGCGGTGGCGCGTTTCTCCGTGGAAACGGCATTTATGTTTCCTGCAATGGTGCTCCATGCCGACTCTTTTTGGATGGCCTGATGACCGGTGGATACACGTGAAAATAAGGTGGTCTTGTGTTCGCTCACTCCTTGTAAAAGCACCTCTATTTCAGTAGAATTGACGTTTTTCTTCTGTTTGTTGTCCAGCTGCTCCTCAGTCTTGCCCTTGCGCGTTGCCATCTCCGCCTCCAGCTGCCTGTTGCGCACGGCACATTTTTTACCTTATATAGGAAATAATAGGCGGTGACCTATGCAAATGAGACTTTTAAGAAGATGTTCGTGAATGAGGCCCAATGATCCAAAACACACCAGCAAGTCCACCTCTGGATGGCTGAAGAAAAAACAAAATGAAGACATTGGAGTGGCCGAGTCCAAGTCCTGACCTGAATCCTATTGAGATGCTGTGACCTTAAAAAGGCGCTTCATGCTGGAAAACCCTCTGTGGCTGGAGGAGGACGACCTGCCCGCCTGCCCAACAGCCATAAAAGTCTAAAAAGCACAAGATTCCGCCTCAGTAACGGTGAGAATGGCAAAATATGAGAATCGCCCATCGCTATCCACAGCTGGCCGTCGGAAATGTTGAACATTTCCGAGCTTCGGAACAGCTAGTGCAGTGTGTCAATGTCAGGATACATCTTTAAACGAATAGTCCAAAAAACGTACAACTTAGTTTTTCTGTCGGAGTCGTTAAGCGGCCTAGTTGGGACAGAGACTTGAACAGTGTTTGTGTCAGTTTGTTACTGCTGTACTGTATTCCTTGTTGTTATTTAACTGCGGTATTTTTTAATCATATATCCTATACTTATTTATTAATTAAACAATTCTTCTGTCAGTTCTTACCCCTTAAATGATGTATTCTTGTGTAGTGAAAGGTTATCTTAACTTCGACTACAAGACATCCTTTATTCTTTTCTTTGTCTGTGACAAAATGGTCATCTGGAAACATGTTCAACACACAAAGTGGACAGACTATCGCTGGGTTTAGAAGAAAAGGTAGCTTTTAATAAGCTTTGCTTCCTCCTACTCCTTCCGGACATGTTGAAGTGTGCAAGTGTAAACATGATGTACTTTTATGTAACACTGCTACGCTTGTTGGAAATAAATGAGTAAAATCATTAAACCACAACCATAACCATGGCGTGGTAGCTAAATACTGCAATGAAATCCTCATCAGTGGGAAAACAAGGAACTACCAGATGTGGAGGCATGCTTGTCAAATGTACCATAAGAAAGTGTTTATATTATTATTATTATTGTTATGCAGCTGGCTGATTCCAATCTCTGAATGACTAGATGGAAAGGCGAGTCTCGTATCTCAATTCTGACAGGTTCAACAAGCCTTCTTCCCCTGAGATTCCACACCGTCATCCTGGATAGCACACAATTCACTTCTCCTCTCATTTGGAAACACACACAAATACACAGAGCACTCGACCGGACCTGGCCTTTTTATTTAAATCCATTAATATTTAATGCGTGAACATGTTGTGAAAGATCACATGAGCATGCACAAAGGACTCCTCGATGAATATGCAACAATCTAATAAATATTTCAGCATTCCATTTCACCATCTCTTGGTTGAGTCACCAGGAGCCCGAGTCGGTCATGATGAGACTTAAATGTATTTTCTTTTCAATATCGACTCTTTAAAAACGCCAGTGCTCGCTTGCAGTGGTATGAAAATGTTACGAGGTCTCTCTTCAGTGAGGATTTATTTTAGCCAACTCACTTTCATGTAGGTTAGTGGCACATGACTACTAACCCCAATAATCCTCTCACAACCATATGCCCTCAACGCCTGCCCACCTACACCCTACACACACACACATATATATATATATATATATATATATCACCCTGGAAACAGTCTGACTCACATACAAGACCTACAGGTTAACTCATCAAAAACTCATTCAGTAAATACATTGAGGAGGAATAATCTTAATTAAATAAAAGTCTAGGCATCTCCATTTAGACTGCTGCTTCTGTGACCCGGACCGAGCGACATGAATGGGATCTTCATTCTTTCTATTCAACATTTGGCCCTGAAAACAAATACATTTCAAAATATTGATTGGACCAGGACACATCAAATATGAGAGGTTTATAAGTTTAAGCCGTGCTTATTCCTTCTGCTTTTCAAAGTTATAATATTATGGGAATAAAGTCATAATATTACAAGAACAACATTTCTGAAGATTATTTCACAAGTGCGTTGAAATATTTGGAAAAAAAAAAAACAACAGCAAAAATGAGAAAAAGCAGCAAAAAGTGAATTTCATAAAAATAATACACTTTTTCACCTATACGACTAAGATGAGATGTAGCTTTTTTCTTGAAATATATAACTTAATAATAACTTGTTAGCATATCTAGTGTGTTGCTTTACAAAATTGGGAAAAAGTTTGGCCATCCCTGGTTTCTTAACTTTAAACATGACGTACGCCCATAAAACCTTGTATGCATGTTCCAACTAAACAAACTATTACCATTACCATACAATCTACCATACAATCTACCCTCAATTTTAAACTTTGAGGCCCATTTGACAGAGTTGGAGGAAAATACACCTTAAGCTGCGGCATACGGTGAGTTTCATGGCTGGTGATTTTTTTTCATGTTAATGCAGGTTGCCCATTATGAGGATAACAATAAAAAAGACAATAATTCACTTTTATTCCCCAGCTGGTGCTTCTGTCAAAGAAAAAAAGTCCACTGGCTTTTCCTCTCTATGAAAGGACGGCAGTAACAAGCACCTTCCATGCCCCTCAGGATGAAGCAATTACTTAAGCGCATATGACATTTCTTTGTAAATTTCTTTGTATTTTAAAAACATCACGCGCTTGTAAGGAAGCGTGTAATGTGGCTATAGAAAGTCATGATGTAAAAGAAATGTCTCTGCATCATTATATTAATGTTGACATGCTGACAAACAGAAACTAGCAGGCTCTCACTCACTCATTGCACTCAGATGGCAGGCAGGGTTTCCACACTAAGCCGACAAGAGACGCCCTGTATTTGATTAGGAAATGCACAAATTCAACAATTTTTTGCTTCAGAAAGTGTGGAATCACACAAAAAAATACATTTATAATACCTCCTCAATGGACAAATATTAACATTTTCATTATTTGTTTCTAGTTTTTATTCCTTTTTTAATGCCCACGCTACTAACGTACTAATTGGAAGGTCCTCTGCTAGCTTTTACGTAGTTAAATAAACGGGTGAAATTAATTGTAGGATGTCAGAAGCCCCATGCCAGTCCGATGTGACACACATTCTTATCCGAGAGAAATTCATCAATAAAGCAGTTGTTTAAGCTCCCAATAGATTCCAGCACCCGCTGTAAAATGTATGAGGAGCAGAACAAACAGACAGCGGATGGATCGAAAAGCGTCCCAGAGGCAGCCGGAAGAGAGTCCTTAGCAATAACAACACTATCAATCACATCCAGCACTCGTCCTGTTGGTTCGTGCGCAGCCTCACCACAAGTGCGTTCAAAAGCTATTCCCACATTCACGTTATTGCAGCTCTGTCATCATGTCTGACTCTGAGCGGTTGGTTTACGAAATGTACAGAAAGTCTTGCTGAATAGTGGTAGTTTTCAAAATATATATGTTATTGTTAAAGAAAGTTTCTCCATAAAACCAGAGAGATCTGTTTTGGCAACACAGCACAGCCACATGTTGATGCTTGCACTGTCTTTCACATCAGGGTACGAGTGGTCAGGTCCAGGTAAGCATTAGCTTACTTGCCGACAAGTTAGACTTTTTTATGTGATGTGAATCTCTGCATTTTATCAGGTTGTGATTTGCCTTTTTTTTTTTTGTGAGTCAGACTATCCCTGAGCAATGTAAGTTTGGAGTTTCGTTCATTTATGTCTGGAATTTATTTAATTTATTTATGTCTGGAATCATTTTTAAAGGTTTAATCTTTTTTGCATTTGTTTACCTGGACTTTTATGCTGAAAGAAATCATTATAATACTCGTCATTCGTGTCTTTGCACATGTAAAAAAAGACAAGCGGCGGTCCAGGTAGGAAAATTCTATAAGGATTTATTCCTTCAAAAAGACTAAAATAAGGCACACAAGGCTATGACCAAAGCCAGGGCAGACGGAGCACTAGGAACCAGCACGCCAAGGAGTACCAGAAATACAGCAGCAAAAATGAATCAACACAGACCGGATTGAACAAAAGCAGGGCAACCATACGACGTCGATTCATTACAGAACACGGAACTGGTGTGTTGGACACGAGCGGAACGAAGAGGTTGATTGGTGGAAACGATGGGAGCACGGCAGAAGAAGACATGGAAAACCTGACATGCAGGTGGAACTAGGAATGAGCCAAGCCACACAGACATGCGGTAGATGGGCATGAACGCCGTCTAACCAGGAAATAAAGCAAACCGGTCAGGTCTTCAGCAGGTCCAGAATAAACGTTCAAACTCAAGAGCCAAACATTCATGGAACATTATTTCTTATTGTACAATTTATTGTACAAATACATCAAAATCTGAATTTAATTAGATTTTTCCATAGTACATCGCTTGAGAGAGAAAAGAAGGACGGATTCGCCTCTAGCAGCCTCACAGCATCTTCTAGGAATCTACTTATTATTCTTCCCATGCGGAAAGGTCAAGTGGCCTGGATTAGATCTATAGGACTGTGCAGCACATGCACCTCCTAAGAGCTTCGCCTAGATGGACTTCTGATACACAATCATTTACATCTATTCATGCATTTTCTACTGCCTATCTGAGGATGACAGGCAGGGTAGCCTCTGGAGTGGTCAATCACTGGGCACATATAGACAAACAACCAGTCACATTCACAGTCACATCCGTGGACAAATTAGAATCTCCAATTGACTTGACATTTGTGATTTTGGACTGGGGGAGGAAAGTGGAGTACCTGGAGAAAACACACGCACAGGAAGAACATGCAAACTCCACACAGTAAAGCCGAGACTGGAACCAGGAAATTTTGACTATAAGGCAGATGTGCTAACCACATTTCCACTGTGCTGTCCACGTATTTACAGCAGGGGTGGGCAATTATTTTTGACACTGGGTAAAAAAAAAATTGCGGCTGTTTGCAAAATAAGCACACTATTTCTGCTACACAGATAATTTTGACAACGTACAGGAGCATTGGAAATACAATCACAATCATTACCTTTTGTAAGGCTCATTAATTAGCATGAGAAGTGACTTAAACGCCTTCTGCTAGCAAGAAGCTAGGCTATGGTTATTGGGCCAAATTACTCCATGTGAATAAAACGCTCAGTTAATTATGCTTTGATATATACAAGTCATCATATGGTGTCCAATAATCCATCCAATACATTTTCTATGCTGCTTATCCTAATTAGGGTCGCGGGGGTATGCTGGAGCCTATCCCAGCTGACTTCGGGCAAGAGGCGAGGTACAGCACACATATAGACAAAGAACCATTCACACCTACTGATCTACTTGATGAACAGCTGGGTCCAGAAATCATACTCCGCAGGGTGGTTGGAGCATTCTGTCACGATTTGAAGTTACGTGACGCCAAGATGCAGAGACGGGAACCCAGAGCAGGTAAAGTCATTCATTTTTTCTCAAAGGGAGAGCAGAAAAAAATGAATATTTTTAGATCATCTAGTGAAAAACACACCCAGATGGCACGAGACCTTAACAAACATGCAATGGTCCAACAAAGAGTGACACCACCGGCTGAACTAAATAAAGGTTAACTCAAATTAGTATCCCTCCCTCTTTTCTTGTCGCTCCCAGTACCACCCCACCCTGAGTCAAATCAGCTGTTTTCCCCAGCTCCCCTGTTTTCCCCAGCACGCAGCCGTCCATCCCCCTGAAACCTGCCAGCGACAGTGGACCTCCCGACACCTCGCCACCCCGCCACCGAGCAAAAGCCGCTTGATTGATCGCCTTCAACCTGAAAGCCGCATCACATGCACCTCTCCATGATGTTCTCCATGATGAGGGCACGTGCACAAAAAGAAAAACGACTCAACCACATATTAGCCGCATCACTGTATAAGCCGCAGGGTTCAAAGCGTGAGAAAAAACGTAGCGGCTTATACACCGGAAATGAAGGTAATTTAGAAACATCGGCGGGCCGTTTTAAAAGGGTTAACAGAGTTTGCCAAGGTGTGATTTTCAGTAACACTGAAATAGGAAAAAAAACACTTCAACATCCTTGCTGGAAAATAGTTATTTGGTGCAAAACACTAGTTTACCACAGCACAAGTGACAACAAGGCGGAAAGAAAAATGGATATGATTTCATAAAAGGAACTACAGGCAAATCCTGCTTTCAAATGCGGGTGTTTTGTGACTACACGTGTATTTGCTGACAGATCATTGTGTCAATGTTCATCTACTTCAATCACTTTGCACACATCACAGCCAAGTCTACCGTATTAATCATATGACAGAGTTCTTCAGATAGAAATTTTATTGTCAGGCATAATCCATACAATATGTATGCTTCAGGTCTGACACGCCTCGTTATTAATTCAACACCCATACTTCTTTTTCCTGGAGCCAAATCTATTTCACTGACATACGTGACATGTTCACGATGGTTAAATACTGTTTCACATTTTCAAGATTTATTGTATCATTTGAATGAGAAGGACTCAGTCGGCATGTTAGGCTAAAAATGCCTCCTGGGAGTGATTCACAGGCATAGTACCAAACTCATCTTTGGTGTGGGATTTGAAGAAATCTCACGACCACAAATTACAAGTAAACCTTTCAGGGCCCACACACTTCTGATCAAGTGTTGCCATCTGACAATGCAGTCTTGTTGGTGTTACTGCTGCCTCTACCGCAAGACGTACCTCTAAATGAATCAGAGAACATGCTTATTCAATAAAAAAATATTATGAGTCATGGTGTGTCAAATATTTGAACTCCCTCCGTCTTCTTCTGCTTAACCGAGGTGGGGTCACGGGGGAAGCAGCCTAAGCGGGGAAGCCCAGACTTCAGATAACTTAAAATCACATAACATCATGAATGCATACTGACAGGAGTAAATACTGACAGAAACATACAGTGTACATCATGGATGTTTTGCAAACTGGTACATATTAGGACATCACTTGAATTTTCAACTCAAAAATTGCTGTAGTTGTCTTTTGGCTTTTCCTGTCATGGGTCGCTAGAGCCAGTCAATCATGTCGGCAGTCAGCATGATTTGTTTTGCTTACTTTTTATGGCAGGTTCCCTTCCTGATGCAACCTTCCCACTTATCCGGGCTTGGGAGCACCAATGGGCATCTCCCGTAGCTGGGAGATGGGGTCTGGCCTGGAATACAACCTGCGTCTTGTGCACAAAGGGCAGCAGTGTATACCACTACACTGCACTACACATTCATCCAGGTCATTGTGTCCTCATACCAAAGCTCTATTTAATAAAATGTACCGATCCGGTTATTGTTTGCTTTGTGTATGATTTTAGCTGTTTTATAATGTACCAGATTTTTTTCAATATTTTAGGAATAGAGGCGATAGTAGATATGGGATGAAGCCGGAGTACCGGGAGAAAACCCACGTAGGCAGGGGGAGAACATGCAAACTCCACAGAAATGTTCCAATGGAGATGTGAACCCAGATCACTTGACTCTAACTAACCACTGGCTAACCACTATGTCACTGTGCTGTTGTGCGACCGGTGTTCTTTGCACAAAAAATCTCTAAAAAGAAATGAAGAAAGATTAGGGAGGGATGGATGCCCTCCATTACAACTTTCTGTTCATGCAACCACTGGATATTACAATCAAGCATACCCAACCTCCGGTGGAAACTGAAGGCAGATTAGAGTACACCATTCCAAATTAGGGATGGGTATAGTTATCAGAATTCTGTCGATTAACCATATCTTGAAGCAATGGAGTGCATTACCTGGCTGCAACCAACAGTGGCGCTGTTGACTGAGGTTCAACTAATTTACTGTCCAAAAGAATATACAACCTGCCAACAGCTATGAAATGTGGAGCCACGAAAACTTCCACGACTTGTGTGGCTCGTACAACACTGGCATTGAAACAGGGGTTCAGTATATTCAGACATAGTGTTGCACCCCTTTAAAAATGATATCTTTAAACCAGCAATGAACGGATACATTATTGTTAATTTACCCCAGAAATGTCAGTAATCTGTTATACTTTTCCTCTCAACTTGAGGAATTTTGGGTATTTGTTGATTTTGAGAGGTTATTTCTCATTTGCAACCTCTGTCATTCAGTACTGAAAAATTCATGTTGGTAAGCTCCATTAGCAGAGCACCTGACAGGCAAAAAAAATCCCAAAATTTATAAGCTAGAATTGAAACGCTCCTGACTATGATAAACTAAGACAAAAGCACCCACCAGGAAAGCTTTTTGCCCCTTTATGCTTTCAAAGGCATTATAACCAAAAGCCAAAATAAAAAATAGATTACACAGGATTAACCACATTGCAAAAATTCTGAAAATGGCTAGATGTGGGCTTGGTTCTAAAGGTCACCATGGCATAAAATACAAGAAAGCAAATATATAGACATACACATATACAGTGGTGTGAAAAAGTGTTGCCCCCTTTATGATTTGTTATTTGTTGCATGTTTGTCAGATAATAAAACAAATTAAAATATTACACAATAAAAAATGTTATTCTTAAGGGAGAAAAAGCATTCAAACATACATGGCCTTGAAAATTGCCCCCTAAATCTGATAACTACTTGGGCCCCCCTTAGCATCAACAACTGCAGTCAAGCGTTTGTGATAACTTGCAATGAGTCTCTTACAGCGCTGGGGAGGAATTTTGGCAGAATTGATCTTTGCAGAATTGTTGTCATTCAGCCACATTGGAGGCTTTTCCAGCATGAAGGTCCTTTTTAAGGTCATGCCACAGCTTCTCAATAGGATTCAGGTCAGGACTCGGACTAGGCCACTCCATTTTGTTTTTCTTCATCCATTCAGAGGTGGACTTGCTGGTGTGTTTTGGATCATTGTCCTGCTGCAGAACCCAAGTTGGTTTCAGCTTGAGGTCACCAACAGATGTCCGGACATTCTCCTTCAGGATTTTTTGGTAGACAGCAGAATTCATGGTTCCATTTATCACAGCAAGTCTTGAAGTCCTGAAGCAGCAAAACAGCCCCAGACCATCACACTACCACCACCATATTTTACTGTTGGTATGATGTTTGTTTTCTGAAATGTGGCATTACTTTTACACCAGGTGTAATGGGACACACACCTTCCAAAAAATTAAACTTTTTGTTCAGCAGTGGTTTTGGTCTTGGAACTCTGCCTTGCAGGCCATTTTTGCCCCGTGTCTTTCTTATGGTGGAATCATGAACACTGACCTGAACTGAGGCAAGTAAGGTCTGCAGTGCTTTGGCTGTTGTTGTGGGTATTTTTGTGACCTCCTGGATGAGTTGTCGCTGCGCTTTTGGGGTCATTTTGGTTGGCCGGCTACTCCTGAGAAGGTTCACCACATTTTTAATAACCAGCTGCAATGGTCAATATATTGGAGAGGCTGTATCTCGATGTGTTCCCAATTTAATATTTCATTTTAAATAATGATTTAGAAAAAATAAATAATGAGGGTTGGGATTTGAAGCTCTCACTTGTAATTAGTCATTTAATTTCTAAATATAATTAGCCTTATAGTTGAAATGCCATGGCTGTGATTTCCGAGTGTCGGTCTAAAAAGGT
This sequence comes from Dunckerocampus dactyliophorus, assembly GCF_027744805.1. Taxonomy (NCBI): domain Eukaryota; kingdom Metazoa; phylum Chordata; class Actinopteri; order Syngnathiformes; family Syngnathidae; genus Dunckerocampus; species Dunckerocampus dactyliophorus. The sequence goes on from NC_072826.1 coordinate 1,125,555, forward strand.
CATTGTAGAGATTCACTTCTATCTTCTCTGTCCTCTTCTTCTCTCAACAGTTTTTTTTTACAACGTAACAAAAATCAACATAAATTGTTTGTGTGCCAACATCTGTCCTGAAAATGACACAAATGATTATTTAGGGTAACTGGAATGCTCATACATAATGAAGAGCGTGGCACAAAGTGGCTGTGGATGTGGTTATAGTTGCAATGGCATGTTGTAGCAATGTCCAGTAGGGTAACTAGTAGGTACAATAGAACAGATCAATGGCATGTACTGTATACTTCAATGTATTTCAAATCTGCAGTTTTTTCTGATGACAATTGTACTGTCAATTGTATTTTGGTCAATTTATTTTACAAAAATAAAATATAAAACTGGTTTTGTGCATTCTGCTCCACATCTAATACTCTGACTTGATTATTTTCCTTGCAGTGTTTTGCATCCATTATTTTATTTTAGTTCTTTTTTATGCAGATCCTCATCGTGTCCTGCTTGTTAGGCGTTACAATGACCCTCTCTTACTAAAAAAATAATGGCCTCATTTTTGTTCTTGCATAGGGTGTTCTGGAAAATCCATTTTAGGTTCATTAGGCGGTCCTAAACCTGATTCAAGTCAACATAACAGTTTACCGGCTGCTCCAAGTAGCAACGCACATGTCCAACTACGACGAGTTGCTGTGTTAGACTGCGGGAACTATGTCTCACAGCCTTGACCTTGGCCTTGGAACGCCTCCTCGTCGAACTGGAGGAGGTGGCGGTGGACAAGGAAGTCTATGCTGCACTGCTCAGACGAAATCAAGTTACCGTAATGAAGCAGCAGCTCATGTGCACCTCCACAAACCAAAAAATAAATAAATAAATTATCACGAAAATGTACTGCTCTCCACCAAGGTGAAAAATGTCATCAAACAAACAAAACAAAGAAAATAGCGTTGCTGAAACAGAGAAGCAACCTGAAAGGTCCAGATGTCTACTGATTAGATGCAATGCTGACATCACCAAGGAAGCGTGAGACTTAAGGAAGCAGGGTAAAATTCAAGGCTTCAACTGCAAAATGTACATCAAGTTAATTGAAGAATCAGACGAAGCCAACGTCGTCCCTCTCCACTTTGCGGTTCCATTTTGCAGCTTCACACTATCACTACTTTTCAAAAACATAATAATTAATAAATCATGCTGTTTTGTGGTTGAAAAAGTCCTATTATTAGTAAAAAAAAATGCATACTGAAGTAAATTTTACATATTTCCTGCCTAAATTAAGCATTTCCAAGCATAAAAATGGCTAAATTAAATAAGATAGTTAAATGGGATGAGCGAGTACATCACTGTCTGTATCTGTATCTGTATCTGTTCACCCATCTAAATGATCTGTACCCGTAGCTGTACTCGGAGTGGGTGGAGCATAAACCGGAAGTGGGTGTGGTTTGACCGGACATGGGTGGGGCTTAAATCGGTATATATGATTTTAAGTCTGAAATTGACAAGAACTGATCAGAAGTTGCTTTATTTATTGTTTATTATTCAGCTATATGTGTGTAAGTGATCGGCAAGACTTTATTATTTAATTATTTTTTCAGTGATCTGTGGGAAGCTGGTGATTCATGCAAACATTCAGTGATGGCAAACAACTGACTTTATATCACCAGCCAAATTAAAAGCAAACAGATAAAAACGAAAAAACGCAATACGAGCCGTTCACAGCTCTGTCTTTTCAAATACACCACGTACATAACGAAACAAGTTTACCAACTAAATTTAGACACGAACTGAACTGAGGAAAACCTATTAAAAAAAACCAGTGGAAGCAGTGACCAATGCGACACGAGCCGTTTTCAACTCTGTCTAGTCAAATGCACCGTGTGCTCCTCTCTCTGGCTGTAGGGAGTTTGTCCTGGGAGGGGCGGTGGCTGTGTGTGACTGGCCAGTCACAGAGCGTGAAGAGTGAATACATAAGTAGTTACCCAATGAGGATTTCCCTTCATCATGATTACTTATAATGACGAGCTGGAATCGTTTCATGCTCATACTCGGCAAAAATGCATCTGTAACGGATACTTGTCTAAAACGAGTGTCCGGCTCATCCCTAATACATACAGTATATAAGGCATTCAGACAACTGAATGCTATGTAGTGTTCTACACTGGTCATTAGGTGTCAGTAATATTACTGGAATGTTCGGTGGAACTTGATTGCTGGAAAAACAGGCTTTTATTGCAGGTTTGAATTATTTCACAACAGGCACACTAATCCCTAATAAAAGCAAAGGCTGCTGCTCTCCATTTACAGTAACACACATGAGCATGAGTCTTAGTTCCTGTTATTATGTCTACTAGAATGAGTAAGACAAGTGCAAAGGTGACCGTAGGGGTGGTAATTCATGTCTAGAGGGCTCTAATAATGTCAAAAACGCATTTAGAAGGTGGTAAACTAGCTAAGCTCTAACTATAAAAATATTTAATTTATAAATAAGGAGTCCTGCTTTGCAGAAATGTACTTAACACAGTCAGGTCTGGAACCAATTAACCGCAATAAATGAGGGATTACTTTAATTGTTTGCATGCTAAAACTGCAGTAAAGAAGCCCATAGATATTTTTTTTCCCAAATTGGTCCATGTAGACCATGAACACACTTTAGGATATAAGGAAAGCAACACCACTACAACATCTTTGTGACACTTCACTCTGGCTCAAGTATTTCTCGCTCATTTTCAAACGTAATCAATTTTCAAAAGTGTTTTTTTTTCAGCGACAAGCACACAATAAATCCCTTAGAATGCCAGCAGGCCTTTGCTATTGTAGCTGAATCAGATCAGCACTAGGGATTACATGGTTCTACAGTCTCAAATGGTTGCTCTGAGATACAATTATTATGAGTTCAAGCTGAGGGATTCAGGCCCCACCATCGTGCGTTGTTAAGCAGCACCAACAATGCTGAGGTCTACCAATGGATTGGATCAATATGCTCATGATGAACTTCTTTTACCTCCCTGCATATGGAAACGTATGGTCATTTGAAGTGTTGATATAAAAATGAAAAAATAATAGTTTCACTAATTAAGCATCTTATCATATCGTTGCAAGACAATTAAACATGACTTGGTGCAAATAAAACCAAACAAACCCAGAAAGCTTCATAAATTGATAATTAACTTCAGACTGCACACAGAAGTACAACTGTGGTTGTGCGTAGATGTCTGTTGGTCACATTTACAGTGTTGTTGCAGTTTGTTGTATTAAAATTTAATCAGGGTTGCATTGTTCCATTATAAAAGTGTGGCTGCAGGGCCTTGTGGGATTTGCACTTGTGTGTGTGAACTCGTGAGGCTCGATGCAAGCGGATGTAAACAGAGTCAAATATATCGACTGCAGTATTTTTTGTCTCATGGCCTTTGGTTGAGAGCTGTACAATAGTAGCTATTTATGTATGCATGCAAGTACCTGCTGCAATTACACCGTTTTGTAGACATGAAAAACAGAGACGGCACTGTTATTTTACAAATGTCAGTGTGGCGGAATGATGCGGGTGATGTGAGGACTTGTGCAAAGGTCTGTTGTTAATGAGCCGTCAGGGACCGCGGTGTGTAGGAGGTGATGTGAACTTGTCAAAATTCCATGCGGTTTAGTGTTTTCCATTCATGATACTTGCTACTGTTAAAGTATTTCAAGAATAATTTTCAGTCAGGGTTCATTCAGTACATACAGTACATGTAGTATTGTACTGCAGTATCGCTGTAGTATGAGTTTAGCTCCAAACAAGTACCAAGTGCAAGCAAATGAAAGCAGCAACAGAAGACGCACAGATTTGTGACATACTTAACAAGACTCAGGATGGAAAAGGACAGAACAACTAAAATGTTTGTTCCACGTGGAATCAACAATAACTGAATAACAAATCAGAGAGCAGTACTTGAACAAACCACTCAATTCTGAAGCAACACCACAAACCTTTTTCTATAATTGTCAATTGTATCAATATACACGGGCCCCACACTTTAAAGGTGTCCTCACTCCCAAACCAAATGCTGGATTCCACTCGCAATAAAGACGCGTAAATTGCATTTTCTTCAGTTTATTGAAGCAACAGCAAGCAGATGAAAAACCTTAGAAACACAAAAGGCAATAGACCAAGTCAATTATTTACAAAGTTAAAACCCTTGAATAAGTCACGGCGTTAACACCAAAAACCACAAACTTGGCAGATAAGTGGTAAGTATGTAGAAACTAAGGTAATATTTAGATACCTGTATAGTTTAGCAATAGAAAGCCGTGATTGGCGTACAGTCAGGGAAGACAAGTTTCTGTTTTCTGCATGATTCCAGTTGTTTCTAACATTTTCTTAAGTAAAAATCACTGAATTTGCACAGTTACTGATCACATACACGGCAGAAACCTAAGATGAGGCAGCTACGATCGTCTCTTCTCAGCTTAGTGTGTAAGACCAGCCTACTGAATGCACTCAGTGAGTGCAGCGAGTTGGATCATGGCGCCTGCAGTTTCTGTTTGTCAGCATGTCGCCGCCTATATAATGTTGCAGAGACATTTATTACACACCGTGATTTTCTACAGCCTGTGTAATGTCTTTAACGTAAGTGTGACATCATTATTATTGCTATTCAGACAATAAAAGACAGAAAAATGTCATATGGGAGGCGCTGCAGTACTCGCCTTGTCCTGAAAGGTGCTTGTCACTGCCGTCCTTCCGTAAAGAGGAAAAGACAGTTTTTTTCCCTTTTTGACAGCACCAGCACCATCTGGAGAGCAGCAAGTCAAATGCAAGATATTTTATGTCACGCTGAATGAATTAATCATTTGACGGCCAAGCGGGAGGATTATATACCCAAAGCTAACCAACAGGTGATGTGGCTTTTACAACAAAGTAACAGAACTTTTGCTGGAGAAGAATAGGGTGCATGCACTTCATATATAAATAAAAGGTAAGACACCACATTTTTCACTTTTAACAAAAAATAAATGGGACTAAGAAGTATTTGGAAATATATTTTACCAAAGTGACTTATTCAGTTATTCTCTTCTTTTTCTTGTAATCCTCTAATGCCGAGGTCACAACTGGACATATGTTTTTTTTGTCCGCGCGATTTTTGGCTGTGTTTTTTTTTTTCCGTGGAGAATGCAGTTATGGTGAGCATGCAAGATGGAGATCACCGCGCACTCTATGTACGACCTGTAAGTCAACGGTGCGTAACAGGCTGCTCGGACGTACGGCTGTCACTTCCTTCATACAGCGAACGCACATAAGTTGTAAGACCAGCGTTCGTCAAACGTGCAATAAAGGGGTAGAGTATAAATATTTTTGACCACATTATCATAAGTTTGTCACTGAGGAAATCCCTCCACAAAGACTTTGTCTCTGAAGGAGGCTATAATTTTTCCACTTTGCACAATGGATATGATATTAAAAAAATAATGGTTATGCTGTCATTTCTTGAAAATAAGGATTTCTTGGGAATGGGGGACTGACGTATGTTGCACATGCGTAGTAGAAATCGGGTTGGCTGCCGTAAAATAGGTCCACTGATGACACAGTTTGCACAGGCGCAGTACAACTCAAGTTGCCGTGAAATAGGTCGACCGGATGTAGACGTGTTCCGGTTCGGATGGGCTGTAGGCACCCCTGCAGCTTTACAGACACGAGTTTTCGTGCAATTGATGCGCTCTCACCGTACAACCAACTAACTCAACACGCATGGAGGAAATACAAAATATCTGAGCGTGCATTGGCCGCACTAATTACGTATGTGGGAAGTCTGCAAGTGCAACCTATGAAAAAATGGACATTTAAACCAAACCTAACACCAGGAAAAACATATGAAAGACACACGTTGGCCGTACGACGTGCATAAGCCTTGTCTTGCAACCTGAAAATAACGTAAGCGCCCGTGGAGATTGTTTTACATTACAAAGAACCTCTGCGGCTCGAAAATCAGCATGTCACCCATGCGCCCTCTGTGCGTTTCTTTAACGTAGACCGGCCGTACGACCAGCTATGGCATAGGCTTCGAAGAGCAACCCGTATTAACATAAAAAAATCCAAAGACAAACAAACTCCAAAGGGGTCCAGCCATGAACCTCACCGTTCCTCACTGATTATCACATAACTATACAAATGGTTAACACCAAATAGCAACCAATATTAATAGAATAAAACCCCAAAGTAGATCAAATTCACATGATGCCATTTCAATATCTTGAGTATTTAGTGAGAGCAGAATGTCGCTGGCAGTCTCTTTAGTTGTCTGAGTGTTTGCTTGCAGTTTCTGATCAATCCAGAACAATTTGAAGCCCCACGACATCCACTCAAATTCCAGCAAACACCAAAGTGAGCACGGGAGCTCCACTTTCAAGTCAGTGGGTGCGTGCTGCGCTGATTGAAGTTAATTTCACCTGGTGCCCAGTCCTGCATGTTGAGAGATGTGGCGGTGGCCGGTTTGCCGCAACAATAATTAATGAATGACTCAACTGTAATTAAATACCGCTGTGGGCGTCTACGGTGACTGAGCACAACAAACATGTCATGTGAATTTACATATAATTGGCTGATAGATAACTCCACAGTGAAGTGACAAAAAAGAACAAACAAAGAGAACAATAACCATGTTTGTGCAATACCAATATGAAAATAGGTTTAGGCAACGTAAAACCAAACCTATTAAAAGTTACTAAAATAGTTTACAGTTTCATTTAACGGGCGAATAAATAGACAACATTTTCAACACAGGCCTCATAGTGTACATTTTTGAAATGCCCGCATTATGGATCTTAATACCAAATAACGATCTCAAACTCGGAGGACGTGCACAAGGGTCAGTACTTCACATTCAGTTGCAAATGGTGGAACACAAGGCTAGCGTGCACCATTCCAGATAACAACCTTGACAACGCTTCTCTAGCAAATTGTTGATTGAGTTGTTGCACGTGAATTGTTATTATTACCCGTTCATACCCACTCATCTTCAGTATTTCTTCAATGATGCCTGTAGCTTATGGAGAGAAAGCTTGTCATTTTATCCAATCAAACAAAACATGGATTTGAAAGGAAAAAAAAAAAGATTTGTAAACAAAAATAATGGGTTTGAAATGTTAAAAAAAAGATTTGCAAAAAAAGTTTTTTACTAAAGTTATATAAATACCCAAATTTTTCTCAAACTATAAATTTTGTTTTCATTTCCAGAAGTTGTGTTTGCAATTCTGGAGATTTGGTTTGCGAGTCTCAAAGTTTTGTTTGCGTTTCTAATTTTTGTACTTGCGTTTCACATTCACTGCTGTCGGCGGGGGCCTCCTCTGAATGATCTCTCCGGCAAACTTCGGCCGCGGGAGACCGTAGGACTGCAACTGGAGTGACAGTGTGCAGAGCCTGGGTTGAAGGTGTGGGAGACAATTTGGTACCCTTGCAACAAGTCTCTCCTCTCCACGTCAAAGGAATGATCCACCGGTAAGAATGTTCCAGTGACATCGCAGGACTTGCCAGAACAATGCTGCATGCAGCAAAGAACTGCCTTTTGGGACTCCGGCTCCATGCTATTTACCCATAGCCGGGGCCCTAGCAGGTGCTGTCACCACTCTGGACCAGGGTGGACCTGGGAGTAATGAGAACTAAGGGGTAACTCCACATTCCCCAAAACTCCAAAACTCCCGAACGGGAGCCTTCCCAGCGGTTGCAGTTTATTGTCATACCCAGTACAAGAACGATACGAGCCTTTTTGTTGGTCAGTTTCCAATACTGGGCTGACAACTTCTGCCCTCGCTAGTTTAGGAGGGAAAATAACAAAATGCCATAGGTGGCGTGGACACCAAACTACTTCACTGTGGGCATTGGACATCAGAGCGATTCAACGCTGATTCTTAACTTTTCTGTCGTCGTTATGTCTCCAAAGCAGCTCGCTATCTGCTTTTGTCTTACAACAATAGAGTAGTTACACATTAACAGGCATTAGCTCGCATGCTAGTTTAAATTTAGCGGTAACCGGGACCAGACGACGTAACAATTAGCCGAGGTCTTCACTCTTTGGCTGAAACTGAATTATTTTCTATTATCTATTTTAGGTAATCGACCTTTACAGGTGCTTGACATCACCCAGGACAGGCAGGCCATCAAATTAACGTGTAATCTGCTTTTCCATTATGCATGAGGGCGAGGCGCGCATTGTTAAATCTGGGCCACCAAACCATTCGCACATGAACACACAGCTACACAACGTGTCAGTATGGTTCACGCTGCCCTTGACTAGATGGTGACAGATACTGCAAGAGGCTGCCAGAGGGCTCAACATAATATTAGGGCTGCACTCTCACCATTAAAGTGTTTAGCAGAGCATTCTCTTATGGACAATAATTGCTGAGCAAAAGTTCTGTCTTCAAGAGATCATCATGATCCTGGTGTGGCAGCAGTGAGATATTTCAGGAAACTCTGTCAAATAGATATGGCGGTGCATGCTGGTATTTAACTGGGGGGAGGTACATTACATTCCCGCAGACTTAAAGAGCAACTGCACTCACTATTATTCCATATTTGCACATGCTGCTTCTCTGGTGACAGGCATGAGTTTGTGACAGCAACTGCACCAGGACATATTGTGTATAGTCTGCCTCTCCATCTGGAAGGCCATCTTTTGATTTTCATTGGTGCAGTGAAAAAGACTGATGATTTGCAATGGTTCAAAGCCCAGACCATCTGCTGTCCTGGACCAACCCCTTCAGAGGACTGGCTGAGACCCAGTCCAAGCCTGTTGCACTGCCCTCCTAGTTATCTCACCTCAGGGCCTCATTTGAAGTTGCCTGGTCGACACCTCTCTGGCGTGGAACCAGTCACACTGCTGAGGTATTTCAAGTACTTAGTAGTACAGTCAAACCTCGGTTTTTGAATGCCCCAGTTTTCGTATGATTTCATTGTAGATGAAAAACAACTTTGAGCTACTTCTCTGTGGAAATGTACACAAAGTAGGGTAATTTCCAGAGTATAAGATGCACAGGTGTTTAAGCCGCACCCACTAAATTTAGAGAGAAAAACAGATTTGTACATATATTAGCCGCACCGGACTACAAGCTGCACATGCCTGCTTCATAAAATGCCATATTGTTGCTTGCACGAGTCCGTGAGGACCAGGTAGCTCTTTATTTGACAGGAGCCAGCCAGGAGCTACAAAGGAACTGACGACGACCTTATCATGCCATCGGAACCCGTAGGAGGTCATTACTCAATATAACACCTGTCTCACCTTCATGCTGCATGTAGTCAGCCAAGGCACGTCTGACACAACAAACTTCTCTTCCCAGTTCTCCTCCGTGTGGAAGTGGTAAGGTTTTGGCTTCTTAGTTTGTCCTTCTTCCCCCACTCAGTTTGAAAGACTTCCATAAGGTTAGAATAAGTAAAATGCAGGGACTAACTCGTTAGCTCGGTAGCTTGCTATGCTAGCTGCTCTCTTATATCCCTGCAGTGATCCCGTAGCCTGTGCATGTGCTGTAAACAAAGAATAATAGGAGTGTAAAGGTGAATGTAGGGTTATTTTATGCCTACGGCGCTATAATAATGGTAAAAAAAATGTATTTATAAAGTCATAAACAGGTTTTCTATGCTCTAGCTACAGAAATATTTAATTTTTTATATTGAGTCCTACTTTGCGAAAATTCACTAATCGCAGTCGGGTCTGGGACCAATTAACCGTGATAATCGACTATGTTTTGTTTTGTTGTGCAATGTTAGAAAAGGCTTGATCAAGTGATATTACAACAACAGTAGGTGGGAGAAAACCTGACCCATTTACTTCTTTATGCATTTGGGGTATAGTTAACCGACAATGTAGTGGGGGCTAGGCATAATGTAGCCAGGCTGGATGTGCTCAATTAAGCATTTAAACCCATCATTACTCACCACTGACTGGGGCTGGCTCCTTTTTTGCTATAGCCAATGACTGTTTGCCGTCCCTTGGGACTTTCTCACCCTTTGCAAATGTTTGGGACAGCCCTGGTTGGTTGAGGGAGCCACGGTCTTGCAAAAATCCCCATGCCGTTTTTTGTGATTCTGCTTCAAATGCACGATGAACGTTGTTGTATTAAGCTTCTGTGGTTCTACTTGTCTTTTCAGACTTATACTGCCACAAGGCCGATATCACTCCTTGCTATTGCTAACATGTTAACTTTACATCACGTGTCAATGGAGGGCCGAGACACTGCAGGTTTTCTCTCCAACAAGTTCCTCCAGCAGGTGACTTAATCGATGAGCTCCTTCCCTCAAGCTGAAGGAGGTGTTGATCATGAAGATCATCTGCTTTAGTGACCATCTGGGAGAAAAAAAGCCTGCAGTGTTTTGGCCCTCAATGTCACAAGTTTGACATCCCCTGCTTTACATGTTACAATTCACAATTAGCCATGTCCAAAAAGAAGTAGGAAGAAGCAAAGTTGATTAAACATTGATAGATAAAAGTTGATAGAAACATTGTTTGCAAGATTCTTTTTCATTTCTACGTTGTTAGCACACACTGTTGCTATCACTGGCTTCTATCCAGGCGCTGCTGGATAGAAGTGCTGAGCTTGTCTGCAATGGACTGCTTTTATCTGACAATTTAGATGCAGGCGGAGATAATCCAAGACTGTTATCTTTTATACTGATATCGGAACGATACTGGATCAGGACACCTCTAATTTGCTTTGTTGCTTTAGCAACTCATTTCAATTGGATTCTAATTGGATTCATGTACTTTATTCTTGAATACATTGTATCTTCCAACCAGAGAGGTGCCCATTTAGATGTTACATGAACATTCCAATTAACAACAACACATTTCAATGCAATGGCTTTGTTTGTTTTTTTTCCATGAAAGAAATAACCCTCTACATACACAATTCAGGCTCAGCAACACTGAAACATACACCTTAAACAAAGCTATACTCGATATATATATATATATATATATATATATATATATATATGTATATGTATATATGTATATTTAATCAAATTTTACTCTCGGATGCCTTATAATTTCAATACATTTAAAGTGTGGCTTTTCTTTTTGGAGAGAAAATTGTTATATTACAAAATACTATTTATGGTGTTCCCTCACTCACCTTTCGCAGACTTGCTGTTCTGCTGGGCAATTTTAATGATTTTTTTTTTTTTTTACAGTGTATGAATGTGCATTATGCTCTGCGTCCTGATTGGCTAAGGTACAACCCGCCCATTATCTTCTGCATCCTGACTGGCTGTAGACTATTGTCAATCAATCTCCTTCGTGCCGAAATGCTGTGTTTCCTGTTGTCTGATCGCTAGCAAATAACTTGCAGAGACTCTGAATTCTGTATGTTTGCACGTTTTCTCCCCGGCAAAACCCACAATGTCCACGAAACGTTCTGCACCCAAAAGGCAGAAGAAGATGCAAACCATTGCACAGAAAGTTGGACTTCTGGACATGCTGAAGGAAGGTAGACGTACGCGGCTGTAGGGCGCCATTATGGAATAAATCAATCTTCAGTTGGAGGAGGAGGAAAAAATATGACAACAGGAGCAATACGTTTTAACAAGGATACAATAGCTCGTTGCGCCAGGACAAGGAGGCACGCTCAGAGGAGTGAAATACATGTGAGTCACCTAATAATTTCTTATGTCCAACCTCGTAGGTTGAGCATTAAAATTCAAACAAAGGTTTGAACTTAGAGTGGTTTAAACAACAGAAAAATGTGAGCAAATGTTAATGCCTGTCTGAGAAATGTGTAATGTGAGGGGTTTAACAGCCTTAAAGTTGACTACTTTGCGGATTTCATTTATTGCAGGCTATTTTGGGAATTTATCTCTCGCGATCCAAGAGGGAACACTGTATAACAAAAGACACATATTCCAGAGGGAGTATTTTTAAAAATGGCACAAAAATGATTCCAAAAACACAATGACATAGGAAACTGAGGTTCAAGGTCGAGTTTTAGAATGTAACCAATATTTTCAGGAAAAATGTGCCCTCTAAAAATCGTAGCTTGGGAATGTGAACTGCCCTTCGTCACACCGTCAGAAAATTAGCATATGTTTAGCTTTTCCTTTGGCTTTTTGGCAACACTAACTCTTGAATCTCTTGAATCTTGGATCTTGAACACTAGTTCAAAAAGCTGCCCACACGGCAGCCTCATGCCGCAGTGTTCCCTAACGTTGGCCAGTATAAGACCCAGTGAAAAATGATGAAAACCAACACATATTCATCTCTTTTTAAAAACCCCCAAAACAAAACAGGACAGCCAGGACGTTTGGTCACCGTACCATTAGGGGTCACCACAGCAAGTGAATCACATGATTTGTTTGGCTTCGTTTTGACTGATACAACCTCCCCACTGAACATCTCCAAAGGTTGGGTGTTGGGGTCCTGGCTGGGGATCACACCCACACAGTCAGCATGAAAGGCAGAAGCACGATGATGATGCCATTAATATACTGAATTCACATACTGACTCCCTCCATGGTAGGTCGGACTGACCACATGCCATTAACCTACCGGAGGTAACAACCTTCTCATCCTCTCCATGTTTTTCAAAGAACTTTTAAGATGGCTGTAGTCATATACGTGAGGGGAGCTGAAAATGTTTTTCTGCCTTGTCCTGCTTTCCTTTATATCTCCTGCTATTTTAGTTATTGCTCATAGGAAGTAGGAATCCATGCAGCAAGCAGAAACTAATATGGGAGGTGAAAGACAGAGACCTCCAGGAGAGGATTTTTTTTCTCAGCTATAACTCTTATAAGCTTCATTTATTGTGCAATTCACAATAAATATGGTACATTAAATAAGTTATGACCGTAAATGTATACTCTTAAAGGGTAAGCCAACATGGATGCTGCACTGGCAGGACAGTGAAAATGCTTGGAGCTATTGTCAGCTTTACATGATTGTAGATTATATTAACTATTAGACCCTGCTCACCTCTATAAATAATTCGCAACGACTGCCTTTTTAATGAGGACTGGTATGTGCACTTTATAATGTGCTAGCTATAAAGGAACTGGCAGCGCGGGTATTTAAGAATGTTGCTGGTTTTCTTCCTTTTCTAGTCAGGAACTGATACTTTCCTGAAACGTATCCATGTTGTACTGCTGATAACTAAAGAACGGGAAAAGGTTCTTTCTGATGAAAGACAGGATTCTTTCTTTTGGTAGGTTCCATGTTTAATATAGGCATAGAACACAACATTCTGTGTGTTCTATTCGTTCCATTCGTTTCCAATGGTCCGGTACTGAAGGGGTTGTCTTTGGAGAAATGGCTTAAAAGCATTAAATGAATCCAGACCCACCATCCACCAGTACGATTCAGCACTAAATAATGTCATCAAATCTTACATTTATGCATTCCCACATAATATCAGCATTTGGCATCAAATATGAGGAGAAAGAAAACCGTGAAGAATACAGTATAGTAGCAGTGTAGTAGAAGGTTAGATGGTGCCATCAAGGACCATTGAACAAAGAGGGATCAGTCGCCGCTCTCAACAACAACATGAAAATCCAAAAACTGTGGTATTTCTAAATATATTTATTTTTAGAATAAAATAATGGCCCATATTTCCAAAATGTAATCAAGATTTATAATTTAAATATTGCGCCACGACCCCGTGGTTGGAGACCCCTGCCTTACAGCATGCTTGGGGATATGTGCTCTTTTGAAAATACTGTAAGAATGCCACTTTTATAGAATTGGCTTCTTTATTTTATCATGTAAGATCAATATCTACATCAACAAATGTAACGTTGAATCGTATCAAATGGTATCGCTTGTACACTATCAAATCGTTCTGTTTTTAAAATATATCATTTTTGATTCGTATGTTAACACGTGTATCTAGATGCGTATCAAACCGTCTAACACAAAGAGATTCACATGCCTAGTAGAATGGTAGAACCTAGGTATCCAAGTCGAAAGCTTTTACATTTATATGATCGTACAAAAACTGAAGCAATTTTACTCATAGGAAGTAATGTAAATCCGATGAATCTGTTCCAGACACCCAAAAACAGTAACACTATGTGCTTAAGAATGCTCGGGATGCCGATATATTGTGACCATGAAGGGTCAACCTGGAGAGTCAATAAATGAGACGCGTTGTCCGGTCGTTATTTTTGCGTCAGTTCTCTTCAAGGGATTGAGGGGTTTCACTCTCGAGCGCACGAGTGCTGTGGAGCGTGTGTTATAAAAGGCATGTGAGCTGAAAGCTGAATGTCAATTTAATTGGTGTGTTTGCAGCTGCCGGTGCAAGCTCTTCACCAGTCATGCATTAGCTCTCGGGTGCAGCTAGAGGACAAAGGGCTTGACACGCAGGCGTGTGTACCACCAAGTCAGTCTTAGAAAAGCACATAGAAGGACCATGGTCGAACTCGACTGTACTTATACTTGTACATATTTTGCCATTGCTGCTATGTTTGAATGCAAATGTCTAGTTATTATTGCCTTTTAATGGTTTTAGGATCATTTTGCATTTCAGTATGTGTCGTGTTGTCTAATTGGAAATTCTGGAGAGTTCCTTTGCCCTATGCCATTGAAATAATAGATAGTGTGATGTTGATAATGCTCTTTGCATCAATGAAACTAGGCCAAGGGCACCACGGGATGCTGATATGGCACCACAGCATAATCCCTGCCTCAGTGTGGTCTGTACAATACAGTAAATCTCATACCCAAGTCTCTTTGTTCGCTGCAGTGCAGTGATGTACAGTCTCAGACTGCGGGCAGGGCTTTCCATCTCTGCCTGCCAAAGGCAAACCTGGTTCAAACATTGATGTGGGGTATCAAATGTCCTGGAGACTCATTTTTTCTGTTCGTCTTGTATTTCCTGAATCAGTAAATCATACAGAAGAAAGGAAAAGCTGTTCTGTGTTAGAGGCTGTGAAGCACATTCATGCAAATCCCAGTTCAATTGTACTACACTGGACATGCACTGAAACGTGCACAGTTCATAATGTCATGTATAATATTGAAGTGACGACTGTGTGATACAGCCTAGTTTGACTGGACAAAAGCCTGTAATTTGATGTACAGTCGTACCTCGATACATCGAGGTTCAAACATTGCTCGCTCCCTCCCTCTATTACGTTTTTTCAAAAATTCATTAATTCATAAATGATTGCTGTTTTGTATTTGACTCTAGTACATTATTATCATTATTATCATTATCATTATTATTATTATTATTATTATTATTACTAGCGCATTAGTGTTCTGGTTACTAGGCGTCGGTAATGAAACACAACGTTTATGAGAAATGATTACATTACCTTAACACTGCATGTAGTCAGAGTTCTCCGCCAATTCCGTGTGGAAATTGTAAATTTTTGGCTTACTTTGTCCTTCTTCGCCACTCTGTTTGAAACCTTTTCTTGACTTTAGAATAAATAAATTGGAGGCTATCTAGTTAGCTCGCTAGAATGCTATGCTTAAAGCCGTGGTCACCAGAAGAATAAAAGAATAATAGACGTGTCAAGATGACTCTAGGGGTGTTACTTCATGCCTATGGGGCTTTAATAATGGTAAAAAATATACTGTATATATTATTTAGAAAGTCATAAACAGGCTTTTTATGCTCTAGCTACGAAAATATTCTATTTATTAATATTGAATCCTACTTGGCAGAAATTCACTTATCGCGGTCGGGTCTAGAACCAATTAACCGCAATAAATGAGGGATGAGTCTGTCAAAGAACCTTTTGTGTAGTCCTGCAAACGAACTAATGAAATAAGTAAAACAAACAAAACAGGCTTGTAACGAGTGCAATGTTTCGTCATTGGGATGCATGGTAGAGTACTGTAGGTGTCTCACAGCCTGAAGGTTTGGGGTTTGATCTTCAGTCCTCCCCTGCGATCATGTGGAAGTGTCCTTGAGCAAGATATTGAACCACCAGTTCCCCCTGATGCTGTGTTATCAGCAGGTGAATGAGGTGTGCATTGACTACTTTGAAGGTAGAGAAGACCTTTACCAGAGAAAGCCTATTTACCATCATACCAAACTGGATTAATCACAATTTTCACTTTGTTAGATATTACAGCTATAGATTCAGTCTAATAGCGCAGTGCATTCTCAGTCTAATAGCTTCTCATATAAGGCCTTTCTGACAGACACACTCACGTAGCACAATCAGAGTTGTGCAACACTTATATATGACTCATGGTAAATACTGGGAGAAGAGGCATGTGCTGCCTCTCACACAAGCTTGGCTTGTGACAGGCAACTTTACCAAATTTACCCCGGAACCAGTTACTTTATCCCATATGTGTGTGTTTGGACCGGGGCAACTGTTGCCAAAGTTAAGTTCCTGGTTCCAAAAAACGTCATTATTGGCAGAAAAACCGAGGCCAATATGAACCAAAATCCAATTTTTATCCCAATATCGACTGATATTATCGCACATTCCTAGTTTACTTTAGGGGTGTAAACAGGTAATGGCTACAGATTAGCATAGACATACTGTCGTCTGACAAATATCATGAAGGCGACATTAACAAAGCTTAAAGCTCCATAGACATACAGTAGATAAATGACACTTATTTGTCGTGACATTTCTAATGTGGTTATATTTTACATAGAAATTAATCCATTAATAAATCACCAAAGGGCAAAACCTGGTACCAAAGAGCAACAGCAAGGACAATTACTGTCAAAACAGTGCAGTGGTATCAACAGACTTTGGCTTCACCCTCAGTCTGACATGGGTACAACGCACCAGCAGCCTTCGGAGCCCTTCCTGTCTGGAGACGTATTCCACCAGATTGCACTGCAACAAGAAGCCTCTGACTAGCCCTCTAATGAGGTTGGGGATTGTCAACAACCTTCCCTGGTGCTTCTCCAGCCGGACAGTGTTTCTCTCTGCACACAAGATTAGAGCCCTTGAGAATTGGGCTTTTTAATGTAATAACTGGGACCTCCGCTGGCCTTATTACCACGGCTAAAGAAGGGTGCCAAATACTCAACCATGCTTTCATTAGATATTTGCAGAAGCAACAATGCTACATGTGCTGCTCAAAGGGCATATGTTGGCATTTTACCCATGGTGATGCATTTTAGTGGCTTTAGCATGGCATACTGTACATAAAAACTCTTCATCCATTTTCTATATCGCTTGGCTTCGTGAGGGTTATCCGTGGGCTGGGACCTATCGGATACACGCTGGACTGGTCACCAGTCAATCGCAGGGCATTGGGATAGTTTTTGGGATGTGTTAGGAAGCGGAAGTACCTGGAGGAAACCCGCGCACTGCAGAGGAGGAACATGAAAACTCCACACAGAGATGTTCCAACAAAGATCTGAACTCTTGATCTTCTGACTGTGAGGCTGCCATGCGAACCACTAGGATACCTTGCAGCCCACATCTAAATCAAGTTCCAGAAAAAGAGACTAGACTAGACTGAGTTATTGTCAATGTTGTATAGAAGAGGCACATTTTCTGTTTACACTGAAAGCACACCTGCAGCATCAGTTGTCCCTGACAGCTGTGTATCCCGCTGGTTGGTTTTACATCCTCCTTCTTACCTCCTTTCTGTAACCGTGAATGTTTTATATGAAACTCCAACATACGCACCTTCTCAAGGAGCATGCTTTTGTCCAATTACTCATTATTAATTAGTATCAAATAATGTATTTGCATGTAGCATTTATTTCCACACCTGCCATTCGTGGGTGATCTGAAAATGCAACCCCCCTTCTGCAATACATGCATGGATATACAATTTTGGGGAGTAGAGACTCTTAACTATACCGAAAGGTAACACACAGTTTGTGTTTGTATTGTTCTGCTATGCTGAAGTTAAATTGGCCAATATACTGTATGTCATGTGTGGCGTGTCTGGTTCATCGCTCCAAAAGTATGAATGCCAATTCAGGGGGTTGAAGGCAGATGGTGTGGGGTGTATGATTATGACTGGCATTGACACATGGAAGGAGGTGGTGGTGTGAAGTCGCTGTGGGTTGCCTGGGGAGTGCAGGAATCTTATTCATACAAATCAGCATGAGCGATAAAGAGGAGTACATTTACATGTTGGTATTCAGACTGTGTTTCTCCAACACCTCGCGGGAAGAATAAGACTTATTTCTCTTAACATTTGAAACAGGGAGTGCAGAATAGTGTGTGTGTGTTTTATGCTCTATATTTCTGTCTGGATGCAACCTACGTAGCATATTTTTCAATGTAACAGGGTGAATTACTAAACAATTACTGAGCGACTCACTTATTGTATGCCTGCAACTGCACTGGGAAAACATACTTTTGCATGTTATTGCCACTGTAAACCAGGATGCTGCTGCTGCTAGAGTTCATTAATGCAAGCCTACCCCATCAGTCTTTTTGATACATGACGTATTTTATACATACATGGGAACATTGCAACAACAGTATATCTCCGAGGGCAATTAAGAATATGAACCTTGCTCAAGGGTACGAATATGAGTGGCTATCCAGATTAATCTTCCTGTTGTTAAATCAGTAGTCTATTGACCCTGCACAACACCCGCTGCTGACACAGGAGAAAAGGGGACTTTAATTATATTCAAGAGAAAATTGTGCAGGGAAATAATGCGATACCCCAGTGGCAAGGGGAGCTCAAAGTCAAGGGGAGCATGAAAAGAGCCTCAAATCCACAAATGTCATGTATTTTTTATGAGGGGAGACATATCTTTCCCCTTTGTGTGAAGGCATTCATAATTTATTATGCTGGATTTTACTTTTCCACCCGGTCACTGTAATTGGTATAATTTCATATCATGGGATCTATTTGTTCACATGAGCGAGCGTGTCAACAATGTGGGGATGAGTGGGACTTAACCTCCCATGCCTTGTTGGAGTGGAGCATGTAGGAAACAGTATGGCCAGAAGAGGGCGACTGAGAGTGTAAACATGTTGGAATGCCACGTTGGGCCCAGCAAATTGTACCTCCCGTTTCTACCACCAGAGGACGGCAGAGCATAACTTTCACCAGTAGAAATGCGCTGAGTAACTTGCTTATTTTTAAAGTAATTAAATAGCCGTTTAGTAATAATAATAATGATAATAAATACATAAAATAATATGCATCATTACAAATATCATTCATAATAACTACATAAAATAAATAACATTAATAAACAAAGTATAACAATAAAATAATAATAACAATACTAATAATGATAAATAATTATTATTATCCCTTGTTTATAGCGGTTAATTGGTTCCAGACCTGACCGTGATAAATGAAGTTCCGCTATATAGGATTCAATGTTAATAAATGAAATATTTCCATAGAGCATAGAAAACCTGTTTGTGTCTTTCTAAATATGTTTTTTAACATGATTAGAGCCCCGCGGACATGAAATAACACCACTATAGTCACATTTATATTCCTCTTATTTATCGTTTACACCACATTGCGCAAATCCTAAGCTGCAGGGACTCGAGACGGCCGCTTGCTAGCAAGCTAGCGATCTAACCAATTAGCCTCGAATTTATTTCTTCTAAACTTAACAAGCCTAAAACTTACCACTTCCACTCGGAATGGGAGGAGAATTTTGTATACATTTTTTGTTGTCATTACTGCCCCCTAGTGACCAGAATACTACATATCACTTGTGAAATAGCCATCATTTATTAATTAATTAATTTAGCGAGGGAGCGATAATGGAACTGCGATATCGCGAGGGCCGAAAAACAAGGTATTGTATTCCTAGAAGGGGGATGATGTTTGGCGAGGGGTGATTTCAGATGAACACAAAGAGGCAAGACAGAAACTCAATTACTGGGAAATGAAGGTCTCCTGTCGTGTGACAGTGACTGTATGTTGTGTGTGAGTGTGAGGGTAGGGGGATGACTCGAAGATGATACCATCAAAGTCCTTCTTTTTTGTGTGACGAGGAAGATATGCCGCATAGCCACAGCTGCCTGGGGGCACGCTGATGTCATCTGCCTGTCACACACGATGACAGGAAGCCACGCTGCTGAATGGACTCTGCTGGCGGATTCATCAGGTCCTACAATGAAACTGGTCAAGATGGCCAATAACGATCATGGCGCATTAGCATTTTCCCAGATACCTGTGCCCAGATGTCCTGGGCTGATGGTAAGCTCTGCAACCGCTCTGGCAAATCTGTATTGCTTTTCATTAATATGGGTGTGATGCTGTTTGTAGTGGTATCAGGGGGTATGCTGCATCTGGGGGGGTTCCTGCGGTGTGTTGCTCAGTGTTCATGCTCCACCCATGATCCTCAGAGACACAACAGAGCTGCAAGACAGAACATCAAGGAACTTCTCCCGTGTATTTATGGCTGCTCATGCAAATCACGTGTGTGTGCTTGTGTGTTTGTCCAATGAGGAGTTTGTTGCACTGACAGATTTATTAGGGGGGTCTTTTGTGTCTTCCCACTTCTTCCAGCACATTTTTTTAGCACGGCAAAGAGAGTGTACACAATCACATGTGGTCTATCAAGATTATGCCTCATTTGAGATGTACAAAAGTTCCATTGGAAGAGTTAAATAGAGCTCAGATTTTAACCTTCACACTGGTGGCAGGTCTCAGACGGTGGAACTGTCAGCCTCTTAGTCCTGCCCGACAACTTTTAATGAGATGCGGCCAGATTGCTAATTGACTTCCTGAGTTCCATGTAAGCTTTATCTCCATGGCAACAAGACCAGCCGTGCTTTTGTCACACACGGACAAAAAGTTTTTGCTGTTGGTTAACTTCCTTACTATTTTTCCGGGGTGGAGGTCAATAAAGCCCCATTCATTCTTTTCCCTTTTCTCCGAATATTAGATTGATGATAAAGTCTGAGCACACTTCAAGCTAATTATATTAAATGAATAATGGGGTCTAATCAATGCAACACAGGATTACACAGGTTGTTAAAAACAAGATTGTAGCGGAAGGAAGAACTTGGTGTGCTGGCCTGTCTGACTCCCTGCTGACACCAACACAGTCCTTAGTGTTCTTTGTTAAAGTGACATCAACCAGGCCTGAATCACGACCGCTCGCCTCCTTGGCGGAGCATGTGCGATTTCCTCTTCCTCACTGACAAGTTTGACCTCCTCTTCCATAGATCAGATCATGTGTCCACATTAGACGGGTAACAATATCCAGGATGTCTCATCCAAATGCAGGACCAGGAAGTGAATCTGTTAAGAGCATGCAGTAAATTGGACAAGAACACCATCCAGACAGACTCTCGGACTAAACAAAACTGATCTGGTTTAAGTCTCGTCTGGGATGTAAACACCAGAGGAAATGTGCCTTACACATGCTAAGCTACACTTGATGCAGTGGATTCAGCACAGAGAAAAACGCCTATTCTCACAAGTAGTGATGTGGTGGTCGTGAACAAAACAGCTCTTAGAGCTAACTCTTTGAAGTGAATGATGGAGTCCTCTTATTCTGTTAATGGAAAACTGCACTTTTTTGGAATTTTGCCAGTTAGCATCAGGGCGCTAAGAATGCACGTCATGGGACACACTTATTTCAACTATGAAGCCCTCGAAAAAACCTCCAACAACGTTTTATATACATGCTGTGACCATGCAAAGTTGGTAATTCATGCAAACATCCAGTGATGGCAAACAATAATCTGTCAGTCTTGTTCACTGTAGTTTTCTCAAAAGCATCGCGTTCAGGACTACGAGCAAAGTTTTCCAACTGACTTTATATCACCATCGGGAAAAATGCATTATCCGTAAAGGATACTCGCCTAAAACGAGTATCAGGCTCATCCCTACTGAAGAGCCATTTGGGAGCCAAAAGAGCCATCACTAATCCCAAGTGTGAAAGAAGGGCATACCTGAGCAAATATTTAAATGTCATAAGATATATAATAAGATTTCACTTTTGACTAATCATCAGTATGGAAGACCAAGATTAAACCAAAAAGGTAAATACTAAGGATTATTTCTGTCAATTCACATTTTTCCTCCTTAATTAGCACCGGGGCTTTTGACTCAATTGTGGATCTGAAATTATTGATTTCTTGGTAGACTCCTTTTAAAGCCACTTTTTATTATCAATTGATCCCCCTTGTTCCCCTGTGGGCAGTGTTTGTATGGCTACCAAACATGTTAGTCAGCCCTCTGAAGGTCCCTGAAGACATTTAATTGAAACAGACGAAAAACAAATTCCTATGGGCCCAATTGTGTTGCCATCATACACCACTCCCCCTCCTACTGGTGCATCATTTCTCATCCAAACCTTGTCATAGGATGTTCTGACAATGTGGTGTGTTGGTGAGTGTCGGAGTCATGTACAGTAGAAAAGGTAATCCTGCTATGTTGTGTCGCTCCAATGTTGCTGTTTATCCCGAGCAGCGAGTCAGCCAAATAATAAACAAACATGCACTTGTTATGTAGGATTGGAAACCTGGCAAGTGTGTTCCCAGAGATTTGACCCTGTCAACCCATTTTTGGAAAATGCAATTATTTGCATGATCAGACAGTCATTGTGTTGCATCCAACCACATAGAAATGTAATTATCAAATGGTAAATTCTTTCATTGGATAAGGAAGGTCCTTTTTTGCTGCACTGATTCCTCTCTTTCACCAACTGCATTCATAAAATGATTTCATCTTTAAGTTTAGATAAGACTCCCAATGCATGAAATCAAAGCTGGAAATGCAGATCTTGTTCTCGCTGGTTAAATATGTATGACAAAGAAAGCAAGGCAGCTTTTATTGTGCTGATTTGTCTCTTCGTTCTCAACAATAGAGGACTACACATTTGTAGAATGGCTCCAGTGCTGCTGAATACATTATCTCCTAACCGTGTGTTAAGCTGCAACACACAACTACGCCAAACACGAATGCACAGATCTAATGAGAACACTTTATCTTTATCATAGAGTCTGACTGTTATATTACTGTGGGGGAAAGGGGGGAGCGTATTCCCCATTTCCTTATTTATAAAATGACAGACACTGTCACTAGTCTGGCACTGGTCTCCAATCTCTGCTCACATTTTATAACTGCAATATGCGGATTGCTATGGTAACAGCTTTCATATGGCAACCCCCCCCACCTGCATGCTCCTAGACACTTCTGAATCCTCCAACCAATATTGAGCATGGGGATAGTCCTTGTTGGACTCATAAAGAAGCAATGATTCCACAAAGACAAGAGATGAAGCCTTACTGGCAGAGCAGAACCTGATCTCCAGAGAAGGGCGCCTACACATGGAGCAAACTGCCAGAGGAAAATATGGCATAAAACAAAGATTTAATTGAGAACTGAACATAAGGTTGTGTCACTACACTCCTTATGGATGAGAGGATGTGACGGAAGGCGCTTTACAGGAGCAGGAAGGAAGCTGCAGATGTTAATCTTGCATTCCTTTGGAGGAAATTGACAGCTAATCCTTATTAACTCTCATCTACTCTCTGCAAGTGAGCAAAATGGCTCCATGACGCAGGCAACAGCTGCCCTCAGTAGTCACACAGTATGTGCTGTGCCAAAACATGTTTGCAAAATTTTGTAGAAAATGTGTGACAACAGGTCCCAATTGGCTATCGACTGTAACTTTCATTAAAAACTCCAAATGAAAATCTTTTGTTGTACAATATTCTTTGAAACAAATACAAATGATAAAATAATGTTGAGAGGTTGGTATAGAACCAAGACATACTGTGGGGACAGGTTTTGATGCACATCAATGACATGCTAGCAGCCCCGCCTCCCCCCACAGAGACAAAGAGACTGTATGACTGACAAGAGGGCTCACTCCTTGGCCTGTGACGATAACACATTTTGCTGGATGATAATTGTTCTACAAATTATTGTCTATAATATTATTGACAACATTAATTATATGGCATAATAATAAGAGTACATCGTATCAAAAGTAATAAACCATATTTTCTCAACAGTATTTAATATTGTACCGTAAAGCACCGTGTATTAACCGCACCCCCATTTTCAGGCTCACGGCGGGGAAAAAAAAATTTTTAGTTTATAAATGCTTGCTAACTCTTTCATCTCAAATCAACATGCGTAAAGGTACTAAGCAATTTCAAAAAGAAGAATAAAGAAGAAATCTGAACTTCGGCATCTAGATCTTTAATATTATGGCTAAGAACAGATAATAATAATAATAATAATAATAATAATAAATCCAAATAAAGAAATTAGCAATTTTCAGAGATGTTTTGATATCTTATCTTTCACTGCTTCTCTTTTTCTCTATTATTATTTTATTGCATTGCTTCAGTGTGAATTTGAATAAACTCCAACGTTGTATTGTATTTTACATTTGCAATGTTTTAATGGAAGCTTAGGTTAGCTTCAGTGTATATAGAGATCCTTTCACTGTGTGAAAATACAGACAGCCGTCAGATAAGTTAGTTGCATACACAAGCATTTTCAGCAACTGTACAGCAGAGGGCGCTAAAGTCGAAGCAACTGTCTGACCCACAGACGGCTATTCTAAACTGGGCTTCTCGTCAGTTTCTGCGTCTGGTCACAGACCTGTCATCGTGTATAAACCGCACCCCGATTTTTTGCTTCTTACCAGTGGAAAAAAAGTGCGGTTTATTCACGGTGCTTTACGGTAATTGGAATATCAAGAGCTTTTAAATAAACTAAACAAACAAAGAAAGACAAAAAACACTCAATTAAAATAAAATGGACTAATTCTCTTTTAGCAAAAATTGCACTTAAGTAAAAATGACAATCATAACCAAAAACCAAGTGCTTGTCCTCACTAGGGTCACGGGGGTATGCTATAAATAGACAAACAAGCATTCACACTCACATTCATACCTGTGGACGATTTAGGGTCACCAATTAACCTACCATGCATGTTTTTGAAGTGTGGGAAAAAGCTGCAGTATCCACGCACGCACGAAGAGAACATGCAAACTCCACATAGAAATGTCCAGAAGATTGGAAGCCAGATCTTCCAGGTCTTCTGACTGTGTGGCCAACCAACTGGAAGCATACAGTATGTATCAGCAAAATGTTGCGGTAAGATGATGATTTAAGACTCAGGGGACGCTTGAGCTTGACCAGATATTACTTTTACTTTGGTAAATGTCAACAGGGTACCACGGGTATTCACAGTGTTACTGCGAGGGAACTTCATCACTGTAACAGGTGCTAACTGTTGCACTATGTATTTTTCAAAGACTGACAAAGTAAAGAAAATAAACCATATATATTGAATTGAATATCAGCCACACGTATCTAAACAGTGTCACAAATTGGTCTAGATGTATGTATTATGTGTTTTAAAATATCCACTTGAATGAATAAAACACTGCAGCATTGTTATGATCCTCTGCCAACATAATCCATCTTCATGTTTGATGAAAGGCTGTGAGCTGACTGGTATGGAGCGCTGCGCAACACACAGCCCGCTTATTTACTTCCAGCTCATTTATTCTCATTATTGCAGCCCAGCAGACATCAGCGAGGGGATTTCTGCCCCAGAGTGATGTTCCATGATACAGAGTGAGAGGGGGGAGGGGTAGCGAGACAGAGAACGGAAACAAACCATTGGGGGGTGCATTCATTCGCTGCATGTGAACTTTGACACCTTTGACAGGGGTACCCTCTGTTTTCAGGCTCGAATTTGACGGCACCAGCTCATTCTTTTCTTCTCAGTCAGTTGCCACTGGAAATTTCACATTCACTGTCACATAATGACGCCCCTACCCTGTCTGGGGGTTAGTGGTATTATTCCATGCCTTTTACATGGCTGCACTAATTATATCCTATATGATCTTTAATGTGTCACATATGTAATAAAAGTGAAATTATGTATACCATGTCCAATGTGCATACAGTTGTAGTCTGAATGACTATAACCCCTACTACTATAACCTATTTAGTTCGATGCATTTTTGGAGTATTCCAAACACACGGAATACACATTCAAATTCAGTAAATTATTTTCAGTGCAAAATAGCAAATTAGCAAAATACGCAGCAGCTGTATCATTACACGAGCAGGGACTTCCAGGTGAATAGGTGGCTAGGGCTATGAGTAGTCTCTTGACCATACCTGTACGTTTGGCGAACGAAGTACTGTTTTCATTTTCAAACATGTTCAGCCCAATTAAAGGAAAACTTCACTTTTTAAAAAAATGTTGCCCATCATCCACAATCCTTATGTGAGACATAAACACACGTCTTGCTCTTTTCTGTGCTTTCTAAAGATGTAAAAACGACTAAAAAGAGGCAGCTCAATAATGCACATAATGGGACACAACTATTCCACCGACAAAGCCTGCTATTAAAACACTTCCAGCAAAGTTTTATGGTTTTATATCTATGCTGTGACTATGTAGTAACAGGCACATTCAGGATAAAATGTAATACTTTCAGTATTTTTTCGTATTTTGCTCATTTTTAAGCATTATCGCACCCTATCTCTTAGGGTCAGTCCAGCCACGCTATGGAGGAAACTCATTTCAGCTGCTTGTATCCGTGATTTCGTTCTTTCGATCATGACCCAAAGCTCATGACCATAGGTGAGGGTGGGAACAGAAATCGACCGGTAAATTGAGAGCCTTCCGGCTCAGCTCTCTCTTCACCACGACGGTCCGGTACAGCAACCGCATTAGTGCAGACCCTGCGCCGATCCACATGTCAACCTCACGCTCCAAACTTCCCTCACTCGTGAACAAGACCCCAAGATACTTGAACTCCTCCACCTGGGGCAGGACCTCATTCCCAACCCGGAGGGTGCAATCCACCCTTTTGAGAGCCATGGCCTCGGATTTGGAGGTGCTGAGTCTCATCCCAGAAGTTTCACACTCAGCTGCAAACCTCCCCAGTAAACGCTGAAGGTCACAGCCCGATGAGTCCATCAGGACCACATCGTCTGCAAAAAGCAGAGACAAGATCCTAAGGCCCCCAAACTGGACTCCCTTGGCTGCAGTTACAAATTCTGTCCATGAAAGTTATGAACAGAATGGGTGACAAAGGGCAGCCTTGGCGGAGGCCAACGTTCACCAGAAACAGGCTCGACGTATTGCTGGCAATGTGAACCAGGCTCCTGCTCCGGTTGTTCAAGAACTGAATGGCACGTAGTAACGTGCCACCTATCCTGTACGTTCGGAGCAGCCCCCACAGGACGCTGCGAGCGACACGGTCGATTGCCTTTTCCAAGTCCACAAAGCTCATGTAGATCGGTTGGGCAAAATCCCATGTACCCTCCAGTATCCATGCAAGGGTGTAGCGCTGGTCCAATGTTCCGCGACCGGGACGAAAAACACATTGCACCTCCTGTAACCAAGGTTCAACTAACTGTTGTACCCTTTTCTCCAGCACCCTGGGATAGACTTTCCCAGGGAGGCTGAAGAGTTTGATCCCCTATAGTTGGAACACACCCCCCGGTCACCCATCCAATTCAGAGGCTCTTCCTGACTTCCACGCAGTCTTCAGGAGACTTGTCAGCCAAGCAAGCTCCTTTCCCTAATATTCAGTACATTTCCATTATTAAGTTGGTGAAGTTGGTGTTTATTAATTTATCTTCGATCACAGTTTCACCTCAGTATCTGCTCGGACAGTCTTAAAAAAAACCTAAGACTAATATAAAACATTTACCACCTAGACATCACAGAGTTCCTTCTGGAAAAAGGAAGCAGATGTTCCACAAATCTAATTTCAAATGATGAGTGCACTCGCTGTAACAGAGAAAACCTCACAAAAGCATCTTGTTACATGCATGGCTCACTCAATCCATTGTGTAATCATTTCAGTGTAATTATGATAGCCATAATAAGGTTATCTGGAGACCAGTCAAGCTGTTCTTCTCCTTGCTTTAGCAGATAGAGTAGATCTCAATCTTTCCTCTTAATGGTGCTCAGGATAAAATCAATGTGGAGAAGCCCCACAATGAGAGTATGCAGTACATGACGATGTTGCATACACTCCTCAACAAAATCTTAAAGACTTGGGGTAAAGATTTTGCATTGGTGGATTGTGAGCAGACTGTCATACTAAAGATTTCCTTACCAATCCAGGAACATCAAGGAAGCAAGGGAACACATTGAGGACAGACGATGATACATCTTGTGCTTGGATCATATTCTGTCGATACTGGAAAGTTGCTCTCATCTTCTTTGACCACGGATTCATCAGTTGAATGTCTTATTGTAGATAGTGCCTCTTTGCACTCCTCACCAAACAGCTGTTGACTGTTAACAGATGTTCTCCTCTGGTTTTTGGACCATCCTTAAGAAACAGTCTTGGTACAACTTTGACAGCCAGGAGAAGTGTAGGACACAACAGTGACTGGGTGGAGGGAGCAAGGATCGAACCAACCTTACGATTTCTGGACGACCTGCTCTACCTCCTGTGACACTGCCGCTAAGCTAAGCATCCTATGAACATATTTGAAACAAGATTTTAATACAAACTACACACCTAAAGGACATGCAGGTGAGGTTAATTGGTGACTCTAAATTGTCCATAGGTATGAATGTGAGTGTGAATGGTTGTTGGTATATATGTGTCCTGCGATTGGCTGGCAACCAGTCCAGGGTGTACCCTGCCTGTCGCCCGAAGTCAGCTGGGATAGGCTCCAGCATGCCCCCGTGACCCTAATAAGGAGAAGCGGTATAGAAAATGGATGGATGGACACCTAAAGGAAAAGCAAAAACAGTACTTTGGGTTTTACATTGAAAAGACACTTGCATATCCAGGTTTGGAGAATGGATCTTTGAGGTATGGAAAACAAGTCACAATTCTCAGGGTGTAATTTGTCATCACACATGATGGCGGAACCCTCCTTTCAAAACACGTCATCGTTAATGATCACAGATAGAACCATTCCCACACTACATGGTCTTACTGCAGTTGATGACAGTCTGGAATGACTGTTCTAATGGAAAGGGGGAAGTGACCCATGCAGCTCCATCATATCGTCAACCAGGATGTTCACCATCCGTTTACACGTTGCATCAGGTAGTGTTTTAGTCTTGTTGCACTCCTTGAAGATTTCCTCAGCTTTTGGATCAGTGCTACTACTGTAAATTTGTGCTTTAGTAATTAGTTCCTCAGTAACTACTGTATTTTTGTGTACCTTATTGTAAAGTGAGACCAAAAATACATTTTGAGGCCTCAAAGATCATGACAACAATATCTCATTTGGACAAAACCAAGGTACCTGATGGGTCCACACTACCTGTGATATCTAAACCACCTCATGCATTTTCCAATGTTTTCACATCCTTACCTGTCACTGATAAAAGGACCTTGAAAGTCAAAACACCTGACTTGACAAGCTCATCAAAGACATCTCCATCCACCTCTGAGAATAAGAATAAATAAAATAATATAAAAAAAACCTACTAAAACAATAAAATAAATATGGAAAAGCCACAGTTGCAGGGATTATCCCTTGATAAAAAAAGATATTACTTACCACATTCATGTAAGACTCAGGCAAAGGTTTTCTGTGAACCAAGAAGAAAAATAAAGATGCATCATTCTAAAAACAAAAATGTGTAGTTCACTTCTTACACATGCCTGACAATTATTTTTAAGTTAAAGTAACAATTAGAGTTGCCAACCTTGATATCTTGTATCTTGTACAGCATATCAAGTCCTTTGCTGGGGGCCAGCAGGCCTACGTGTGGGGGCTCCTCGTGCCAATTAGCTAGTTAGCCATTAGCTCATTCAAAATGAAGATATAACGTAGCGTTCACTTACTTTGCCAAATGTTGCACAGGCAGTGCCGATTCAGCTCACAGCAACACTAAATAGAAAATATAACTTAGAAAAAACACGAGCTAACATTAGCAAAGGCTTTGGGTGGAAACAGCTGCCTCAGTTTATTAGTCTTAAATATCACACCAAAAACTCACGTTTTTTAAGTGTAAACAAGGTACAACACAATTCATTAGTTCATCTATTTAAACGTTTACTTACCTACTGATGCAAAATGATTCCTAATTGTCAACTCTTCCATCTGCTTTTCATTTCAGCAACGTGAAGTGAGGGGTGGAGTCTAAATGAAATGTCCGTGGGCGGAGCTTAAGACACGTGAACACTGTTAGGTGTTAAATGGAGTGTGGAAGTGTTGAATGTCTTTATTGTGACACTAACAAGATTTGAACATTTTCAACACTCCATTTTAACTACAACACTTTCACTATCCAGTGTTAAATTTAACATTTTTAAGAAAATGCAGTGTTAGATCAACTCCAAATAGTGTAAGATTGACACTCCAACTTCAAGATTCTCATCAACACCAAAAAATTAACACTCCTCAATTTGCTGTGTAGTGTATCATTCATAGTAGCAACGCCGTAGTTGACACTCTGAAGGGCTTCTGGCCGCTCTGTTGTTGTGACACCGCTTTTCTCCAAACGATAAGTCTCGTCACGTTTTAATCTTGTGAGATCGCGTACATAAAATAAATACAGGGTTAAAAAAAAAAAAAACGACTTTCCCTGAGGTCATATTTAGGTGTGAATGTGAGTGTGAATGGTTGTTAGTCTATATCAGGGTATACAGTATGCAATAGGCTCCACCTCACCCGTGACCCTATCGAGCACAAACAGTATAGAAAATGGATGGTTGGATGGGTCGATCTTGTTTATTATCTTATTGAAGCAAAACAAGATAAAAAAAAAGTAGAAGCCACAATCTTCTGGATTTTTAGGCAACAAATTACTATCGACATTACCCTGAATGCAGCCTAATAACGCTCTACTCGAAGACGTAATGACTCATCGACTGTGAGACAGAAAGTGAGGCCCGGATTACCAGCAATGGTGATAAAATCTTCCCATTTTGTCTTTTGTCGGTTGGAAACCCATTTAATTTCTCTCTGTGGGTCTGAGGTCACTAGATAAATTGATTTCTCGCTGACCGTTCCTGGCTGCTCCGCTGATTCAGAGAGTTCTTAATGATCTGGTGCTGACAGAGGTGGCCAAATGAAACATCCCTACAGAGACTATCATTCTGCAATACATTAACCGGTGTTATGTTGCAATGAGTGAGCCGAGATATACCAGAGGATGACACAGCAAGCGACACAAGAATCACCACTCTTTTGGATGGTGATATTAACGAGTATTGCAATTTACAGCCGACACTCGGTATATCGCGGTTCGATGATCGCTTCCTAGCTATTTTGCATTTTTTTTTAAATAAATAAATTAATAAATGATTGCTGTCTTTGGTGGACTACGGTTTGTTATTTGTCAAAACATATAGAAATACAAGGCATGTCCGACATGGCGTGAAAAAAAGTTCTCCTCCCATTCTGTGTGGAAGTGGTAGGTTTTTGGCTCCTTAAGTCTAGAAGAAATACATTTCAGTATATACAACTCAAGCTAAACTGTACTCTAACCAAATCAAGTTTCCCGATAAGAAATAATGTAAATCCACTAAATCCATTCCATTCACCCAAAATATGAACACAAAACACTTTTTTTATAGTTTTACATGCACTGTGTACATGCATTTACTCTGTAAATGACGACGAAAGGGATAAATGACCATTTAACGTCACTTGCTATGATCAAAGACGTGATTGTTGAGAAGACAGTTCGATCCACACGGACACCACCACCATGTTTTGCAATGAGTTATTTCTGAAAAACTACAGAGTCAACCGCTGATGACGTCTCAGGCGGGCGACGGTGCTGGAGTACAATGACTGCCATTTCCAATTTTCATGCAAATGGGGACGGTTTGTGATAAAATATGTTGGATTGTTGGACAAGACAAGACAAGCCCCATTTTGTACACTAACCAGGAAATGTATGCGAACAGAGGCGACATTTTTATGTAAACTGAAAAATACGCTAACAAATGTGGCGTACACTAACCTAGGTTCCACTGTGTACATTAAAACACAGCATAAGGGACAAGTTTTGTTAATACATGACAAAAAACATTATTTCAATTAATGCATTGTTCAAAAGAATAGTTACAAACTGAAACATTTAGCATGTTTGGGAAACTCTGTAGCCTGAGAAGCAGCATGATTAATTGGCTGATCTCATTTAGCTGATAAGAGTTCCATTAGTGGATCTTGATTAGATGTGAAGATCTAGCTACACTTAGAGGTTTCCATGGTGATCGTATCTGCTTCAAAAATATCGAGTTGGACATTGATTCAGCTCAGGGAGCTTACCTACAATCTGACCTAACACTGCTAGCTGTACATTCTGTGGAATATACTGTATATTCTGAGACACATTTATCTTTCATTCACAAGGCTATTTTGATTTTACTGTATTTTTTACTGTATTTTACTGTATTTTCTAATCTAGTCTGTTTAGCAGGTGGATGGGTCTGATATATCAGCCATGCTTCACCTCCTTTCAACGGTTTGTCTAAATCAGGGGATTTCAAAGTCAGCGTAACATCACGACCTCCTTCCAAGTAGCCAAAAATGTACCCCGCATCCCACATCGAGCTGTCAACACCTCCACCCCCAACATGCATGCACACGCGCATGTGTAAATACAAAGTGATGCAAATTGCCATTGCAAGTATTATTGTTTGAGTTTTTTAAGTTACTGTACACATTTTAGCACATATTTCAAGAAAGTTTCATTCTTTACAAAAACAAAGGCGCAAATGTGCTGTCTATCAATAAACTTTAATTTCTCAAGAGGATTTACCATTGTAATTGGAATGTTAAGAGCTTTAAAATAAATTAAACAAACATGATAGATTACACAAAAAAAAGACAAAAATCTATTAAAATAAAATGGACTCTCAGTCTCTTTAGCAAAAATTGCACTTCAAAAATCACAATCATAACCAAAAACAATAAAAAAAATAGACCCTGTCTTTGTTCAGAAAAACAACACTCCCAATAAAAACCACACACACACGCAGTTATGTAGTGTATTGTTAAACTAATGTATGGGGTCATATTTGAGCTGGACCACATATCTGTGGTGGCAGAGTAAAATGCAATGTTTGTGATGTCCTTTCATAGGAGCAGATCCTTCAACGTGCTCAAGGATACTGTGGTGACCTGGCAGTTTTGTGTAGTTTTAAAGAGTTTTGTGATTTCCACCTGTCTGTGAACGTGACAGGCTGGGTCCTGACTGAGTGTGGGGGCGGGAGTGGGGCGGCTGCATGCAGAGAGAGTTTGCATCCCGGACCACTGCAAACTATTACCACATCAACATATTATTAATGTCACGCCACTCTGACATGTGGGGTCAGATGTGAACTTCCAGTCACATTGCTCATGTATTTTGGAATATTTAGCTCACTTTTTGCACATTTAACTCATTTTTTTCACATTTGAGGTAGAAATGAAATGATGAATCAAAATGGTAAATCTAAATGCTAAGTCTAAATGTTGAATGTAAAGTGTTATATATACACGTTAAATATAAATGTTACATTTAAATGTAAATGTTAAAAATAAATGTTGACTCTAATGACATATAAATGTTAAAACTAAATATACATTTATATCCAAATATAAATGGAAATGCTAAATTAAGATATTAAATATTGAACTATATGTAATATAGTGAAATATGAAATATGCAAATAGGCCACGCCTCTCAGCACACACAGCAGCTGTGCTGTGAATGAAGTGAGGAGGAAGCATCATATGGCCGGTCCGATCCAAGTAGGAGAAATTCAATGCCTTTAACATTTAGATTTCATATGTATATTTATATTTAACATTTATATATATATATATTTTTACATTTTTTATTTAAAAATAACATTTAGATTTAGATTTCATATGCATATTTATATTTAACATGTATGTATATCCATCCATCCATTTTCTATACCGCTTCATCCTCATTAGGGTCGCGGGGGCATGCTGGAGCCTATCCCAGCTGACTTCGGGCGACAGGCGGGGTACACCCTGGACTGGTCGCCAGCCAATATGTATGTATATATTTAACATTTTTATTTAAAAATAACATTTAGATTTAACCTTTAGGTTCACTATTTATTTTCTACCTCAAAGGTGAAAAAAATTATTACTTAAAAAGGAGAAAAGTCAACTAAATATTCAAAAAGTGTGATTTAATTTTTAGATTTGGCACCCCATACTCTGACACGAGACTGGGTGTTGTTACCTTTGCAAATTGGCAGATATTGCAATGAGTTCATTATTCAATGCAACCGCACCCTTAATCCTTGTCCAGGTTTGATGAGTTTCGTGCTCCCCTCCATGCAACTCCCCCCAATAAAACCTGCTCATTCCGGAGCTGCACGGAGAGTAACGTCGCCGTCACTGTTTTGGGGGGCAGGGGAGGCGCTTTAACCCGGTCACGACGTGGGGAAGTTGCGCGCCGCTTTTTCTGCGTTGCCATGGGGTTTTTCTAAAAACCCATTGACGGCGACAGGGTCCCCGCTTTTATTTGAGTCTGCCTTTGTGGAGGCGGAGGAAGAAACTGCTATTACTTTTTTTCTTCTTCCAGGGACTGGGGGAGCGTCACAAGCAGCATCCACGGGAGGAGGAGGGGTGGTTGGTCCACGGCGCAGACCAACTCACTGCGAGCTGAGCGCAACGCACTGCACATCCATCTGTTCTCCTTGGCTTTGGGGATTGTAGCCAACTTTGTGGAGCGCTGCCTTGACGTGCACCTGAAGGTGAGTTGCAAAAAAAGATGATTTTCAAAAGAGAATGTGTACGAAAAAGCTTTCATCA
The DNA here is from genome assembly GCF_027744805.1 of Dunckerocampus dactyliophorus. Lineage (NCBI taxonomy): Eukaryota > Metazoa > Chordata > Actinopteri > Syngnathiformes > Syngnathidae > Dunckerocampus > Dunckerocampus dactyliophorus. The sequence goes on from NC_072826.1 coordinate 1,160,123, forward strand.
AAGTGACATTTTCTCACGAGTAAGTTAGTTGTAGTTAGTTGCTTTGTACCTGCTGCAGCTCTGCTAGTATTTAGCACCTGTTTGGTTTGCCAAGTGCTCACATGTAGAACTATAAAATAAGTCAACTGAAAGATCCACAGTGAATTTTTGTTCATCATTACCTCAAATTGATATTTATATTATAAAAAAGACAATTGAAATATTTTGCATTGTAAAATTGCTATGAGCTGAAATGATAACTATAATCACCCACCCCTGTAGAGTGTCTCATTTACACTCCCCATAATACAATAATCATCCCTCACACCAGATGTTAATGAGCAGCAGGAATGAAACTTGTCTTCCGTGGGGGTGAATATCATGAACTAACACAGATTTGTCATAACAATGTGAAACGGTAAGTTGGTCAGCAAGAGGAAGAAATGTTAGAAGCTACACATCCCCTGCAATGCTCCCAGTGTGAATGTGACTGATGAGACCTGAGCGAGTGTGATTAAAAACACATGATAGAGGATTGGTGCGGCGCTTGTTACTTATAGCTTTGTGTAATTGATGGGGGTTGTGTGTGAACTGTTGTGCACCTGATGAATTTATAGACCAGATGCATCTCACGTGGTTAACACAGTGAATCCCTCAATATGAATATTTACACAAAATGCTAATTCCTCAGAACGTGTGGAACTGGTGTACAAACAGATTTTCAGTGTTGGTGTGCTTTGTCATTATGATGTTGTTGTAGAAAAAAACAACAATATAATGTACCAACATATACTTTTTGGTGGTTTTCACGTATTGTTCATGGCTCAGGGTTTCCCCTAGGATTTTTTTGAAGCTGTGGCGGTGGGCTGCATGGGAGGCCAGGGTACCACCACAGTCGTGCCGCTGCTGTGTCTGCAATTGTTTTTCATGAGCAATTTTTTATGGCTTATTTATTGATTTATTACATTTACAAATTTATAAAAACATTGTAAAACTGTTAATTTAATGGCAAAGTTGCTGAGAGCACTGCCGACATTTTAAATGGCACTTTGTTTACAACGCACATCTCCACTCAGTGTGCTCATTTACCATTAAATACAACACAGGCGTCATGTTTGAATAGAACACTTAGAAAGAAACTAAGAGGTGAAGCAAATATTCTTTGGTGGACTACTCAACATCAGCTGTGACGTGACCCGTTGGAGACCCCTGTGATGGCATCACTGTCTAAAGCTGTACACACTACGTGTTTCTGTTGCACAACTTCCACACACAACTAGTGTTTTGTAGAATGATAACAAGAGAGCAAGATTGTTAAGTGACACTAGGTTGTGAGAAGCTAAGTAGGTTGTGATGATGATCGTAGCTCGCCCGTGGGACAAAAACTAGCTAGCTAGATGCTAATTGTGGTCAATATGTGCATAAATAATAATCTATATATGCTGGTATATAGCATATATATATCAATCCATACAATATATGACTTAAAATTGTTTTTAAGTTTAAAAAAAACATCATTTTTAAGGTGTGGTGGCTTTTATTTTGTAGTGGCGCACTGCCACGATCAATTACATGTACCGGAAACCATGAATGTAATAGAAATCTAATGAATCTGGTAGTGCTTTTGCTACTGACCCTCTGAAGGTCAGAGTGACATGAATTAATGTAATCATCTCAAGCTGCTCTTCAGCTGGAGCAGATCCTAGTTATGGTCCCACCAAATATACAGCAGCACCCTCAGACATTCATTAGCAGGTAAGTCGCCTGAATCTCATTTTCTAGGCCAAAGACAAGAGCTTGTAATGGCCTTTGTCATCACGCATGGTCCTCAGCCTCTCAGTATTCAGGGAAGTGGTGCTTTGTGTCCAGAAGTAGGTCGAATGCTTCTCACCAAACAATTTGATCAAGAGCCAGTAATTGGACAAGCGAAGTGTTGACCATCTCCCATGTCAGCCAGTCCCTCGCCTCTTAATATGCAGCTCCAACCTGATGCATTTCATGGACCTTTTTCATGCTTTTAATCAGTTAGATCACAAAATGCAGCAAGCAGGACATTCTTTGTAATGGGAGACAACCTCGTTTTTCATATCTAAGCTGTTGGTGCACTCGGTTGACTGTGAATGCACATGAAATGTTTCCTCCGGTGTCAGGAAAACATTGCATTAGAGAACTAACTTCCTCCTACACGGGTGAGGTTTTCCACTGTGTTGCATCACAGGAGCTCTTTCATCCGCTGTGAAATGCACACGGAGACACAGGCAGGATTGTTCCAAACACACCTTACTGTCTTGCTTTGTGATTTGCACAAAGTGGCTCCCTCTGATGGTGGCCGTGCATTGAGGATATGTGGATAAATGCAGGCTTCACCTGTTCAAACAGACACACCTGTTGCACTTTGATTACCGTTGTGTGCACTGTGTTGTGCTAGGAAGAAAGAGAGAAACGCACAGATTCCCTTCTCAGTTGGCAGATTGGACTGTCCCGGACAAAGCTTTTAACAGTACACGTGCATGACAATAGGTGGTAAGAAGGATGGTAAGAAGGACAAATACACTGTATAGCTTGTTTTACTATTATATATATATATATATATATATACATAATGTATAGCTATTTTATTTTAGATAGTTTCAGTGTGATGTGGATGTTCCACTGACTTGTAAGACGGGCATCTGTGTCTGCTATTGCCATGGCAACACAGGGTAACCTACCTTAGTGGTCTGTGATACTGGCAGACACATCTCGTGTTGTGGTAGTGAATGTTACGACTCACCGATAAGCAAACCTTTTGATATAACATTTTGATATATTTGTTAGCATTTAGCACAGTACAGTGGAATCTCGGTTAGCATCATGAATCTGTTCCAGAATGTCCCGTCCGACTCAAACAAAACAAATTCTAAACAAATACATTCTTCCCATCAGAAAAAATCCAATGAATCCATTCCAGACACCAACAAAGCACTTTCTTCTAGTTTTACATGCTGAAAACATTTGGAAATGCATATCAATGACCAATGAAAGGGATAAATAACATTTAACGTCACCTCTACCTTGGGTGAAGACTGAGTGTTTACAAAGCAGAGATCCTCAGGGACACCACCTTTGTGTTTTGCGATGAGTTATTTCCTGAATTCAATACGTTTATCAAAATGCAGGCACTTGCAGCTTTCTTTGGCTCCATTGTGGATTATTTTACAGCCGTGATCAACAAGAAAAGCAGATACTAAATATACAGTTACTTGTGGCGTAACTGCGTTGTTAGCGAAGAACTACAGAGTCAACCGCTGACGACGCCATAGACGTGCTAACAACCTGGGGGACATGTGCTTCCGGTTCTGGTTTCCATGCTAACATGAAGCTGACAGTGACGTTTTGTAATAAAAATACATTATGAACACGGTTGGCCTCGCGCAGTGTATTAATAACGTGTATTGTACGCTGACTGGGAAATTACAGTAACTGAGGCAAAATGTTTGCATATATTTTTTATACATACGCTTACTGGGGCGTACGCTAACCGAGGTCCCACTCTGTAGTAAAATCTGTTTTTCACCAGTACACCTCGAGGAAGTGAGACTGGAAGAAAATCAAATATTGCAGCTCTCATTCTTTTAGGAAAATGTCGGGTTGTGTCTTTTGGAATTTCATCCAGAAGAACATTGGACCCATGCATTGACCTGAGACGGGGCCTGCTGGTTCACCATCACCTGTTGCGTTGCTTTCCAAATGTGTTTGATGAGCGGGGTTCAGGTTTCTGTGAAAGTTCTTTAATACCAAACTCATCTAACCTTGCCTTTATGGACCGTGCTATCTGAACAGAAAAAGCCTTCCCCAAAGTGATCCCACAACGTTGGAAGCATATAATCATCCAAAGGGTCATACGAAGGTGAAATTAAAACTATCAAATACCTGACAGAATATAATTGGTTAGGGCAGAGCTCTACGAGCTCAGTTTGTTTAAAGTTTTTGAAGAAAAAAAAAGTGCGTCCGTATTATGGCATTGATTTATGAGATATAATCGTTAATCATCTACGTTACACTGATGTCACAATAATGTTGTCCTATTCAACACCACATGTTGTGCTGTCAATATACAGCTTATATAAAAACTGCTATCTTACTCCAGACACAATGAAGGACGACGTTATTATGTTGTCAGCTCGCATTAGATGATACAAGTGCTGTTGAGTGTGCATCTCTTATCTACATCAGTAATGTAATTCGCTGCTGTGGTGTGTGTTGAACAGAATCAGAAGTATCTCAGGACTATGAGATGGCTTTTCGAGATGAAAAACACTACACTGCCATCGGTGAGCAGCAGGTATTTGAGGTATCACACTAATATTCCATTACGTGTCCTTGTTATCAGCCTATCAAGACGATAGGAAGGACGTAAAAAAATAACTAAAATGGAAAAATGAGTCTTGATGCAACGATGCTGTTTAAAATTCATGACGAGACCATCGTACTGAAACCTGGGGGTTTGGAGCTGTTAAAAGTATTCCTGATGATTGGAAGACATATCAGGTGACAGGTGGTGCCGAGCAAATAGCTAGACCATAATTGAGGTTCAGCTCGTGCTTCGGCGCTGTGAGTGACGACCCGTGCACCCCACTGCAGGCTGGGAGTGCCTCAGCGCCTCACCGTGTTTGAACCGCGTTTTTTCATGATAATCACCAACCACGCCTGCAAAGGCATACTTTCGCCGCTGTGCTGTGGAAGAATGTTTGGTGAGATGAAATATTCATTTCCATGCCGGCTTTCTGGAAATGTGCAAATTTATCTCCTGCATGTTTGCGATACCAGAGTGGTCGACCTAGAAGGGTGTCAGAAAAAGATAGAAGAGACGAAATGGAGAGATTCAAGGTGCTCGCCATCAGAATATATATTTATATATCTACAGTATATATTGCCTTATTTACCACATCGCTGTGTAATGGGGGCACTAGGTGAATGTGATCAATGGCTGCATGCGCTACATGCACAATTGATCAGAGAAGTTCCTACTGAAGGACAAACTGGCAGTGAGTTCAATGTTATTTCACATGTTCAGCGCTTTGTGCCCCAGTAGAAGCGTAGAAGGTTAGTGGCTGGTCATGCCAATGTGCATGCACGCCTAACTGAGGGCACGTTTGGTGTGTGATCGTCCTTCTCTTGTGGTACAGAGAATGTTTTCATGCAGCGTGGTGTTTTGTATTGCTTGGTACACAGCTTGCAGCTTGCCAGAGGTCAAAAAAAGAATAAATATTTTACATTTCCTTTCCATGTGCCTTTTGCCCGTACCCCAGGCTTATTTTATAGTCTTACTGTTCCGACTTATAACAGTGGCATGACAGCACTGGACATTCATGCAGCCCTGAAATGCGATTCTCATGTAAAAAAACGTTGGTGTGCACAACCACCAGATTCTCCGAGGAACAACAAACATGACAGCTATGCCCAGATGAGTACAAAGTTGTAGCCCTAAAGTCACTGGTAAAGCCAGACAATTTCCATTTCAATTGCAGGTTGGCTTTGGGACAAGTCATGCATACAGCAGTAAGGCGAACAAAGAGCTTTCAAATAACAGTGACAAATCTGAAGAATAGAACTGAGGAGCACGGTATTACTGGCTTTGTGTCCCGTGAAGGGTATTGTGTATGGCTTCATGGATAAGGTTCCAGAAGGACCCTTGGGACCAGGAAGAGAAGGGCACCCACGATGAGGGAGGACACATGTGACAGGCAGGGGGCAAGAAGGACGAACTCGGACCGAATTGAAACGCCTCATATTGTCCTCACAGTCTTCTGATGAAATTGCTTGGGCTCTTTCACAGACGAAGAATAAGTAACATTTTTAAAACGTATTCCATTCAAAAGGATGGAACATTATTTGGCAAATTACATAATTAACATAATGAAATACTTGAATACAGTTGTCCCTCGCCATATTGCGGCTTCACTCTATCACTGTTTTTCAAAACTATACTAATTAATAAATCCATTTTTGGTTGAATACAGCCTATTGTTAGTCAAAAATGTGCATATTGAAGCAAAGTAAGCATAAATAAATAAATTAAGCACTTTCAAGCATAAAAATGGCTACATGTACTAAAATACAAATATAGGCCTTGAAGAAGACGCATTCAAAATGTGAATGTAGTGTTCTACAGTGGTCACTAGGTGTCAGTAATCTTTCAATGAGACAAGCACCAGACTTGATAGACAGGCTTCCTTGCGGGTAAATAAAAATAATAACAATAATAATCATCAGCAAATAATAACACAGGCTACTGTTGTGGCTGTAACTCACATCAAGCTAAAACTCAACTCTGAAACCCCGACATCACTTCCTGTCATCCACACAGAACACATTTACTGTGACACACACGTTTTATTTATGTCTTAAATAGCGTATTTTCTCTGATTATGTCTACTGTATTGGGCAATACAAATGTGAAGGTGACAATAGAAATAAACTATTTAGAAGGTGGTAAACAGGTTTTCCATGACATAACTACGAAATTATTCCATTTATAAAGACAGAATCCTACTTCGCTGATATTCACTTATCATAGACTGGTCGGGAACCAATTAACTGCAATAAACGAGGGACTACCGTAGTTAAATACTGTTTGAGCTTAATATTTGTTGAAGTGTGTAAGACAATTACGCCATCATCTATCCATTTTCTAAAGCTCATCCTCTCAGGAGTCGTGGGGAGCTGGAGCCTACGCCAGAGTTGTCGCCATCATACTGCAAGTCAGTTTCGTTTCAGATGTGCTATTACCCCTTCTCACCACTAGGATGCGTCACAGGGCCAGGGCCATGCATGCTCACATCAGACGAGGTTTAACAATTCAAATAAAGTGTCCATTTTTGTCAACCTTTTCATTATGTCGCGAGATCCCAGTGTCGCCTTCATGATGCTACACAGCGATATTCCCATTACCAGATTACCGAACATTGCTTTACCGAACAAGGAGCATCGCATTTTCTTTGCCTGCTGCTACTCTGTTTGTGCTATTTTGCTTTTTTCGAAAAATCCATTATACCTGATTCAATTCACCCTTGATCCATTCCTGGCAGCTGAAACAGGAGGCAGGGAAAACAAAACAAAACAACACGCTGGCCTCTTCACAAACAGTCAGCCAAGTCGTCTCCCGATGCCAGCTTTAAAAAAAAAAAGTGTTTTATTTCTCCCTCTGTGTTGGGATTGTTGTGTTATGTGGATGGTTGGTCCGGCTGGTCGGGTTCTTCTGTGGAATGGTGTCAGTTTTAGAGGAAGGATGCAGAAGTCATTCCTCCAACTACAACTACAAACATCTTTTTCCAGGAACTGGAACTCTTATGCCTTCCGGGTTGTGGGTGCAGATTCTGTGCCCGTGCGTTCTCCTATGAATTGTATTGGCCACCTGACAGCTTCCGGCCCCGGTTGCCTTTTAGGACACATGGAGCTTACTTGGGGGGTATTCTTTTCACGGGCTACGCCCCCAGGCCCCCGGTATAATATATAGCTTGTGTTTAAACAAATATTTTATGTGACACTTCTCTTCTTCCTCTTCATGTGAGACAGGCTGGGCGGCGCCCTAACCCCCCCTATTGTCAAGCATTGCTTTCAACAGAAAATGTCACATTTTACAAACTCCTATTGTCTGTGCTTTGTCATGTGTGTGAGTTATTATATTCCTGAGGTGCTGTGACAGTGGGTCTTCCAGGAGGTGTGTCGTAGGTGTCTGTATGACAAGGTCAGTTGTATGCCCACAGGCTTCCCCAGGGACCTCATTACTCCATGTGGGGCTCTCATGGGTGCTGTAAGTAGATGGCTGGGAGCCCCAAGCCGGCACAGATCTGTTGATTTGGTGTGAACATGTGGCCCCGCTATGGTACCTGTTTATTTTCCCAATGAGATATGCGGGTCTAACGCAGCAAGTAAAGATTAGAAAGCATGTCAAGCTTGATTAGAATGATGAAACCAAAAGGCTGGCCAGCTGTGTGGCCAATTTGTTAATTGGGCTAACACCTGAATCAAATCGGCAATCTGTTTTTTGTTTTCTGTAACAGCAGTCCTATTGACTCATTTAATTGATTTGTGAAATCATGAACAACAGTTGATCTAATCCCTTCATCCCAGTGGGCAGAGAGGATTGTATCAAGCTAACAACATAAAGCTGCTAGTCAGGCTCTGCAGCAGAATGCTGACCATTTGGTGCACGATTGCAGCATGCGCTAAGTTCACTGCAGAGCTTCTTAGATGCAAAATTATCTCCTTGAACTTTCCTTAAGCACTTTTTCCAACATCAGTAAGCATCTAAAAACCTTAGGAAAGCATCTTTAAGCATCTCCGACTAAGAGCCAAACTTCATCATGTATCTTGGTCAGTGTAATCCGCCCGACATCGGGCAACTGATGAATGAAACAGTCGTGCCAAACTGGGCCAGATCCAAATTCATTCATCTACTTAGCAGACAGCCTCTTCATTTTTATGAGTGGAACAGGCCATTGGCCATGAACTACGACTGACTAATGTGACCTAATTAGTTTCCAAATGGAACATTCTTTTTGAGGGGGTGGAAGGTATGCATCTCACAGATTATATTTGTATGGCATCTTGGAGGTCATTCTATGAATTTGTGGTTGTTTACAGTAGACTTCTGATTAGTCTAAGGATGTGTTCACACTTGTTGTCCAGCACTCAAGTGATTTTATACAACAAAATGTATAAACAATACTCGATTCAGTGGCATCTGGTTTACGATTGAACGGCATATGTGACGTGACCCAGGTTACGTAGGCTCGTAGGACTTTCCTTTTAATGGCAGATTTTTTTACCAGCTGGTATTTTACCAGTAGACATGTCACAAAGATGATATACATTGTATAAATTTGTCATAAAGTTTTCAGGAGATGCTGCAAGAAAACAGCGTTTGTGACTACGTCACCGAACTGTAATTAGCAAAAGACCTCTATGTTTAACCACTGTATTTACGCCTCTGGGATTACATTTACTATTGTTTTGGATCATTTTCACTCTTCTTTCTGTTGGAGGTTGCTATGCATCTCCTGGTTAGCTTGCATTTGCTGACATCACATCCTGTGTTTTGGTCCATTGGGGCGTCGGCGCTCACACTTGCCTCACTCAGGACGAGAGTCCGCAGGTGGGCAGACCGAGACCTCTTTCTCAGAGGGCCTCAGTCCCCCAGTTTGTTCCTGGACTGCTTTCACACCAAATGAACTGCACTAGCAAAGCAAACAGACTACAATACATTTTAATCGGACTAAAAGCATCAAGGTTGAGGTCTTTTGATCTTATTCCAGGAGCAATATAGGTCATATATAATTTATATCCGGATCCACCATTTATTGGCCTTTTCTATTGAGCGTGGTTGCAAAATTTAAACGAAAAGTACCCTCAAATTAGATCTATTCTGCTGGTTTGTCATGCTCATTCTTGAATCTGTGTTTCTTGCAAGCGATATCTAGAATCTGTAATGCTTCTTCTGGAATCTTCTCATTCCGGTTTGAATTTAGACTTAAAAATGCAGACTGGAAACATTTAGTTGATTAAAGTGAATAACTATTTTAGATACGATTAAGTAGTATCAGCTAAATACTATTGGTTTTAGTTATGAACAGAATATGAACAGAACACAAAGCATCTTTTTCATGTACACTAATACGGTAGGGTTGATTTGATCTGCAATGATCTTGTTTTCGTTTTTTTGCCCTTGTTTTGCTCAGACCCTTTCTGTGAACAGTTTTAAACATTTTTGTTGTGGAAGCATTGCCAATTTGAAATGGCTTAAAGCCTTTAAGTGTTGGCTTTGAAGAAACAAAAACAAATCAATCGAGTTGATTCAAGTGAAAACAAACTTTTGATATTTTCGGCTTCAGCCTGGAAACTCTCCAATCAGTCTGTGCGTGTGTCTCGTATCGATGCTTCCTTCAGTGTGGATTTCGTCTGACGTGTCGTGAGCCTGGGGCAGTGTGAGTGTGTCATCTTCCTGGCATGGATGGCAGGGCACCCATTCACCAAAGTGCCCCGCACCTCTTCGAAATACTTCTGTGGAAAGTTTGTTGTCACATTTGCATTTAAATTGACTTCATGGCTCCGTGATTGACTGCTTCAAAGAGTGACAGAGCTGTGACAATGACTCTGCCTGTAATTCTCTTACATGATGAAAGCAGCTGGATGAATATTCAGTGAACAGTCAAACTTAGTTTCATTGAATAGTCAAGCAATGTTTGACAACTTAGGTGAGACCTGCAGACGATGTTTTATTGCTGCTGAATGATTAGTTGTATGAAGAGGCAGAGAATATGAACGTGTAAAAAATTGTATTCCTTGTTTCGTGATTTTTTTCTCGGTGTTTGCTAAGCCTTGTGAGGACGCACTCACATGAGGACAATTGTATCATGCTTGGGCTCACGTCACACAAGTGTTGTGACTACATCTTCCTTAATCACGAGCGCTTGAAGATTAGTAGCAATATGTGCTGCGGCTGACATCCCATCAGAAAAGTTAGCCAAGCTGCATCCATTACTGGACAAAATGGGCCGATGATGTATTGCATCAATAAATGTAAGGATTTTTGTATTTCATTCATGGACATTTTACTCAGCAACCCTAATAGAACGCACTCTATGCTGGTAAAGTAAGTAAAAAAGGTAAAAAATGGAATTCTAAAAAAATAAAACAGATAAAAAGGAATTTGGGAAAAAATAAACAGATTTCATAATTTTGGGGGGGGGCATCTGTATTTTGACTGACGCAGCTTATTTAGACGTTTTGGGACTGGTTTGTCGCATCAGGAAACCCACTGAGCATTTGCATGTGAGTTGAGCCAAGGCACGTGATGCTGCTCAGCCATTCCAGGCGCTAAACATTGGAAATGGAGACAGACGAAAGAGGTGAGAAGGGAAGTGAATAACACAGAAGAGCAAGAAGAGATGCAGAAGGAGAAACTGCAAACGCAACATTAAGTAAAGCTGCTCAGTTTAAGAAGAACCAAAACCATAACTGATAAACTTGTGGTGGGTCAGATGACATTTGCCAGCTTTTCTCACAGCACAGTAGTGACTTGAATTAACACTACTGGCTTTTTACCACCAAGCTCTACAAAGTTGATGTTTTTGTTAAAGTGTGCACTGTTGTGGCTGCTGAATTCATGTTTGATGTTTCGTCCATTTTGTTCACCTTCCCAAGAGAGAGAGCAGGTTGGTGAAATTGGAGCCAAAGCTGTGTGTGAAATGTGAAAGCGTTTCACTGCCTGATACGAACAAATTCACTTCCCTGGTATGAATAGCATGTGGTTTTGATCCTGAGCATACACCCAATGTCACTGGAAAGGTAGTAACACCTGTTTAACGTGACACTGATGTCACCTCTGTAATTTATTCTTTCAAAAAACAGTCAAGTGTCTGCAGGCTCAGTGGGGGGCACAATAAATAATTAGGGGCATGGTGTTCTTGGAGTGACAGTCTGTCTCCGAGTGCTTTCAGAGATCCCTTCAGAAAGAGAAATAATTGATGCGGTTATGTTGAGGCCTGTCACCTCTAACAGTTGTTGAGTTCATGGCTGTCTGCCCTCCCCAATAACTAGCAAAGTCATACCTGCTCTTTAAAAACATTTTACACCTCAGTAACCCCTTCCTTGCACTTGCCACAGCTGAGACATGGTTTGCATGGAATTGTGATGGATGAAGGCAAATCATGAAGGTCTGTTCACAGGTTTCACTCCCCATGGGCGTGTGTTCTTGTTGAGCTGGTGCTTTATAGGCTCTTTCGGTATGCTGCGTCGTATAACTCACCTGCCTTTGAAACATTGGGATCATATCCACAAGCAGAAAGAGGTCCCTTACTCCCCAAAGCAAAGTTACAGATGGCTGTACCGCTTCCTGTGGTTCGCCAGTGGAGGAGGTTGGAGGGTTTGAAGGTGAAAGATCTGTCTCTCCTGTGTAGTGCCCAGTGTCATTAAAACCACATGAAGGCCTCTTTATCACTTGAGCCTCTCTTTCCCTTTACCACCTGCAGAGGAAAAGAATCTCAGCAGGGCTCCAAAGTGTGCCGGAAGCTTGGCTATTAACCCTGTGCATTGTGTAATTCTGAGAAGGGCAGGCCAAGGCCCGACTCTTCAGCTGCTCATGATAGAACACACTGCGTTCTTTGGAGCAAACTTTGACGTAGTTTATTGAACAGTCATGCAACATGATTCCTCTCATTTGCCACACGACCGAGTAGTAAAGAATGATCCAGTTAGAAGTACAGTCATCTACGATTGGCTGGCGATCAGTCCAGGGTGTACCCCGCCTCTCACCCAAAGTCAGCTGGGATAGGCTCCAGCATACCCCCGACCCTAGTGAAGATAAGCAGCATACAAGAGGGATGGATTAAAGGATGGTAGAGTCATTAATCTTTTCCAGAAGGTCTGACGCAAACCAAAACATACTTTATCCCATAAGAAATAATGCAAATCCAAAATGTTAACACGAAAAACTCATTATAGTTTTACAATTATAGTTTTATACGCAGGAAGCAAATGACGAATGAAAGGGATAAATTAACATCAGTGGCAGATGCTGGTCTTTGAAACGGAAAGCTCATTTGGGTCTGATATCCATTTATATGATTTTAGCAACGCTGTCTGCTGTCATCGTACTGGGCTAACTACCAAGCTACCCCTCTCACAAGGGTGATATGATTTAATGGATCGATGAACGAACAGAACTCAATAACCCTGGGGTTATGTACTTTACTTAGGATGTAGTGAGATAATAGCTGGAGAATTTAATCGCTGTGAAATAATTCACTCCGGAAGAGACTTCAGGTCTGCTCTGACCGTTGCCTAACTTCGAATCTTGGTGACTTCCTCGCATTATGGGGAAATAGCAATGTAAAGGGGGAAAATAACGGGGTGGGGGGCGACTCTGCTCTCTCATCTGGCTGCTGTCAGTCAAAATCAAGGACTGCAGTGAATTAATAGCACGAGATGTGTGCCATATTGTACACTAACGTGAGGCAAAATGTATTTGACGTAAACCAAAAAATACACGAATGGATCTGCATCAACAGGATATGGATCTACATCAATAGGTGCATTTTTAACGCACTGTAATGTAGACATAATATTTAAAATATATCATCTCTCCAACTTGAAACTGTGAAACCCCCTCAGAATGTAAGATATGGTAGATGGACTTTCACTTGTATAACGCTTTTCTAACTCCAAGGCATCGTCAGCACATTTACCTACTGATGACGCAGAAGAGGGGCTTCAGTATCTTGCCCAGGGATATTTCGACACAATCACGGGAGGACTGAGGATCGATCCCGCAAACTTCAGGTTGAGAGATGGCCACTCTACCACCTGAGCCGTGCCACCCCAGTGTTCCCTCGCTACATCACGGTTGACATTTTGCGGGTTCGCAGATTTTTGCATATTTTTTTTTAAACGTATGAACGCCGATTGTGTTCTGCATCCTTGTGGTGTATTAGAGCAATCTATCGGTGCTCTGTTGTATGTGTCTGTTACTGTATTTCCTCCTGCTACCAGTAGAGGGTGTGGTATACTCATGTTGTCTCAGTATGTGTTTACTTGCCTATCGAGCATAGTAGGAACCCACGATAGACAATAGCTGGCTAAATATAGAGCCACAACAGTCATTGGCTAAGGGAGAACCCACCCATTGTATTCTGCGTCCTGATTGGCTGTAGACTATTGTTAATCAGTCTCCTTCATGCTGTTTCCTGTTGTGATCAATAGTCACTAGCAAACTAGCTAACTGTGTGAGCTGCTTGCTAAGAGCCAATAAACAATAGAAGAAGAAGCTAACCGACTAAATGAATCTGTGGTTCAAGGAGTAGGATGAGGAGGAGGATGACGGCAATATGTTTTAACAAGGATACAAAAACGCTACAGCCGAATGGCGCCAGGACGAGGCACGGTCAGGGAAGTGAATACGTGTGAGTCACTTAATAATTTCTTGTGTCCAACTTAGTAAATTGATGATTAAAATTCAAATAAAATTTGAACTTTGAGAGTGTTTAAACGAGAGAAAATGTTGAGTGTATAGTGACGGGTCATGTCTAATAATTGCAAACAAAGTTGGTTATTTTGCGGATTTCACTTATTGCGGGGTATTTTGGGAACCTGTCCCCCACGATAAATGAAGGAACACTGTGTATGTGTTTAAAATTGAATCAAAACGTTTCCTTGCAACACTGTAATGTCCTAAAGCCAAAATTGAGGCTCGAAGCAGGTTCACAAGCAGAATTAGCTTTAATTTGCTCATCTAGTCTCTGTTGAATGTTGAAAAGGTTGTGTTTTCTCACAGCAAGAGGTAAAAGCAACAAGACAACATCTAAAAGAGCATGCTGAGGAACGCTTAGTCTCACATGCGCTACAGTCTCTGGTACCCAGAATGCACACCACAGCAAGTCCACAGCCATCATCATTAGTGCTACACTGCTTTGGACAGTAATGGCTGTCCCTGTACTGCTGCCTCGACACATTCAGAGGACTCATCTGAGACTTCATGGTGTGAACACATGAAATCATTCAGAAGAAGGGCATTCACAGTTCATATCCTGCTTTAAAGCGCAGCGCTTTGCTGAGTAGTAGACATGAAACCTAACACATTAGTAGCAACAGCCACTTTAAACCACTCTTGAATCAACAAAGGACACTAATTGGGGAATTTGTTCTCATTTATCTTCACTTAACTGCAGCAAAACATGGCATTCCAGTATTGAGTCGAGGGGGCGGGGGTGGTTAGACCCAGAGGAAGTGGTGTTGAACTGGGGGATGGGCTTGGTAAAATTGATGGGCTTTGGATATGGAGTCAGTGGACTCTGAATTGCGTTTTAGATTTGAAATAGCCTCATCAGCACATTTGGAATAAAATATTTCAGCATCAAAAGGCGCAAAGTTAAATGTCTGCAACGAGAAAGATGTATTACCTCTTTTCCTTTGGAACGTATTAAAATGCAATATTTGGAAAATCAGTAAAGAGTCAGCACATTGCATATGTAGCACATTTGTTTATTTATTCAGACAGTGTGAAAAGCTTACATGGACATCTTTTTCCACTTGCATACAGAGCCGGGCATACCAACTAACCCCATTTTGGTTCAATCGACACAGTATAGATTTTCAGCCATCCAAATGAACCCTCTGTAGAGCCTCGAGTCATTTTGCTGGACCTTTTTGGGGTATTAGGTTCATTGGTCCCTCCTCCAAATGTACACTTTACAAATCAATATGTGTTGACTAATTGAACTCATGTGCCCCTAGACCTTGTGGTACATTCACCTTTTATCACTGTTGGAATTAATTCAGTGTGCCTCCCTGTTGTCCATGTCACGACAAAGGCTAATTAATTCTCACTGCACGCAAAATAACTATAAATTGGGTTCTTTGTTTACTCTACAAACTCATTTTGTAGAATTATACAAATGCAAACTTGCAAACTATTTTATTATACTAATTGTAATATCATGGAGTGACTGTACCCCTGAGCTGAGGTTGGGGGTGGTTGGGTCATACTAAAATCTGAGTTGTCTCCGGACGTGGTCAGAGTTTTACATTGCTCTACATTTACAGTACATTGTAGGGCGGAGGGTTCAGATACAACAACCATTGCTCTACACAGGCGCAATCCATAGTTCTTAATAAGGATGTCCGATAATATCGGCACACCGATATTGTCATAAAAATGTAATATGTTTTTTTTCTATTGTTCGGTTAATAGATTTATCAGTTATTGTGACAGGCTTAGTATTTATTAGGCGATTATTGACATTAATAAATCAATTCGGACAATTTTATTCTCCCACCCTTACTCTACACTAGTCAGAAAGCCGACTAGCATCTCTCCAACAACTAGTAGCAATTAGTGCAACCCACAGTAAAAAAGCTGAATATCAAGTAATTGTCTGAATTTGTCAGAAGGTACGATTGGCTGGCGACCAGTCCAGGGTGTACCCCACCTCTCGCCCGAAGCCAGCTGGGATAGGCTCCAGCATACCCATACCCCCGCGACCCTAATTAGGATAAGCGGCATAGAAAATGGATGGATGGATGTCAGAAGATAGATCATGATTTATGTTTTGCCTTTTGAGTCTAATTAGAGGGTGGTACAAAGGCACACACACAAATGATTATCAGCCTAGTGGCTATGCTCTGTCCTACCTGATGCCGATCAATACCCATCATCCTTGGAATTAATCACCCGTATAAGCAAGTGGTCGGAATACCTAGTGTTGCCTCCAGTTGGAGTCTGAATGACATTGATTTAGTTTGATCCAAACATTTTTTTTTTTTAATTCTGTCTTGCAGGAAAATCCATCACCATTACCTCAGTGGGTAGCAACCAAATCACAACATAAGGTATTTACACTATTGTTCACCCAACTCACTGATTCTCGTCTGTCTGTTGAAATCATGTCACAAGGCGTGTCACGTTACCTTCAATGTCTGACCAATGGCCGTATTTTACTTCTATATACGATATATTCACCTGTTAGGGAAACCACGGCCATTTTGCATGCACTCTGATCATTTCAGTCCAGCAATACCTACTTTTGGAATGACAAATTGTTACACAGAATAATAAACAATGACAACATTACAATGGGGCACAGATGATGAATACATATCATGGATTTACTGATTCCAAAGGTAACATAACACTCTTTGTGAGATGAGTGCTAAAATCTTCGAAGGCTCAAAAGAAGACGGCTTTTTTATGTGGAACAACTGACAGTTTGTGTGGATCTTGTGAATGATTGTGACTGAGCTCGGACTCAGTAATTAAAGTCTACACACGACGGCTTCATTGATTGAAAAACAAAACTTTTTCGTGCATGAAGCTTCTACTTGAGTTGGTAATTTGGCCGCTATATGCGGTCAGATATTGACCAAGGGAGACAAAATGGGTGGCCGCTGGCCGCATTGGACAGGTGACTGCTATACACAGGGTCTATAACATGGAAGTTAGGGATTTTTCAGTGGCTGCTATAGGCAGGTGCCCATTCTATAAAGGTGGCCGCTAAGACAGGTTTGACTGTATATAAATAAAAGTGGATTACAGTCATCCCTCGTTTATAGCGGTTAACTGATTCCAGACCCGACCTCGATAAATCAATTTCCGCAATATAGGAGTCAATGTTAATAAATACAATATTTTCATAGTTATAGCATAGAAAACCTGTTTATGAATTTCTAAATATGTTCTTTACCATTATTAGAACCCTTTAGACATGAAATAACACGCCTATAGTCACCTTTTCACACCTATTATTACACCACATTGCGCAGCTCGGCTGCAGCGAGCTAACCAGTTAGCTTCAAATTTATTTCTTCTAAACTTAAGAAGCCAAAAATTGACCTCTTCCACACAGAAAGGGAGAACTTTTTTTTCAATCTATCATGTCGGACATGCCATGGCTGACTTTATGCAGTGTTATGGTAATGTAATGTAAGGTAATAGCCCATCAATGTTTTGTGTCATTACTGCCGCCTAGTGACCAGAATACTAAATATCACTTGTATTTCAATATGTTTTGAGTAATAATAGACCGTACTCGACCACGAAACGTTGACTATTAATGAATGAATTACTGAAAAACTGACCTTAAAAGCGAGGGAGCCATAATCAAACGGACATTGCGAGGGACGACTGCATGCCAGCTTCAAGAGAAGTTGTGCTTCAATGAGACTACATAGAAATTATATAATTGGGTCAAATTGTGCAATAACAGCACAAAACAATAGTTTCTAGGAAATTCTGTTGTCAATTGAGCCCACTGTGGTCCCCAAACTTCACTAAGTTCAAAACAGAGCAATCTTAAACCTCCTTTTAATGGAGCCTTTGAGGGAGGCACAGGAAGAGGAACAAATGCCTCTATTCAGATGTCTCCAAAATGGTAATGCTGCCGGCTCTTAATGCATTTATAAGGGTTCCCGTGTCATGACATGGAATACAAAACATGAACTGATGGTGCTGTGATCTGGGACTGCATTCAATCCAGACAGTACATAACATAAGAAATATGAAAACAAAGCAGATGCTCTCCAGACATATAACCCCTGGTTCTTGCATGCATGTTTTTAGCACTCCCTGTGAATTCAGCACATGTTTTTAACATCCCCCTGCTCTAGTTGTTGGTTCGAAGTTATGAAGTTATACAGCTCAAGTTATTGCTACTCAGTATACAGTCCACATTCCTGACTAAAGGGTAGTGTAAACAAACAAGGTTTTGGTATGAAGCAATGTTTGGATGCAGCTAAAGTCATAGTGGACAAAACCGAAAACAAATGGAAATTAAGTCATTGCGAGCCCTAGATATTTAGATATTTAATGCTCTGACTATACGTTTGTAAATGTTACCAGTATAAGAAATATGAAATAAAGTCACTGCAAGCAAAAGGGCAGGCAGCCTTTAGTGATTGCAAGTAATTATTTGTTATCTGTGTGTGTACTGTTAGACTTTCAACAATTGGGCACCAAGCTGCTTTGTATTGATGATGTGTCAAGCATTCAAATCAAGGTAACCCCCCAGTGACATGCTGGCCAACCTGTGGAACATAATCTAATGTCATTGTATGATTTAAACTGTCCATAAGACAAATGTGCGCCTATTGAACTCAGATGATGGAAATTTTCGTCTTAACTCCCAATGCTATTGTTTATTGGAAAGGAAAGGACTTTAAACATCAGAATTACGTAACAGTGAGACTTACTAGCGACAACATTGCTTCCTGGGTGTGAGGAATAGGCTCTCTTTTTGCCTCTCACACAAAAGAAATGGAAAAGACGTATAAATACATTGTTGGGACAGGCCGTTCGAGTTAATAAAAACATAGAACTATGTCTTTGGTATTAAATGAGTTAAAACACCTCCAATACTTACAATATTTTGCCGTACTTCGGTCATTTTAAGCTTTACCGGAACTTCCTTCCTGGGTGCATTGTTTCCACGTAGCAACAAATTGATGTGTTGGGATGAAATATTCATACAGTATATGTTCAACCAAAGCATTGGATACATTTGATGTCCCCTGATCATTAGCTCAAGATCCTGCCCCCGAGAAGGTAACGTTAATTTGATTTGATTTTTATTTTGTTTTATTTTAAAAATAGTGAAGTAATTTAAGGATACCTTTTTACATATTCAGGTGGTCCCCGGTTTATGGTGTTACGAATTACCTTTTGTTGTTAGGAGTAGTCTGGGTATAGATTTATTGTCCTGTGAAAATAACTCAACACACAGCCTTTACTGTCTAAATAGCTGCCAACACAAGTACACGTGTTAAAATTCTGCACCAAGTGTCAATATTTTGTGTTGGTACTATTGTTATCTAGCACTGCCTTAACCCTCTTGGGTGTGGAATTCACCAGCCCTACACAGGTTGTTACTGGAATCCTCTTCCACTCCACGACGAGGTGGATGTTAGACGCCTTGTGCTCGTCCACCTTCCGCCTGAGGATACCCTGTAGTTGCTCAGTTGGATTCAGGTCTGAAAATATACTTGACCACTCCATCATCCTCACCTTCAACTTCCTCAGCAATGCATTTATCATCTTGGAGGTGTTTTTGGCTTGTTAGCATTTTAGAAAACTGCTGTGCGACCCGGTTTCCAAATGGAGGACATTATGCTCTGCTTCAAAATGTCACACAACATGTAGGAATTCATGCTTCCCTCAATGAACCACAATTCCACAGTGCTGGCAGTACTCACGCAGCCCCAGACCATGACCATGACACTACCACCACTATCTACGACTGTCAGACAATAATGGCAGTGTGGTAAGTAATATTTAGTGGCTAGTAAATCCATACAAGCTGTACTGGACTAGGTGTACCACTGTTGTGAGATACTGTGTTCTGGAGCATATATGATAATTTACCCTTATGATTCTGCTACATTTCTCGGGGAACTTGTAATTTTATGTTCTGTTTATCACGGAAAGATGGAAAGACACTGGTGTGAATGCGAAACACATAATTGATTGAGAAGGGAAACCTGCATGGGGGTGTGGCTCCTGGTATTTAACAACTTTGTGCCTGCAGGCTATGACAACTGACATGAACTAATTGGCTATCAAAAGATTCCCTGAGAAAATTATAGTTAGAGGGTTCCCATTATTGTGAAAAGTAGAGACGTTAAATAAACGGTCTATAATGCTGAAAGGTTACTACTTTTTCTCATTAAAAAAATTCGTAGTGTAGACACAACCTTGCAAAATATGGTTTAACAATATTGTTGGCCCACACACCTTGTCTCAATTCGATTACATTGTTACCTTTATGTGGCTACTGACTGGGAATGATAATGAAAGCATGAAAGGTTAGCCTTTTGACGACCTGTCTTCACAGACATGGCCAAACCTCCCGCCACACAAAGACGCACACACACAATCAGTACGTTGTCTCAGTTATTGGTGTGCCCTTCATCTCTTGCTGTGAGGCGGGTCCCAGCGACATTTTCCACCGCGGGATTAGCTGTGTTGTGCGACAGGCCTTTTTGCATGAGTGGTCCTGAAGGGCTGACCCCAAGATGTGTGTGGAAGCTACTGGCCAGAAGGACACTCCTTAAAAGGCATTTAGAGTCTTACTGCTTGTTACGGGTTGGTGTGCAAGTGAATGGTCAGCTCGGCTTCTCTTTGTAATAAGTCCATAGGAGGAAAAAGCTTGTTTTCTGGAAATTAAACCTACTTGTTGGCGTAACAGGATTAGGGGGAACACGTTGCCGCCACTGGCCTGAGTGCTTCCTCAAAAACCTTCTCTCTGACAGCCAAGTTTCTGTTGAAGGAAATGATCAGCCATCTAATTTTTGTTTTTTCGGGTACAGGTTCTCTTCATTAAAGCGGTGATTATTTTTATCAATGAGGTTATATTTTCATCAGTATTCTTTTAAGTCATTCAATCCCAGCCATTTTTCAGTACCGGACATTTTAGACGATTTTGACTGAGCTTTCAAGGCACACAGAATATTGTGTTCTGTGGCTACATAAACATGGAACCAACCAAAAAAAAGATTAGACTCCCATCCTTCATCAGAAAAAAAAAGTTAGTTTCTATTCCTTTTCCCGTTCTTTAGTAATCAGCAGTAGAACATAGATACGTTTCAGGAAAATACCAGTTCCCAACTAGAAAAGGGAGAACAACAGCTTTTTGTGAAAAGATACATTTCAAGCATAACTTTCACTTTGACACGAACATTTATTTACTTTTATGACAGCTCAAATACGTAAACAACTATAACAACATGAACAACACAAAGAAGGGGTTGTTTTACATCAAAATAACAATTTATTTACAAATATAACACCCTGAACTGTTTACAGTTTTCACAAAACTATGTGTGTGCACGTGTGTGCTCGCGTGTGCATGCGTTAAAATTTCCCTACACTGCGTAACCTTCTGCACGCTACACTCATCCACGCTCTCTTATTTCCTCCTTCCTGTCATGTGTGTTTTTCCCATACACACTATCTCTGCCGAGCTCTTACCAAATGCACTTCTGCCACCTTGAAATTTATCTTGAAGTGAAATGTATTAGCGGGGCGTTGCATCATCACCTCGTTTTGCCTCTTGCGCAAAAAAACGTATAAAAACATTGTTGGGATCGGGCGTTTGGGTTTATCAAAGATGTATAACTACGTCTTTGGTTTTGAATGAGTGAGTGAGGGGGTACTTGTCATTGCCGTCCTTCTACAGAGGAGGGGAGAGTAGCAAGTCAAATGCAATGAAGATATGTTCATGCTCTGCTGAATGAATGAATGAATGTGACTGCCAAGATGGAGGATTAAATACGGTACCCAAGCTCACCAGGGCATGATCAGACAGACAAAGTATCAGAACTTTTGCTGGAGGATAGGGCGCATGTACTTTATATACACATGAAAAGTAAGACCAAAAATGTTTTCAGTTAATTAAAACAATAGATAAATAAATAGGAGTGTTTTCCATTCCATTCCATTTTCCTCCGCTTATCCGGGTCCGGGTCGCGGGGGCAGCAGTCTCAGTAGGGAAGCCCAGACTTCCCGGTCCCCGACCACCTCCTCCAGCTCCACCGGGAGGACACCGAGGCGTTCCCAGGCCAGCTGTGAGACATAATCCCTCCAGCGTGTCCTAGGTCTTCCCCGGGGCCTTCTCCCGGCTGGGCATGCCCAAAACACCTCACCAGGGAGGCGTCCGGGAGGCATCCGGACTAGATGCCCGAGCCACCTCAGCTGGCTCCTCTCGATGTGAAGGAGCAGTGGCTCTACTCTGAGCTCCTCTCGGATAACCAAGCTCCTCACCCTGTCTCTTAGGGTGAGTCCCGCTACCCTACGAAGAAAACTCATTTCAGCTGCTTGTATCCGCGATCTCGTTCTTTCGGTCATGACCCAAAGCTCATGACCATAGGTGAGGGTGGGAACATAGATCGATCGGTAAATTGAGAGCTTTGCCTTCCGGCTCAACTCTCTCTTCACCACGACGGTCCGGTATAGCGACCGCATTACTGCAGACGCTGCGCCGATCCGCCTATCGACCTCACGCTCCAACGCTCCAACATATTGACCAGCTATGACCCTCACTGCATGTCACTGCTACACTGCTACTATTGGCTGTGCAACAACAGCGTGTCTCCAAGTGCAACCAAAGCAGTTACCATGCCTACACGCTTTACGAAGAAACGATGTGTTTATCTTAATGAATTCATTTTCAAGCTCATGTTTGCCCCTGTATTAACCGTCAGCTGTGTACACACTCCAAACAGCAATCAAGCACAGGCTGAAAGTGACCTGGGAAAATAGCTTATTGATTGGTGGTGGGTGCACATGATTAATTAGACTTCTAAGCTGACAGGCGAAAGATGAGACATTTTTTTTGCGGTTTTGTTCAGATTCCAGTATATTTCATGCACCACTTATATATAGTCAGAATTCATATAAATATACAAATCAATTTTGTTTGAAGGTGTTCATTCAAAACTTAGTCCTCACTAATAAATGATGATATTTGCACTTGTAGACTACAGTACACATGCATTCGTATGCACCCATTTTCTCGACTGCTTGAGAAAGAGGTTGGAGCCGATCTCATATACTACAAAGAGTTGTCATAGTATTTAATCCACATTAATTCAAATACTTAAGTAGTGAGAAAATCATCTTAATTTCATATAATATACTGTATCATAGTGTAGGTGCTGCTAGAGATGGAGCAGACGGCTCTGTTCAGTAGGTGTGCTAATCAGGAGCGCAGATCACTGCCATGATCACTGAGTGCACCATCTGTGACGCCCTGACGGTCTACAGACCGACTGAGAGAGATGGATAAGAGTGTGGTCTGTCTTATGTGCTTGCTCTGTGCTCACAGGACTGGAGTGAGGATTCAGCCTTCACAATGTTGGCTTGGAAACACTCAACATGTGCTGTGCATACCCTCAACTACAAAACTAAACAAGGACTGCGACTGAACCATTGCCGAATGTTTGCCTGCTGTTTGATGTGTCTTTTTTAAGAGAGATTTTTTTGGGTTTTTCAGTGTTGTTTTGTCAACACAGCTCTGGAAATAATTGAAGAGACGATAAGAGCGTCACAGATATGCAACAACAACATTGATCACAAAGTGCTGTGCTGGAGTTCTGCCTGTTTCTCATTTGCAGTCACACGCCATGAAGAGGACCACTCACATTGAAGGCATAATCCATCTTCCCAGGTCAAATATGTTTTGTAATTTCCAAACTGTGAACTTGCAGGTTTATGTAGCAAAACAACTCTTCAAGCCAGGTGAACATTTCTGCATGATCAGACTGAAGAATGAAGCGGTTTTGGCTGCTGCTATGGCAACTGGAAAGCATACCCTGAGTGCTTTCATTTTCAGATGGATTCAGAGTTCAGAGTATACTGTAGAAGTAATGTTATCAGCCAAAGGCAGGTTGGCCCTTTTCCTTTTTATGTGCCAGGTTAGAGGCTTACTGGCGGTTTCAGACAGCCTGAGTAACAGACAACTTCTTGGTGGAATAGGCTGCATGCCCAAAGCTCAATTAAAAGCCTCACACTGTGTGGACCTTGCACGTTTGCCAGATGATGGGAAGACGCAAAAGTGCTCCCAACCTCAGCAGTTTTCAGCGAAAGCATCACTTGTAGACAGGCTGACAATTTCAAATATCACATGATGACTTTCCGATTTGTATAAGCACGGTGTAAGCACATGTTCTAAAAACAGTTATAAACATGGCTTCAGGTCTGAATCGGTCTGGTCTTATTGGTTTTTTTCTTGCTTGCTTGCCCGAGGAGGGGCAGCAGGTCAAGAGAGCATTATTGTCATTCCACCGCAACGATGTGGTTGCAGAACCCCATCTTGTAGCAGTCTGATAACATTTAGAGATTGCTGCTTGAGGGAGATAACAGGCATGTCATAAATTAAAGATGTTGTAAGCGTTTTCTTTGGCTGCAGAGCAGATTTTTTTTTGAAAGATTATATTAAACTGTGGAAAGGGGGAACGGTGACTGTAACCATGTGGGCAGCAGGCATCTTTTTAAGGAAACGTTACAATGTATAAAGTCACATACGGGTTCTCTGACATTTTCTAGGGTACTTTAACAATTGCTTCCAAGCTGCTTGAGATGCAGAAAGAGAGGCAAGGGCTTTCCCTTCAGGCAGTGCCCAGGACAATGTCAGGTTTATCGAGCCAAAATGCATAAACACTCAGCATTTCGGAACTGCCTGTCTTGGTAGTCACCCATCTCCTCAGCTTCCCGGGCAGCCAAGCCCCGGCGCTCTAAGCATTTGTGTCAAGTTTATAAGCCTTCTCTCTGTTTGTGTGGCCATAATTGCTGTTCCATCCTGTTGTGGCTTAATGAGGGCTTATGGACCTTAGCATCTGACACTGGTGCTTCAGAGGGGGTGACTGACTTAGGTTGACTGCAGTCATGCTGGAAAAAAACCAAAAACACACACAACAGTGACTTGTTAAAACAGAGAATGTAAACCTTTAGAACGGGGTTCTCAACTGGTCGCAACTTGGGACCCACATTTTCCAATGGCCATTTAGTAGCGACCCATTTTTATTTAAGACATTTTTATTTGTATTTATTTGGTAATAATTTTTAACACTTTAATTTAAGTCATTTTTAGAACGATAATATTTTTTATGTTTTCATTAATGTATTTATTTTAATTTATTTATACTTCAGTCAAACCAAACCAACGGATTTGTTTTTTTAAAACGCCAACATCATCTTTTGAAACATTGGGACACCTAATTACATGCCCAAAGTGCATTTTAAAGGATTGTATTAAGATATTTTGTCAAGAAAACGAGGAAGAACATAACTGCATGCATACAAATCATGCATCAATTAAAATTTAAATAGCTAAATAGTAGTAATAGTAATAGTTAAATAGTACCAAAAAATCACATATTATACTTATAACCATAACATATAACATGCAGGAAGATGACTAACTAAAATATTGCTCAATTTTATGTTTAAAATAAACAATTAAAAAACAGTCAGAGATGTCAAACATTGCTTGAACATTATGTCATTTTTACTTGCTGTGTGCCAGTCAAGTGTTCAGTCTGGAGAAGGAAGGCTAGAGGACGATCATAGACCTTCTGGCATCTACAGGTGGTCCTCGGTTTACGGTGTCTCGAGTTTCACTGTTTTGTGGTTACGTATGCACTTTAATGTACAATTAAAATTGCAAAAAAGATGAAGAGAAAAAATTAACATGTAGTCACGTCACTACACTGACAGGTGGAGAACATCACTTTTGTTGTTTTAGTTAACTATTTAAGTTGAATCTCCATTACGACTCCCAGGACAGTGAGGCAGACTCGTCTGGTGGCTGTGAAAGTGAAAGTGAAAGTCAGTCCATCCATCCATCCATCCATCCATCCATCCATCCATCTTCCACCGTTGAAAACTTCCCTCTCCCCAGCTACTTCGTCCAGCTCCTCCCAGAGGATCCTGAGACGTTCCCAGGCCAGTTGAGAGACCTGGTCTCTCCAATGTGTCCTGGGTCTTCCCCGGTCCGATGTGCCCTGAACACCTCCCCAGGGAGGCGTCTGGGAGGCATCCTGACCAGATACCTGCGCCACCTCATCTGGCTCCTCTCAATGCAGAGGAGCAGTGGTTCTACTCCGAGTTTCTCCCAGATGATAGTGCTTCTCACCTTATCTCTGAGGGGGAGCACAGCCACTTGGTTGCTTGCACCCGCTATCTTGTCCTTTTGGTCACTACCCAAAGCTCGTGACCTTTCGTCTCAGCTCCCTCTTCACCACAACGGACCGATGCCGCACCAATCCACCTGCCGATCTCACGTTCCTTCTTTCCCCCACTTGTGAACAAGAATCCTAGGTACTTAAAGTCCTCCACTTGGGCAGGATCTCACTCTCCACTCTTTTCCGGCGAGAACCATGGACTTGGGCTCGGAGGTGCTTTTTCTCATTCCAGCCTCTTCACACTCGGCTGCGAACCAATCCAGTGAGAGTCGAAGGTCACAGCTCGATGAAGCCAACAGGACCACATTATCTGCAAAAAGCAGAGACCCAATTCTGTGGCCACCAAACCGGAACCCCTCAACACCCTAGCTGCGCCTAGAAATTCTGTCCATAAAAGTAATGAACAGAATCGGTGACAAAGGGCAGCCCTGGCAGAGTCCAACCAAAAGTGAAAGTGAAAGTCAAATTAGACATCATAAAACACTCAACATTGGCTGCAAGCTTCTGAAACACGGCAACCATCATGAAGGTTAAAGATGGTGGTCTTGATCACGTGGAAGAATCTGCTCCTGTGAAATAGACAGTGATAACAGCATAAGCAGCCTAGTGGTCTCATTATAGAGACTTCTACCTTCCGATTAGCCTGTGTCTCTCTCCTTGCAACACAACCACAGGGATAAAAGTAAGGAATGATTCTTGTATTTAGTGTTTTATGACTGTATTTTATATGTCTTTCATGTGTTTTGTGTACAGTGTGAGTTACTTAGCAGTTAATTTAGGTAGAATAATATCATTTAGGTAGAATATCCGGCTAACACCAAAGCTCGACTTACATCACCGTCCAGGAATGGAACGCGTTCGTAACCCATGGACCACCTGTACTATAAAGTTATGTTGGTGGTACAAAGATACATACATAATTCCAAACCATCCGCATTGAGGAGGCCCAGGGAAATAACAACCTTACTTGCAGCTGTTCAACCAAGCCTTGGTTACGACCCACATCAATATAATTCAAGCATGACTGTCCTCCTACTTCTCATTTCTGCCTTTCTTCTTGGTAAAACCCGACCAGTTCCGACCTCATACATCATCCAGACTGAGGTACCCCTCCCCCATCCCCCTTTGTGCCATGGGAGAGAGACTGGCCTTTTTCTTGTTCCTATCAACAGTCTCAGCGCCCTGTTCTCCAAGCTTTCAGCTGCCATAGCCATGGAGTCAAGTTCCCTGGTCATCCGAGTGAAACAATCAGGTCCTTTGAATTTCCAAAAATCGAAACCGGCCGATTGATAAATTATGTTCCCAACCCCCCCCCGTTCACACATATGGTAGTTGTGTGCTTCAGAAACAAACAAACAGAAAGGATTGTAAAACCTTAAGGCGTGGCCAATGGCTGATGGAAGTTTACTGCGTTTGGAAAGAATGTCAAACAGATTTAAACACAGCAGGTGATGGTAGCACTCACCTTCAATACTTCTATTGTTCTGAGTTCATCTAAAATGTTCTGTATTGATGCTTCAGGTATAGCTACATGTTGTGTGACACAGAGAAGGGGGTAGATGGAAAATGCATTCCACCACTCCTTTGTACCCACCCTGTGAATAGCCTTTACATGGGGCTTTGTGGGGTGATTGCCAGAGGCTTAATGAGCGAGCGTCTTTACCAAGCGAGGGGCTTTGAGCAACATATGTGACCACGGAGCTTGTGTTCCCCCGTGTCCAGTCTGTATGACACAACACAGAGCTAGCGTAGGACGGTCCATTTTCTACTCATACTTGCTGTTTACACTGGATGTTGTTGTCTTTGAAAGGAATATACACTCTCCTTATGCAGACCAGAAAAACTATGATGTCAAATGTTGTAAGTGCCATTTTTGCCACATTTCTGCCATTTCTGTTTTTATGTTTGTGTATGTTTAGGTGTTTCTTCTTTAAATGAGGCAGTCAGGTATGGAACCAGAATGCTGACTTTACGTTTTGGTACACTCATCCCTTGTTTAATTGCTTTCAGACCTGACCGCGATAAGTGAATTTCCATGAAATAGGATTCAATATTATTAAACGGAATATTTTCATAGAGCATAGAAACCTGCTTATGGCTTTGTAAATGTGGATTTTAACATTATTAGAGCCCTGTAGACATGAGTCAACACCCCTATTGTCACATTTACACTCTTTTGTTTACGCCGCATTGCGCAGGCTGTGGGATCACTGCAGGGAATAAGACATGACTGCTGCTAGCATGGCAAGCTACCGAGCTAAACAGCCTCTCCAATGTACTTATTCTAAACTTAAGAAAGGGTTTCAAGCAAAGTGGGGAAGAAGGACAAAATAAGAAGTCAAAACTTCCACACGAAATGGGATAAGTTTTTTTTCCACACTTTCTTGCCGGACATGCCATGGTTGACTACATGCAGTGTTAAGGTAATGTAATCTAAGGTAATGTCTCTTATTGTATTGGAAAAAAAACTTGACATTCTAGAAAAGGTTGCACTGACACTGAAATTAGTATTGGCATTGTTAAATTTTGAATTGAAAAATAAAATACAGACATTTTAAAAGAGATATTTTTTGGTATTATGACACGTCATTGACAATCTTCAGATATTTTTGACACTGTCATTGTTTCAGTTTCTGAAACTGTCAGGTTTTCAGTTTCAACTCTCTGGTTTTTAGCTTCAGTTTGATGTTTTTGTGTTTCAACTTACGGGCAGTGTTTTTAAGTGGAGGGATGAGATTTATTGAGCAGGCTGTTCATATGGATGGGATCTTTATGAGGTAGATTTATAGCTTGATGCTGTGAACTTGCATCTACGCTATTTTCTGGTTGCACGTGAGGTTTGAACCCTCTAGTTCAGGGGTCGGGAACCTTTTTGGCTAAGAAAGCCATGAAAGCCACATATTTTAAAACATGTTTCCATGAGAGCCATATAATGCTTTTTAAACCTGACTACAACTAAATGTGTACAGAGTTTATTTATTTTGAATAGCGTTGTTACACTGAAGTTAATCAGTAATAAATAAAATACATCTTACTTGCGACTTCTGCATGGTTTTGCACTCTGTATCTTTCTTTCTTTTTGCCATCTTCTTCGTCTAGCTGACTACTCGATTAAAGGAGGGATTTTTGCTTATCGTCCTCTCAATGACACTGGTAGGCTGCCGCATGACCCAGTAATAATCAAGTTTTGGTGTATAACCTAGAAAAGATGTGGAGGGCAGCTGGCATGGGCTCTGACCACCTGCATTGCGGTAGAAAATGGATGGATTAAAACGTTTTATACTTTCTTTCGGCTTTGATTTCTGTAATGTTTTACTTTAAAATGTCAGCGTAAAAAAAGATGCAAATACATTTTATCTTGTTAAGAAATGTCTGAGTCATCAAAAGAGCCACATCTGGCTCCCGAGCCATAGGTTCCACACCCCTTCTCTAGTTTATCGTAATAATTCATCCCAGCCATTATCCTAACAATTATGTTTTATATAACTTAGTCCAATTGCCCGAAAGTTCTAGAAGTTGTACACCGTAATTTGAAACTTCAGGACAACTTGGTGGAACATTACTTGTCAAAAGTCACCCAACACTTCAGGGATCTGACCTATGTTCATGTTAGCATTGTTAGCATAAACAAGTATAGTGGTGGACAGAAGACTGCTCAATACGAGATATTGTAGCTGATTTATGGCTGACCTTACCGATGGTATCATCAGTATATTTGTTTGTGGTACCAGACATTTGACCATTTTCCCAAAAAATTATTTGGATTTTAACCAGTTAACCAGAACCTGATCTAGTAAACACAACATGCTACAAAGCATGCCATGCTGTTTCTAACACAAACAATCCCGGAAAGCAATGTTAAGCAAATTTTCAGCAAATGTAAGAAATTAAGTAGGCTTTGCAATATTTATAAACATTTAGTGTCCAGTATAAACACTTGACTCTTCAGTGTAAATCTTGACTGTTGATCTAAACTCATTCCACTGAATTTGTCTCAACACAACCTCAGCTCGACCCGATGAAGTGACAAGAACTGGGCCACACATCCGACAGCTGCGTCATGCAGCGTATCCTCTGTAAAACTGTCCAGATGCTGCTCTAGAAGACAGCAGGAAATTCAGCGATTCCGAGCGACAAACATCTCGTTTCACAGTGCCAGCATTTCAACACAACTATGGATTTACGTCTTTTCTGTTCCAGCTGAAATCAGACATCCAGTGTTGCTGACGAAAATAAATTGCTTGTGGTTGTCATCAATAACGTCCTGCTGTGGAATTGATACATCAGGGGGAAATTGCCAGCGTCAGTAAGACCAAGTGAATGGACGGATGGGGACGGGAATGCTATGCTTGTTCTCACTAAATATCAATCCCGTATTGCAGTCCAACTTGTGAATTCATCTATCTGCTGTCCGCTGGGCCAGGATCCCACACTAATGTGATTACTGTCCCAGGCAGGGGGGTATCCTGTGGGGCTTCAAAGAGAACAGACCAGAGGCAATATGAGGAAAAAGCTATAAAATGGGATAGAGATAGGCGCAGCACACTTGGTGAAACCTTTTTCTTAGCTTAAACATATTAGCGTGTTCAAAGTGACGACAGCATCAGCTTTGTTTTTGCACGACGGCTGAGAAAGCACAACGTGATGCAAAAGCGAAAGCAGAAATACACGACTGCAGATGGCCACGACACAAACTCGAATCAGCACAACGGAAGTGACCAACAATGGCAATGCTTCAAAACGGAAACAGATGATGCAGCGTGACTATTACTGATGTCGCTTGCAAGGGACTCACCTGAAAGTTGGATGGCAGAAGATTGAGGAGTTGTGAGACGTAAATGAAACGTTGTTGCTACATTCACTGTGATTAATGTTGCTGTGCGACTGCCATAAATGAACACTGTTGGATACTATACTATACTATACTGTATGCTGGTGGCTTCGAGGGACGCACAGCGGCTTGGAAAACGTATTTTTCAAACCTGCCAACTTTAGTTATTATCTAAAGCATTTCCTACTGCATGTTGAGAGACTAAACAGTCCTTGGTGAGTAAAGAACACCACAACATATGCTTCAAAGTTGCTTTTTGGGGTGAGCCGGACGCCTCAACCGCACTATTCTATTCTCTGACACTGTGCCAATAACAGAGTACGTTGAGAGAGTAAGCCGAGTTTGGGGTGAGCACAAATTGTCACAAAATTTGCTGAAGAAAATCAACTGGGGGATTCCCCAACTCTATTATATTTTCTGATACTGTGCCACACATTGAAAACCCTGTTCTAGTTCAGTGGTTCTCAACTTGTTCAGCTGCGGGACCCACCAGCACCCCTTACTGACAAGTGGGGACCCATATTGCAGAAATGTTTCAACTCAGATTTCTCAGACATCTTACTGTGTATTAGCACTTGGGAAGAGTAGGTACCACAAGGTAGCGGCTATAGTTTAGCTTGCATGTTAGTGTGCAAGCATTACTTTGATCCGTGCGGTGCAGCCCTTGGTTCGACACAGAGGTCACACAGCCCATTCCATCAGTTCAGGATCTATAGCATCCAATGGAGCCTCATTCCTCCACTCTCTGCTTCATCATTTCCTCTTTCATCCCCCTCCAACAGTCCTCTACGTTCCCTCAGCCTGCTTACGCTACACACTCCTGAAATATTAATGGGGGCATAATTGAACTGTCACGCTGTTGAAGTGCAGCAAAATTGAGCAATTACAGAAGCAAATTATCTAATATTGTTACCACTTCCCAATCTCATTAGTGCCTTGTTTTCACTTTGTCCTACCAATAATCTTTTTTAATAATAGATGACTTGCATGACCAAACTTGTAGGAGCAAAGTGATTCTGCTTATTACTGCCAAAGCTTTCAACAATGCTAATTTGTGGCGAAATGTGAAAAAAAAAGAAATCCCTAACTCTGTTTTTTCATAGAATGCAAAACAATCAGACTTTCTCATCAGGAAAAAAAATGTTTAAAGCTTCAGTGCATCGTGCAGCTTTTTATTGCTATTATCGTCATCATTCTTTAATCATCAAATGGAAATTAGTGTGGAAACATTGTCATGGAAGAGCGTGGAGCCCCCATCACAGGTCTTTAGCAGAGACAATATTTTAATCCAGGCTGACAAGACGACGAGCTGCTTAATCCTATTACAGGCTTGCACAGTAAACTACAGTAGCCCCCCACTTACACGTCTGTTGCCTTTGTGTGAGAAAGCAGCAGATGGTGCCAGCTTGCCGACTGTAGTGAACTTTGTACGGTTACTTTTGGACCCCTCCGTGCTCTAAAAACACGTCCACAAGTGCGTGGAATACCCTTGGAAACAACTTGTCTATGTTGTTTCCCTTTGATCTGGGATTGATACCATGAATTGTGAATTTGTTAATGTGTTTGAAGGGCAAAGTAAAGGGCCAAGGGCAGACCAGATGGTTGGGATATGAGGATTGAGCTTGCCAAGAAAATAGAAGAGGTTTGCCAATTTCTTCCTCCAGCAAAGTTATTGAACGCATCATCAAGATCAGACATTTGTAGCAAAAATAACCCCAAAACGTTCCACTAGCGTGTGTTGTAGAGACGGGTATTTTATACAGTCACTGTCCGTGGACAAATCTGCC
Source organism: Dunckerocampus dactyliophorus (assembly GCF_027744805.1). Taxonomy (NCBI): domain Eukaryota; kingdom Metazoa; phylum Chordata; class Actinopteri; order Syngnathiformes; family Syngnathidae; genus Dunckerocampus; species Dunckerocampus dactyliophorus. Next base: position 1,192,928 of record NC_072826.1, read on the forward strand.
TTGTGATTATTCGTTGGCCGTAAGAAGCGTCCATGAAACACATACGTTCTGCAGAATGTGGAAGAGAAAACCTGATCACCATATAATCTATAATTATTTTAGTTCTTATTTAAAAAGGGGGTGATACCAGTGGAATTTTGTATTAGGGTGGCCAAGGTGAGACCATTACTCATATATAAGCATTACGATGATACCTGAATTGTCTCGATGGCCAGTGGGGTTGCCGGAGAGTGTCCATGGGGGGCCATGGCCATGCAAGACGGCGCTTAGGCAGAACTAATGCTCTGCACCACGGAGCCGCGTTTGTCAAAACTGTCCCCCAGCTGTGGGGGTGGCCACTGGGGTGGCCGGAGAGTGACCAAGGGTGGCCACAGCCACCCCATAGCTCCGCCACTGGGTGACACTGAAATACAGTGGAACCTTGGTTAGCGTAATTCCTTTGTTCCAGAAGCTCAGACTCTAACTGAAACGAACTTTAACCGAATCCATTTTTCCCATTAGAAATAATGTTAATCCAATTAATCTGTTCCAGAAAGCCAAAAGTTTTAAGATTTGCCATGGAAGTTGAAATGTTAGTTCTGTATCCATATTGGCAGTCCGCTAGTAATTCATTCTTATTAAAAAATGTGTCTAACCCAATGTTGAATAGCTTTTCCCAGATTTTTTAAATTGAGGTAATAAGGAGACTGGTCGGTAGTTTGTAAATTGATGTTTGTCTCCATTTTTGAAAAATGGAACTACTGTTTTCATTTTGTTAGGGAATTTACCCGCCTGGAATGAGAAATTCCTGGTGTGCGTCAGCGGTTCTGCCATCTCATTAACTCTTTTTATCATTTCCTTTCCTATTCCGTTACACCCGGTTGATGTTGTTGCTTTACATCTATTCATATTATTAATAAGTAAAAAGGCATCGTGTATGTTTTCCATGTTCTAAGTGCCAGTTTGGGCACTGTTTAAGCACAGCGCCGTTTCAAATGTGCCAAACTATTCAGAACTCTTATAACATGTGAATTTAATTTAAAAAAGTGTCCTAATAAACATTTTAGCCAACATTGCTGAAGTCATGAGAAGGTTAAGACTGATCATTGTGCACAATGACCAACCAGGCATAGATGAGTGAAAAAAAGTTCTTTTTCTTGTTTCTTTTTGACACCGAAAACGCTGCAAAAGAAGAGTCACACTAAGACTTTTAGACCAGTGAAACTGATTTCCGTCGCCTCTGACCAGTTTGTTTCTCTCTCCTTGCCCCCTGCACTGCAGAGCGTCTGTCCCCTCTAAGTCTTGGCTAAGCAAGGTTAGGGCTCATGTTGGCCTTCCCACAGTGAACAGCTTTTAACCTCCTGCCAGATTCATCTATCTCCGGCTGGTCTGATCGCTGTTGAAAGGGGCGGGGATTAAGAAGAGCCTGGGGTCTTTAAATCAAGCGAGCTTTAGGGGGCCCCTTGTGTGTATCATATAGGTCCAACAGACAACATAGCCATTTTTTCAATGTAGACATCATCACTCGTAGCAGTCAAGACCTCCCACTGCCAGATGGCAGCGTTAGTTCTAAATAAATGTTTCATGGGGGAGAGCAAATTAAATCAGAAGGCAAATGATCAAGCACAGTTTGAACAAAATGTAATCCGTAGTGTTAGCTGGGAAAGGCCTTTGGATAGCAAATCCAGACCTTCAGCAAACAGGCTTTTGGGGATTGTACCCCTCCCAGCCCTCCTCTCAAGACCAGGTCAAACCCATAAACAAAGCACAAGTCAATTCATGTGAGCCTCTACCTTTGAATTTGAATCAGTGTTGAACAGCATGAATGAAAACGTCTGAGAAACGCTGAAACAAAAGAAAGCTTCAGGCATTTATTTCAGGGTCACTTTTATCAGGAGACGCCAATCTTCAATTGTGGATAAAGTCGACAGCACAGGAATTGTGATTGAGTGTGGCGTATGTAACGCTAACCAAGAGTCTTGAACCCCATTGTTGATAAATGTAGGTGGTGCTGAGGTCACAAGCTGCTTCCTAATGCTAGTATTGAGCCATGAGGCCGCTGGTTAATACCATTAACTTGACACATGGTTGGAAGGTTCAGGGTGCATTCTCATTTGAAAACAAGTCAGTACAGAATTAATTCAATTAGCTCTTTTGTCAATTTTTCATTGAATCTCTTCAGTAGCATTTGGACCTCAGTGTATCCTTATATTTGAAAAGAGTCTGTGTTGGACAAAAAATGCATATCCTTTAGTGACATGCGTTGAGGTTCATGGCGGGTGTAGACGAAGTACATGCACCCTATCCTTCTCCAAAAACCCAACTGGGATTTCCTCTCTATGGAAGGACGGCAAGGACAAGCACCTGCCAGTTCATGCATGTCCCCGCCCCTTCAGGATGAGTAGAGTACTGCAGCACCTACGCGTATGACATTTCTCTGTGTTTTATTTAATATTTCACTCTCTTGATGAACAGAGGCTTCATGGTGGGTGACCAAGTCAGCTATGGTTGCTTTTTCAGGCTTCTGATTGGCCAGAAATGTGCATGACATGCTGGAGTGGGGGAATTGTGTTTTTGAAAATATCCTCGTTCTTGTGGACATGGCATGACGCATACAGAGTGCTTTTTGTGGGCTTATTAAGGTGGAAGTACAATTGTTCATTAAAGCTTCAAGCTATCGTTTTATTATTGCAAGCCAAGGCTTGTCTTGTATGTACAAATACATCATTTGTCCAATCACTTGGCACTTTTCCCCGCCTTGCCTGCATGTTTTGTCTCTTTCCTAGAATGATTAGTAAAGCAAACTGTTTTGTGAGAAATCTGGTGTATTGTGTGGTATTGTTGTTTCTATGTTATATGCATGTTAAAGCATTTATATTGGCAAACAGCCATACGTAGCCTATCATTTGCAGGTATCCATTTAAGTGTTGCCATATTTTCAGTGTTAGCTGTGAAAGCAATTACTCAAGGATGATGTGGTGGCCTGGGCCACAGCCAGCATGAGGCAAACAAGCTCACGTACACCCATGAGGGCTCACAGCGTACTAAAGCTGCCATACTTTACCTTTTCCACCCTTGACCGCTCATGTGGTTATTAGCGTTCACACTCTGCTGTTAGCCAGAAAATGATGCTCTGGTTTGTGTTCTAGAGCCGCTAGGTATGTGAGTGCAGGCGGTACTCTGTCTGACTGTTAACTGTCAGCCATTTAGCTATGCATCACGCCCCCCAGGCAGGGATATGTGCTGCAACAATACACGTGTTACTGCATGCTAGTTTCCAAAGCTTTATGATGAGAGATGCCAACACTGATCAAAAAGTTCTGTGAATAAAATGATTGGGAATTTAATATTACTGCGATTTTGAAATGAAAATAAATGTACTATTGGACATATTTTAGGTATCATTAAATGCACAGGCGCTTTCATGAATAAAACGTACTGAATGCAAATACTATTGGAATACATTTGACAGGATGTGTGTGGGTGGGTGACCTGGGCTAGGTAGGAGACTTTTATGTGAATACTTCTTTGTCACAGCAAAATTTTAATTATCGACAGTACCGCTTTTGATGCTAATGAAAACATTCTGCGTTCCTGGTTATGCCTGGCTGACACGAGAGAGCAGCCGGGCTGGCAGTCTCGTGGGGTTTGTTGTGTCTGGGGTTTGCCTTTCCCTCTGCCAGCGCGTGGGTGGATTCATGGAGACTTCTCCATCTCTTTCGCATTCACAGGTACCACGTCTTCAGTGCACCAGAGGCATGAACTGAGGAGACATTGGAAAGCACTCCTTTCTTGACGTCGAAGATCGTTGAAAATCATGACATTACAGAAGAGCGGGGGAATCGTCGGCATTCTTGCTCCAATCACCTTTTTCTGTGCCTTCCATACGACCACACCCATTGATATTCCACTGGAAGGTTAGTGCTATTGTCATGAAAACATTTGTTTGCAATTGACTGAAATTAGGGAACATTTTCACAGTAAACACAAAGTGCAGTCAGCTGCAAAAGGTTAAAATATTAATTAGCACTAATGAATTGCTGAACTTTGGCATGGAATTCTCAGTGTGAAGTTTACATGTTCTGCCCTTTATTGTGTAGGTTTTCTCCTTCCACAGTCCAAAAACATGCATGTTAGGTCAGGGGTGTCCAAACTTTTTCCACCGAGGGCCACAGACTGAAAAATGAAAGGATATTAATATTTTGTAAACCAACACATGTAGGCATGCTAAGAAGTAATATACTGTATATTTCAAGAAAAAAAGTGCATCTGAGCTTTGCGATGTACCGCAGGTGAAAAAGCTTATTCTTCGTGTGGACTTTTTTTCCCCATTTCTGCTGTTGTTTTTTGAAATTTTCAAATATGTAAACTTTATTCTTAAATAAGCTTTATCAAATTTGTTCTTGTAATATTATGATTTATTTCCATAATATTTTGACTTTACTCCTGTAATATTATTCATTTTTCCCTAGCCTAATTTATTTCTCATAATATTCCGACTTTAAAAAATAACTATTTCAACTGTATGCTACTAAAATGACAGCATTTTTCCTCAACAACTTTTTCTTGTTAGATACGAGTTTTTTCTCTTGATATTTTGACTTTGTTCTCGTAAAATTACAGCGGTGTTTCTTCTTGTTGTTGATTTTTTATGTTCCAACTACTTCAACTTTTTCTTCATGTAATTGTTTCTCATATTACGACTTTATTGTCAAAACATTTTTACTTCATTCTCGTAACGTCATCACTTTTCTGAAACTTATTTTGTAAATTACAACTTTATTCATTGTTTTGTTTGCTTCTCACAATAGTACAACTTTTAAACCATTTTTCTTTAATATTCCAACTTCTTGCACCTAAAATGGTGTTATTTTCCCTCACAAATATTAGACAGATACTTCATTGTTCTCCAAGAGGAATTCACATTTCCAGCAGCTCTGCAAAAATGTCATAATGAACTTAATCACTTAATAACAAAATGAAATAAAACAACCAAGGCAAGACATGAAAGACAAGAAAAATTAGAAAATAGAACAAGAAAATATTTTAGGAATAAAAATAACAAAATAGAATAAGAATAAATAAAGAGATTCAAGAGAGTTTTATTGTCATGTGCATAGTAAAACAGCAGTTATACTATGCAATGAAAATCTTATTCTGTTCATTCTCCCAAGAAAAGAAAGAAAACACAAGAAAGAATAAGAACATCAGAAACATAAACACATAAACATATATACCAATAAATAAATATGGAAGGTTTGGGGTGTTAGGGTTAGATCACGTCAAATTTGCAGTGCAATGAAACATAATAAATAATAATAATATATAATAATAATAATAATACATAATCATTTAATAAGTCCTGTGTGTTTTTATCACTCCCCCTCCGTTGTGTTGAAAAGTTGCATGGCGTGGGGGAGGAATGATCTGCTCAGTCTTTCGGTGGAGCAGGGCAGTGATAGTAATCTGCCACTGGAACTGCTCTTCTGTCAGGAGATGATGCTGTGCATCCTCCTCAGTAGGAGGCGCCTTTCCACGATGGACAGCCAGCATCCTTTGCAAGCGGTCCACAGATGTCAGGCTGTCCAGCTCAGTGCCAATGACAGAGCGTGCCTTCCTCACCAGTTTGTCCAGGCGTGTGGCGTCCTTCTTCTTGAAGCTGCTACCCCAGACCACTACTGCATACAGGAGGGCACTAGCTACCTCCTGTTAATATTACTTATATCATTTAGATTATATTGTATATTACGTTATCGTAAACTTATGACTTTTTCTTGTTTGATGACAAATTTTTTCTCTTAATTTTTGACTTTATTCTTGTAAAATTACTGCAGATTTTTACATTTTTGCTGTTGTTTTTTTTTTATTTAAATTTTCTTGTTGAATTAAATTTTTCGAATGTGCTGCAGGCCAATGAAACAACAGCAATGGGCTGCAAATGGCCCCTGGGCCGCACATTGGACACCCCTGTGTTGGGTTAATTGCATACTGTACGATTACATGGGAATGCATTACTGCCGATGCAATAATGCATTGTTAACGCTGTGTTTTTAATGCTGTTAATCCCAACACTGCTTATGAGACCTAACAAGCCAAACTACACAGAAAGTCAAACTCGCATCCTAACCTTGGAGATGGGATGCATCTGTACAAGAAGTATTTCTTAAAAGTCTGTCTGCTTGCCAACATGTACAGATAAACAAAAAGGAAAAAAAGCTCTCATAGGGAAACACAAATCAGTTGAATAATTTATAGTAGAATAAATCAGGCCAGAGAGTGCACTTGCATCATCAAGCACGGTGTGAACAGAATACATTTCCAGCTATTATCTTGCTTGAATCAGGTTTCTTGTATTGTCGGTGTAGGCGTGCATTGGAGTTTCCTTGGAAACACATATCAAACCTCTTCCTCTAAATTATTCAAGATTGTCTCTTAGGGTTCGATAAAGAACAGTTCAAACAGTTTTCTAAAATAGAAAACCATTTTGGAGCTCAGTCTTAAGGGAGAGAAGCATGCGACAAAAATGAATAAATCCCGCATGACTGATGACTGTTTGTGTTTTGTTTATCTTCTTATTATCTTTCCACTGCTGCCATGGATTTTCTAGTTTTAGGCCATGTAAACAGTAAGTGTATTCTTACGAACTCTTGCTTTGTGTTATTAACTTTCACCTTCCATTTGTTCACTGACTGCCATGTTATTAAGCGCTGGCTTTACAATGATCCATACTTGTGTGATCATATGCTCATCCCATTGTACGTTGGACTTTTTGTTCTCCTTTAAACATTCCGGTGACACTGTGATGTGCCGTGTTTGTCTGTTAAGAGTCGGGATGTCGATATTGGCTTTTTTGCCAATATCCGATATTCTGATATTGTCCAACTCTCAATTTCCAATACCGATATCAGCCGATATCACCATGTGCAGCACATATCACATATCACATATCTCCTATCGTGGAATTAACACATAGCTTGTCAACGCGGCTGTAAACAACATTGTACAACATAGTAAAACATCTGACAAATACTTGCGATTAGGCTTAGGCCGAGACATTTGTTTTAAAAGTCAAGTTTACATTTTTTGATCATCAAAAAGTCCAGGGAAGAAAATCAAGTATAATAATTTTCACTTAACATTCTAAGCCGTCATATGAGTCGAGGTGGTCCAACACGTCATGGGAGTCCGATACGAAATTGAAGAGGAAGAAGCAATCTACTTAACAAACATGTATACGAATGAAAATACACCCGATATCATATGAAAAAGCAACATTTTCACAGAAGTCCCGACAGACTCTCCTAACCGAGCAGGCACACACAGTGTCAGATTTTACCTCCGCTTACTTCTGGAAATTGTAATTTCCTACAAGTAAGGATAAGCAGCATAAAAAATGGATGGATGGAATGGAATGAGTGAGCTAGCTTGCTACTAGCCACCCAAGGTTGTTTACAAACACGGGAGCCCATAGACCAACATACAGCATTGTTTATTATCAACTTGCGTTATAAGGAAAAATACCCATACCGATATTGAACGATGTTACATTTATATGCCAATATCAGGCCGATAACATCAGTGGGCCGATATTATTGGACATCGCTAGTTAATATCTAACGCTCATTTTTTCATCGTATTGACTAATACTAAACTAGGTGGCACAAAATATAGATATTGCCATTTATTGTATCGTATCGTTATCTAGTATAGTTTTGATATGCCAGCATCAGATTGACAACTTTGGCCTTTTTATCATGTGAATCTCAGGATCATCCTCTAAGGCTACGTTCACACTGCAGGTCAATCACAATTTTTTTGCTAATAAGTATCTGATTTTTCCAAGTCCGGGTGAACAGTACAGTTCCATTTTTTTTAATGCGACTCAGACGTCATTCATATGAAGATATAATTTCTATATAAGTCCGATTTACTGCAATCTGAAGGGTCAGGTGGCTTATATCCGACCTATACGTCATGGAAAGGCGTGTTTGGCCCTGCAAGATTTCAGTGACGATCTTCATAGATGTAGGCAAGAGTTCTTCTTGTCATCCGAAAATGATTTTAAAAATCTGTCAATGTCTCACCACTCCTAGCACCGGCATCCACCCACATGCTCCTCGGAACAGCAAGTTCTCCATGAACTGCCATGGCCCAAATTCTTGCCCTCTTCCTTTTGAAGCTCCTGGTGATCACTTGGTGAAGAAAATATGACTCTCATTGCACAAAATCCTTGAAAGTGCCACAAACACACCAAGAAGACCACAAACACACATCATGCGCCTGCTCGTCACTTCCTGGTAATGTAAACAATGTGGTAGTGTGAACAACCACAAGATTGGATTTTAACAAAAAATTCTGAATCGGGCATTTTACCCTGCAGTGGGAACATAGCCTAAATGAAAAATGAATGCTGAGCTGATGAAAGAAAATAAAGATCAGGATTATAAATGTCGATGATTTCACTGAGACATAAAGGCAACAGAATAACATCATGAAGTTGGTGAAGCGTGTAGTTTTACTTGCCAATGTATTGTATTGAAATGTATTACGTAACATGTTGATTTTTGACGCTGGCACCACCGTAGAGTAGCTCCCTCCCCCTTCGACAAACTTTCCTGCGTAGATTGACGTTGATTGTAAATTGTTGTAAATTTAGCTCCAATAACCTCTTTAATTGCCGTTGCTCGCTCAGCATGAAGGAATCTATCAAGTTAAATGCACAGACGCATGATCCAGGCTGAAGCGCTATAATATCACTCACACACTTTTAACAAGTAGAGGTACTCACCACTAATGAATGATAATGAAAGGTGATCAGTAGAGCAGATGCAATCAGAGTCACCGTCTAGCCTTTAGTCTGGTCGTCAGACTACTGCTACAACCACCGACATAATCCACACTGCTTGCCTCTTGTAATTCCAGTCACGACTTATCATCATATATTAACTTGTGTTCACCTAGCTGCATGTTTTGAGGCCGGACAAACAAAAACAAAACAAAATTGACTGTCAAAGAGCTTCGGTAGCCACACTGGCGCTGCCATCTCACACTGACGTCATGTTGTTATGTCATACATCCCTGCAGGATGTAATGCTGTACAGTTTATGCTGTATTAGCATGCATTTCCAAATGATTATCGATGTAGGGTGAATTAGGTGTTTTCTGCGGATAAAACACCCTATTTTTGGAGAGAAAAAACACGAATGGCAGACCTGCCAACCTTGACGAAATTTTACGAGTGGGGGCCAAACTAATCAATGTTTGTCAATCCGAAATTGGGGACCCAATTACAGCCTTTGTGGTCAGCTCAAGGACTTTTTTGGAGGTGCACGTCACGCTTTGCGCTGAGACTGAACAAGGACACTGAAATTGGATAAATGCAACAAAATGCATAACCTCAAGGTTCTAAATACATGTTGTGTATGAAAAATGCATACTGGCAGGTCTGGAATGGGTTTTCCAACAAATTAATGTTTTCATAATTCCTTTACAAAAATGTGAGACGTGAATGCTGAATTGTAAATATTGTGTAGTTTGTGTTGTGTTTTCATGTAATACTTGACTTGATTCTGCAAGTCAGCGTTTCGTGGAACAATGAGGATTGTTGTTGAATGTGAGCATCCACAATGAATAAAATAATATGAATGGGAAGAAATGGTCCTATCGCACGCTACGACTGGGACTTCTCTACTGAACATTTATCGCAAAGTGACTCGCTCTGTTCATGATATTGATCATGTAGTGCTTTAAATGTCTGCATAGAGCTTTTTTAGTAACTGACATTTTCATGCTTTCTGATCCGTGGCCCAGTTGAGCAGCTGCCCACCATAACTTCCCAGTCACCGAGCTCCCTCATCGCCTTCCCGTTTGATGAGAGTTTCCCCATGACGTGCGAGGCCAAAGGGAATCCCGAGCCAGAGTGAGTAGCGAGCTTTGCATAACTTCAGCTTGACGGGTAGAGAGGAAGGAAAAGCTTCTTAGCAGCCAAACCACAACAATAACACTTTGCCAACAGTTTCTCAGCATTTTGAACTCGTGTGGTTGGGAAACACACACTGCAATCTCAGCTTCACTCTCACTACTGACTTTCATTGTTTAGATTCAGATGGATGAGAAATGGCCAGGAATTCGACCCTTTTTTAGACCCCCGGCTGATAAGAGAAGAAGCATCTGGGACCTTTGTAATACCCAATAACGGGAACCTTACAGAGTACCAAGGAACATATCGCTGTTACGCCTCAAACAGACTGGGGACTGCCATATCCAAGGAGATTGAGTTCATTGTCCCATGTGAGTAATATGTACACCTGCCTGTGTGTGTGTGCGTGGGTGCGCGTATGTGTGTGTGTGGGGTGCTCTCTTACACCTCCTTCAAAGTTAAGTGATTCAGGTCCAGTCCTGTGTAACAATAACAGCTGGCCCTCCCCGCTGTGAGTCAGTTGGGGGTGGCATGTATTTTGTAAATATGCTAGATTGAGCATTTAGCCTTTCCACTCAATTTGCTGCATTTGTATTTTAGCTCCCACACATTCTAAGTACACAATCCACTCCAAGGTTGACCTCTGAGTAGAAAGCCACTCACAGTATCACTGGGGATTTTCTATAGCAGGTTATGGATAATAGAAAAGCAAGAATTCCATTTTTTTTCAATTTCGTTTTTTCTTGTCTTTCCAGATGTCCCAAAGTTTCCAAAAGAAACTCTTGATCCTGTTGTGGTGGAGGAAGGTCAGCCTTTTACCTTAAATTGTGACCCGCCCAAAGGAATACCCCCTATTCAGATCTACTGGATGACTATCAGTAAGCGGTACCTCTTATTAGGGATGAGCCAGATACTCGTCTGAGAAAACACATTACAGGTCATGCATTTTTGCTGAGTATGAGCATGAAACGGGTACAGCTTGTCATTGCCTGTAATCGTGATGAAGGAAAATCCTCATTGGGTAACTACTTATGTATTCACTCTTCACGCTCTGTGATTGGCGAGTCACACACAGCGACCGCCCAGTCTTCATTTACACGCACACACACACGCACACACATTACACGTATACGGTAGCTGAATAATAAACAATAAATATAGCAACTTCTGATCAATCCATGTCAATTTCAGACTTAAAATAATGTGCCAATTTAAGCCCCACCAATTTCTGGTTAAACCACACCCACTTCCGGTTTACATCCCGCCCACTCCGAGTACAGATACAGATACAGATACAGATACGGATACGGATACGGATACAGATACAGATACAGATACGGATACGGATACGGATACGGATACGGATACGGATACAGATACAGATACAGATACAGATACAGATACAGATACAGATACAGATACAGATACAGATACAGATAGTGGTGCACTCGCTCATCCCTACCTCGTATGCTACTAGTGTGTCTACCTGGCTCCACCCTGCAGGTCGAATTACAGGAAGTGGAATTAAATTAATTGCAATTCAGAGAAAATCCTCACTGCCAAGTAACAGGAAGAATTTGTCACATTTAACAAAGGTTTTGTCTTAAATGAATTAAAATCCTTTACAAACATTTCAATTTAACACAAATTCCCTCCATAATTGGTCATTTGAAACTAATGACATAAAATTGTGCGACATATAATCACAATTTATTGCAGTTCTTAATTTATAGGGTAACATTGTTGCATCTAATTGTCTTTAGTTCCTCAAAGGTTTTATCGTTGGGAAGACATCTTTATGGTTAGCAACCATTCTCAATAGTTGGATAAGATTTTATGAGAAATTACATTTTTTTTCACCAATTTCCATAATTTGAACGCTATAATTTCCTCAAATGTAATTGTCTGCTTCATAGAATATGTTTTTATTGTTAATATTCAATGAAAAACATTTGCTGTACTTAAAACTCAATGTGTACATGAGGTTCATAGTCATAATATTTATCTGAAATATGTATGGAATATAAGCATGATTCCGGAATACACCAAAATTGTCAGTTGGAATTTCATGGAATTTCAATTCTACTTCCTTCAACTGGAAGTTGAATTGTAATTCTACTTCCTGTTTGCAACCGCAATTCAAATTTATGGAATTCAGCTGGAATTTGGGACACTTTTTCAATTCAATTCAGAATTTTGCACAGGCCTGTCTCCAGAAACCTTCCTCTAGCATTCCTTGCACGTATGATTCAAAATAACAAATAATCAATATTATTGGTTAAGATTTTGTTAATATTCTGTGTTCAGACCTCCAACACATAGAACAGGATGAGAGAGTGTCTATGGGCTTGAATGGAGACCTCTACTTCTCTCATGCTGTGGAGAAGGACAGCAGGAGAGACTACTGCTGCTTTGCTGCCTTCCCGAGGATACGAACCATTGTTCAGAAGACAGCCATGTCAGTCATCGTCAAGACAAGTACGTTTCAACTAGCAACGATCAGCATGATGATGGATTTGGATGCCCTTTCCATTGTCACACTTATGCAGTCGTACACTTGTCAAAGTGTGTCATTCATGCACATCTCACTTGTTTATTTGTGAACTCAGCGATGTTTGTCATTGTACAATTTTGTTATTATTTTCTTTCATCCCATCCTCCTGCATTTCAGAAAAAAGTCATGGCATGAGTCCTGAAATTGGTGAGTTTTCAGAGTACTTGCATTTTGGCATTCTTTGGTTGTGTTGCATGCATGAACAGCCATGTGCTGTGTTCTCCACTGCACATGTGAAGGGGGAAAGGGAAGCTACAGTAGTGTTCAAAAGAATAGCAGTCCAATGTGACGAACCACATTAAAAACCCACAAGACCCAGCTTCATATACACAATCCTAAGGCTGTGCAATTGGGCAATTGGTTGAAAGGGGCAAGTTAAAAAAAATAGCAGTGTGGCATTCAATCAGTGAAGTCATCAATTTTGTGAAAAATCGGTGTGAATCAGGTTGCCCCTGTTCAAGGACGAAGCCAGCACCTGTTGAACATGTTTTTCTCGTAAAAAGGCTGAGGAACGTGGGTCCCTCAAGAAATTGTTCAGAAAAACACAGTACTTTGATTAAAAAGTTGATTGCAGGAGAAAATCCTCCAAAAGAAAATAGGAAAACCTATAAGGAGGTGCAAGAAATGATTGGCTGTTCAGCTAAAATGATCTCTAATGCCTTAAAATGGACAGCAAAACCAGAGACACGTGGCAGAAAATGGAAGACAACCATCAAAATGGATGGAAGAATAACCAGAATGGCAAAGGCTCAGCCAATGATCAGCTCCAGGATGATCAAAGACAGTCTGGAGTTACGTGGAAGTACTGTGACAGCGAGAAGACGTCTGTGTGAAGCTCATCTAGTTACAAGAATCCCCCACAAAGTCCCTCTGTTAAAAAAAGGCATGTGCAGAAGAGGTTACAATTTGCCAAAGAACACATCAACTGTCCTAAGGAGAAATGGAGGAACATTTTGTGGACTGATTAGAGCAAAATTTTACTTTTTGGGTCCGAGGGCCGCAGACAGTTTGTGAGACGACCCCCAACCTCTGAATTCAAGCCACAGTACGCAGTGAAGACAGTTAGCATGGTGGTGCAAGCATTTGCATGTTGGGCCTATTTAGGGCATACCAGGGATCATGGATCAGTTTGCAAATGTCAAAATACTTGAAGAGGTCATGTTGCCTTATGCTGAAGAGGACATGCCCTTGAAATGGGTGTTTCAACAACAATGACCCCAAACACAAGTAAACGAGCAAAGTCTTGGTTCCAAACCAACAAAATGAATGCCATGGAGGGGCCAGCCCAATCCCCACACCTTAATCCAACCGAGAACATGTGGGGTGACATCAAAAATACTGTTTCTGAAGCAAAACCAAGAAATGCAAATGAATTGTGGAATGTCGTTAAAGAATCCTGGAGTGGAATAACAGCTGAAAGGTGCCACAAGTTGGTTGGCTCCATGCAACACACATGTGAAGCAGTTATGAAAAACTAAAATAAATATTAGTTTAGCGATTCAAAGGACTGATAAATCCTAGAAACAAAAATTGTTTTGAGCCTGTAGAGCCAACGGCTGACACTGCTATTTTTTTTGAACATACCTCTTTCAACCAGTTGCCCAACTGCACAGCCTGAAGAGTGTTTATCATGAATGCTGGCTCTTGTTGGTTTTCTGAGAATCTACTGCACCTTCTGGTAACTTGTTTGCCATGTAGCAATAAAAAATATACTAAAACCCTGGATTCATGTGGTTAGTCATATTGGACGGCTATTACTTTGAACACTACTGGATATAGTTTATCAGTAATAAACTCACAATCTGCTTCCCTCCCTCATGCATCACTAGCCAATGCCATCCTACAGAGAAGACCCTTGCTTATGACGCCCTCTGGTGTTAGATCACAGAAACAGCTGGTCAAAGGAGAAGACTTGAAACTTGAGTGTATACCTGAGGGATTGTGAGTACTGTACTACGTGTTTATTTCAAAACTGACATGACTGCAACATTATATCGAAATGTATTGAGGACTGAGTGTAGCCATATACAACACACAAAATGGTAAAATCTGGTAGCACAGAATGATGAGAGAAAGGTTAGCATAATAGCACCTAGTAAGATAGATATTGACTGATCTTTCAAGGCACACAGGACATTGTGTTCTATGGTTATATAAACACGGAACCTACCAAAAGAAACATTCGACTCCTGTCTTTCATCAGAAAATTTTTTTTTTCCTGTTTTCGTTCTTTAGTAACCAGCGGTAGAAGATAGGTAAGTTTCCGGAAAATATCAGTTGCCCACTAAAAAAGGGAGAAGAACAGCTTTTTGTGAAAATACATTTCAAGCGTAACTTTCACTTTGACACAAATAGTTTGCTTTTGTGACAGCTCAAATATCTGAACAACGGTACTAACATAAACAACACAAAAATGGGTTGTTTTACATCAAAATAACAATTTATTTATAAATATAACACTATGAACTATTTACAATTTTCACATTTGGAACTGCGCACACGCATGTGTGTGTGTGCGTGTGCATGCATAAAAAATTCCCTACAATGTGTAGCGTTCTGCACGCTACACACCTCCACCTTATTCCATTTCCTCTTTCCTGTCATGTGTGATTTTTCCATCCAAATTCATAAGCCGAGCACTAATCAAATGCACTTCTGCCACCTTGTGGCCGTTGTGTCTTAAAACTGCTCTAAAAGTGACATGTATGAGTGTGGAGTTGCGTCATCACCTCTTTTTGCCTCTCGCGCAACAAAAAAAAGATGACTGAATTCCTCTGTATCTTGCAAGAGTATTTTGATCATTTTATTGTATTTATTGTATAATTTGCATCAATGGACAGACAAGCCATCTCATGAAGTAACTGCCTGTTTTTGTCATTTGTTTTCAAGTCCAACTCCACAGGTCGAGTGGGTCAAAATGGGTCACACGCTCCCAAGTAAAGCCAAACTGGAGAGTCATGGCAAACTGCTGATTGTAACAAGTGTTGAACAAGAAGATAGTGGCAAGTACATGTGCAAGGCTAAGAACAGACTCGGGGAAGTGGTCCATTACTTCACCGTAACTGTTGAAGGTAATAAAATGTGCAGTCAAACACGGTTGCGTCTCATCTCGTCAGTGATGGTTCAGGTCCTGGCCTGGACCTCATTGTGGCGGGGTTTGCATGTTCTCTCTGTGCTGGTGTGACTTTGCACCAGGTTTTCACCCATACAGTCGTTCGTCTGTGTAGGCTCTCAGTCGTACAGGAGTTGTCCATCGAGGAAAAGGCTTCTTGAGACGTCATCTGTACTTCTGTGAAGAAGGTGTCGGACGTTTCGCTCCTCATCCGCCCACTCTTACTGTATTTAAGGCCTAAGCTACCAGCACTTATTAGTTCGCTGACGAAGCTCTTCGGATGAGGAGCGAAACGTCCGACACCTTCTTCACAGAAGTACAGATGACGTCTCAAGAAGCCTTTTCCTCGACATACAGTCGTTCCTTCCTATCATGATAAATTGGTTCCAGACCCGACCGCAATAAGTGAATTTTTGCAGAGTAGGATTCCTTATTTATAAATGGAATGTTTTCATAGTTAGAGCATAGAAAACCTGTTCAAGACCTTCTAAATATGTTTTTTTGGCATTATTAGAGCCTTCCAGACATTACATAACATTACTACAGACAGATACATACTTGATTCATCTCCAAAAGAAATACAGTCACTGTTACCTTTCTATTATCCAAAGTTGACATAATAATAGAAAATAAGACATCTAAGACATTACATAGACTCACACGTTAGCATTGACAGCATACTTGTTCACTATTGTATCAGTGGAACATTCCTGACACCTAGTGGCCAAAGTATGCAGTGAACATTCACACAGGAGCTGCTGTTGTATTTTTGTTCATTTTGCCATTTTTATGATTGGACATGCTTAATTTTAGGCCATGAATGCATACAATTTGCTTATGTATGTATAGATTTTGACTTATAATGGGCTGTATTCAACCACAAAACAGTGATAATTAATTCATGAATTAATTATTAGTGAGGGCAATGTTCGAATTGCAATACAGCAAAGTCCAAAAACCATGCATGCTGATTGACTTGCAGACTGTAAATCGATCGGAAAGTCAGCTGGAATAGGCTCCAGCTAATCCCGTGACCCTGATTAGGATAAGTGCTACACAATTAATAAATAATTGATCAACTACTGTGTTTAAGAACAGTGATACATGACAGTCAAACGTCGTACACAATAACACTCAATAGTTTGTGTCTTGCTCGTTTCCTTTTTCTCTAAGAGGTCTGCCATGTGCTGCGCGTGGCTTTAGTAGTGATTGTATTCCACCACAATACTGGATTTATAAGTTCAATGCCAGATATGTTTCATGTGCAGAACACTGCTGACGGCTTAGCTGTTCACATGTGTTTACAATTGTTCTTGACTATATATTTGTCATTTGAAAAAAATCAAGTAAAAATATATAATCATAAAAAATACAATCAAAAACGAAGTGTACTTGATTTATCAACACGGGCCAAACATGGTACGTCAAAGTGTAATTCACCAACTTCCCCACTAGGTAGCACAACTACTCCACAACAATGCATGTCTAGCTTTTGCAATGAGGAATTCTTGTCAGGAATATCATATATATTATATCATATATATGATATATTATATCATATATATGATATATTTTATATACAATATCATATATATGATATATTATATCATATATATGATATATTTTATATACAATATCATATATATGATATATTATATCATATATATGATATATTACATATATTCACCTATATATTCATGTACATTGTTAACACATGTAAGACAGAAGTTGTGTTACGGTAGAATTGTTTCAACATGGACTCTGACTTTTCTGTCATTTATTTGGAATTCTTCTGTCCAATGAATGAATGAATTATCAGCTCCGTGTTGCTGAAATGAGCATTGTGATATCAGTGCATGTATTTATTTTTAACATATGACTTTTATTACAGACTTTTATTTTAAGTTACATATTACAGCAGGTGCTCAGCTCAATCAAAAATCTGTTTAAATAATACATTACTTATTATAAATATATGTATACGACACAGTCTGTATGTGTGTGTGTGTGTGTGTGTGGGGGGGGGTTATTGTTCAGATCATTTGCACATGCACAAACGGCTGTTAAATACGGAAAATGCCGTGTGGAAATAATTCCCCCCCCCCATGGCTTTGGCGCACCCCATAGCGCGGCGCCCATATAGTGCATACCCACTTTGTAATGCTGCTTCTGTACTGTGCACATTCAGTTCTTCACTCTTCTCTCCTTGGAAGTGTTTACTGTCTAATGTCCTGATTGTGTCTTCCCAGAGCCTCCAGAGTGGGTGTTTGAGCCTGAGAATCAGCTCAGTATGATTGGCTCAGATGTGCTCATCAAGTGCTCAGCTACTGGGACTCCCCAGCCGACTATAACTTGGAGAGTGAACGGCCTGCCTCTGCGTGGTTAGTCCCGCATGTTTGACTTATTTACAAATGATCAGCAAGGGTTTTTTTTGTTGTGTTGCTTTGCGCTCGCATTGCGACAACTTAATGGATGATGAAGCAAAGGAAGAAATGCTCAGAGGATGATGGGAATCAACTTTGAAATAATAACCTCGTCCTGAGCTGTCACAAACTCTGAAACCTCGAAATTGGAATCTGTCTTCTGGGATACAAAGATGGTGTCTTAGACAGAGCATCGTCTTGCTACTTGTGGTGGAATTTGCTGGTTTGAAGCGATATGACACGGGAAAGAGACCTGCCGGTTTCAATCAGGAGAAAGGAACACGTGTTTTATTGTCTGCATGCACAGAAAATGTGATCCATACCCTCATTGTTTGTTCTTAAACCTGATTGGATGTTAATAGACGCATTCAATGAGGCACATTCTGGGGGATAATTTGTTGTCTTGCTGGAAATGACATAATAACAATCATGTTGGTTGAAGTGTCAAGTATTTCCAAGTCATACACTGATTGATCAGTGTATGACATCTGCCATTTAGTGTAGCACTGTGGTTGGGTTTAATTGATCTTTACTGTCTTTACAGAAGTCCCTGCATCTAACAGGAAGGTTTTTGATGACACCATCATCTTGCACAACGCCAAAGCGTCTGACAGTGCGGTCTATCAGTGCCAAGCATCCAACCGACATGGGACCCTCCTGGCCAATGCAAACATCATGATTATGAGTAAGTCTGAGGTGTCTGACTTATGCTTATGCTTATGGTTTCATTTATTTCCAACATGCATACAGTTTACATCGCATGATTCATGTTACAATTCACAATTCCGCATGTCCGAAAAGGAGTAGGGAGAAGCAGAGCTTATTTAATCCTACCCCTTCTCCGTATCACATCAATTACTAAGACATACAGTATATTCACTTCTTGTATTCAACATGCGCTAATTCACTATTTACATTATTCTTCCATACACTCAAAGCAGTTATTAAAAATAGTAGCATTTTGAATTTATTTATTTTTTAAAACAAAACAAACACAAAGTTTTTCCTTTTTCTCCTGTTGTTGTCCGGATCCACTTCCACGTCTTCCTATCCTGCGTCGTTCGTGTTGTACTGTGGGTGTCATTGAATGCAGATGAATGGGCTCCTAATTCCAGCACTTTGTTGAGCAGGCCTTTGCAATGATGAGTCCTTGTAACGGCATGGTTGTATCCTCCCTTTTCCTTGTTGTCATGGTAATATGATCTTTAATGTGTGTCCATATTGTAGACAGCGTATCTCTGACAACAAGCACTCTTGCTTCCGCTGGGTCTCCATTTAGCTTGATGTAGGTTTTGCCGTTGGTGCTCCAAGTGCTGCTTCCTCAAATCTCGTCCTTTCTTGGCAAAGTCAGCGTTGCGTTTTGTCAGATGCTCATTTATGTAGACGTTTGTGCCGCCCAGCTTCTTTCCCTTCTTTCAGCTACTTATGTGAGCTTTGTTTTAATTAAAATGTTTTTTAATTGGTCACTGAAATGTAGTCTGCAGGATTTATCAAAAGAAAATATGATATTTAGTGCCAGATATGGCAGTGAGACGTCGATTTCTGAATGATTTACCGGGGTAGGGAATTGGTGCTGATGCTGGCATACGCCCATGAAGCTGAGAGGAGCTCAAGGGAGGAGAGTTGTCGATGAGCCACACTCCTCCCAAAGGAACAAGTTCTGTTCCTCTGCCAACTGAATGCTAATTTCCTCTCCATTCCATATGAATGCATGACCATAAAATAAACATGTTGCTTAACAAGTGCAGATTATAAAAAAATATGTGCAGAATGTGTGCACTTTCTTCTGATTGGCATGGGAGTTAATACAATTATGGATGCTAAATAACTAGACAAACCACCTCGGTGGGAGGCTGGGCTAATACATTCTTTCACTGTGTCCTCCTCTGATTTGCTTTCCACAAGTACACCTAATTAAGGCACAGAAAAGACAATTGCAATTTCCCCAATTTGAATCTATTTTATCAAGCTTGTTTTGCTCCAGTCTGCACACCAGATGCTGCATTGTGCTGCAGCTAAAGGCCACGCCTTCTTTTGTTTGCAGAGTAGAGCATTGTTCCCATTGCAAGCCCAGACGCTGTCCTATTCAAATGCACTGCTTTGCAGATCTCCCCCCAATGATTCTTACTGAAGAAGGGGAAGATTACTCTGCTGTTGAGGGGAGGAGAGCCATGATGCACTGCGATGTCTTCAGCTCTCCACCATCTACTATCACTTGGTAAGTGAATCGGGTGTGCGTTTTCCCCCCTCCGACCAGCAGGGAGCAGTAGATCTCAACAGGTGGATGCGGACAGCATCAATGTTTGTCAATAAACACTTCTCACGTTCATTCACTGCTAATTTAAGCCACTATTTGTTTTCTTTGCAATATCATTTATTTATTTATTATTTATTTAGGCATGCCATGCTATTTTGTCAGGGCTCCCAATACAATTTTAAGGTGTACATTTTGTGACTAATATTATTATTCATAATAACGTTAATAATAGTAAAATAGAACTATATGTGATAATATTATCACATTTAATAATACTTAGTGCTATTATTATTATTATCATCATCAATATAACTGACAAAGATGTGGATCATAGCTAAATTGTCCAAACCAATGAATCTTTAGATTAAACGTTAATAAAAGATGTCGGGGGGAAAAAATGTTATGGTTCTGTCCCCATGTTTTCATGTCCTCCCACATTTAGTATGCGGTGTTTCTGCTAAGTTTACAGCTATGGTGAGGAGGGGCACAAACATGCTCACTTGCGTAACGTAGCCCCTCCATCACCCCGATCGGTGGCGTGCAGTCGGACGAGGCAGGTGAGGCGTAGCCGAATCATAACATGAAATACATATTAATATTTGTCCATTGAACTGTTATAAATGTGTTTTGTATTTGTTCCAATCTATTTTTATCATTTTAAAGTAAATATCACAGAATTTGCACATTTCCTGATCAAATAGATCAAATAGGCAGAAAGCTAAGATGAGGCAGCGGCAAATCTCTCCTGTCTGCTTAATTGTGTACATTTTGCAACGAGTCAAATGTATTAAAGATATTTTTATGCTCTGCGGACTGAATGAATGAATTGGATTGCCAAGATGGAGGATGATATACAGTATATCCAAGCTCAGTAGCAGGCGATCAAAGTAGCAGAGCTTTTCCTGGAGGACGGGGCGTACTTCATATAGAAACAAAACGTAAACTCAGAAATGTTTTTCAGTTTATAAATAAAAAAGTTGTCAATGAACAGGAATTATTCTTCTTTTTATTGTTACCCAGCGTGGATACATAAACATGAAAACTGCCAATTCCGATACCGATCATCCAGGACTGAGGATGGCCGATACCGATACTGATCACATGGATTAATTATACATTTTTAAATGTATTTATGATGAGTTCTATTGGCCAGGGGTGTCTTGACTTCCAGGGGGGGCAAAAATAGGTAATTACTAATCTTTTTTAAAATGAATTATAGGAAGGGCGGGTCCACGTGATTCTTTTTCATGGGACCCAGAACTCCTGGCTGCACCCCTGCTACCTGATGCTGTATATCATATCATATACATGCATGCTATCCATCCATCCATTTTCTATGCCGCTCATGCCGGGGGTATGCTGGAGCCTATCCCAGCTGACTTTGGGCGAGAGGCGGGGTACACCCTGGACCGGTCGCCAACCAATCACAGGGCACATATAGACACTCACAATCATTTTAGAGTCGCCAATTAACCTAACATGCATGCTTTTAGAATGTGGGAGAAAACCCACACACACACGAGGAGAACCTGCAAACTCCACACAGAGATGCTCAACGGAGGTTGGAACCCATGTCCCGATCATCATATATGCTATATGATATGAAAAAAGGAACCATAAAGTTACCTTCATTTAGACCAAACCATGCTTTACTTGTTGAAGACAACGTATATCACTCTGAAACTTCCACAGGATGAGACTCTGGCGAACCCGCTGTCCTCCACAGCTGAGAAACGCTGCTCATACCGTCCGATGAATTCAATTATTTTTCGGGTTATTAGCTTAGTTGTCTGACTGTCACACACATACGCGCAAATGTTAGCCACATGGCTGTGTTAGCCTCCAAAACTCACCATACTCAAGGTTCAAGAGTTTTATTGTCATATGCACAGTGAAACAGGTCGTTCTGCTATGCAGTGAAATTCTTGTTCTGTTCATTCTCCCAAAAAAGAAAGAAAACACAAGAAAATGAATAAGAACATAACAAACATTATTTAACGTGCAGGTGTTAGCAGTTAAGCGCCGCATGGCAGCCATGATTGTTTCGTTCTGAAGTGGGAGTGGGAGGACAACACTGGCAAAGCCGTTAAGTTAGGTCGAGACACTACACTGCACTATTGCTGTCACTGCGGTCTGCAATAGTGCTAGCCACAGGCGCATATGCCGATCACACATTTTTTACGGAAATCTGCCGATACTGATTGGTGGTGGATCAATCGGAACAGCCCTAAAAAAACATCAAAAACCTCCAAGGGAATCAGTGCCTCATTAGTCATGAACCTCACTGCCCACTGTACGATGGTAGGGGAAACACTGGTATGATTATTTTCACTCACTTTCATGTTTCACAGGAGTAAAGACGATTCATCGGAATCTGTGGTTGGGCCAAGGGTTACCATCCATGACAATGGGTCATTGGAGATTTACGCCACAGAAAAAGAGGACACAGGACAGTACACATGTTACGCCAAAAACACAGAGGGGTCATCTGCCATTGAAGCCACACTTTATGTTAAAGGTAGAATATTGTGCCTGCCAAGTGCTTGCAGTGGCTGCGAGTCCTTGGAAAGAGACTAACTAGTGTCCTGCATATTGAAGATCCCACTAGAATAAGAGTGGCCCCGGAAGACCAGCGGATCTTAATAGGCACTACAGCCCAGCTCTCATGCCTGGCAGAATACGACAAGTCCTTCAGCAACGACTTTGAGCTCCTATGGGAAAAAGATGATATGGACATAGGCTTCAACTATACTGACAATTCAAGGTAGGGTACTGGATTTTTTTTTTTACTGCATTACAGACCTATTCCCAGTTGGAAAGTCGTTTTACTGCTTAGGTTTGTCAATCAATACTGTGTCTCTATCTTCCTGTCAACAGATACTTTGTGGAGGACGGTATGCTTCAAATCATCAATGTAAGCCACTGGGACCAGGGTGTGTACACTTGTGTGGCAAGAACTCCAGTGGACCAGGACACAGCCTCTGTGTTGCTCATGGTGTTAGGTGAGCTAACATAAAAATCGTATTTGCGATCCAGTCCAGAAACCCCTAAACAAGAAAGGATCAATATGTCAGCAGCCCAAATCACAGCAGGTCGTAACTTTAATAGCGCGTGGCTGTGTTGCACAATAAGCCTGAACAACAGTGTGGACATCACCACACCTAAGCCTGCTCAGTGACGCAAGCTGTTCCACATCCTCTGGATGTGGGGATGATTTGATTGAAAATTTGCTCCCTTGGCCTTTTTTTCTTCTGAGATTGATGCATCTGTGATTTTTCCAAACCTATTTTGCTGTGATGGTTTTTCAGACGTCCCTGATGCACCCGAGCATTTGGTACTGTCTGAACACAAGACCAAAAGTGTGAAACTGAAATGGACTCCAGGGGACGATCACAACAGCTCCATCACAGGTATCCCAGACTTTGTCTGTATGACATGTACAGGTTTAATTATAATTCCGTGTGAGTGCCGTGTTTATCATGGTGTTAGACAATATGTATTAATTATTGATCCATCCAAGCATGAATTATGATCGGCGTCTGTGTGGAATATACAAGCCCAAAGCAGAATGCGAGGCGCGTTCTGCACAGCTGGTGGTTAGATAAGCAATTCTTTGGCAAGAAGCATAGCCGTGAGGGGCTGATTGTCTATCCACCTTGCAACAGAGTTTATTATTCAGTACGAGGAGAGCCAGTGGGAACCTGGAAATTGGAAGGAGCTGCTCAGAGTACCCGGAAATCAGGTTTCGGCCATCCTCAAACTCCATGGCCATGTCAACTACCGCTTCCGTGTGGCTGGTGTTAACAGTATCGGGAGGGGACGTCCCAGTGAGCCCACAGAGAGATACAAAACCCCTCCAGCAGGTATAGCACATCTTCCATGTGTTGTTGATTATACTTTTGGATAAGGACGCTGTGCAAATAATGCTGTGCTTCTTGTGAACTTTCAAGCACTCAGAGCTGTGACATAATTGATTCCACTCTTGTTGAGAATGTTCTCTTTTGTGCTCTATTCTATTCTACTAGAGAATTCTTTCACTCTAACAATTCTGACAAAATCTATACTCACTCTTTTCCACAGCCCCTGACAAGAACCCGGAAAATATCAAAATCGAAGGTCATTTGCCGCATGAAATGGATATCAACTGGCAGGTAAGAAATATGTGAAAAAGTGAGCTTTTGTGATTACTTTGCAGCAATAGCAAGAACCAGCTTCATGTGGTGGTATTCACATCTGCACACTTTTAACTTTGGATTTTTAGCTGTGCATTATTGGTCATTTTTAGGCAATATTAATTCATTTCCATTCATTGGCATAGATCTTAATTTGAATGACAAGTTGATGAAAGACTGAACCACAACCAGATACATCTTTTCTTATCTTATTATCTAATTCCGGTATCATAGAAAAGTGGCTTCTGAATCCTGGATTGATGAGCTCGCCCTCTGCTGATGATTTGCTTTTGTGGATTATCATATTTCATTCTTTTTCTTCCAGACTGGCTTTTGAGAAAAGAACAGTTTAATCTGTGATGTTTTAGCAAGGACCTCTATGAAAGAAAAGTCTTATTAGAGTAGGACAGCCAGCCCATTGTTTGGAAAGATAGCAAGATACAACAACACAAGTAGTGTGCCAGCGTACTTGATCGGGCTAAATGGAACAATGTGCAGTGAAATACAAGCAAATACAAATACAAACACAAGTTTGAAAACACCAGTCTGTTTGCCCCTTTGTGTTGTACTTCTTTAGCCCCTGTTGCCAATTGAGTACAATGGTCCCGGTCTTGAGTACAAAGTCAGTTACAGACGGCAGGACTTGGAGGAGGACTGGAAAGAACACATGGTGAAGAGACATTCGTTTGTGGTGACGAACACGCCCACCTATGTGCCTTATGAAATCAAGATCCAAGCGAAGAACAACCAGGGCTGGGGCCCGGAGCCAAAAATTGTGACTGGTTACTCTGGCGAGGATTGTGAGTATTTATTATTTCATTTGTCTGAAAGCTGTGGTACCCTAAGTTCTGGTGTATAAACCGCAGCCACTAAATTTAGAGGGAAAAACAGATTTATACATACAGTATAATAGACTATAAGACTCCGCATCATAAAATGGCATATTGTGGTGGCACAAAGCCATGAGGACCAGGCAGCTCTTTATTTGGCAGGAGCCAATCATGAAAAAAACTCACGACAAGCTTGTCAACCCTTTGGAAATTGCAGGAGGTCAACATACAGTCTGACTCACCGTGTCATCTTACAAAGAACACTGAACTCATCACACAGCAACCTTAAAACTCAAAAGGTGTACCTAAGAAATATACAAAGAAGTACTAATATGAGTTTAAAATGGGGGAAAAAAAAATATTTTGAAGTTTTCCCATAATACATTTTATCTGAGCAAAGCATTTCATTGGAGGACAAATTGCATAGAAAATGGATGAATGCAATGCTGCCTCTGTCCACCAGAGGGAGCCATGGGAGCCCAGTGACCAGTGAGGGGGCTGACATCATTGCAGCCCCAGCAGGCACCAATGAGTGCTTTGCTCAGACGCAATGCATTGTTGTAAAACTTTAAAATAGTTGTTTTTTTTTCATTTTAAACTTATATTTGTTCTTATATATACATGTATTTTTTTTATACCTTTTGAGTGTTAAGTTGCTGTGTGATGAGTTTAGTGTTCTTAGCAAGATGACAACGTGAGTCAGACTGTTATATTGAGCGGGACAGTATTTAAACAATTAGGGTTCAAAGTTTAAGAATAAAGTAGCAGCTTATACACCGGAAATTACGGTCATTAGCTTTTTAAATCTTTGGAAGCATTTTTTGTAAAAGATTTTAAAAAAGGAAGGCTTTAACCAACTGGCTTTTGGTCCTGATTTCCAATAGCTGCAGATAAGAACTTTGATTTAAAAGTATACAGTATTGTGTTTTTTTAACAGCTGATAAACAACTAGATGTTCCCATGAGGACTACATTATCCCTGATAGAGTTCAAATGTGTATTAGTTAGTGACAACACAATCATCAAGCCGCGAGTAATTGAGACGCCCATAAAATTGTCTATTTTTGTCACGTTCTCCTTATATTTTGGATGAACTTTGCCATAAAAGTGACTGCTGTAATTATTAGAGTAGATTCCGCTCCAGAACTCCAGAATTTTGCTGCTTCAGTCTATCATGGTTTTTCAAAAATATATTAATTAATAAATCATGCTGTTTTGTGCTTGAATAGATTTTTTAGTTTAAAAAAATGCATATTTAAGCAAATGTTACTGTTTTTGTTTTAACCTAAATTAAGCATTTTCATGCATAAGAATGGCTAAATGACGTAAAATACAAATATCAGGCATTCAGAAGACACTTTCAAGGACATTGATGATATGTAATGTCACCCTGATTGCTGCAACAACAGGCTTTTATTGCAGGTTTGCATTATCTCACAACAGGCACAATAATCCCGAATACACATCCCTAATAAAAACACGGGCTGCTGTCGCAACGGTTACCCACCCAAAATGAAACCATCGACGGCACCTCCTCTTCGCCCCTCACTCAGCTCCCCTAGGGAACTTATTCATGTCTTAAATGGCGTATTTACTTTCTTATGTCTACCATATTGGGTGGTATGGATGTAAAGGTTAAGGTATATGTTATTATATGTTAATATGTATGTTAGTTAGTTCCATGAATTCCAGTTGAATATTTCAAAAATTTCACATCTGAACTGAAAAAATGGTGGAAAGTCGGCTAACAGAACTAAGCATCACTTAACCACAAATAAACTCATACGGTTTGTAGATTCTGAAAAAAAGTTCTTACGCTGTTCGTGTCATCTGTGTTTTTATGTGTGGTAATGAAAATGAAAGCTTGTTTGTGTCATCTATGTTTTATGTACAGTAATGAAAATGAAAGCTTGAAAGAGATGATGATGTAGTGGGAATCTTTTTTTACCTCTACTACTTTATTCTGTTTGCAGTAGTTTTCAGGTAGCTGTTTACGTTTTATTGAAATATTCTTTTTTTTTTCTCTTCAGGGTTTCAAGGTTATGCACTGATGTGTTTTCAAAAGCACACAAACCAATTCTGTTTCTTGTGTCTAGCTTTCTTTTGGACTTGTCCCCAGGAGACCACCTCAGGTCATGAGCCTTAGATAGAAGATAAATGGTCCTTTACTTTATTTACTTCACAACTCTTGTGGCTGTTGGTAGAGCCCCGTATCATTGTAGCCAGGTGTTCTCCCAATATATCTGTTTAGACAGTGTTTTGAGTAGGATTTTTACCTTGTGTGATACGACCTTCCTTTATCCTGTAGGTCTTAATGATGTTGTTTGATTTTTGTGACAATAGCTTTGTAGGTCTCATTGTCTTGCATGCATGCAAGAGTGCTATAGGTTCTAATTGTCTGGCTTTTGCAGTTCCTTCCGCTGCACCTGATGATGTAGCTGTGGAGGTGATAAACAGCTCGGTGGCCAAGGTCAGCTGGACCCGTGTACACAAAGACAAGTTGCATGGACATCTGGGAGGCTACAGGGTAATGCCTCAAAACAAGCCCTTGTTTTCAGACACAGTTTAAAAGAAATGACCCTGACCTTGCTCAAAACCTTTGGTGTTCTCACCCCTCCCCGCCTCCTATACATCCTCAGCTCATTGCTCTCCTGCACACCACATGGGACACAACACCTCCTTCAACATTCTGGCACACATATGCAGGAAGTGTGAATTTACTGACGTGATGCTGAGCATCTCTTTCCCTGTGTAGATAAACTGGTGGCGTCTGCGCAGCCTGGTGGATTCAAATAAAAGTCACGGAGACAAACACACGCTGACATTTCCTGGCGACCACAACCATGCTACCATACCCAGACTACAACCCTTCTCCGAGTACAGCCTCATCGTTATGACCTTCAACGGGCGTGGCAACGGCCCTGGCAGTCATCCCGTCAATTTCAAAACCCCAGAGGGAGGTAGGCTTGTGGGGAAAAAAGTATGGAGTGTATTGATTTACAACAATCAAATAGCAAAGCAAATTGGGTTGTAGACTCCAACTACTTACTTTTTTGCCCCGCAGTGCCTGAGAAAAATCCTGCTTTCAGGGTGACAAACACACAGAAGCACTCTGTCTCCCTGGCTTGGGCACAGCCAACAGAGCCTAACGGGATTCTGACTGGGTACCTGCTAGAGTATCAGCTAAGTATGTGTTCATCTCCTTCATACGCATAAGTGAGCCACAAATAATCTCACCACAACATTATGGTTTTAAACCGTTTGTTTATCAGTGTTAACATCCGTGACTCATTCGCATTCAAAATTCTAATACAGTAGCACCTCAGTTTTCATTATTAGTTTGTTCCAAAAACGTCCTAAGGTAAAAATGTTCCCATAGGAAATAATGAAAATCCAATGAATCCGTTGTAGACACCAAAAATATGATTAAAAAGACATTTTTTACATACATTTTACATACATACAATACAATACAAATACAATATTATAGAGAATAATTGTTTTCACATGCAGAAAGTGATGTGAAAGAATTATGAATGAAATGGATAAATGAACATTTAACTAATGATAAGCTGATCATTTGGCCCATTGTTGAAGAGAGGAGTGGGGGGAGGAAAAGGGAGGCCATCTTCGTACTTTATGATTAGTTTTTGATTGAATTTAATAGTGTTTGGCACTGTTAGATATTATTATTACACCTATAGATTCAGTCTAATAGCTTCTCTAGAAGGCTTTTTTGAGACACACACACTCACATAGCACAATCAGACATGCGCAACACGTACATATGACTGATGGAAAAATGCTGGGAGAAACACAAAATGTGCATTGCTTTCACTCACACGAGCGTAACGCTCACTTCTACACAAAGTTAACTTTCACTTTCTAGAGGGGCGTGGCAACTGCTATATAGTCTGTGTACTTTCAATGTGGTCTCTATCCTCGATCTCATTGATGATCCAGTACTCTAATCAAAAATATATCGCTCTCAACAATTTGAAAACCTTTTAAAATGGATGACCAGTGACTACTTCTCTGATAGCAATCTGATAGCAGGAAGAAAGAAGCAATACTCCGTCAATCACTCTCCATCCGTCCTTTTTCTATGCCGCTTATCCTCATTAGGGCGAGAGGCGGGGTCCACCCTGGACTGGCCGCCAGCCAATCACAGGGCACATATAGACAAACAATCATTCACACTCACATTCATACCTATGGACGCCAACGGTCACCAATTGGTCGCCAATTAATGTAACCTAACCTAACATCCCTTTTTGGAATGTGGGAGGACATGCACAGGGAGAACATGCAAACTCCAAAAATATTATTATATTTGAACCCAGACCCCCTGACTGTGTGGCCAACATTCTAACCACTAGGCTACCATGCAGCCCCCTGTAGGTCACCTTCTTTATCAAATTGCTAGCATTCATAGCAGTCCCTTGATTCTGTGTAATGATACAGTACAGAACAAATTGATTAGTTTGCATATTTTACGGGAAACTGAGAGAGTGTATGAAAAAAGAGACAAAATTTGTCATGAGAAAACTGGGACATTCAAAAATCAAAGTTGACGGTATATCATTTTTGGTATAAGTGGTATTAAAAAATTCTTGTCTTGTCTTCCGTACTGTACCAAGTACTATACTACATATAGTCAGAACTTTGCTAAGCCTTTGACTGATAGCACTGATCCCTATCACAGAAAAGAAAATCGATGAGCCATGCTAATAACAATGAGGTCATGGTGACGCCACGTGTGTAAAGGAAACATGCCAGGTTGATGTTTGACTGTCATGATCATCCCTCGACTCGTGCTGAGCCAGGCCACTATGTCACAGTCTGTTAGGGTTCTGTTTTACTGACCGTCCTGTCGGCAGGGGACATCTCCACTAAGGCTCACAGTCTCAATGGGATCCGATCACTGAACACAGTGCTGTCCTCAAACAAAAGCGAACAAAAGCAAAGCTCAGCACTAACTTTCAGCACCATCATACTGCCACATTTCCTGGCTGCAGAAATTGAGTTTGATTTGGCTGCTGATGAACAAGGTCAAATGTCGCAGAGTATTTCAGGAGAGGACACTTTCATTGTACCTTGCCTATAAACTAGGGCTGTCAATGATTTTTCAAAGTTTACAAATTAATTAATCATGATTAATCACCATTTACAACTACTGTATGTCAGAAATATACCCATTTTCACTGCATTTTATCAACAGAAAGATACATGACAGAGCATCATTATATATATTTAACATACTGTATGTTGAGACGGTGATTACCAACCTAGGGTACACGTACCCCTCGCGGTATGCAATCATATTGCAGGGGGTAAACGAATAATTTAATTTCCAAGATGATAAGTAAATATTCTCAGTCATTTCCTAACGAAACAGACAATAAAATGGGTTTGCGCAGGGAGACAATAACCTGTGGCACTAAAATCATAACAGTTGTATTACATTCCACATATGCAGAATTTTCAACACGTATGAGTGAGGGGGTGCTCTGAGGGGGTATAACAAAAAGAGTCTGGGGTTGACAAGACAAAAAATGTTTGGAGGGATGTAACGATTTTGTAACGATGCATCAATTTATATTCCTATGATCCAACTACATGGATCCGTGTCCAGCAAAGTTTCCATTCAGGACGACATGTATCAATATACAATATACACCATCATATCATTTGTCTCTTTCATGTCTCTCTGCAATTCCTCTGAACTTGGCTACATTGGCTGTAGTTACCTGTAAGTACCTGTATTTACAAAAGTATTGTAATTTTCCAAACGCAACACAGTTAGAATAGTTTATAGTTTTTAGTTTAGTTTAGTTTAGTTTATTTGAACATGAAGGTTCCAATGGAATACATCTCATGAATCATTTCACAGTTCCACATGTCCAAAAGGAGTAGGAAGAAGCAGAGCCCCCCCCCCCCCCCCCCCCCCCATCTATTCTACATCTAGTACAGTACATATTGTTCTGTTCTGTATCGTTGATATACAAATTAAACAGTTTTGGTCCCAGTATGGACCCCTGGGGTACTCCACACGTGGTGTGTAAACTCCCAGATGTGTATTCTCCTAGCTTTACAAATTGTTTCCTTTTTGCTAGGTAGCTTTTAACCCAATTCAAAACTAATCCTCTAATTCCGTACCTTTCTAATTTTGAAATTAAGATATTGTGGTTAATTGTATCGAAAGCTTTTGTCAGATCCATGAATACTGCTGCTGCACATCTTCTGTTGTCCATAGCAGTAGTGATTTCCTCCGTGATTTCCATCAGTGCCATAGAAGTTGAAATGTTGGCTCTGAAACCATATTGACTGCTAGTGAGTAATTCATTCTTATTCATGAATTTGTCCAACCTATTATTAAATAAGTAAAACTAAGAGATACCACACTTTTATCCTACACAATTAATTTGGGCCATCTTAGCCATTGCTCTTTTTGTGTGGAAAATAGAAGATTGCTTGAATGAACCTTAGTAGTTACTCACCGACATCAAGTGGTGTTGATGTCCAGAGTTCAGAGTGTCTGTGAAGGCACCTTGCAAGAGTGTGGTAGATAGATACTTTATTTAGACATGTTTATGGGTTGGAAATACACACAGGTACATGATGTTGGAATTGAGCGCTGCTATTGATGTATTAAGGGAGGAATAAAGACTGAGGACAGAACATCTGCAACTCTGTGAACATCTGTGGGGACACGACACTTACCTCCATCCAACGTCATAACAGAGAGGCATGGCTTGCAGTGATGTGCATGTCTTAATTACAGTAAACATTAACACAATTAATTCAATAAATTACTTACCACCTTTAAAGTGTTATTTTTTACAGCCCCACTATAAATCTGATTGACTCTTGGAAGTCCTCTGAAGCTCCCCACAAATTGCGGCTAATGCAGCCAGCTGCCAAAGCCTCATGAGTGAAAAAAGTGAAATTGCAAGCTGAGAAGCAGCTGTTGCAGGGCTACACTCACCCACACAACATATTTGAATGGCTTAACATCTCACAAGTTTCACTGGAAGGTGGGTTGTTTTATTACATGCAGGAATATTAGCATGCTTAAATAGTTTAGGAGGTGCTTTGGAATGGAAAGGATGATCTTCTGATCTTCCTATCATATCATCAGTGGCTTATTGATCACTGTGGAGCATGAAAACAGCAGATGTGGAAGTGGTGGTTATTTTTCCTCATGACAGTGGCAAATTGCTCCTATTAACTTGCTGTTAATCATTTCAAGGCATTTCATAAACTTTCAACGTTTTCAGAAAGATAAACGTATATTCCCAAGAAGATTTGAATGATTCTTTCAAAGTCTGCATGTGTACTATACAGAAGAGACACGTCTTTACTCAATTATGAATTATACGATGGCTGCGTTGGACCGGGTCATTCCCCGATGCACTGATATCTATATCAACGGTCACAATGTCGCTTCAGTTACCATTGTTTACTACTACTACATAGGAAGCTAAATAGCTAGTCAGCGAGAGGCGTGGTTGCTCACGCTCAGGAAAACACTGCCCCCTATCGTTTTTTTGTTTTTTTAACATATTTGAAGGTTTTTCAAAATAGTAACGCAATAATTGCCTTTATTAAGGAGTAATCTCATAATTAATGCTATTACTTTTTGGGGAAAGTAACTAGTAACTCTTACTAATGACTTTCTTAACCCTTAAGAGGCCATTTGACAAACAAACAATGACAAATGACAAGCAACAGCAGCGTCCCAATACGTGGGCATCCACTCTATAGAACATTGCATTAGCTTATGTTCAAATAAATGTGGCATTAAAAATAGAATTTTCCGTGGATTTAAATGGTACATCTTTTTCCACGAAGATCAAATGTGTTGCTTTTTTAAATATAAAATGTGTAGCCAAAATGGCTTGACAATTAACTCATTCAATCCCAGCCATTTTTCAAAAGACAACCCCTTCAGTAGCGGCCATTTTAAATGATTTTGACTGATCTTTCCAGGCACACAGAATATTGTGTTCTATGGTTATATCAACATGGAACCTACCAGAAAAAACTTAGACTCCCATCTTTCAACAGGAAAAAAAAAAGTTTGTTTGTACCTTTTTGCGTTCTTTAGTAATCAGCAGTAGAACATTGGTAAGTTTCAGGAAAATATCAGTTCCTGACTAGAAAAGGGAGAAAAACAGCTGTGAAATTTCAAGCATTTCAAGCTTTCACTTTGACACAAACATGTTTTGCTTTTTGGACAGGTGAAATGTTTAAAGAAGTATACCAACGTAAACAACACAAACAAGGCGTTCTTCTACAGCAAAGTAACCATTTATTTACAAATATAACACCATGAACTATTTACAATTTTTACATTTGGAACTAAACTGTGTGTGTGCACACGTGTGTGTGTGTGCGTGCATGCGTTCAGATTTCCGCATGCTGCACTCCTGCACGCTGACTTCCTCCTTCCTGTCATGTGATCCTTCCATTGAATGATCCCTACCTTGTGGCAGTTTTTGTGGCTTAAAAGTGCTCTGAAATGTTAATGCATTAGTGCAGAGCTGCATCACAACCTCTTTTTGCCTCTCGCGTGAAAAAACTTACATATACAATAAATATGTCTTTGGTATTGAAGAGTTTAAAACAAAAAATTGTCCAACACCGGTTAATTAACTGTGTTACAACAATGAAAGTTCCCCTGAAGTTTCAAAGACATCAGGGATATGCAAATATTTCCGTGAGTCAAAAGACCATCCACAAAATATACAGTAGAGAAGCTGATCCATTGCAGCGCTCAGCATGC
This sequence comes from Dunckerocampus dactyliophorus, assembly GCF_027744805.1. Lineage (NCBI taxonomy): Eukaryota > Metazoa > Chordata > Actinopteri > Syngnathiformes > Syngnathidae > Dunckerocampus > Dunckerocampus dactyliophorus. The sequence continues at coordinate 1,226,961 of NC_072826.1, forward strand.
TGTCAGTGTGCTACTCCCCACCCGCAGCTACGTTGTTTTGATGTGATGTAATAGGTCAACCGGAAAAGGCCCACCTTTGAACAAGCTGAAAGGGGACATGTTGACCCTCACTTTGTGGAGGCAGAGATAGTTTGGCCGAAAATCAAATTACCCTCGGTGCATGTAAAATGGGACAAGTGGAGGGGGAGAAGTCGTCGGCAGTAACTCAGTACCTCTTTTGCATGTAAAGGTAGGGACGGACATCCTCCAAAATCTTGAAGAAAGGCAAAAACGTGACCAAAGGGGAACCAATTCTATTTTCCATGTCTGAATACTGTGAATACTGTGTATATTGTATATACGTATATTGTGTACTGTATATGTGACCTTGCTTCAAGCCGCTCCTTCCTTAATAGACTTGCAGGATATTAGGTGGATTTATAACGTCAGGATATGCAAGCTTATGTATGACAGTTTTTCTGCATTGGTTGGGCTCATTCCTTGAAAGAAGAAATGACATTCTCAAAATAACAGGGACAAACCTCCAAACCACTTGGCACTTGTTCACAACATGTAACTGCAAACGTCTTAGTGCATGTCTCAATGTCGAAGTATGTTTTATTCATGATGAAGTACAGGTAGCCTACAGTTAGCACCTACATTTAGCATATTTTCCAATTGAATAGATGTTGTGGATTCTCAGGTCTGATGGGTTGTTCTCTCCAATTCATGTCAGCATCATTTCATTGTGTAAGTCATCACTTGCGTAATAGTCTGTTCAATTGTCAAAATGAGTCAATAAGATATTTGAATACCATGGATGCCATATACGAATCTCTTGAAACATGGGATGAATTCATTATTTGACAGTCAGGTGAAACTACTTGTGCTGTGATGGATGAGAATCTGTGAGATGCCAGACAGCAGTGTGAGGTGGAGGATGCGGACGCTGGCCAGGAGAGGAAGGCTGAGGACAGCAACCAGTGAGGAAGTGTTTTATTTGCAGCACCGTGGGCGACATAATATTCACACATCACATAGTATGTGATGCTGTTCACATGTTCTTATTACACTGATGTATGAAAGTTACTGTATGTTATGTGTGTGTTCCTTGGCAGTATGAGTGCAGTGTGTGATGTCAAACCTAACATGGAGGCTACTGTTACCGTGAAATCTTTTCTTTTCAGTTTTGTGCACAATTGTATTCTGTTAGCTGGACAAAACACGAGCACAGTAATTAGTGACAGTGAAGGACTGGACTAAGACTGAGAGGTGGACATGAGGGATATTTCAATGGTCCTCTGCCATCGTGACAAAACATCCAAAGAGTTTGACTTGCAGTGCTTGCACAATGCCAAAGGGCTGGTACATTTTTTGGGCACTGATCATTTATTTGGGAAAGGAATTTAGTTCCGACACATGAGTGCAGTGTTTTGGGAGAGGTATGAGCTTTGGCAGGTGAACCGTGCTGTTGTGCTGAACCATTCAAGTTATTTTGCTTAAAGAACCGAGAGTGTTGAGAAAGTCTGGTCTGTTTCAGGAAATGAACCAAAGCAATTGAGAATGATCTTTGCATTTTGGTGGCACTGACTATTTATATGGGAAAGGAATTATCTTTGACGCATGAGTGAACAGTTCTGGGAGCGACATAAGCTTTTGCAAGTGAGCTATAACTCTTTGGCCAAATGATCTGAGAGTTTTGAGAAAGTAATTTCTGTTTTAGAAAATGAGCCAAACCGACCTACTTGGTTGAGGAGGCTGAAGAACAAAAGTACAATCCCTCGCTACATCACTGTTCACCTTTCACAGATTTTTTAAAGTGCAATTTTGCACTTTTTTTTAACCGCTTATGAACGCGCATTGTGTTCTGCGTCCTTGTGGTGTTTTAGAGTGATCTATCGGTGCTCTGTTGTATGTGTCTGTTATTATATTTACTACTGCTACCAGATGACTATGTTGTATACTCATTTGAGAGTTGAAGACATGTCCAGATGTGTCCAGTTCGTCTCAGTAACTATAGAGCCACAACAGTCCTGATTGGCTAAAGGAGACCCGTTCATTGTGTTCTGCGTTCTGATTGGCTGCAGACCATTGTCAATCAATCTCCTTCGTGCAGGACTGCCTGTTTCCTGTTGCGAGCGATCATACATGCTGAATGAAGGCAGAAGTTACGCGGCTGTAGGGCGCCTGGAATACTGTAAATGAATCTTCGGTTGATGGAGGACAACAAGGAGGAATATGTTTTAACAAGGATGCAAAAATGCTAAAGCCTAATGGCGCCAAGACAAACCACGATCAGAGGAGCCACCATCAGAGGAGTCACTTAATTTCTTGTGTCCAATCTTGATCATTAAAATTCACATGAAATTTGAACTTTCAGAGTGATTAAACGAGAGAGAAATATGATAAAATGTTAATACCTGTCTGAGAAAAGTGTATGAAGTGTATGGTGAGGGGTTTTACAGCCTTGAAACATATATAATAATAATTGTACAAAAATATAGTTGTCGGACTTCACTTATTGACTTATTGACTTATTACTTTTTGGCTATTTTGGGATAAATAGGAAATACTGTATTGGAAATATTTCTGAAATAATGGGCATTCAGAAAATGAATCCTAATTTGTACTAATGATACAGTTTCAATAATAATTCAACATTTAAAATGTTCATTCACAAGTTTTTCCTTGTTTTTGATGTGTCCTAACGAAACAGAAGTACCCCCTGTTTGTTTCTGCAACACAGACAATACATGGCACCTGCCTGCCTGCAAAGCTACCGTATTTTCCATAGTGAGTGATTAGATCACAAAAAAAAACTACAAAAAAACAAGAACACATAAATCATGTGGTGAACAATGAGACATCTTATGTAAGTTGTGTTGTCATCTTTTATAGCAATGACCCAAAAATCTGTTTGGGACACATTTGTAGACTGGACAGCTATTCTCAGTATGATTTCATCCAGATTTTGGACTGTATTTCTGTACTAGATTAGACTTGCATTCTGCATCACACTCATGTTGTTTGGGTTTACACTGACCTCTTTATCAACAGACCCAAAGTAGCCAGGTAAGATACCGACTCCATTACTGATACTGATATAGGCAGCAGCCCTCCCTCATACTAATGTCAGGTCACATGAACACATTATGCTTCTTTTACTGTAACGCCACTGGATGCATTTCACATATAAACACTGTAAGAACACAGTAAAGTGCAAAGTATGAAACTCTGGACTACTACAATCAGTGACATTATCACCTGGGCCCATTCAGCATGTGACGCATAAACACAGAAAGAATGAAACAAATACGATTTGAAGTATTAAAGCAAGATAACATCACATAACCAGTGTTATATTGCAAATTGCATATGTACAATCGAAAGGCGAAACTTGGAAATAATTTCGGACCGCAGACATACTGAGCTAGCAAGCTTGTTACAGTGTGGAGCACATCATCACTCGTGCGCCCATATCATTATAGGCACAAAAACCATTACCGATATGAACAGATCTCTCATTTTTATGCTAATATCAGATGATAAAATTGGTCAGACGAGTGGAGACCCAATTGAACAGCGTTTGAGACGTATCGTACGACGAAACGTAATGTTCAAAACAATAATGAAGTCTGCTGGATTATTATACTCCTTCTATCTGGTGCTATTTTTACAGTCTGAGATGTTGTGAAGAGATTCGCGAGCACACAGACACACAGCTGTGTAAAAGCCTTTTGCTGTTGTTTCACTCATTCAATCCCAGCCATTTTTCAGAACCGGCCGTTTTAGACGAATTTGACTGATCTTTCAAGGCACACAGAATATTGTGTTCTATGGCTATATAAACATGGAACCTACCCAAAGAAACATTACACTCCAGTGTTTCATCAGAAAAAAAGTTTGTTTCTACCTTTTTCCCTTCTTTACCAATCAGCAGTAGAACATAAGTACGTTTCAGGAAAATATCGAGCCAGTCGTAGGGCACATATAGACAATCATTCACGCTCACTATAACTACGTCTTTGGTATTGAATGACTGAATCACTTATTTGGGTCTTTGGTCTATGCAGCATTCACACTTGAAATGAACCGAACTTCACCAGAGCTCACTTGTAAGCGACCCAAAACCACTTTTTTTCATAGTCTGCTTGTTTCGTGTGCACCGTAGAGTTCAAACTTGACTGAACAAACCACACTGCAGCAGTCGCACACACCGAATAGCAGTTTAACAAATGCACCTTTTGGTAACTGCATCTGTAAAAATGATGTTATGATTTCGTTTTGGATAGACAATCTTCAGTTTTAACATTTCAGTTGTCAATTTATCCTTCCCTGCAGTTAACGACACAGAGGAAGTTGGGCCACTGCAGACTATAGACATCAGCAAACCCCAAACTACCAAGTGGACCCTCCGGGGTTTGGAACCTTTGAGCAAGTACAAGTTCTACCTGCGTTCCTGCACCACTGTGGGCTGTGGACCCATTGTCAGTGAGGAAAGCACCACCACCCTTGAAGCAAGTAAGTAATTGGGGGAGGGGCGACGTAGCTTAAGCGTGAATGAACTGGTGTGTGTTGGTCCTAATTTGCTTAAGAGACAAAATAAGATTAGAGTCATGGCATTGAAATGATTCACTCCAGGCACGTTGTGAGGCAAGTAACAAAGCCCTTTCTGTTTTCCAAGTAGTATTCAGCGAGCAAACGCTACCAAGCCTCTCTTGTGTCCTAGTAAGGCATTTTGGTGGATAAACAGTTTAATATGGATGTAGTGTAGCTTTTCATTTGTCACTGCCAGAGCAAGAGCTTATTGATTGGATGGACCGTGCAAGTTATGAGACAATCAGCAAAGAAAGAAAATTGCTTTGAGCGGGGAGAGACTGAATGCTCCGATAACGAATTGTGTAATCATGAAAAAGTTGCTGGGTAAGTCATCATAATAATCCAGCTTGTAGCATGTAATTTTTTCTTGGTGATGACATATCATTTGTTGGGGATTGCATGGCGCAACTTAAATCGAGTCAATCTGCGAGGACGTGGACTTTAGTGTGAATGATTAGAGAGGAAATGAAATAGAAACTTATTTGAGATTCAGTGAAAACAGACTGCAAATGAATGGGTGGTGCTTGCAACGTACTATCATTGTGCCTTAATGAAAGTCTTTTCCAACATAATATACATAATATAAACACACTAAATTAAAAATGTCTGCTATTTACTGAGGGGAAGCTTAGACTCAAAGAGAAGGTTGATTGTCTCTCAGTGGTGGTTGTTTGCATGTTAAAAAGTAAAATCACCAAAATGATGATAACTCTCTTTTCTGTAGCTTTTCTGCAGCTTTAGTTTAATTGTTTCCATCATTGCATGTATCAAAATTCAGCAAGCGTTAAGCTACCTCCTTGCACTGCTTTGTGCTGTCTACTCGCTGCCGTGCTGCCTAAATGCGTATCGCTTCAAGCGCAACCTTTCATCACGCAGAGTCTAATATGTGTGAATGTCTGCTTAGCAATGCATTTGCTTGTCCTCTTTGTCTTTTTTACCCCCTGCAGCTTCCACTCTGGCTCCCACTGATGACCCCAGTATGTAGACTAGTGCTCATGTAGATGCATAACAGTTTATATACACATACGTACAATTTTAGTATTCCTAGATTTCGTAGTTCTTTGTGTATTTTATTCCACAGAGGATGTACAGGTAGTCCTCGGGTTACGTGGAAATGATACTATCGCACTGTAAACAGAACACATGAAAGACATAAAACTCGGCCCTAAAAACGATAAATACAAGAGTTAAATGAAACAGTAATACAAAAAAAAAATATCCCTGTGGTTGTCTTGCACACTGGGGGGTGCTTTAGGGAGTAAGAGACAGGCCTTATTGAGAGGCGGAAGTCTCATCAACGAGAGCACTACGCTTCTTATGCTGTTATCACTGTCTATTTCATAGGAACAGATCCTTTCACATGTTCAAAGATAACATATTTATCCTTCATGACGGTTGCCTCGTTTCAGCAGCTTGGTTTCTCCACTGAGCGTCTTACAACGTCTAAGTTGACTTTGTTAAATATTATTATTACACCTAATGATCGAGTCGAATTGCTCAGCTTGCATTTTCAGTCTAGAAGATACTCAAAGACTCACATAGCACAATCAGAGTTGAGCAACATGTAAATATGACTGATAGAAAAATCCACAATAGATGCATTGTTCTTACTCACACAAACTTAACTCTCTCTTCTACACAACCTTAACTTTCACCTTGTAGAGGGGCACGGCAAATGCTACATAGACTGTGTACTCTCAGTCTGGGCTCTTCCCCGATCTTCCTCATTGATGATAGAGTCCAGCGCTGTAATCAAAAATATTGCTCTTATTTTTTTAATACAAAATGAAAACCTTTCAAATTGTGTGTCATTGACTACGTCTCTGATAGCAGCGCCACCCCAAGAACCAAGAAGATAGACTGAAGAAAAGCAGTAGCCGTTACAGCTTTCATTTTCACTTTTACGCGCTGCCACCAGACGTGTCGCCTCGCCTCGGTGGTCATAATGGAGATTAAACTTAAATAGTTAACCAACAAAAGTGGCATTGTCCTTCCTCTCAGCGTAGCGATGCGACTCCGTGTTATTCTACCAGTGTGCCAATGTGTTATTCCGCCACGTGCACGTAACTAGTTCTCCTTTTCTTTTTGTAGAATATTTATAGTTAAAGGCAGTGCGTGCGTCACCACGAAACGGCCAAACTCGGAATGCCGTAAACCGAGGACCACTTGTACACTAATGTAAAACTTGCATTTAGATCTGACTACTCGAGGTTCCTAACTAAGCAATTACAGATTTTAGATTGTCTATGCCGATTTTAAGGATTAGAAAAAATGTGGACAAAACAGCAACATTTTTACATTACTAATCACTAATACGTCACTAATCTAGATAGAAGCTCTAGACTAGTTAAAAGCAGCATGTGCGCTAACACTAGAAAGTAGTATTCTAAAGCCTGTCATACTGAATAACCTTAAGATCTATGTTTCTTTCAGGCAAATCCGCTTCTCCCTCACCTCCAAGTACTCCAAAGTCCCCCATGACCAAATCCACTCAGTCCAACATAGGTAGAACCTCAGCACATACTGACACTCCGCCATCAAAGCAAAGAGAAGGAACTTAAACATTGTACAAATGTTCAGTATATTAGAGTGTAAACTGAGTTATTAACCGCGGTTCGTCATTCTAAGTGTAAATAAAACTGATACTGCTAATGGATTAGTTGATTCTAATGCAGCGTTCATTTCACTGCTGCACCATGGGGATTGAAGGATACAAGATCTATATTCCAGGCGGACTGTCCAACTGGAGAGTGCCACCACTTGAATGGGACAAACACATCTAATTGTCAGTGATTGATTTGTTGAGCCCTAGTCCCCACTCTGCACAGCAGTGTATTGACCCAACAGTCACCTGACATTTCCATATTATCTTCAGCTGGCTAAACAGCGGCACCACACAATAAGACAGAAGTTATCTGAGCTCAGAGAAAATGAGGGGAAATGTCCTCTGGGGCTCCCCTGGAGGGTTGTGAGCACATACTGGGAAGGTTGGTATTTATAGGACACTGCGATAAGTGGATAAGTGGGAGCTGTTGAAAGTGGCTATATCAGAATATTTTGCGGCCTCTCCTTATCGAGAAATCCCCTTGACTTTGATGCTGCGTCTTCCAGATCGTCAACTCCCTGCTGGCCAAACAGCTGCTTTCCCCTGCGTTTAATGGCAAGCTGAGAAGTGCAATGACAAAACACGGGAGACAGCCTGTGGGTATTTTTAGCTCAGGGTCTGATCTTAGCCAAACTCGTTGTGCAGGTTCAATGATTAGAATTACCATAGTCACAGACTAATCCATCAACATTAGTCAAAGAGTGTCATTTGCACTGGTTGGGATGGGCAGCGCAGATACAGGTGTCCATGTGTGTCACACCTTGCTGTGACTATACTGGTATGTTTGGGTCATTGTTGACTGTCACTGTTTTGGTGCATTTACTCAGGCTGATGTTTTGCATTCAGACCCTGGTCCCTCCTGCCTGGGGCGGAGCTGCGGGATGTGCTGCAGCTGCTCATCATTAACTAACCTACTTATACTCACCTGTTGCTGTTTCCGGCACTCAGCTATTCCTCCGGATCACTAGGCTACACCACGCTTCCAAGTCCTTCTCCTGAGCAGTCCTGCTACATGTCCCGTAGCTCCTTCCAGCCTGGTACAGTTTCTCTCTTTTTGTCGCGGTGCCCTTTTGAGTTTTCCTATTGCACCGTTGTTTTTTGTTCTGACCGGTAACAGAGACTATTAAAGCCTGTCCTACAACCTCTTTTGTCTTTTGCATCTTGGGATCCATTACAAACTGCTTTCCTGCGCACGCCGCGCAACAATGTGTGCTGAGTTATCACCTGAGTAAATAAAGCACCTGAGCTGAAGGCACGATAGATTTGCATGTTTGCCACAGGGAAATGAAGTGGATTGATGTGGACCTGCTCAGACAGCAGCTGCCAAGGCATGCTAATGACGCACATCATTCACTACATTATTAGATGTCGCTCCCCTGTTGGCTAGCAAAAGGCCACATTATGTGATATGTCTGGGTTATGTGGCACAATTTAAAGAGGAGAAATTTAAAAAGGCAGTGAATGTCAATTCTGATGTAATTAGTCATTTTGTAGCATGAGGAAAATGTAATAATAACTTTATTATACCACAGTAAACAAATCCAGTATAACAACTGAATGTTATGAAGATACAGAGAAACCTTGGTTAGCATACGTCCCGCTTTTTGGTTGACGTTGAAAATTTAGGACAGAATTTTGCGTACATTTTCCGGTTAGCGTACAATATGCTGCGCTTCTTGTTGTGTTATTAATGCAGTGCGTGAGGCCAGCTGTGTTGTTAATGTATTTTTATCACAAAACGTCTTTGTCAGCAAGTCAGCAACGTCGCCCTTCTATGATGTCATCAACGGTTGACTCTGTAGTTCTTTGCTAAGTAACATTTACCTACATTCTTATAGTTTTAAGAATTATAGTTTTACATGTATTAAACAATTCTAAAGGCATATAAATGATGAATAAAAGGAATCAATAAACATTGAAGATTACAGTAATCCCTTATTATCCCGGTCCTCACATTGCAGACCGGGATAAGTGAATTTCCGTGAAGTACAATTCCTTATTAAAAAAGCAAATATTTTTGTAGTTAGAGCAGAGAAAACCTGTTTACAACCTTCTAAATAAGGTTTTTAATATGAAACATGAAATTACACGGCTATAGTCACATTTACACACATATTGCCCAATATAGTAGATATGTGTGGACAGGTTGGGGGGTTGGGGGTTCAGAGTTCAGTTTAGCTGGATTATGGCCACAAGAGTAGCCCGAGATAATATTATGCTAATAATGATGATGATGACTATTATTGTTATTATTGCACCTGTTGTGAGATCATCCAAACCTGCAATAAAAGCCTGTTGTTTTGGTGATTACGTCTGGTGCTTGTGTTACTAGTGACACCTAGTGGCCAGTGTACCATACTATACTAACCGAAGAATTTGAACATTAACCGAAATACATGCTAACCGGAGCGTACGCTAACCGAGGTTCAACTGCACTCAAAAAATATATAATTGCAACACTTTTATTTTTGTTCTTAATAAGTTTAAAAACTTTTTCTGTGTACAGAAGAGGTCCGTCTCTCTCAAATATTGCTCGCAAACCTGTCTAGATCTGTTTTAGTGAGCATTTATAATTCATAATCCATCCACCTCACAGTTGTGGCATATCAAGATGCTGATTAGACAGCATAATTATTACATCATCACCGGACATGTCAGTTTGTTTGGGATGCTCTGGGTAGGCGTCTGCAGTATTTGAGGTGATCACACCAGATACTGACTGGTTTTCGGACCAGGCCTTTTGTTCAATCTATGGGAAAATAATATGAAACCATTGTTGGGTTTTGCCAAATGACAAGAGAATCCCTGATGTTCTATTTCATCTGCTTTGCGATGATCCTGCAGTACTTTCTATATTCCATAGCTTTGATGCCTGGAAGCTGCCGCGTTGGCCAGATAGTTTTACTCACAGATCTCCAATACTGCTAGAAAATGCAGAATCCACATACTTCAACAAAAAAGCAGTAGAACTAAGTCTGAGTCTCCCTTTTTTTTAACTGGCTTCATCCTTGAGCGGTGATTCAAGCTGCGGAGCGTGGCTGCGTGGACCGAGGATTTACATTTGCACAGCGTTCCATGCTTGATTAATTAGACAGGCGAATTTGCTGTTTAATATTAATACTGGATCATCAGCAGCCTGCTGCTTCGGCATCAGGTCGGCGTCAGCGGTGTAAACAGTCAATCAAGTGGTCCGATGAAAAGGTTAAGATGTGTCAAAGTCACCGAGTATTCTTCTCCCCAGGTCTCGCCAGCATCCATGGAGGAATATCTAACCAGGGCTGGTTTATTGGCCTGCTGTGCGCCATCGCTCTGCTCACACTCATTGTGTTGATTGCCTGTTTTGTCAACAGAAATAAAGGAGGGAAGTATTCAGGTAGGTAACGCACACACACACACAACCCTCCTTCTATACTGATAACACTTCCATTTTATATATGTTGCTATGAAAACAATCAATCATCCCAGAAGCTATTACCCAAAACAAGCATTTCTCCACAAAACAATTTCATTGTAAATTTATACATAATATCATAACAAATATGCTTGCGTAGTGATCGGAAATGACTTTTTCTCATTTGAATGTTGTATTATTTACACGCACAGATTTTCTAGCAGCATTCTAAGCAAAGTCCAACCCACAGTGAGACAAGATGCAAATGCTGGATGTGCAGTTAATGATTACATGAGCTTTGTGGTTATCTCAGGCTTTGTTCCCCTCCCCTTCTCTATTGGAATCCCGAGAGGCCGTAATTGCCTTTATTATTCACAGCTAATGGCCATCAGGTTGTTGTCTGGGCAGCAATCGCTTCGCTCGTCATGAAAATAAAAGAGAGACACAGCTCAGTTCTTTGTTCTCTCATTAAGTTCTTGTTATAGTTGTCTGAAATGGGTATTGCTGGTGTAAAAATACCCATCCCCTGTGCCCAGTATGACACACGGGTTACAGCTAAATTACAGAGACAGACTTTTACATCAAATCCAGATCTCACCTGTGTAGGTTTCATACAGTGAGGATGTATGTTTGACTCTACCTTACAAAATAGACAGAACCGCGATGGGAGACCACGAGTTTCATTTGCTGCTCTCTTGAGAATCTGTCTTAACATCGTCTCCTCATTTTGTGAGCAGTAAAAGAAAAAGAAGACCTTCATCCAGACGTGGAGTCCCAGGGTATGAATGACGACACTTTTTGCGAATACAGGTAAGTGACACCCTCAGAGCATTACTTTACATTTCACTCTTAAAAGTCTTTCCTCCTCTCTTAGTTCTGCTCTTTATTTCTCCCCTGTCGCTGCAAAGACAATGTAACATGCATGAGGCTGACACGGAGCCCCATACTTCTTCTGTGGAAGAAATGTGATGGTGCCGGGGAATTGGAACGTACGTGATAAACAGCAATATCATCGTGAGCTGTGTGCACATCAGTGTTGTTGCAGTGGTAGCTTCTAGTTCTCGTTTCTCGTTAGACACAAGGCGGTTTCTGACCAATCAGCGCAAGGAACTTTTTGGAAAGAGCTAACATACTGTTTTATGTCCCCAGAAAGGCTTTCCTTTCGGGGAATACTTTGTATATTATGACTTCAACTTTTCAGACTTATTCTGAAATCATGATGACAGACCAAAAAGACGGCAAATGCCAAAATGTTCCTCAGACTGGAAGCCACGTTTCCATCAACCGGTACAGTTTCAGCCTTCTACACTACGCTTCACAATCCTCATCTGGCTTGCGTTTTCACCGTGTGGATTGATATCTGTGTCAAATATGTATGCCTGACTTGCTGACTGCGATTTTGGCCGATATCGATTTCAAAAAAATAACTGACAGCAGACACCTTCAATGTTCCAGTCTTATTTTGTTGGAAAACCATACCCTTGAAACAATACGAACGTGTTGTTTTAACTGCTTATGAGTTCTCTCAAATCTAAACGAAGAGATTAGAACGTTGCTGCATTTTAAAAACAAACAAAACTTGCACAACTGGTTACCCTGCAGACCTGATTTGAGCCTCATACTAAAAATAAATGGCACAGTGACCAAAAAGGGGTAATGGGTCCATGATTCTCCTTATAGTAGCTTTGCTCTTTTCACTGCTCAAAAGCACCTCATGGCTCTTTGCTCCAGGTAGCTTTAGCTGTAGCCTTCAGCTTGATCGCTCGCTGTCAGTCTGGAAGCTCAAAAATGGACAGTGAATGACGTTCAGACGTTTGCAGAAGTAGAGAAGCTTGTATAAGATCGGTTTGATATGTAAGGATCGGCCAATCGCCCATCCCCCAAAATTAAGTAAAGGGCGCATCACGATTGGTCCATTTTTAGTGAATAGCTCAACATGCCCACGTATGACTGCATTTTGACTCTTAAATATGCAGGTAAGCATTTTGTTGCATTTCGCCGGTTTCAGTTTCTTTGCTGACCATTAAGGCTGTGATTGGGTGGCTTGTAGTGTATCATTTCCTGTATGTATACGACTCGTTCAGAGGGCGGACAGCCCACTTCTGTGAACGCCTGCTTTTTGTATGTACTGACTGCTGGCACACATCGACGGGTTTCAGCTGCAGTAACAGTCCCTTTCTCTCCTTTGCTCCTCACAGGACGCTAGCAAGCTAGGCCTATGTCCACATGAACACGGATATTTCTGAAAACACACATTTTTGCCACGCCAGTCTTTAAAAAATGTCCATCCACACGAGTGGAGTTTTTTTTGAAAAAGCCTGTCCACATAAAAACACATTCAGCGGCTGTCGTGCATTTTGTCCATTCGGAAGCCTAAAAAAGCAACCAGCTGACTTGGTCGCCTGCCTGTAATGCCTTTGTTCATCAGTCCGGTGAGATATTAGATCACGATGACATGAACATTATCTTTGAAATTAGCGCTCGTTTACACGGAGCCCAGGAAACATGAATGTTTTTTTTAATCGCCCGTGAGCGCCTACCGCTGCACAAAATGAAACCAACACCCGCATGTCAATTACTTCGTGGTCTGTTAAATGTTAAATAAGGTTTGAAAACGTGAGATAATGTCGCACATTTCTTATAACAAATACACAAAAGCTACATGCATTTGTAGCCTGTGGCATGTTTTTTAATGGCCTGATGCAAATGTACTACCATTTTTTATTCTTTTTCTAAACAAAACCAAAATATAGAAATGTGCCCTCACCCCACCCCCGCAATTCTTACATTTTTTAAGTTAGCAGGGAGGCGTGGGACAGCGTACTTGTAAACTTGTAAACCGCCGGGGAAGTTAACTGAGGAACATAAGAACTTGTACTTGTACTAAGTAGAGCTGAAACAATTAATCTATTATCCAATTAATCAACAACTATTTTGGTATTTGATTAAATTGGATTTTTAAAGTAAAAATGAAAATATCCTCAGATTTCACCCTCTAAAATGTGAATATTTTTTTATTTCCTTAGTCATCCATGAAAGCAGACCTTTGTGTGTTTTGCTTGGTAAATAAAGTGGCAGTCGTAAATAAACCACAAATAGTTGACAGCTCTAACAGTAAACAATTCATGTGCCAACTATTCGTATTGCTCCAAAACATGCATCAAATTAAATTCAGGTTTGTCTCCAATAGTACAAAAATTGTTTCACACAAATAAAGATAAACAAAAAAAGACAATCCGCACAAAAGTGTATTTTTTAATAATTGCCTATTTGCCAGCATCCTAAATACATCATCCTAAATACATTGAACAGTCTACAGTTAATCTATGTGGTCGGTATCGGCCGATCCTGCTCATGGATGATTGGTATTGGAATCGGCTGCATAAAACCCTGATTGGAGCATCCCTAATTTATACCAGTGGTTCTCAACTGGTGGGTCGGGACCCAAAAATGAGTCACTGGGCGGTTTTCAGTGGATGTTATGTAATTATGTCATGTATGTAATTAGGTGTGACTCAATGGCTGTGAATGCACCTCCCGTTCTTGTCTGCGCTTTCGCTTGCTACGAGGTGCATGTTATGCTTCTGGGCACCTCCGTCAATCTTGAGTGGGAGAGAAAGGACATCGCGTGGAGACTTGCTGTGCTGTTCGTCCAACACACAGCTGCCAATAACTGCTAGAGAAGAGCATGCCATAAAGAGGTCTCAGCACTGCAGCTCACGTTACGTTGAAAACAGGCCCTTAAAATATGAGATATATTTGAAAAATTCATGCAATTTGGATCACCACTTGGCAAATCAGTAGAGAACCACTGATTCACACAATCGCATTAACTTGTCATACTTAAGATGGTGCTACAAGTACATGTAATTCCTGTAATTCTATGACTTTATATCACAATAGTTCCTTCCTCATAATAATTATGAATTTATTCTCCTTATTGTAGGACTTCACGCCTGTAGTGTTTGGTCTTTATTACTGCCATAAGTCGCAACTAATAGATAATACAAAGACCTAAAAGAAAAAAGGTTTTATTCTTCCCTTTCCATTTGGAAAACTTTATAACCCAGAGAACGCACAATAAATCGACGACAAAACCAAAGCGAAATTGTACTACTTGGTGGAAAAGGGGCAGTTGTGAGAAGTCCTACTTCCTCGCACTATGAAAATGTCCCTTTGGTCGCAAGGCGCCGACAGCGTGGTGTGAGCATTTGCATACACACTGCATCCTGACAGGAGCGCTGCCTTTATTCCGAGGCTGTCATTCCTGTTCTGGTGGCACTGGGCACAGACGCCCAGCACACAGCAGGAAGCTGAAAGCAATCACTGTTTGGAAGTAGCTCTTCCTTTGGGCAGTATTATCTGTGCACGTTTCATAATCCTGTAGTGGTCTCACCCGAAATGGACTACCAGCACTGCAAGGGTAGTAGTATGATTCCCCAATCAACAGGATCTACGCAGCACAACAGCAGCAAACGGTACGAAGCACAATGTAGCTCAGTGTGACAGCATGTTGACTTTGACTGCATGAGCACATTGTAATACCTTCATTCTTCACTCTTTTTATTAACTACATTCTAAAATGAAGTAAAACTGTTATGCATTTAAACTCAGATTATCAAAAAGAAGCTTAGAAACTGCAATGCACATGTACTGTATATGCATTTGTAAGGTTTTTTGTATCTTTGAAAACTCCTACACTCCAATATTTAATCTAAACAAACATTTACTTTTTCACTCTTAAAAATTAGTATTTACAGTAGTGGGAAAAAGTGTTTGCCCCCTTACTTATTTCTTTCTTTTTGCATGTTTGTCACACTTAAATGTTTCAGATCATCAAACACATTTAAATATTACTCCATGACAACACAACTGAACACCAAATGCAGTTATTAAATGAAACTTTTTATTATTAAGGGAGAACAAAAAAAATCCAAAGCTACATGGTCCTGTGTGGAAAAAGTGAATAGGGGCCCAACCTAATAACTGGTTGGGCCCCCCTTAGCATCAACAACTGCAATCAAGTGTTTGTGATAACTTGCAATGAGTCTCTTACAGCGCTGGGGAGGAATTTTGTCCCACTCATCTTTGCAGAATTGTTGTCATTCAGCCACATTGGAGGCTTTTCCAGCATTTAGCGCCTTTTTAAGGTCATGCCACAGCATCTCAATAGGATTCAGGTCCGGACTTGGACTAGTCTTCATTTTGTTTTTCTTCATCCATTCAGAGGTGGACTTGCTGGTGTGTTTTGGATCATTGTCCTGCTGAAGAACCCAAGTTGGTTTCAGCTTGAGGTCACCAACAGATGGCCGGACATTCTCCTTCAGGATTTTTTGGTAGACAGCAGAATTCATGGTTCCATTTATCACAGCAAGTCTTCCAAGTCCTCAAGCAGCAAAACATCACACTACCACCACCATATTTTACTGTTGGTTTGATGTTCTGCTTCTGAAATGCAGCCTTACTTTTATGCCAGATGTAATGGGACACACACCTTCCAAAAGTTCAACTTTTGTCTCATCAGACCACAGAGTATTTTCCCAAAGGTCTTGGGGATCATCAAGATTTTTTCTGGCAAAATGGAGACGAGCCTTAATGTTGTTTTTGTTCAGCAGTGGTTTTGGTCTTGGAACTCTGCCATGCAGGCCGTTTTTGCCCAGCGTCTTTGTTATGGTGGAGTCATGAACACTGACCTTAACTGAGGCAGTTCTTAAGATGTTGTTGTGGGGTCTTTTGTGCTTGGCTGTGCTTTTGGGGTAATTTTGGTTGGCCAGCCGCTCCTCCGCTGACTGTTCCATGTGTTCATCATTTGTGGATAATGTCTCTCACTGTGGTTCGCTGGAGTCCCAAAGCGTTACAAATGTCTTTATACCCTTTTCCAGACTGATAGTTCTCAATTAATCTCAGTTAAGTTATGTTTTAATGGGGGGGCAATCACTTTTTCCACACAGGACCATGTAGGTTTGGATTTGTTGTCTCCCTAAAAAATAAAAACTTTCATTTAAAAACTGCATTTTGTGTTCAGTCGTGTTGCCATTGACAAACATTTAAATTAAGTTGATGATCAGAAACATTTTAGTGTGACAAACATGCACTTTTTCACACCACGGTATATAATGTATATATACGTGTGTGTGTGTATTTACAGTATATATAAATGTATATACAGTACACATTCCTACTTAATACTGTATAGTATAATATTTACTATACAGTCAAACCTTGAAACCTCGGTGTTCGTATGATTCGGTTTCCGTTGAAGTCACCAAAATTTTGCCTTGTTTTTTGTACAATATTGCACGCAACAAACTAGTCCATTTGCCGTTGTACTATATTGCTCCGCAAAATCGGGTGCCCAAACAAAGCACCCTACACGGTGCTGAGTCGCTGTGCTTACATTTTTTATTGAGTGTGGCTGTTAAATAATGGCCAAAGTAAGTCATGAGTTCCTGCAGTTTGAAAAAGAAGGTAGCCTACTATAAAATGTTTTTTTTTGTTGATATTTTGGGCCGTCTGGAACATAATAATTGGAATTACATTATTTGCTACCTTTTTATACATTTCGATTTTGGTCTGAACTTTTGGAACGAATAACGAAAACCGAGGTACCACTGTAGTATAAAACACAGTGTATGGAATCGTGTAGTATACTCGCAATTTAAGACCTCCATCATTTGACACGTTGACAAATGCACTGATGCATATACATTGCATAAATGTTCAAGCTAATCATGGTCACTTTGGCTGTTTCCTCTCCTACAGCGACAACGATGAGAAGCCACTGAAAGGCAGCCAGCACTCTTTGAGCAGAGAGATCAAAGCGGGTGACAGCGGGGACAGCCTGGTGGACTACGCCGAGGAAGACGCTCACTTCAACGAGGATGGATCCTTTATAGGCGAGTATGCGGGCCGAAAGGAGAAGAGGGTGTCATCTGAGATCAAGGCCACCGCTCAGATCCCGGCGTGAGCAACACGCCTTCCATCCATCTTCCGCTGTGCACACCGGTTTCATTAAACCTGCTCAGAGGGACAAATGGAAGTGGACATAGACGTTAGCAATGCTGAGCACAAGCTTTGTGTCAAATGCAATGCGTCATTGCCAACAATACACTGCCGCTGCCATTTTATAAAGCCCTTGTTTGTTTGGTTACCTAATACGTACGTATGTACACTGTATATAAATATAGTGTATATTATTCTGGATGTGAAGAGTGTCTCCTTTTTTATCATTACTACAATAAAATGTAGAGGGCTTGGTTTTTGTAGTGATTGTTCACACTAAATGTTAAAAGTTCACCTCCTCATGGCAACATGCTGGCTGTTTTTTTCAATAATGGGGTGTCAAATGCTTGTTTGTTTTTTCAGAAGGGATCGGTCACTTACTTTTGGTATTCAGGACATATTGCTAAAATATGATGTACCGTGTCTGTCAAGGTTACTTATTAACTTATTTTACCAGCGATATTTACCTGACATATCATATTTCTGATTCTCTTCCAGATGCTACAATTAAAATGTTGTCATTATGTCACTCTCGGCGTATCAGCTGGTACTTTTTGTTGGCTTCCTAGAAAAGCCCAGTTTACATTCCTATACAGTGTCAAATGGTGGCTGTATAACAAAGGCACTGCTGTCACGAGTGTTTTTGTTTTGTTTTCTGAGCACATCGAGTTGGGCAACTCACTTTCATAATTCATCATGTGTCAAAATGGTAAAGCTTAAATATTTTGCTACCATTTATACATTTATATGTTTCCATTATGTTATCTGACATCAAACACAGCCATTGCATTGTTTTGTGAAAACTTTGCCATTGCATGTGCAGACAATTATTTGTGGTTTTTGATGTATTAAACTGCCTTTTCCGACATTGTTTTAATGACTTATCTGCCCGTTCACTCATCTTTGAGGCCTTTTTGTGCAAATGGCTTACATAATTCACACTCACCTGTGAACATTAAAGCAGACACGTAGCTACGTTTCCATTGCATGTTGAGATGATTAGCTGGTGGCTTTTGATTAAATAAATTGCCTTTTTCTACGTTGTTTAAATGACCAATCTGCCTGTTCACTCATCATAGAAATTCAATGTTCCTTCGATTAGGGTGACCATATTTTCATCACCGAAAACCAAGGCAATGAGATACTCAAAGATACTCAAAGATACCTGATAAGTTCAATAAATGTAAAATATGCCTCCTCTGTATGGATAGAACATTGTTGCGCTACCAGTCAAAAGTTTTAAAACACTCCAATTTTTCTAGTTGTTTATTGAAATTCAACTCGTTCAAGTCCAATGAATAGCTTGAATGGTACAAAGGTAGTGGTGAAGTGCCAGACGTAAAAAAAAAAAAGGTAAGGTTACCCAAAACGGAAAAATAATGTGTCTTTCAGAATGATACAAAAAGGACTGTTTTAGGGACAACAAAATGGGTCAACAATTCAAAGCTGTTCTGCAGAAATGGAGGTTGATCAGGCCTGGAGTACTTACTGCCTCCTCTGTCTGCATAAAAACAGCGTTCAGAACACGCTGTGGTACAACACCCCCGTGAACATCAGTTGAACAGCATTGCACTGGAGAAAGTCATTTGTTGCTACAAAATGGCAAGAAAAAGGGAAGTAGCAATCGAAGAGAAACAGACCATCTTAACACTTCAAAATGTAAGTTTTTCCTCCAAAGAAATTGGAGTGTTCAAAAACTTTTGACCGCTAGTGTACATCAGAAAATATAATATTTATAACCAAGAACACAAATTCCAGAGTGAGAACGTTCATTAAAAAAACGCCACAAAATTGGATCCAAAAACGAAACAACACAAGTACCTGAGGTCAAATGCGTACATTTGGAACGTAACCAAACTGGGATAAACTGGGATAAACTGAACTGCCATTGTCCTCAATTTTTACCTTCAACTCTGCAAGCATCAGAGGATTAAGTCTTAAATCTTAACTTTTCTTTGGATTTGTGTGTCTTTTTGGCAACCAAATTCCATCCATCCATTTTCTGTACCGCTTGTCCTCACCAGGGTCGTGGGTATGCAACGGCCTATCTCAGCTGTCTTCGCTCGAGAAGTCAGGGTACATCCTGGACTGGTTGAGAATTAGCTTTTTTTCCAACTATAAGACGCACTTTATGTCGTGTTTGGCTGGTCCTGTGACTTCTACTCCCGAGTGACTTCTTTATGGTTTTTTCACACTGCCACCCACGAGAAGGTGCTGTAGGCTTCTGTGCCAGTCTCTGCTGCACCTAGCCCTAATAATAGAGCTCGCATGTCCATGAAACAAGCAAGATCAACTCAAGCAACGCTCGTCCACAAAGTATAAGAACATAAGCGAAAAACTAACAAAAAGTCACCGAAAAGATCAAACAGATAACAAATGGTAGACAAGAACATTAACATTCAGCAGGAAAACGGGCTGATGAACCAAGGAAAGGCCGATCAGAGAAACCGGAGGAAGACTGAAAGGTTATCAGTATGTTGCACAGCCACAACGCTTAAAAGCTCCACTAATCACCGATGATCAAACTGTGTGCCTCATTACTCCACCCAGCACCAGAAACCACGCAGTCGAGAGGGCAGAAACACAAAGACCAGCGAGTGAGCGGCACTGGAGTACTGGAGCCAAAACATAAACAAACACAAATGCCAGACGATGACAGTGCATGCACATACCCCCCCCCCCCCCCCCCCCCCCACACACACACACACACACACACACACACGCACACACCTTCCTTCATCAATGAAACAATGTAATGCTTTGGGTCAGAAGCAAAAATGTGTCATTTCATTCAAATAGTTATTTTATTATCACTTGTGGTTCAAGAATTTCCGCAAAATAGGATTCCTTATTTAGTAATCAAATATTTTCACAGTTGTTTCATAGAAAATAGAGTTTTTAATGTTATTAGAGCCCTCTAGACATGAAATAATACCCCTATAGTGTTCTTTACACTTGTATTGCCCAGTATAGTAGATATGATCAGACCAAATAAGCCATTTAAAAAATGCAATACATGTGTTCTGTGTGGAGGAGTGGAAGTGACGTCGGGGGTTTAGAGTTTAATTTTATCTGCATTACATCCACAACAGTAGCCTGTGTTATTATTATTAATAATGAAGGAGCATGATTTATTAATCAACATATTTTTGAGAAAGCGTGACAGAGTAAAGCCGCAAAATATGAATGGCGATGTGTTGAGGGACGACTGTTATACCAAGTATGAAATGAATGAATGATCTCATCTTGAAGGGGACCATGGACAAATATGCCAAAGATGAAATTCAGAAAGAACGTAGTGTGTAAATGATATCATACATTTTTAGTGAAAAGGTAGGCAGTAGAATACAGAACCCGATTTTATCACGGAAATCCCACTATTCATTGAACACACAATTTCCCTCACGACTGGAAGATATAGTATATATAGTATAGGTATTCAACTTGATAACTCAGTATAACCAGCCTTTCACAAACTGCACCTTATCATTCTATCACAATACCCTATTACAATGACAAAGGTTTAAACATGTTTTATTATGTGGCCATCATTGTGATGAAAGGCACTTTCCAAGCACGGACGTTTATTGAGGGGTGGCTAGAGGGGAGGCTGGGTCACTGACTGAAAGAGAAAAGTTGACTTATCAGAGCAGAAGTGAAATGGGAGAACCATTTTCAAACCAAGCACTCCAACTACAGTATATTTTGTTAAAATATGAGCTGGGAGGACTCGAGTCACTCGAGTGAGAGGTGTGGACTCACAATTTTGATGGCTTTGAACTTGACTGGACAATATCATCAAAGACTTGCAACATTCATCAAATACGTGGGACTTGAATCGAACATTACTCTGATGACTTGAAAGTAGTGGGTGCTCCAATTTTAAGTCGTAAATGGACGTCAGTGCTTTTGATAGTGTTTAGGCCAACAGAGAAGGCTTTGCTGGCCCTGACCGCTCGCCACTGAATGAGTGATAACAGGTTCATGCGATTTTCTAGTTCCATTAATAAAGTGAGACACCAAGCTACAAAACATTCAGCAAATCAGTACAAAGCCACTCGCTGGTCTTATCATATCTACAGTATATTGTACATTTGACGTAGAAATTAAAATGGTGGATAGTAGCAGACCATTTGATTTAGATGAGTAATAAAAACTCACATTTTCTAGTGACATTGAAGCCTTAATTCATTTGTAGAACTGCTCAGATTAGGTGCCAGCTGCCATGGGCCTGTGACTCTTTCAAAATGTTTAAGAATCTGGGACGTGTGACGTACTTATCTCAACATGTCACACTGCAAATAAATTGGTCCCAGAAGTCTTTGGAGCTGTCAGCAAGTCACTTTGTATGAGGGCTTCATTCATCACTTTTTTTTCCCAAAAGTTGCTGTTCACAGGAAAAAAGTAGCAGAAATGAAATGTGGGAGTTTTTGTAGATCTTTGGCTTGATGCATATTCCAGTGGCAGTGAACCTTTGAAGAAAAAAACAGTGAAGTGTTTGCCGTTCATTGGCTCTAACATTGTTCAATGCAATAAGCCCTATCTGCATACACAGCCAAGATTTAAGGTGTCATAGGCAGGTGTCTTCATTGTACTCATGTCAAATACTCACCCATGGAACATTCAGCAGCTCAGGGTTTCATGTGCCTTGCTCAAGGGAAAATGCAGTCATTTTCACAGTGGGCTGCTCCACACACAGAAGCCCAAGTCCAAGCAAAGACTGAAGGCAGAACCCTCTTCTGTGAGGACACTCACATACCGATATCTTTCGATGGAAACGTATGTAAGTGTACGTACGATTCAAGCATTTACATGGCATTTAATATAACCTTCTGCTTGAGAAGCAGTAAATCATCTGGGCCCCACGCTTGATGATGTGTATTCCAAACTGTCTGGCAACACCTCTCTTTCTTTCTGGGAATGTGATAATTTACTGGAGACGTGTGAGGAGCCTGGAGTGAATGAATATGCTGAGAATATTTCAATCCAAACTTTGATGCAAGCAGTGTAGACTAGTGTTGGAGCTGTACATAAATTAACAAGCAATATAATTATCACTTATATATCTTAGTAGTATTAAAGTGTGTTGCCCTTTAGAAATGTTTGTTTTAGGAATGCTGCTGTGACCCTGCAACAGAGAAGGTGGCGACTCATGGCGCCCCCGTGTCTGTTGACGCCGAGGCTGCAGTCGATGCAAACGATGTCCTTCAAGGCTATGCTGAAATGTGCTTCATACCACACATGTATTCAAGATAACCACCACAGAGACACACACATAGACAAAACAAAGACAGTTGTGCAGCTGCTTGCTTCCCCTCGCCCTTAGAGTTGCACAACCACGTAGATAGGGAATACCCAAATAAAAAAGAGGAAGCACGGGGAGCGTATCCAGAGCGGTTTGGGAAGGCAACTCTGGTGCGTCCCTTCCGTTCTCCTCGCGAGTAAAAAGATACGCTTGTTGTCTTGTCTCTTCTGTAGTTTTGCTGTGTTTTACAAGTGTCACAGGAGTTTGAACCTGACAACTAGAGTTGCCAAAACGTGATGGGATTTCTTGTTTGGAGAAAAACTGTCTCGCGAGAACAGGGTAGCCAGAAGCCAATCAGACTGTGAACTATGGAACTGCTACTATTAATGATAATAAATATCACATGGAAGTGGAAGTGTGCTTGGCATCATTGGAACCATGCATTCAGTGCTTTACAGACACCTACCTTGGTGTTCCCAGTGTCAGTGAGCAGCTGTGGCGTGTGTTAATATCCAAGCAGAAGCTGTAGGAATTCTACATTTGCTCAGAGTTACGTAATATTTATCAAATCAAAACACGTAGATGTAAATGACTTGTCCTTAACCACCGTTATCATTAATCACCAACGATACTCTGTATATACTAGGGATGTCCGATATTGGCTTTTTTGCCGATAACCGATATTGTCCAACTATCTATTTCCGATACCGATATCAGCCAATACCGATATGTGTAACATGACATATCTCCTGTGGTTGTAAAGCCAGTGGATACAGCATCAGCAATTAGCTTCTCAACATGGCTGTAAACAACATAGTAAAACATCTGAGAAATACTTGCCATTAGGCTTAGGCTGCGACGTTTGTTTTAGAAGTCAGTAGAGTAGCCATTTACATTTATTTGATCATCAAAAAGTTCAGGGAAGAAAATCAAGTGTCATAATTTTCTGGTAGGCCTTCGTTGGGGTGGCCAAGGCGAGACCATCACTCACATAGGGGTGGCAATAAGGTGATACCTGAAATGTGGGGGGGCCACGGCCACCACTGTGCAGCAGCATGCTGTGTTTATTGGTTTCTACGTCACGCTACAAATTGCTTGTACACAGTAATTCCGGGCCAAAATTAAATTATTTCAGATTTGAATGAAATTTCATCTGCAGATAGATGTTATAGTGAATTCATATCCTGCATACCTTTTATCTTGTCTTCAAGCTCCAATCCATGAGTTTGCAAGGCTTAAAGTTGGACTTAGCATTCGAAGCCATGGTATGACTAGAGGTGGTCCAACACTCAGTGAAAATCCGATGCGAAATTGAAGAGGAAAAGTAATCTACCTAACAAACATGTATATGAATGAAATACAGCCGACATCACATGAAAAGGCAACATTTTCACGGACGCCCCCAAGGACTCTCCTAATCGAGCGCGGAGACACAGCATCAGATTTTACCGTCGCTTACTTCCGGGAATTGTTACATTCCGACTGAGGATAGACGGCATATCTACAAAATGGATGGATGGAAGGAGCAATCCAGTTTTCTACTAGTCACCCGCGTTTGTTTACACGCTTGAGAGGTGGTTCGATGAGGTCATCTTTTGCGCGCCCATAGTTACAGGGTGCTGGAAATGTGAAGTTCTCTTGGAGAGTAATAAGGTATCTATCTATCTATGTATGTATGTCGTGGAATTACGAACATGAGGAGCTTGCCGACTTCAGGGCAGTCAAAGCATACATTTACCACTCGCGAATGGCCCCTATTGAGCAATAAGGTCGAGGAATCCATACCCGTACCCACTCGGACAGAGACAAGCACGTTTGAGGAACGGGAGCGTGGGGCCAGAGCGCGTGCTTTGCGTGCAAGGGGTAGAGAGATCGATACTCGCATTCTCCAAGAAACTTAATCTTATGCACCTCAATTTCAGATCATGGGGTACCATAGGGTAGAGAAATCCATACCTTCATTCTCAGCATTTCATATTTGCTGGCCTTTTCTTTTGAAAAAAACATAGTCTGAAACTCAGGTCAAGCATGATCACATACTTCCAGAAGGATCAAGGCTCCAGAAATTGAACATTTTCGTGTTAAGACTGTGCAGTGTCTGGGAGGTTTAGTATATAGCAGCAGATCAATGCCTGCATTCTCCAAATTTGTGTCCGTGGAAGGATCAAAGACACCTGAAATTGTCAATGTGCATGCAGGCATGTGGTCCAGGGGATCTTAGCTCAAATGGCCGAGTGCTCACTTAGCACGTGACAGGTGGAGGACGCAATGCCCTCCAAATAGTTTTCTTCTTCTTGAAAAATTGCAGTATTTGGTTAACCTGACAGTCACACTTTGATATTCTGATGCATGTTTGTCAACCTCGTATCAGGAGATGCCATCTCACATCCTTCTTGATACCCACATTCAGATATCGAGGAGTTTGGAAGCAATAAAGCTCAATGAGGGTGGGATTCAAACCCACGCATGTAGAACACAATGGATTAGCAGTCCATCGCCTTAACCTCTCGGCCACCTCATCCTGGTCACAGACACACAGAGTCCCATATCAGACCTCAAACCCGGTGAATCATTTCAACGCACACACACACACACACACACACACACACACACACACACACACACACACACACACACACACACACACACATACAATAAGAGTGACATACAAGGTGGTCACACACATGATGGAAACAGTTAGGTAAATTTTAAAAGTCCAAGTCAACACAACAAACAGCGAAGAGATAGCGGGATAATTCATAATTAACTCTGATCAAAAGCTACCTCAACTTAGTCCCTCTCCAGCGCGCTGGTATTGTTTGTGTCCACGACACACTCTTCTGTAAAAACTTCTCTGGAATAAATTATGAAACGACTATTCATTCTAGAGTCTTCATTTATAGCCGATAGAATAAAATAATCTGGGTGGACTGGCCTGGTCGAAAAATAAGGTCCCGACACCTTTCCTTCTGGCAAAAGCAGGGTCAAAGTCAGTCGCCAGAAACTACAAGTTTTAATGCTTGTTATGTTACAGGAGATACATCTGTCAGGGGGAATTTGCTCAAATGGTAGAGCGCTCTTAGCATGCTAGAGGTAGTAGGGTCGATACCTGCTTTCGCCAAGAAACGTCATGCTACGCACCAGAATTTCAGACCATGCTTTGTTCAAGAGGAAAAGCCAGCAAACATGAAATGTGGACATTGCGGTTATCAGTCCCTTTAACACACACGAATACCCCATATTGGGAAATAGGGTAGAGAAATCCATACCTGCATTTTCAGTGTTTCATGTTTGCTGAAAAGCATGGTCTGAAATTCAGGTCAAGCATGATTGCTTACTTCCAGAAGGATCAAAGGCTCCAGAAATTGAACATTTTTGTGTTAAGACTGCACAGGGTCTGGGAGGTTTAGTACATAGCAGCAGATATGTGGTGCAGGTAGAATAGCTTAAATGGTAGAAAGATCAGTGCGCGTGTTCTCCAAATTCTATGTCCGTGAAAGGATCAAAGACTTCAGAAATTGCCTATGTGCATGCAAACATTTGGTGCAGGGGATGTTAGCTCAAATGGTAGCGTGCTCACTTAGCATGTGACAGATTGAGGAATCAATACCCTCCAAATAGTATTTTCCTCTTGAAAAAATACAGTATTCAGTTAACCAGACGGTCACATGTTGTTATTCTGGTCTGAGGTAGCAGGATCAATGCCTGCATTCTGCAAAGTTCATGTTATGGCTTTTTCCTGTCAACAAAAGGCTTCCTCGGTTTGGAAAATGGGTATTTTCGTTGCGTATTGGCTTCTTCTTTGGTTCCTTGCATGGTGATGACTCTTCCTGAAAACACACAAGCGTGTGTGGATGACTAATTGAATTCCAAGCACATTTACTTTGCTTTAATTTTCAAACATGCGGAAAGTCCCTTTCCTCATGATCAGTATCAGTGAAATATGTTGGACTTTGGTTGTGTCAATTCAACAGATGGGATAATTGGCAACTCACATTCTGACAGAGACAAGCACGTTTGAAGAATGGCAAGGTAACGGCAGCTCAGCTGGCCAATGGTCCTTGACACCTGGCCATGTGGTCTACATTTCATGTCCTGGGAGGCTTTTTCTCTTGTAAAAAGCAGGCATTGGGAATTAGCGCAAATGGTAGAGCGATTGCTTAGCCTGCAAGAGCTAGCAGGCTCAACACCTGCATTCTCCAAGAAATGTCATTTTATGCACCTGAATTTAAGGTCATGCTTTTTTCAAGAAGAAAGGCCAGGTCGATCTCAAAATGGTAGAGCGCTGACTTAGCATGCGAGAGGTACCTCATCAGGGTCACGGGTATACAAGAGTCAGTTGGTCGATGATGAAATTAATTAAATGACACAACACAATGAAGATCATAATTGTTTTCTTTTTCATTCAAATTTCAGTTCTTCCTTAGAATGGAACCCAACTGCACTGTCACAAAAACACATTTCTACACATCATTCATGCATAATATTTATGTATTAACAATATATAATTATATACAGTACACAATTGCCTAATTGTCTTCAAATCATTATTTAATTAAGTGCTTGTGAAAGGGGTGTATTGAGCAGATAATCACTGCCTGGAGGTTCCATGAAATTAGGTTAATTAGCAGTGTTTCCCAACATTTTTTTAGCTAAGGCACATATTTTGCAACAGAAAAACCTCATGTCACACCACCAAGCATTACGTGACTTATTCTGTTGCATGAATGGCAAAAGGCGGATACAAAGGTTAATTACGGAATGTGCTGTACCTTCTGCCATCTTGTGGAAAAGCATGGATAAATGAACAAAGATACATTATTTGTCTGAAATAATAGATAACTTTCGGACCGCACTTTTTCTAGTTTAGATTTGATCATTTCCCAAGCACTCGTGATGACACTGATGTGTCACGGCACAGTGGTTAGGAATAACTGAATTGGTGCACTACTGGAAAGTCTTAGAAAGAAAAGTCAAGATATAAACTTTGGACCCGAGAAAGAGCTACAGATACAGTATCTATGAAATTCAACCACAAGCAGAGCGTCATTTGTTTCGCATCGTAAAAAGACACTGCAGAAGTATTTTTCTACATTTTTGTTGCTTAGCTCTCACTTTCACACAAACTTAACTTTCACTTTCCGGGCACACAATATTAGGTTTCACTTTTCTAGAGGGGTGTTGCAATTGCTACATATACTCTGTGTACTTTCATTCTTCAGCACTGTAATCAAATATGTTGCTCCTATTTTCAATACAATTTGAAGAAAACCTTATAAATCGTATGATCATTTACTACTTCTCCCATAGCAACACGCTCTAAAGAACCAGGAAGAAAGGCTAAAGAAAAGAAATAGCCATTACAATACCAAAATTTAAAATGTCTGGCACAAAACAGCTACTGTAACGGTGGTCAATAGGTATGTCTGATATCGGGCCAATATTGGCATAAAAATAGGTAGATATCAGTATCTGTTTTTCCCCAATAACGAAAACCTATTTTAAAAACTGCTGTATAGATGGACATTTTAATGTTCACATGCCCAGGATGACACCACCGTTAGTTCACACACAGTGCAAGCTAGCCTGCTTTGCGCCTTCCACAGGCTCTCATGTACTTTTGTCTGCTAGCTCCACGTTAGCATCTGGGACCTACTTTGTCAGCTCGTCGATCTTGTTCGGTAGTGAATTCACGTTTCCCATGATAATAGAAGGTACCACAGGCTTGAATCTCCACTTCCTTGCTCTGCTGCCTCGATGCGGCTTCTTTCCTCAATGGGTAAACAGGGAATCACACCGAAGCGGGACCTCGCTGTCATGGTAAGTAAAAACGTGCTTGAATAAACAAATCTCAAGGTGGGCGTGTCCATATCCAAATCATAGAATATATTACTTGAAAGATGATAATAGCAGGAAAACAAACAGAGCTGCTTGAAGGGCAGCCACCGTGGCGGCGGCGGTTAAAAAAAAAATCAATCTAGGTTTAAAAAAAAAAAAAAGAGTATCTATCTATGTTACACATGTTGGTATTGGTTGATATTGGATTCAGAAATTGAGAGTTGGACAATATCGGCATATCGGATATGGCAAAAAAGCCAATATCGGACATCCCTAGAGATCAAAGAAGTCAAGTCAAATAGGCGCATGCTTTTTACATGTGTGATCTTTATACTTAATATTTCAAATTGAAGTCACATAAAAGTCAAGCAATTCCAAAACCATGACCCTGAAAAAATGTGGAACCCTAGCTATGAAATGTGTTCACATTGTATTTTCAAATAAAACCTTTTTAAGTGGTTAAAACAATGGTTAAAAACAGACTTCATTTATGAGCCTGCAAGGTGCCAACCCATGGTGAATTCTCACTTTGCAATTGTGTGACCCTCATCAATGATGTCTGACTGCTCCACAGGCCGTCATTTTCTCTTCACCCCCTGCTCTGTTTAGAGGCCGTGGTCTGACATGCATGTAGCCTCTGGACTGTGACAGCAGGAGCAGTGGACTACTCAGCAATGTGGGGAATTAATGAGACATGCATGGGTAATGTGATTACAAAGCTGCACAAGACAAAACAACAAAGCAACCAGGTGCACTTCCAGCATCACAACCACGAAGGAGAGCAGGGATGTTCTGCAGCCATGTGATTCTAGCTAACACTCATTAAGCGTGGATGAAGACTTGACAGTGGTGTGATTTCATGAGTGATGTCTGGGCCGCCCTCATTTAACATGACAACCGGTCAAAGAAAGACATCTGCAGAATTCTCTCCTGCGAGTTTGCATTGAGAAAACAAAGTCAGGAGATATTTGCATGTAAACTGTCAATCCAATCGGGGAAAAACATGTCGAGCACTGTACTGAGCGACACGCTTGTATGACAAATTACTTTGTGTTGAGGCAAAGGCCTTGACCTTTACATTATACAACATCAGTTCATTAATAATGCATCCGGCAACACTTTGCTGGCTGCCATTACTAGGTTTCACATTGTGTGAGTGGAAAAACAACAGCTCATTCTTTTGCTTTTCCTTGCCAGCTTTGCCTGTCAACCAGACTTTAAGGGCTCGTTTAAAAATTAATGAGCAGTGCTTACGCTGTAAATAACTGCTGATAATGCACCCTGGGTTATTTGAAATGTAAAAC
The DNA here is from genome assembly GCF_027744805.1 of Dunckerocampus dactyliophorus. Classification (NCBI taxonomy): domain Eukaryota; kingdom Metazoa; phylum Chordata; class Actinopteri; order Syngnathiformes; family Syngnathidae; genus Dunckerocampus; species Dunckerocampus dactyliophorus. Next base: position 1,256,924 of record NC_072826.1, read on the forward strand.
ATTGTCATACTTTGATTATCTGTGTTTCTGCCTGGAGCAGGGAGCCGAGCACGGAGGCATCGTTCCATACGAAGTGGTTGCCAGATGATTTTAGTTTTAGGCTTACTGTTGTTTTCTTGAATTGAGAAGCTGTTGCATAAATGCAGTATTAGACGAATGTACCGTATTTTCATTTTCCTGAAAATGACAATTACATTCTCAGTCATTCAGCATCAACCCATCTTGTATTTCCATCACTAAAAAAAAGGCTGCTTGAGTTGAAGCTAAAACCTTCATGTGGAGACCAGCCACATCTCATCTCTCCGTGTGCCTGTCCTCATTAGTTTTGTTCTGGATGTTCCCTTAAACAAGTCCAAACTTGTGTAATTTGTGTCTAGCTACCAATACCGTGTGCCAGCTCAGGGAATAATTCATTTTTCTATGATTTGGATTCCTACTGCACAAGTCCCACGGTCAGCCTGGCTGTATATCGGACCAAGAGTCTATTTCTTGCCTCATATCAATTTTTCATACTCAGCCATTTGTCCTTTGGGAGGTGTCATCACAGCACTGGATACTGTGTTTTCACCTGTCCTCATGACATTCCTCTGACATTTCCTCAACGACAAGTGACATCAGGGAAAGATGTTGCAGTCTTTCTTTGGACCAAACGAAAAGACTACATTCTACTTTTATGTGGCTGACTGCATGGAGTGTGTCCACCAAAGCAATGTTTTATTTCCATCCAAACATGACTTGCATATCGACCAGACATTACATTTATGCAGTCATTGTGTTCTTAGTATTGAGTGTTTTTATGCATGCTAAATGCATTTACAATACTGAAAGCAACACATTTTTCCGATGTCCTCTGTGGTGGAAATGAGGACTTACTACAACTACTTTTTCATATAAAACGATGAAAGCAAAAAAATTCCAAATCCATGCGTGTAATAGAGGTCAAACGATAAAGAAAATTCACTGATTGGTTTGTTTGGTGTCACAGTCAAAAAAATAAACGTCCATGCCTTTTTTAACTTGTATTTTATTAAAACAACATTTCAACCATAGACCCATCCATCCTTCCATCCATCTACTTCCTTAGGCAGCAGCCGAAGCAGGGAAGACCAGACTTCCCTCTCCCCAGCTACTTCGTCCAGCTCCTCTCGGCGGATCCCGAGGCCTTCCCTGGCCAGTTGAGAGACATAGTCTCTCCAACGTGTCCTGGGTCTTCCCCAAGGCCTCCTACAGGTTGGACATGCCCTGAACACCTACCCGGGGAGGCATGCGGGAGGCATCCTGACCAGGTGCCCCAGCAACCTCATCTGGGTCCTCTCAATGCAGAGGAACAGCCGTTCTACTCCGAGATTCTCCCGGATGACAGTGCTTCTCACCTTACCTCTAAGGGAGAGAGCCCAGCCACCCTACGGAGAAAACTCATTTCGGTCGCTTGTGCCCACGATCTTGTCCTTTCCATCACTACCCAAAGCTCATGACCATAGGTGAGGGTAGGAACGTAGATCGACCACTAAATTGAGAGCTTTGCCTTTTGTACACAGACCATAGACCCATATAAAACAAAAAGAGCAAAAATAGTAAAATATATAAGAAATGATAAATTGAATAATCCAAAATTCAAGATTGTTATACAAAACAGTTCTGCTCATAGATTCACTAGTACAGGTTGTCCCAAAAGATGTCACATCATTTTAAAAGCAGTTATCTTGAAAACGACTAAGTATAGCTCAATGAAATGGAACATTTTCAGCGTTGAACATCAGAGGTTTATTATGGGACCGATTTCATGAGTGTTCAATATGTGCACTGCCTGTGACACAGCTGCAGTCTGGGGTGACTGAGTGCGAGCATATTCTAATATGCAAAATGTGTGTAATGGAGGATAAAAAATAGTCATATATTCTAAATCACACCAAAAATTGATTTCTAACCATGCCAAATGATTAGTCCTACCCTAAAAGCATTTTGCAAGCACATTCTTTCCAATTTGATCTTTTCTTGGATGGACTTTTATTGAATTGGGGACCTGACTTACAGACGTTTGCTACCAAAGCCAAACGATATCGTTGGTCATGCTGTGTGGTAAAAAAGTAAATCCAGCAATACTTTGGTTGCATTATTTGGAATGCTTTGAAGAACAATTTTCATAACAATATTCAATTTCATAAATTCATGTGTGTAACAAAAGATTATTATTATTACGAAAAAAGGATCAGTACCGGATCAGATTGGATCGGAAAGACTATAAAAAATTCAGATCGGATGGGAAGGCAAAAAATGTGGATCGGGACATCCCGAGTTAGCATCATTAATCCCTTCCAGAAGGTCTGACCCTCGCAGAAACATACTCCAACCATTTTAATTGTTCCCATAACAAAAAATGTGAAATCCAATTAATCCATTCCTGAATGTGAAAATTGTTAACACAAAACACGTATTTATAGTCTTACGATTATCGTTTCACAAGCAGAAAACGATTCAAAATGCATATAAATACATATCAATCATGAATGAAAGGGATAAATGAACATTTAAGGTTCCTTTTACCTTCAATGAAGACGTGATTGTTGCCAAATACACGATCAGCCAGATCAACACGGACGCCGCCTTTGTGTTATTTCTTGAATTCTGTAGCGTTTCTCACCTCAATCGCTGCTTTTCTTCTGCAAAATAACCCTCAATGGAGCCAAAGAAATAAAGCCACTGGAGATGTCCCGTGGCGGTCCCAAGTGGGATAAATGGGTGGGTTGCTTCAGGAAGGGCATCCGGCGTAAAACGAAACCAAATCAAATCATGCGATTGATTGGCGACCCTGTTAGGTTTTCTTGAATTTGGAAAGAAGACCCAAGAGTCAAGTCATACATTTCACAACAGATTATAAATCTAACACATGGAATGTGTTCCCAGCTGGGGTGTCCGTCCATTCTCATCAATGGATGATCCTGGAAGAGCAAAGACTCCACACAGTCTTTTGTATGCCTGTCCAGGCAAGATATACCTATCGTACTCTCTCCGCAATGTTTGCCACGCCCTCTTCTTCTTCTTCCTGCTGGAAACAATCCCATATACTGTACGGCAAATGTTCTCGTTGACATGATTGCTGTGCTATCAGCATCTTCGTGTTGCCACGTGTGAGCATTTAATTAAAGTGTCGGCCTTGGGTGCCTGTTATCATGGCATGCCTTCCAGGCCTGTGTATGCTTCGTGTGCTGTAATGTGCTGTGTGTGTTCATCTTAGCAGCCGCAGTGTATCATCACTGTGAACTCAAACAGTACAGAGTATCAGAAATTAACAGAAAAACAAATAAAATTCCATTCCGTCCACAGGTACCAGTGAATACACCATGGCCATATTTGACTATTTACACCAACATGACACGTTTCTGTGGCAACTAATTATAAACCTTCGTCTCCCACCCAAATGTGGTTTGGAAAAAGCAGTGAAGCGTGTTCCAGATGGTCATACCCTTTAGAAGTGTCTCTCTTTCTGGTAATTGAACGGGTTGGTTTGTACTCCCTTGGCTCAGACCTGGGATCAGTCCAAGCGGCTGCTGTTTATGAGCCACGCTGTTCCCTTCTCGGTTATCCTGGATTCTCTGACTTGGCGTATACCTTGCTTCTATTTTCTCAGCTCCCGTTACAGCATGCGATCAGATGGGGGGAATTTGGCAGCAGGTTGCCCCAATGAAGCAGGCAGCACCAGCCTGTCCCACGCACACTCCTGACAAGCTAATTGTGCCACTACACTGTTTCAAGGCTTAATCATTCAGTTGAAAAACACCCGAACTATATACTTATTTTAGGAAACTTAAAATTCCTGGCAGTGAAGTGGATGAGGGATTTGCATTCAAAGAAAGTTTGGGGTTTGATTCTCATCCTGGCTTTTCTGTGTGCAATTTTAGATGTTCTCCCAGTGAGTATTTGGTCTTGTCATTTGGACAACAAATCCCTACTTATGGTAAATAAAGTAAATAAATCTAAAATAAGATTAATCAAAAATTAGCCAGTCAGAAGTTGTGGAGTATTGAGAAACCACTCAAAGACACATCAGATTATCTCTGAACTTAAGTAAAACTAAAATAATGTTATTTGGTAATAGCAGAAGGGATACGTACGACCAAATACAAATTAACGGAGTGAATATTGAAAAAGTGGAAGAATATAAATTCCTTGGGGTTGTAATAGATGAAAACATGAGTTGGAAATCTCATATTAAAAATATACAACAAAAGGTGGCGAGAAATATCTCTATATTGAATAAAGCAAAATATGTTCTTGACCAAAAATCACTCCACACTCTGTACTGTTCCTTAGTATTAGCATATTTAATGTATTGTGTGGAGATATGGGAAATAATTACAAAAGCAATCTTCACTCACTCACTGTACTGCAAAAAAGATGGTGAGGATCATTCATGATACCAAGTATAGACAACATACACACCTTTATTTTTAATATCACATATTAGTGATGATCATTCATAATACCAAGTATAGACAACATACACACCTTTATTTTTAATATCACATATTAGTGATGATCATTCATAATACCAAGTATAGACAACATACACACCTTTATTTTTAATATCACATATTAGTGATGATCATTCATGATACCAAGTATAGACAACATACACACCTTTATTTTTAATATCACATATTAGTGATGATCATTCATAATACCAAGTATAGACAACATACAAACCTTCTATTTTTAAAATCACACATATTAAAATTTGCAAATTTAGTAAACTTACAAACCGCTAGAATAATGTATAAAGTTATTAACTCGTAACCTCAAACAACTCAACTCATAACTCAAACCTCATACAGTATTTCTCAATCAGAGAAGAGAAATATGATCTTAGAGGATAATTAAACCTAAAACATTTATATGTGAGAACTACGCTGAAAAGCCACAGCATTTCCGTGTGTGGAATTAAAAGATGGAAGGGATTGAGTAAGGAAGTCAAACAAAGTCCAGAGATGAGCACATTCATAAACAATACAAGCAGTTGATGTTTGCTAAATACAAGCAGAAGAGTCTTGATTGTTCTGTCAGGTTTGTTATTTTATTTTATTTATTTTTTCTTTTTTTCTTTTTTTTATTATTTTTCTTAGTTTTGTTTAAAAAAAAAAGAAAAAAGCTTTGTTCTTTTTCATTTATTTATTTAGTATTGTCATTATTATTATTATTATTAATGTATATGTGTGTATATATATATATATATATATATATATATATATATATATATATATATATATATATAATTTTTTTTCTTTTTCTTTTTGTGGGGGGAGGGCGTGTCTTACTGTTATCTATTATGTATTATTATCCTGACTATCACAGAAAACATGACATGGAATGCAGGAAGTGAACTACATGTACTGTACTGGGGGGTAGGATTAAATAAGCTTTGCTTCTTCCTACTCCTTTTGGACATGTGGAACTGTGAAAAAAAAAAAGATTCATGAGATGTATTCCATTGGAACCTTCATGTTCAAATAAACTAAACCAAACCAAACCAAACCAAACCAGTTGGAGGGAGAAAGGTTTAAAACACCAACAAATGACTTGACATTACCAGAAGTTACTCCTTATTTGGACATCCTTCCATTGGCAGATCCCGAGCCTAAGCAAGGGTTACACTTCACACTTACGGAATTTAGCAAAACATGTCATGAAAGAACAACTGACATACAACCTCAGCTCAAGTTCACCATTTCTTTAGTGCGATTGAAGTTGATAGAAAGGTTCATTCTACAGTATAATTTCTCCATTTTGGGGGTCCCAAAACCCCCAAACAAATGAAAATATCCTATGTTTATATCCTGCTACAATAAAGTAAGGGTTTCAGGATTGAATATTTTAAAGTGTCAAAGCAGACATAAAAACAGGGGAAACCAATGGCTGAAAAGCTCGGTTGAAGAGTGTAGGCAAAGTAAATTTATCCATCTGTGGTGCTCATTTATACATGGTAAACACTCATTATTTTAATCGATAATATTGCATTTTCTGTGTAAAGATTAGCGTTTTATTATAGGTAAGACACATCTGTGTGTCACACACTTTGTCAGTGAAAGTGACATCACGTGTGATGCGGTGGATACATGCTGTTATTTCTTTTTCAAAGTCATGGTCTTATTAGCATAGCTGGACAAATTTGACATTATTATAGTTCAGTTGTGTAAAAGTAAAGCTACTCCTTGCAAATATTATTTTAATACAAGTGAATTAAGCTTGGCCGCATGGTGGCCGAGTGGTTAGCACGTTGGCCACACAGTCAGGAGATCAGGAAGACCTGGCTTCAAACCATTCCAAAAACATGCATGTTAGGTTAATTGGCGACTCTAAATTGTCCATGGGTGTGAATGTGAGTGTGAATGGTTGTTTGTCTATATGTGCCTTGCCATTGGCTGCCAACCAGTCCAGGGTGTACTCCGCCTCTCGCCCAAAGTCAGCTGGGTTAGGCTCCAGCATACCCCCGCGACCCTAATGAGGATAAGCAGCAAAGAAAATGGAGGGATGGATAAATTAAGCTTAGTCAAAATATTAAAGTATTTGCTAAAAAAACACACTTCAAAATATATCCAACATAAAAGAATACACCGATGCAGATGTTTGTTTGTTTTATTTTCCAAGCTTTCGCTGTTTGAGGTTTGAGGAAGTCATCCCAACCTCACGCTTTGTCTTGCAGGCAGCTGCAGTTAGACGGAATATGTTTGCTTCTGACACACTGCACTTTCTTTCTCTCCAAAAAAACCACAGAAAATGAATATCTTCAGTTAAATAGGCCCTACAATCGCTTATATTGACATTTACGGATAAACAACTTATTTGCTAGCTTATTTATATACATAGATTTATACTCACAAAAGAAATACCCCACCCTTCTGTGAAAGGAATACCGGTAATATCAAATAGATCATCAGAAAGTCAATTTCATCACAACAGTTGACATTTTTTTAAGCCAATCATTTAAAAAATAGCAGTTTCATTGCAGCTATCATCTTGTCATTTTATTTCAGACATTGACTGAAAAGACCACTTGATGTTTGTGTGGAAGTGTGTGGATATGTTGGTTTATCTTAGCGTTTATTGGGGAAAACACTTTGTGCTACGATCATATTATATGAAATATGTGACAAAATCAAGCTTGTTTAATTTAATTGCTTTTCATAGACATGTTTGGCCCATAAAGCTCAGTCCAAAACATCGTTGTTCTTACAACTCTGTAACAAAAACCTGCAGGAACAGCCCTCTAATGTGAACATAAACATTTCCTTAATTCATAGTGGTTTTTGTTTTGTTTTTTTTAACTTGCCAGAGATGCCTCACTGACATTCTGTGGGTGGCAAGTCAGACAAGACACCAGACAGTGTCTTCTTTGGCTCACCACCCCCTGACTGGAAAGCTTTCTATTAAAAAAGAAACAAAAGATTATACATATGTAGCCAACTCTTACTTCTAATCTAATGAAAACGTTTCATGGGCTTCAGAGGATAAATTGAATTGTATTTTTTGTTTATTTGTTTTGCTTACTGTGGTCAGACGCAAAACTCAATTATTTAATTCTGGTAGAGCGTTCAGTTTCCTCCGCTAGAACACACAAGGAGAGAGACCTCTCCCCATAGACACAATTAGAGGGAAAAACCTATGTTACTTCAACGAGCAAATAAAATATCAGAGAAGTAATAAGATCAAAGTGTGACATGAAGCAAAAGCAGAAGCCACCACAGGCGTATCACAAGGTGGTGTGATTACAGATGCAGTAGCCATAGCTGCATGAAACACGGTGGTGGTGCTGCATACAATCGGAGTCATTAAATTCCTTTTGAGTTGCATGGATGTTTATGGAAAAAAAGCATTCCAGTCATCATCTTGAAATGAAGTAAAGGCAGAAACTCTATTAAAGTATGAATATAGCACAAGAGGGCTTTTTCACTACTGGTTTCATCTGCCAGAGATGGTCCTGCTTGAAGCAATTTGTTGAGGCAGCTCATAAATTACGCAGCCAGGCTTGGGTGTCACTTTTGTCACAAACAGGTCAGATCCTGCTTGAAAAGCATCGTTAACGATGCCTTTTTTTGTCTTCTCTGGCTGCAGCTAAATGTTGCTCACACTCAGTGCGCAGAAGACGGGCCTGAAATTGGAGTCATGTGATGGTATCAACTCAAACAGAACACAACTGGAAACTCCAGAATACAGGCTCAAAGAATAAACAATGTCTTTTTTCTGTAATGTAAATGTCTGCAACATTTCTTTTGAATGTGTTTATTTTCATTCAAATGTTTTGCGATTATGAATAAATATTTAAACAGTGAGCTACGATTGTCAACATTGTTTCTACAGCACGACACGCAATCAAGTGTCTATAATACTGTAATAACAAATGGGATGTGCAAAACGGGCCGCACGGTGGTCTAGTGGCGAGCATGTTGGTCAACATGGGAACAGCCTGGAGATGGGAAGACCTGGGTTTGATTCTCCCTTGGGCATTTCTGTGTGGAGTTTGCATGTTCTCCCCAGGTGTGGGGGGGTTTTCTCCGGGTACTCCGGCTTCCTTCCAAAAAAAAACATGCAGGTGAATGGTTGTTTGTCTATATGTGCCCTGTGATTGGCTGGCGACCAGTCCAGGGTGTACCCCGCCTGTCGCCCGAAGTCAGCTGGGATAGCTGGCATGCCTCCGTGACCCTAATGAGGATGAAGCGGTATAGAAAATGGATGGATGGATGGGATGTACAAAACACTTTATACTGAGCTTATTATACTTATTCATTCACGCTGCAATCACACACACTAAGATACATCATACAGTACATCTTATCCACAGACCTGGAAACAGCCCGTCCGACCTTCACATCTGGGCAACACTGGGGCAAGGTGGGTGAAGTTTCTTACACAAGGACACAACGACAAAATCACTGAGATGAATGGAAAGAACGGGGTTCGACCTGCCAACCCTTTGGTTACTGGACAACCGGAGTCACTGCCTCCTCCAAGTCACTGCCTCCTCCAAGTCCTGAGGGCCTCTTCCATGTCGACAGGACCAGATCAGGCAAGGAACAGTGGGCCATCTGGTGGAACTTCAAAGATCTGGAAATCTTGGATCAAATTGCTGTGGGATTGATAATATGGATCTCATAGGGGCCAATGAATGGGAGGGGCAGCTCTTTGGTGGAGAGCCAGACACTTTGGCTGACCTGCTACATGGGTGTCTCCATCCATTGGCAGTTGACCTTATTGGCATGATGGTCAGCAGCTGGGAGGAGGGAAACTCGAGCTCGAGTCCAGGCACAAAGACAGTGGTGGGTGAACGTCTCGACTGATGGGCGTGATATTTCCTGTGCTGTGCATCACGCATCTGGTCTTCAGGTGTGAGGTGGGCGCACCCAAGCTGCATGGGCTCTGGTTCCAGCGTAATTGATAGATCAGTCGACAGCTGGTTCCCCCATTGTTTCTGTCTCCTTGCTTGAATACGTCTAACTAGATGGAAGTTCAATCAGGCCTTCTAATGAGGGTGGAAAATTGAAGGACACCAGTTCTACTGTATACAAATAATATAAATACAATATCGCATATAAATACCTTTACAGTTACAGTTGTTACAGTTACGCCAGATGTTTGGACTCTAAAGCAGAGACAGAGATGGCAGGTGGTTTGACAAGGTTTAATAAAGAACTGAGCGCTTCATAGAGTTGACAAGTACTACGAAAAACACCAGTGACGGGGGTCACCGGGAAACTAACAAAGTACAAACAAGACTGAAAAGTAGCAACAAAAGACAATAGCCAAAGGAAGAAACTTACTGGAGAGTTGCCAAAAAGGACAAAGGCACAAAAACGAATCACACGCAAGACAGGCATGAGAAGGAGGACATACTCGATGTTGGTGAATGTACTAAAACAAACTTGCGTCAAGCAACCCTTGAAGCATGGCTGAAGAGTCCTCGTGATTGCTGATGGGAGCCAGATGTGCAGCAGAAGCTCCTCCCAGAGAGACCAACCCGTGGTGCCGAACGCAGACAGCAGATGGTGGCAGAAACAGCAAAGTGCAAACATGCCATTTCCGTTCAAATAGGCATCACATTGAGCTGTGTTCTAATTACCCCGGCGGGTGATGCTGCTGAAGTTGCTTGTGTAATCGGCAGTTGATCCACTCCATTGTTTCAGACTCCTGAGAGTGCCTGCAGCATCAAGGTACACGCATACTGGACCGAAGACCTTGCAAAGTTCCTCAGAAACAGAACAACGAACACACACCGCTGTTCCCCAGAGTTGCTTCAAGGTATGGTGAACGCTACTTTAGCTTCATCAGAAGCAACAGCGTGTGGCTGCAGTGAAAACAGTCTGGGAGAAGCCAGGTTTGAACAAAAACAAAAGTCCAGGCGAATTTGAATAATCGGGTTAGGGACAGGCAAAGTATGGCTCAAGGAATAATGCTGGAATATTTCAAGTGCTCAAAACAATCTGCAAATGGTGCGAGAGGAGGAACATTTTATGTACTGGTGGTGATGCAAGGTGAGATTAATCTGATTAATGAGAGGTGGAGCGCAACGGAAGGGGGGGAGAACAAGACAGACTGTGGCGTGACTCAAATATCCAAGCTCTCAGAATGTGTGGGTTGGTTTCTCATTACTCATCATTTGCATTCATAGAAACCCAAAACAAACACAAAGTGGTAAGTTGCGTGTGTATCTCTTTAAAGATACGCAGCAATTTCTCCCGAGTCACTGGAAACTCTCACAGACAGGCAATGACAAACACTGAATGCAAATATCCGTCTCACCCAAACTATTGAATTGATCTAATATTACCAGGCACTGCAACACTTGTCCAGGTTGTTCAATATCAGGAAGTTCATAACGTAACACTTGGCGTCCCACTGGATTAGCGGTAATTACATGAAATGAATACCCTAATTATGTAGATGCTTCTGATAACAGCAGCTTTGCCCTTGGTGTAGTTTGTATTCCTGGATCCCAAGCACATACTTTACAGATCATGAAACTGAACTCTGCCCTTGATGCTTCCTTCTATTTCTGTGCTCTTTCACAAGGGAGCCCTATATTGATAATGATGTTCATGCTCCATGCGTACAATCTTCTGGGATTTGCCCTGTGGAATGGCTGCTTATTATCTGGAATGTAATGATTTATTTGCTTCTAAGGCTAAGGTCCTCAGAATGTGGTAAAAGGTCCTAAGAAGTTGGTTTTGGGCCACACACAGTGTTTTTCAGCAACTTGATAATATGCAAAACAATCTGAAATCCAGATGTAATGTGTCACATTTCAGAAAGAGTTTGAAAATGTATTTTACTGAAAAAAGTCTCACGTGTGACTTGGTTCAGTGAAAAGAGTAAAAGGACTGTTTCTTTAAATAACCACATTCCGGTTCCAAAGAAACTCCCATGACTCTTGAAACAGAAAACATCTTTTTCACCAAATGAGTTGGATAAAGACGAACATGAAAACAGACGCAAGAAGAGACCTCAATCCACAAACATGCAAAGGATAGCACTCACTGGAAGAAACCAAAGGACTTGCTGTCAGAGACGTCACTGACAAATATTGGCGATGCAATCACCTTGTCATGTTTCGCAGGACAGGAGCGAGTGTTTCCTGTCCTGCGCCCTTATTTTGGCGAGGTGTACTTCCGGTGTGGTGGAAGTTACAGCCGCTTCATTCCTGGTGTCCGCACACCTGCGGACAATTTGTATTAGCGGCGGTTAAAAGGCCAGCGCCAGCGTTTGTGCGGCGCTGGTTCATTGTTTATGTCATGGTTGATGAACCTCGTTGCTCTGCCAGTCCTCCACGATTCAGGCTCTTGTGATCTCATTAACTGTTGCCTATACTAGCTGTACCTGCTATTCTGTTTCCTGCCCGGCTTACTCCGGCAGCGTAAGGACATTGCTAGTTTTCTCCTGCTTGACTAGTTCAGCAGCGTTTTGTGTTTCCTGGCCCTACCCCTTTTTGGTAGCTCCTTTATTTCTCGTTGTTTTTCCCGTGTGTCATCCGGGTCACCTTTTGTTGTACTTTTTCCTTTCCTGGTTTGGAATTAAAACTCTTCTCCAAACCCCAAACGTTGACTCCCGCGTCTTGGGATCCACCCGCGGCACGCACCGTTCCTTAACACACCTCCACTACAAGGCATTAAAAGAAACAACGAACAAAGCCTTGATGCAGGCGGAGTCGTCACCAATCGTCTATAACAAAGTGCGACCTGCAGCTGTTTTTGTATTGGCCTGCGGCACTCTCTCAAAATATCAATTTATGATTTTATGAGACTAACATCTAAAAACAACAAATAAATCTGTAATTTTTGAAAAATTAGGTTGCGGAAAACATCATAATGTTACATGAGGCAAATTTACAAGAAGAAAGCTGAAATAGTTGGAAAATTAAAAACACACAACTGCAGAAATGGAAAAAAATCAGCTGAGAATAAAGAGAAGAAGAGAAAAAAATAGGAAAAATAATGTCATGGTAGTAGCCATCCATCATTCCTAGGGTCGTGGGTATGCTGGAGCCTATCCCAGCTGACTTCGGACGAGAGGCAGGGTACGCCCTGGACTGGTGGCCAGTCAGTCGCAGGGATCCTTGTAGCAGCACAGAGTTGAAATATTAAAGGGATAGTTTGGATTTTTGGAGATGAAGTTGTATGAGATCCCCATCAGCAGTGTAGTGCATCAGTGCTGACGTACCCCCCACTTCATCCCGTGAGCCATTTAAAGTAAAGCGTTTGGCTTCTCAAAACATAATGTGTTCAAAAGAGTAATACATTTGCTTCACAACAATGCCTCCTCAAAAAAAATCTGACCTCACGATCCCGTGGTGTTACTTTCTCTTCCGCCGTATCCCTGTGCACTGTCGCCTGTCCATTGTTGTGTATGAGATCCACAGCGGATAAAGACTGCTGAAGACTCACTGCGACGCCTAGTCAAAGTTTCTAATCATAATACAGTACTGAAATGTACGAAGAATATTAGATTATTGCGCCGTATCCCTGCGCACTGTCGCCTGTGCATTCATGTGTATGGGATGAACACACTCGTGGTAATAACACTCTTCTTCTGCTTTCCATGGTCCCTCATCCACCCAGATGCTGTCCATGGTGCTGACAGCTAAAGTCGACAAAATGACCAACTGAGAACATCATATTGTTTCTGTCCTCCATTAATTGGGTTTAAATAAAACTCTGGCTCTAATGTTATTGCAGAAATAGAAACACAGCAGTAGAAACAAAGTGAAGTGAAGTGAGCTAGTTGTGAGGGAGAGAGTTTTCCACAGGATTTAAAGTAATATTTCTGAACAATGAGATGAATAAACATGAACGTGTCAGAACAATTTTTCATGACATTTTCTTTCACTTCATTACTGTTAATAGTGAAACAGAAAACACGTAAACCACTCCCTACCTAAAAACTGTGTAACTTAAAAAACATTTTGTAAATGCACATTTTTCTACGACGACATGACGACCCCCCTGTTTAAATTAATGCACCACACAGTAGCACACTGTCGCATTTGCAATTCATGATAAATAACAAACCAAAATGTTAAAACAAGAGAACAGGCATCAGAAGAAGGATGTATGGCAGAGTCTCTGTATGCGATGAGGTGGCATTTGGCCATTTGATTATGCAAATGTCGGCAACAATGTGCATTGCCACCTCAGTGGTCAGCAAATTATGGAGTTGTAAAAACAAATTATATATATATATATATATATATATATATATATATATATATATATATATATATATATATGTGTGTGTGTGTGTGTAGTCGTAACTAAAAGGAATTTCATTTGCATAATCATTAATACCCGATTGGTCGATTGGTACTCACTTGAGCAGACATCTGTGTGAAAGTGCAGTGGTAGGGGGCTGAGGGCAGGGGTTCAATGCGCTATTTAACGCTCTTTCTGACATGGTACTGCAACAAACCTTAAAGGAAAACTGCAATTTTTTGGGGGGAAGTTTTCATCCACCATCCTTATGTGAGACATGAAAACACGTCTTTCTCTTTTCTGTGTGTTCTAAAGATATAAAAACAGATAAAAAGAGACAGCTCATCACTGCATGTAATGGGATCCACCTATGCCGCTTACAAAGCTGGCTATTAAAACACCGAAAAAAATGGTTTTATATCCATGCTGTGACCATGTAGTAACAGGTACATTGCTGACAGTATTTTGCGTATTTTTAAGCATTATGGGAACTTCCATCCTCTGCGCATTGATCACATGGCAACGTGGAAATAAACACTTACACCTAGCGTTGACTTTTCCCAACTCAGAAATAAAAACACAGCAGCAGTGTCAGCTCAAATATGTAGCTTTAACTTTTTGTTGTGTTCTGAGGTGAAGCTAGTCGCTAGCCGGCTAGTAGCTAGCCGGTGTGTTCTGATGAAGTGTCTAAGGGGTGGCTAAGGTGAGACCATTATTTACATGGGGTGGCAATAAGTTGATACCTGAGTTGTCTAGATGGCCAGTGTGGTGGCCGGGGAGTGACCAGGCTGGTCACCATACGGATATCAGGAATGGTGGAAGCCAGTCGGCAACTGACCGTTATCCGCGTCAAAGGTGCTGATATCCATGATTGCTTAGTTCTTCTTTGACTGCGACATTTAGGAGTTAGATTGTTAAAAAAAAAAAAAAAGCCACTGCTTTTGGACCGTCCATTGGACATGTTTTCGATGCACAGTTTCTGGATTCTGCTCACCATCATGGCGGCCGAACCCGCACAGGGCATAATACGAGAGTGGATGCTGATCAGCACTCCTGTGTTTACTCCAGACTCCTTGGTTTACATGCCCACTCATGCTGCTGCAGAGAGATTCCAGTATTAACAGATTTACGTGCTGAATCGCGCTTCAGAATTGAAGTCAAAGTCAACATAGTGAGAAAACTTGACCGGAACCGACCAAAGTAATCATGGTGTCACATACACGTTTCCTTGTTCTGTTTTCCTGCCTTCTCCTGTGTTTTTTTCTTCTCCGATCCCCTACTCCCGGCTGGAGGCGGATCTGCTGGAAGCACCTGACACCTATCACGATCCTTCTACTTACGCTGAGTGCTGTCAGCTGTGAGACGCCGGATTATTCCACCAAGCTCCAGCAGCTACCTGCCACGCCAGGTTACTTTTGAGTTTTATACCATGGTCTAACCTTTTTCACCATTGCCTTTTGTTAGCCTTGTTAGACTTTGAAAAACTTCACCTGCCTCTTCGCCTCTGTGTCTGGGGTCCAGACACACTCCATAGCTTACCTACCGCTTGCAGTTCATGCAAGACGCAGTTTTATTGACAGCTCTCCCATTGAAAGTTGTGTGCTGCAGTGAAATGTGTCCAAGCGGAAGTTTGGATGCATTTCACTCCAGTTGTGGGGGTGGCCACTGGGGTGGCCGGAGAGTGACCAAGGGTGGCCAACCCGTAGCTCTGCCATTGAATGCGCCGTAGTAACGTAGGCGGACCGGCGCACCAACGTTAATAATAACAATAACAAGGTTGCTGTAGCTTTGTTTTCTGCACGTCACATTATATGTAAAAGGGCATTGTTGGCGCTTTCTGAAGGCTTTATAGGCAGAATAAGTGGTTCCCATTGCGTGCAGTCATGAACTGTCTCTTTTTATCTGTTTTTATATCTTTAGAATGCACAGAAAAGAGAAAGACATGTGTTCATGTTTCACATAAGGATTGTGGATGATGGGCAATATTCCAAAAAAAGTACAGTTTTCCTTTAAAACCATCCCTCTGTACCAATTGTGTTCAAGATCAAGAGTGACTGGAAGCCCTCTTAAGAGTCTCTAGAAAGAAGTAACTTACCATTTCGCTTGTCACAAATGCTTGGCGTGTTAGAGTCCAACAGTCGGGTTATATCGCGCAGTCAGCCCTTGTATAATGTCACAAGCAAGCTGTTCATATAGTTTGATGTGTTTTGATTTGGAATTTGTTTTCCTCAGCTGAAATGCTTCCTTTGTATGATCCGAGAAGGAAAAGCCTAGTTTATGAATAAATCAGAGCCCTCGCTTTCACTGCTTTGAAAGGTATAGAAACAAATTACCATGTTCTGTAGCATGATGAAGTGAGAGCTACTTATTTATCTTCTCCCCTTCTTTTGAAGTAAATAGTGCATTTGAAGCAAAGTGCAGTCCATACATTGCATTAGTAAACACAAAGTACACACTTTCATGAATAATTTGTGCTTGTGTTGTTTACTGCAACAATAGCTTTTAGAGCCATTTATTCGCTAAACCAGGAAAAGAACCCATCTGTTATAATACGATTTTTCACAAAGAAACTTTAATTGCTGATCTGGTATCCATCTTCCCTTGGTAGTCACCCATCCAAATAGTGTATTCATATAAAAATAACCATTTGTTTTCTTGCCCACCCAGGTGATATCTCTTTCAAGCTGGGGTCCTCTACAATAGGCCCTGGAAGCTTGAGGCTTCTGCTCAAGATCTCAGCTATCTGTTGTTCTGGGTATCTGCTGGAGACATTCACCCACCTCGGGTGTTACTGCTCCCAGTCCCCAATCACTACCGGTGCCCCTGTTGCCTGAACATCCTACATTTTCTCGAGATCTTCCTTCAGTCCTTGGTATTTTTCCAGCTTTCCGTGTTCCTTTTACCTAACGATGCTCTCACTCGGGATTCATCTGATGTTTATCCGTCACTATGTCAGCCTGGTTGGCCCTCACCAGTTTGTCAGAGTGCCTCTGGAAGTCCTACAGGATCTCGGCCAGGATGTTCAGAAACCACCTTCGGTGTGCCTGCCATGTGGAGCCTCCAGTCCATATTTGGTGCAGATGTTCCAGTACATGATGCTTGCTGCCTGGATACCACTCCATGTAAGCCTCGCCTGCTAGCGTCTTACACCCTGCTCTGATGTGCTGTATTCTGGGGTCATTGGCAAACGTGGTACACCAGTGGTGCATCTTGTATTTGCAGACCATTTTTGTGCTGCCATGATTATTGTCCCTTTGCTGCCTTTCAGTCCAGCCTTCTCCAGCCACTGGTATGTTTTTTCTGATGTTAGCCACCTCTTCAATATTCCAGTGGTACATGCCATGCAGGGCTTGTCTTCCAAGGCAGCTCATCTGGCTCCTGCTCTTGACTGGGCTTCTGCCTGAGAAATTCAGTTGGCAGATAGTACCTGGGGGGCCATCTCCTTGATGTATTCTTGGAGGCATGTTGTGTTTTCCTGGCTAGTGCCTGTGATGCTCACTGTCTTTTGGTCCCCCACTTTTCATTTTGTGTACAGCCTCAGGACGCTGGACTTGCAGTAGAACCCTCCATCTAGCTTTCTTGTTTGGCTTGCATTTTTTCCAGGGCCCAGAGTATTATGCCCACGGGGTATATGATTACTGGTAGGGCATAGGTGTTAGTGTCCTGGACCTTATTCTTGCCATTTAGCTGACTCGTCTGCATCTGCCTCGCCCTCCGTATGTATTTGGCTTTGGCTGACCTTCGAGCTGCCTCGTCACGGTTGCACAATATGTCACATTTGATGCTCACCTGGCCAGCTGGCTTTCAGTTGGCCTTTAGAGTTGCCTTCCACAACCTCATTAAGTTCTTGTTGAAGGTTCCTAGCGTCCTGTTTATGTTATACAATTCCAGGCACTCCATTATTCATGTCTGTGGCAATGAGCTGTAGGCTTTTTTGTAGTCAATCCAGGGAGTGCACAAGCTAATCCTTCTACGTCTGTGATGGTCTTGCTACCTTGCCACTAAGGCTAGACCGTAGACGGGTTGTTGGAGAACACCATGTTTGTTTTTCTGGCCTCTCCCTCTCTCGTACCTCTTCAGGCGGGCACCTAAGGCTGTGAGTCTTTGCTTGGCAGCCTCGAGTGCCATCTTGCTGTATTTCATGGGCAGTTCATGCTTAAGATTCACACCTTTGTTCAGCTCTGTTAGGAAGCTAACTTCTCTTCGGGTCACCATTGTTTTTGCCTCTAGGCTTTCTTCCACGGAGGGTGCCCTTGCTTTTATTTATATACGGTATATTTATGTACAGCGTGTAGCTAAACCCTCCAACCAATTTTTTTAACCAAATTTTGCCTGTGAGTCAAAATGTTTGCCCACCTTTGGGATAGATAGATAGATAGAATAGCATAGAATCGATTAGGGACAGGAACCTGCACAGACTATTTCTACAGAAGCACTTGGTGTGAAAGAGAAAGAGGCCCAGGTAACTTACTAAATGGGTGGTGGTGAGAAAGCAGCATACGTAGCAATAGCTGTATCAATGGCAGTAATCATGATATGATTGTTATAAGCGATTGAGGACTGTTGTCAATACTATTTAATCCATTTCCTGCACTTGTGTTCTTGTGATGCAGCGCATATCCAATAAAAAGGCAGATGCTGATGGCTGATGTACTATATATGTGGGTCCAGGCAGGCAGCCACCTTTTACTTTGGTGTGCTATTTTTACACGTGGGTTAATGCATATAACCTCTTTTGTAATGCGGTCTGTATTCCAAGAATTGGACATCAGCTTTAAGTCCAAAGTCAGGGCCCGCCGTGCAAGACTATAATGGGAGCGTACCCATAGGAGCTTCATACCTGGAGGTTTGAGAATAATGTAACAGTTTCTATATCTACTGTGCATCAAGCTATTTTTACAAATGTGCCTGTGAAATGCAGCACATTTAACACTGTGATAGGAACGCTTGGCTTGTTCAAAAGGCTGCAATTCCATAAACAAACTGTCTGTGTAAGTATGTGCACATCCTTCATCCGCAACAAACCTCGGTGCGAGCACGTGTAACACAAATGCAAAACAAGTAAATGCAGTGAACACAAGCAGAGGTTCCTTGCTATTAAATCACCTTGTAATCCACGGAGTAGCAAAGATGGCGAGCCCCCGCAGCCTGCAGCATGATTAATGCACTGCACTCTAAATGGATTTGCAATGAACCAATCGTGCAATGAGCTGCTTACACTGGCAATAAACCGGCAGGTGCCTCAACAGTAGTGTGGCTCTCCCTGCTTGTTCATATATGAATTTGCATGGCAAATAGCCACGCTAGGCTCATTCATGCGTAAACGTGTGACCACAGTGAGTCATCCATCACAAACACAGACTTGGCATTGCCATCAACATTTCTATTGAACTACGTATGTAGTAAGTGTGCTTCTCACTCTCTCCATTTGGTCTGCTTGTCCTCTGCTGGATGTCTCTTTCTACAGCCTGACTCTGTTCATTTTTTCTGCAGTGGCACCTCAGTTATCTGACCCCTCGACCTGCAATGTTTCTCCCAGACTTCATCAGACAATGCTACACAGGTCCTTGAGACATCATATTTTCCAGAAAGACCACGGAAAATAGCTCCTGACACCTGCAATTATTTCAGTCTTTTAAAAGCTTTTTCTTTGCGCACACACAGAGTTGAGATTGATTAAGCGTTATCTTCATGGCCACCTGGCACTTTTTCATTGTAGTGTATATTTTTTTGGGGTGGGCGGGGGGGTTGTTTGTTGCAAAAGCCTCCTTGGAGGATTTCATCAATATGCCCCATATTAACATAGGGGCAGTGGGTGGGAAGATCCTTGCAATGTTTAGTGGATGAAGAGTGTTGCTGTCCTTCACTTTCACTAGTGACAGAGTACTGGGATTTCATTACTCTGACAACGACACTTCTTTTTGCCTTACATCAAGAATTTCCAAATGACATCGCCGTTCCCTCTAAAGTTGTGTTTGATCTAGGCTGACGTGCGTTGCCATTATACACACAGGAACTGTAGTTTGCACCTATGACAGCTTCACTTATCTGGCAAGACTTTCTACTTTTTGAATTTAAATGAAAAGAAAGATAGATGTGAGACAAGGCGGGACGGTTCACAATCACTACTTTAGGTTTAATGATGCCGAGGTCAGGACTTTAAATTTCATCCACAAGTGGTGAACAATCATGCACAGAACGTTTACCCAAGTTCGAAACACTGTCCATAACGTATGTTCAGATTGAAGTTTTCAAGTTTCAGGAAGAACGAAGGGACATACTGTAGTCCTACACTTGATTGTTTAAAAAAATCAATAAGAGCGATATCTCAATTCAAACCACACACCCTTGGTATAGAGTTGTCCCTCGTTTATTGCGGTTAATTGGTTCCAGACACTCGATAAGTGAACTTCCATAGAAAACCAGTTTATGACTTTCTAAATATGGGCTTTAAAGTGATTAGAGGCCTTTAGACATGAAATAACACCCCGATAGTCACTTTACACTCCTATTATTCTTTGTATAAGTCACATTGCGCAAGCTACTACAGTATCAATACAGGGTCATAACAGTCAGCCACCGCTAGCATAGCAAGCTACCAAGATAACTAGTTAGCCTCTCCAATTTACTTATTCTAAACTTAAGAAAGTGTTTTAAACGGAGTGGGGAAGGACAAAGAAGCCAAAAAAACTTACCGCTTCCACACAGAATGAGAGGAAAACCCTTTTTTCCCACTCAGTCTCAGCCATGGCATGTTGGCTCAGCTCTGCTGGCTCAGCAGCCGGTCTCCATGCAGTGTGAAAGGTCATGTCATCTAACGTCCTGTCTCATAACATCACTGATGCCCAGTGACCACAATACTCCATAGAACTTGTCTTTCAATATTTTTGGACTAATAATAGGACATCATTATTAAACAGACATCATTTATTAGTTTTTTTTTTTTTAAATGCAATATAGTGAGGGAGCGATATTCGAACCATGACATAGCGAGGGACGACTGTAGATGCTAACATCCATTTGAATGAACGGCCATGGCAAACACTGTAATAGTTCCGTGCTTTTTAGGGGGTGGGCATCATTTGTCAGGTGAAGCCTTTCAAGGTGGTAGAGGATGGATGGCCTTGGACTACAAGGTCTAAGAGAAATGTGCCCACTATGCCGTGAGCGGACGAGGGGGAGATGATTCATTTTCAGCATCACTTCACCCAAGATGATCTCATTACTTCGTGTGAGTGGACAGTTGCAGCGTTGAGCTGAACAGCAACCCTCCGAGGCGCGTCTCTGCTGCTTGCATATTGATTATAATCAATATGCAAGCAGAAGAGAAGCATCTTATATTAGAAACTATAAGGGCAGGGAGAGCACCAATATATTCATGGCTTTAAGACAGACCGAAATTGAAAATAACAGAAAATGAAAGTACATCCTTCTGAACTGGGAACAATTGCTTGCTGGTGAGAATGTAAGTGTGAATGATTGTCTGTCCAAATGTGGCAGTGACTGACCTGTGACCAGTCCAGGGTGTGGCACCATCCCCACCTGAACAGGGTAAGTGTTAAAGAAAATGGATGATGATGATGAATTGTGTTGGGCACAAGCGGGTGCCAACATTTTGGGTATATGGGTTAGAATTAGGCACTTAAATCATTTTTTTTTTCCCGTGTCAAGGGTTGCCACAGCGAATCAATTGCAGAAGAGATTTGGTTTGGTCTTAGTTTCTATGCCAGATACTGTTCCTGACGCAACAATCCCATTTGTCTGGGCTTTGGAGCGGGACTGGACATCTCCAATGGCTGGGTGTTGGGGTCCTGGTTGGGAATCAAACCCACACCACCTACAGGAAAGGAAGCAGTGTGTACCATTAAACACCACGGTTTGTTTATATGTGCTCTGCATTTGACTGCCAACTGGTCCAGGGTGTAGCCTGCTTCTCAGTCAGAAGCCACCTGAGATCATTTGTGACCCAAATGTACACGTAAAAACATCAGAAATCATAACAATGTCTTTTGTTCATGTGTGTGGAGGGTGCACTGAGGCTTCTTTCCACATCAAGGAAGTTTAATCAATACGTGTAGTCAACAGATGTAAACGTTAGTAATGAAAAAAAGGGTTAAACATCACATGACTAACTAAGCATGTTGGTAATCAACATAACAACACAAACATTTGGAAACAAAGCAGTTCTTGGTCAGCTCTCTGCATGATGAACGGTGCTTTTGTGATGTTGATGCGCAGTTACCAGCTGACCGAGGTCCAGTTCAGAGTAGTTGCTGTCCTTTGCGTGGCGTCGATTCGCATGAGCGTTCCCGTTTGGTTGGTGAGGATGGCCGTTAGCGCATGGAGACGTACCACTGTGTCCTCTTTAAAAGTTAAGCTTGCTCGCGCTAAACTTGTGCTTCAGTTGAGGCAAAGGTCTCATCCTCGGTTCGGATAAGAGACTGACATCAAGACAAAATGTGGTGGATAATGTCCCAAGATAATTTAATGAAAACTATACCATGTCCTTTTCTAAAACTATTATCTTTGATAGCCATAGTCAGCTTAATCAATATTTTCAAGGCCAGTAGTTTATGCTCCTTATCAAGGCGACGCCAACACAAGGGGTAAAAGCCAAACATGCACAGTGTTCCCTCGTTTATCGTGGAGAGGTTCCCAAAATAGCCTGCAATAAGTGAAATCGGCGAAGTAGCCATCTGTATTTGTTTACAATTATGTTTTAAGGCTGTAAAACCCCTCATAATACAATTTATACATTTTTCTCAGTCGGGAATAACATGTTCTCACATTTTAAACTCCCTGAAAGTTCAAATTTCGTTTGAATTTTAATGATCAGCCTACATTGGACATTGCAAATCCGCAATGTAGCGATGGAACACTGTCCATAGTATAAGAAGAAAATGAAAGACCCAACTTCTGAGGCATCTGCCATTTAGTGAGACTTTGAAGAAGTTACTGTCACCTCTGTGTGACAGTAACGAGGCACAACGAGGCACAACGAGGCACAACTTCACATCTAATTTACACGTCGACGCCCTTGTGTTTTAACAGCATGCGGTAGAAAGACAGAACAAAATTCAAATACAGCAACAGGCTGCCATGACCTGCAGAGCTGACGTGATTTATTAAATAAACAAAAGGCACAAGTGGGGATCCAGACGGAACTCCACAGGACACGCTAAAACAGGTTAAATGAAGAAAAACGCTCATTATTGCAATGCTTGTACTTTTAATTTCAATTTAATGTGAAAGTAAATACAGGGATTGCTCTTTAGTTATTTTGTGTTCTTAAAGACTGTAGGCCTTAATGCACGGGTATTGTCGTGGTACATGCTGTTTCCAGTGCCCCAACACCAAGCCTTTGAAGCTCTCTCGCACTGTTGCCAACTTGGCAACATTCCAACCCCCCATGATGACATATTTTCTCAAAAGCGACTAGCGACAAGTCCAGCGACTTTCCTGCCATTGTCGGGGAGTTTTATGGTATTCTGGCATTTTGTGTTCTCACTGAGCAGCAGCGGATGATGTTGACAGGCCCGCCCCGCCCGAAGGCATTCACAAGCCGGCAGTGTACAGTCAGCCTCCGCGGCACACTGAGAGCATCATGTGGAGCTCTACGCACATGCGAGGAGAGGAGGGTGTGTTTATTGCGTTAGTCTATTGCTACTCTTTATTTGTATACTTCAAATTACAAAATAATATTTGACAATTTTATGTGGGTTAAAAAATACAGATTACTTCCTCCTACATTTCATACTGTAGACATGCATGCAGGTTTGACTGGACACTCGAAGCTGCCCATAGGTGTGAATTTGAGTGTAAATGTTCGTCTTTCTGTGCCCTGTGATTAACTGGTGATCAGTTCAGGCTGTACCCGGCCTCTCACCCAAAGTCAGCTGGGTTAAGCTTCAGTTCAACTCTGACTTTGAACGGACAAGCGGTCTGGAAAAATGGACAGGTGGAAATCAATTAAGTAAACGACATGAGTTAAAAGGGAGGTTTTACAAGAGAAGCAGAGGATGACAATGATTTTGTCTGAGAATCTGAGTGACAGGCAGACAGTTCCTGCGGAAATGAATTAGACAGAAAATACAATCACTGGATTTTTGACAGTCTTCTATTTCCATCTTTGAGCTTTTTTCCCAGATGGATTTGTGAGAGAAACTGCTTCAGGAAAGCAAATTATCTGGTGTGACGGGTTGTACGGTTATTGTTCAACAAAATGTTGATTAACTTATAGTCCAAATAGACAGTCTCATTCCGGAGCAGAGATTCCTGAGCATATTCCATCAAGCGGTGGCTAAGTTTAGTTGAGAAGTTCAGGTGACTTTGGCCCACTTTATAGTTCTTTACATTCTGAAGTCAAGATGAGAAACATCTCACCTTTTGTCCCCAATTTTGGCAGTTTTGAAAACCGCAAATATAAGATGTTTCTTGAACTCAGCCCAATAACCCGGAACTGTGCCATTGCCCTTGTGTTGGCTCTGAGCTCCTGTCCAGCTGAACAGTCCACATCTGACCCTGTCCATTGTGGTCTGGGCTTCGACATCAGCCAGACTTTTCCCTCCTGAGCCATGGGCAAAAACAGACAGAGTGTGTATGAGCTGTGATAAGAGAAGCATTTTTGAGTGGAAGCTGATCAGAGACAAAGTGGCTGGTGTGATTTTAAAAACCTTCTCATCATTAATCATTTTCAAATCAGCATACCACTGAAAGTCTCCTCTGAGCACTTTGTGTTTTGCTGTAGCTAATCTTGATTGCACAGAAGAAGCCACAGTCTTGTTTGTCATTTCTACATTCATGTGAATGTGCCCCCACTGCTCATTATTGACAATGTCAGTTGTTGATTAATAATTGTCCACACAATTAATAGCAAGCATAAGGTCATAAAACAATGTTTGATGGACATTGTGGTCGGCCATTTGAATCGGTCATTCAATAGGCGATGCCTCTTAACACTGCAAGTTAATAACCTTTTGAAAGGCCTACAGGCTACATAACCTTTTAAATATGTAAATATTCAGGCAGTGACCATTAACAGGCAACATTGTCAAGTTCTCTGGAGCTAAGAGAGATTTTCTGCTTGGAATATTTTGTAATTGTAAGAAGCCCAAATCTTACCACTTCCACACGGAATGGGAGGCAAACTTCAGACTAGAGCTGTCCTATCTAGTCTGACTGGTGTGTGTCCCACCTCGTCTCTGAGCATGAACTGATGAACTGCTCAGATGAGAGGCGAAACGTCTTCTAAGACAACCTCGTTGGCCGCACAGTCAGGAGATCGGGAAGATCTGGGTTTGAATCTCCGCTTGGGCATCTCTGTGTGGAGTTTGCATGTTCTCTCCGCGTGTGTGGGTTTTTTTTCCGGGTATTCCGGTTTCCTCCCACATTCCAAAAACATGCATGTTAGGTTAATGGCGACTCTTAATCGTCCACAGGTATGAATGTGAGTGTGAACGCTTGTTTGTCTACATGAGCCATGCGATTGGCTGGCAGCCAGTCCAGGGTGTCAGCTGGGATAGGCTCCTGCAAACCTCCGCCACCCATCCATAGAAAATGGATGGTTAATATGCCATAGTCATCCACAAACGGTTTCAGATGCTGCTTGGTTTGGCTGTGCCGTGAAATATTTCTACCATACATGGGGACAGCTCTTTGTAAACGAGCAGTCTAACCTGTGAGGGGTTGTTATCGTACTTGTCATCTTACTTCCTGACACTGAAATGTGTCAAGGGTTACAACAACTCCAGTTTCAACAAGCAGGCTCTCAGCAAAGGTCATAAACCAATTCCAATTACACGAGGTCACTAGAAATGAAATGTTTCCACCTGAGAAAGTGTCCTGGAGTCTGTAATTCTTAGAATTGAGGGGCAGCTCAACTCTATTCAATCATTTGAAGACATTTTCACCAAAGTATCACTATTTTTAATAATTTAAGACGATGGATGAATGGTTCAATTGAACATACAGAACACAGCATAGTGTGGTTATTGACTTTGATGCTACGAATGTTATGAAGGTTATGCACATGTTTTGTTGGAGGGTTTGTTTGTAATAATGGACAACAACAAGATAGAGAATGACACATTGTTTTGGATTTCTGATGCAAAGCAGTAGGTTTGAGTCTTAGCTCAGCCCTTTCTGTGGAGTTAGCATGTTCTCATTGAGCTTGAAACTTTCCATCTGGAAATAGACTATGGAAGACAAGCAAAAAAACCTATTGCGTGTGACCGAGAAACAAGGGATTAAAAGCGATTTGGAAGTAGATGACCTTCTGAAATGCAACTGTATATATCAAAACATCACTGGTCAACTGACTGGAATGTGCAGTTAGCAAAAACACAGCAAAACGCCCAGACAGACCTCATCAGCAGCCCCATTCAGTCACTTCACTTTTCTTCACCAAAGACCTTTACAGTGTGGATCAGAGTTTGCCTTCCACTCTGTGCAATTGATCTCGGTGTGACTGTGAAGAGAAACCCTACCAGCTTTACGTAATTGAATTGCAAAAGATTGCTTCTCTCCTAGAGTTTCACATCAATCTCCATACCCATTAGATCGCATGAAGTAAATCTTATTGTCATTTAAATAGTCAGAGGGGAGCATGTTATATGTCACGCTCCCTGGTAGAACTGCCTCCTCCTATGAACCCCTGAAATCCACAGAATATCACAGCAGGCCTGATTCTCTCTGTGTATCTGCAGCTCAAAGATGGGCTCAGTTCCAGGCCTACTGTCAGCATGATGATGGTGTGGGGCTCTGAGCGGACGCAATTATCAATCAGTGCCGTTCAAAAGTCCAAGGTTTTGGTTTGGTTTTGCTTTAGTGTCTTTGTAGCTCGCCTCGCAGCATGTCTAGCTTTTCACAAGTTCTTGGTTTTTTCTTCTTGGTGTTCCCTGATGCTTTTTTATATTTCTTTATTTTGTTACTTCCTTTTTTGCCAGTGTTTGTGTGTTATTTTGTTATGTGAGGTCGTTATGGACTGTTCAGGTAGTCTGATGCCTGCAGAATACCATGACCTGGATGAATGAGAGTATTCACAGACACGTACCTTACCCAACAAGTCACGTCTCTGCATCGGGATCTTCCAAACGACTGGCCCGGCTCCCGAGAACCAGCTTTTTAATGGTTATTATGGTTATCAAATGAAATAAAACTAATCTGCTCAAACATTTACAATCATCCGTCATGGCGTTTTGATGTGTTGAAGTGGCCAGGCGAATAGGAGAGACACGAAAAAACTGCATCTTTGGGCTTTAGCTACACAAAAACACAGAGAGCACGTGCAAACTTAACTGCGAAAGTAGACACTAGACTGGAGGACCCTCAAGGAGCCAGAGCTCATGGTTATGGCCGCCTGTTGCTCAGGACGACCGGAGACTCTCCACTGACGTTGACAGTTGCTCCATCCACAGCAACTTGGGGGTTATTCTACACTCCACTCTCTCCATCCAATATCATATCAAACCTGTCAGCAAGACAGTTTTCTGCCATCACAGAAATATCCTCAACCCCCCCCAATCACTCTGAATCTTTCACTGAGACTATCATCCATCCATACTCCACTTCTCATACTTCACTTACTGTATTTATGTAATCAGTTACACAGACCTGTCCAGGGTGCCCCACAAGTTCCTGGCCAGGCTGCAGTATGTACAGAGCCCCCACCCTTATGCACCTTCACTCCCACCCAAGTTACATATCGGGTACGGACTCCTCCTAGAAGTCACTACTTTCTCACATCCGCCTCACATAAGAAGGTTTATCTGTCAGATTTTGACTCACTCAATTTGTATTGTATTGTATTGTATTGTATTGTATTGTATTGTATTGTATTGTATTGTATTGTATTGTATTGTATTGTATTGTATTGTATTGCATTGTACTTTATTTATCCCACAGAAGGGAAATTCACTTGTTACAGCAGCAAGCAAGATACGCAAGTAAAGAATACATAGTGACTACAACATGGTTCAGGTGGTGCAGGTGTTGTAGAGCCTGACAGCGGTCGGTATGAAGGACCTGCGGAACCTCTCCTTCTTACACCGTGGGTGTAACAGTCTTGTTGGTTTTTAATGTTTTTTTGTTTTTTTTTTCATATTTAATTTCTCAAGAAATAATGCGATATTTATTAGCACATCCATGCATGCATACATACATGCAGGTGGCATTCATTTCCAGTCCATGGTCAACCCAAACTGAAAGGCCAAATATAAGATTAATGAGCTGGTTTCCCTCGATACAAAACCATCTGTAGCCAACTTAGAAGTGCTCCAAGTTTAAAATGATGACCATAATTAATTAAGGTGACAAGGGGATGTTAAAGGCATCTCCACAGGAAGTCACTAATCCACAGTTTGGAGGCAGCAAGAGGGAGGTGAAAATGACTCCTTGGACTGCTGACAGCAGCAGCATAGCCCTTGTGAGCGTTCTATAGCAATTACAAGCTAAGCTGTTTGGGTTGTGATGGCACAGTGCTTCAGAATTAAACCAAGTTCTTAATGATAGCCAACAAGTCACATGCGTGGCATAGTTTCTAGTTCTAACAGCCTTTCTGGGACACAAAACCCATCCATCCATTCATTTTATATACCGCTAGTCTTCATTTTGGTCACAGCTGATTTTGACACCCTAGACTGGTCGCCAGTCAATCACAGGGCACATATAGACAAGCAATAATTTAGTAGTTTAATTAAAAAAGTGAATTTATTAATAATTCCATCATAATAGCTTATGCATATCTCCACAAAGTTAAAAAAATGTAAAAAAAGTTCTGTATTGTAAACTTCTGGTTTGCACTCTAATCTGCAAACAAACTGCAAAAACATGCTGAGCCTTTATTTAGTCTCTTAGTCTGAGTTAAAATCACACTTTTTGCACAATATTCTAATTTACTGAGATGCATCTGTGTGGACAAACGACCACTCACACTGACATTCACACCTATAGATAATGTTGTTCTTGAGGGAAAAGCAACACACACACAGGGAGAACATGCAAACTGGAACCTGGATCTCCAGACTGTGAGAAGCTGACATGCTAACAACCACTAGCCACCGTGCAGGCCAGACACAGGAAGATAAAATATAAATCACAGTCTTCACCACAGCAGAGAGCCAGATGCTACACCGTTACTTACATCCATCCATAAATAATGGATGCCGAGATTTGTTTCATGACCTTTGCTCCAGTGATAGTTGAACGGCAAACACAGTGCAGTCACCCTGCTGTATGTCGTGTACGTTAGCCTCCTACACGTTCTCTGTTCTGACAATAAATATTTTAGAGTTTGTTTTTCAACAGAACAGAACTGCTGTGCCGATGTTGACACGTGCATTACGGGTTTGTAACAGAGTTTGTAGTTGCCAAAGGTTTACCGGTAGTTTCTCCATTGGCAGGACATGGTGACAATAAATGTGGAAATAACAGAAGAACACAGTCTGGACTTTCCATAAATATGTATTCATTGTCCATGTTTTTTCTTCTTTTAATTAGATTAAGTACTGTTTCTCTGTCAAATCTTCATGCTCTTTACTAGCAACTTGATTCACATTGTTTTGTCACGCTGGAGACCAGGGGTGTTCAAGGTGCGACCCCGGGGTGTTTTGCAGTCCGCAACTTGTTATTATTGTCCCACGGCACATTGTAGAAATAAAATTAAACCAAAACACCCAGCAACAATGGGAGTGATAGAGCAAAAAGGCAAAATGTAAAGATAAGAACCCAAAATGTTGATACTAATAACTAATAATAAAACAAAGCTTTGTCCTTAAATATGGTTTAAATAAGGTTTTTTTTTTTTTTTTTTTATCCTTTTACAAAATAAAAAATATCAAAATGCCCCCCCACATCCTTTGATTTTCTCTACTGTTTGGACACCCCTGCTGTATTCCTTATCATGCATGGCAGACCGTAGAATCCCGGTTTACGAGCCAAAAAGGCTGCCAAAATAGGCTACCAAAAACACTCAACCAGCTGACGACATTGCACATATTCAGTGCAAATTTCTTTGGCTACTAATGGAGGTAGAGTTTTGGCAGTAATGGATACCTTCCCAATTAATTTTGGTTGTGGGGCTGATGAATTGAAACCATGCAGGCTGTCGGGAGAGTGTAATGCATTTGTAATACATATGACAGGATTTCTGAAAATACAGATCAAGAGCTGAAATGAAGGACAAGACAGATAATCTCGTAGCGGACTTGGTCGTTGTTCGCTCTGCTAGCCTCAAATGCAATTTTTTGTCATATTCAGCTTGATTTAATGCCGTTTGAACAGTGCAGCTAGAAACACTGCTATCAGTATGAGTCAAAGATACTTGTGCACCGCAGCACGGTGACAGAGCAGTTCAACGCCACAACTTGACAGCGCAAGTACTATAGTGCTAGATCTTGCAGCTGTATTTTTTTTCCCCACAGCTTTTATGTGTTTATTTCACCTACTGGCGCACACACTGCCACCACCCCCATTAGCACAGCAACCCATTCAGATGATGGGTGATGTGGGAACGCAACAAATCCGATTTGATCACTTGCAAATAATAGTGGAGCTTCAAGATCCAATTTGATCAAATAAATCAGATATGCCTGCAGTGTTAACAAGGCGTTTATATCTCGTGAGTTGACTTTTTTATGATTATTATGCTAATCATATCCCTTGAAGGGAAATTCAATTGACACTGCTGAATATTTGTGTTGTACGCCACACATAGATCTAGGCCGCACACATGCAGGCTTTCCAGGAAAGATGTCAAAATTAGGGGAATGCAAACAGTGAGCCCCTGGGGTTCGGTGTCTTGCCAAGGGGTATCTCGGCAGCAGTCAGCAAGCACAGCGTATTTGTTTTTGTTCGGAGCGGGACCATTCCTAATCCCATTCCTATGTTCAGTCAGCAATGATGTGTCATTAAGTGGTTCCTTGGCTCTACGTCTTGACCCATCATGTGCGACTTGAAGAGAAAAAAAGACGAAAAAGTCCTGATTGTGAATGGCTCCCGTCGTCGTTCTTTCCGAAGAGCAACTACAGATATGATCATTAAACGTTGGAAAGTTGCACCAGGTCGTGAAAACAGATATTTCTGTGGCTCTCTCGAGGCAGAAAAACTTGCCAATACCCTTAAAGGGAATCAAACTTGCTGACAAAGTTAGCTAACCTACCCAATCTACACAATCTTGAAGACCTAGCCACTACTTTCAATTTGCAAAAGGTCTAGGTCCCTGCAAAACCTGGAACTTTGACCCAGCTGGAGAAGATGAAGGTCCAGTAATATCGTTGCTTGACTTATTTCCGCATCCATTTCACTCATTGACACTAATAAAGAGGTTTAATTGTCAAACTAACTAAACACACCGTGCAACGCTTCGTGTTCTCCACAATTTGTAGGACGGGTTAAGAAGGTTGACACGAATCACCTGGGTCGACCTGAGACATTTTGAAGTAGACAGCAAGTAGTTTTGATCAAATCCTCGCTGCAGCATTCTAAAAAGCTAAAAAGAGATGTTGTAACTGGCATTAAAGAGAGAACCTGACCACCTGGACTGCGCCATAATGCCTTGTAGCGTTAATTCAAGACAATTCATTCTTGTATATTGGCTATGTCATTGGCAAACTCTCCCAAGGAGCTTTATTGTTCATTTTAAGGCTGCCGCGTGATTTAGCACCGCAATACTGTTCACAGAGAATGTACTCCATAAGCTTATTTCCAATGCAGGTTGCAATCAGATCATGTAGAACTGAAAAGCCAAGTCTGGAAAGTTTTAGCTGGAGAGAATTTAACTGGAGATGTTTTCTTAGAGCACTTAATTAGCCTCCCCAAATTATGTATCAGAGGGCTTTAATTAAGTTTTTCCTTCAGTATAAAATTATAGATGATTATTTATATATTATATATATTATATATATTATATATATATATAATATATATATTATATATATATATTAGAGATGATTAAGGTTGATTGTGGTTTCAATAAGACCTCAATAAGACCTTTTAGAACATGTTTAATATTCAGTAGAACCTCGCTTAGCATGTTTTTTGTTTAACGTAGTACATTTTTGCCATAATTTTGCCTCGGTTTGCGTTCATACTCTGGTTAGTGTACAATATGGCGCGTGTCTTGTCGTGTTATTAAAACACTGCGTGAGTCCAACTGTGTTCTTAATATATTTTATTTTTTGTACTACAAAATATTGTTCCTTGTTAGTATCCTATTAGCTAGCTAAGCAAAATAGCAAACATAACCAGAAGTTGCCTCTCTATGATATCATCAGCAGGTGACTATGAAAACAACATGTTTTTAGAGTTTAACTATTATAGTTTTACATGCAATAAAAAATTCTAAATACATAAAAACGACAAATGAAATGGCTAAATGAACATTTTACGGTTACTGTTACCTTCACTGAAGACGTGATTGTTCCCAAAGACATGATGTGGCACGAAGATCAACCACCACCAACTACCTGTTTTCAGTCACGTCAAGAGTAACGTCTTCAAGGAAGGTAAAAGTAACCTTAAATGTTCATGTAGCCCTTTCATTCATCATTTATATATATTTCTATGCATTTCGAATGGATTTGTCTTCTGCGCGTAAAGCTATAATTGTAAAAGTATAAAAACAGGCTTTGCGTTAACATTTTTGGCTTTCTAGAATGGATTAATTTGATTTACACAATTTCTTATGGGAAAAATTGATTCGGTTAATGTCCGTTTGAGTTCCAAGGTTCCACTGTATGTTAAATCAGAATCAGAGGGACAAATGTAAAGGTAGCATATTTCTAATACTGTACATATACTACATTCCGTATTAGTCTATGCAGTAAATGTATGCAGTAACTTTTATGCACTCCACAAACTGTGGCAGCAACACAGTGTAAGTGTGTACATTAACAGGTTTGGAAAAGAGTACTTAAGATAGGGAAATTGTCTAAATCCAGTCTTTGTTGTGCTAAAAATCTCTAATGCCCTCCTTATCGGCCGTACAACTGGACCTGGAGCCTGGCACGGCTCTGCCTGCCCTGCCGGACCTGGAGCAGGAAGTAACTGTTTTAGTTAGCAGAGAACTGCAGAGTCAACCCCTGAGCTGGGGGACAATGACTTCCGGGTGGGTTTGTTAGGCAATGTTTGGCCGCACCATAATAGCGACAGTGTACAAAAACAGAGACACATTTTTGGCAGTAATTTTCATCGAAAACCCAATCCTATGAAAACGAGGGCGTACAAAAACTGAGGTAACACTGTAATTGTTAAAGTGTCAATTCTTCCATTGCACACGCATTTGTGTCCGACATGCGTCATCAGAATAAAAGAGTTAGTACACAATTTATTGGTTTTGATATCCAGTGGTTTGTTATGATCCATTTGTGCATGTTTTTCCTCATGATTATTGCTTTCTGGTTCTGTATCAAGCAGGGCTCTATCCACCTGCAGAAACTCTTTTCATGATGGCTCTGCAGGAGACCGGCTTTCTCCAAACCAAATTACACTGAATAAATGGCCTCTGCGGGGCCGGGGCTGTGATTCGTGTCATTGTGATGAGTTTACGTGTGTGTCTGGAAATGCTTGTTTGTGATATCAGACATCTATTATTTTTGTGGATGGTCTATTTTGAGGAGAGTGCGTGCTTTTAGCATGATGACGTTTAATGGAGCCCTTGCTTTTCAAAGGAGCCATTCCCCAGTTTGGGAAAGACACACTGATACAATATTATTTACTGTATTTAACGTTGACAAACCACAAATGTATCTGTGATTGCCTGTAATTAGGGTAACCAAATGTCCTGTCTTCCCGGGACATGTCCTGTTTTCATCTCCTGTCCTGGCCGGTTGTTTTGGCACCTATCTTAGATTTAGGCTTTTGGACAAAAATACTTTCTCACATTTTAGTCATTTCTATATGTGATAGTTTTCGTCCAGGTTTAGTCGACAAAAACTCAAAAAGGTTTTAGTCCAAATATGATGTTTTGATAGCTTACGGCAATGGCCAAAATTATAATGTGTCTGTACTGTTGGGTTTCTTTGTTTTTTGTTGTTGTAAGCATGCTGCAAACATTACAGAAACCAGGTGTGCTGTTCATTTAGACACGTGGAACATGGGTCAATCTGACAACACATGACACTTGCTGCAGGACCAAAAATCCCTGCATATTCTGCGTAACAGTGATGGGCGCCACACGCGGGAGTCGACATCGCCTCTACTCCATTCATTTTCAATGGAACCTGTGCAATAGGGCGGTTATTAGGCAATAGGGCTAAATTCGTGCTTGTGAAAGTATGTGTTTGTGCGTGTCTTGCGACGCGATCCCAGAAAGTTGGAAAATGACGAGGACGAGGACCAATCAACAGGAGTTTCATTGGTTGACCAATCAGCGGACAGGATGCAAATCAGTACACTATACTTGCCGTGTCAGATTTCCCAGAGCTATTTGATATTTCTAAAAAAAGAATGTAGAGGAAAAAGCAGCGGCATGGGAACTTGTTGGTGCCAGAGTACAGTAAACATAGAGGGTAAGTTTACATTCATTTACCATCCATCCATCCATTTTCCTCCGCTTATCCGGGTCCGGATCGCGGGGACAGCAGTCTCAGTAGGGAAGCCCAGACTTCCCGGTCCCCAGCCACCTCCTCCAGCTCCACCGGGAGGACATCAAGGCGTTCCCAGGCCAGCTGCGAGACATAAACCCTCCAGCGTGTCCTACGTCTGCCCCGGGGGCTTCTCCAGGCTGGGCATGCTTGGAACACCTCACCAGGGAGGCGTCCGGGAGGCATCCGACCTAGATGCCCGAGCTACCTCAACTGGCTCCTGTCGATGTGAAGGAGCAGCGGCTCTACTCTGAGCTCCTCCCGGATGATCGAGCGCCTAACCCTATCTCTTAGGGTGAGTCCAGCCACCCTACGGAGGAAACTCATTTCAGGCGCTTGTTTCCGCGATCTCGTTCTTTCGGTCACGACCCAAAGCTCATGACCATATGTGAGGGTGAGAACATAGATCGATCGGTAAATTGAGAGCTTTGCCTTCCTGCTCAGCTCTCTCTTCATCACGACGGTCCGGTGCAGCGACCGCATAACTGCAGACGTTGCGCCGATCCGCCGATCGACCTCACACTCCAACATTACCTTACTTGTGAACAAGACCCCAAGATACTTGAACTCCTCCACCTGGGGCAGGACCTCATTCCCATGAGGCCATCAGGACCACATTGTCCGCAAATAGCAGAGATGAGATCCTAAGGTCACTGAACTGGACTTTAGAAGACCTTTATGGATAAACACATGGGGAGGGACCACACCTTGCTCGAACGTGGGATACCGGGGCCTCACCCTGGAGCCAGGCCTGGGGGAGGAGCTCACAGGCGAGTATCTGGTGGTCAGGCTCTCACCCGTGGGGCCCGGCCTGGCTCAACCCAACCAAGCCACACAGGATCTCCCCGCCATAGACCAACAGCCTGCGGGGGCAAGCATAAGGGTCCGGTGCATTTTGTTTTGGGTGGCGGTCGAGGGCAGGCGCCTGGGCGACGTGGTCTTCGGCAGCCAAATCTGGTTCTTGGTACATGGAATGTCACATTCATTTACACAGACATTTATACAAGTTTGTCTTCAATACTAGCAAGATCCGCTATTAGCAAGAGTACTCGATAAACACCGGTAGCTTTTCCTCCTCTGAACTACTTTCATACCCTCAAATTCCCTCCACATCTGACAGCCAATCAAAACCGTGGGAACAGCCGCCCCTCGCCTCCCGTGTGCATGGTTTGCTACGTCTTGGCGATGACTTTTGCCAGTCGCAATCGTTTGTGTAAGATACTCTTCCCCTGTTATATGGATTTTATTTGACTTTATTTGATGTTTATTGTTATGCAAATTTGGAGCCGCCGGACCGGAGCAGGAGGGGATAGAGAAGAAGAGAAAGGAAGACAGAGGGTGGGAGTGTGGGGACAAGAGGGGAACAATACAGTTAGAGACAACAACAACAGCAACAGCAACGCCTGCGATGACAATAACAAAACAACAGAAAAACACAGAACTAAATCAGAAAATGACTATGACTGCCATAAAGACCATAATGGAAATGAAAAGATAATATCAACAGCCACAGGGATAATACTGCTTGAAACAGTCCTAGTTATTAGTGGTAATAGTAGTAATGAAAATATTAACCACAATAGTGACAAAATGACAATAACTGTCATGCAGGAGGCATACTTTAATTGTATTTAAATTAAAAGGCATCTTTGAGTGAACTTCTGAGTATCATTTAAGTATCTCATTGTAGGTCTGACTGTCCTGGTTTTCAGTAATCAAAATATGGTCACCCTACTGTAAATATGTAGGCCTCTTACAGTTCTGTTCTCTGTCTCTTCGTGAATAAAAAAGTCACTTAAGCTCCTCCCAGCTCTTACCACACGCCAACGTCAGGTCAGGTTATTGTATTATTTCTTACATTCCTAACAATCAAACTGTGAACCTCCCTTCACAAGACATATTTTAGGATTCAATCAAAGCGAACAAGGCTCTGTGGTAATGGGCCATTGGATCACTTCGTAATGATGCTATCATAACATTAGATTGATGTCTCTGTGGGACTGCGTGCAAAGCCCAATGCCATGCTTTCCTTGGTATCATTGGTATCCCCTAACACAAGAGAGCGTGGAAAAGTCTTAATTAACTCTCACAAGGTTAGTGGAGTTAATTTGTAGTCACATGTTTAACCAATTATTCAGTACGTAATGAAGCAGAACGTGGCTCCCTAGAGTTCCCCGGCCTGTCACCACCCCCTTTTTGTGACCTTAATTTGGCTATTCCAGAGTGGGAAACTAATCCTCATTAAAACAGTAATAGAAGATATACATTCATCTAGAAACTATACTGTACATGCCCTGCTCAATATTTTTATACGCATTCTGCTTCTATGCAGTACTACTGAGAAAGTGGGGGGCACATTATCTGTGGTAGGGTGTTACAGTATTAGGGATCATCCTTGGCAGTTTCCCTTCTAGGCATCATTAGCTCGGCTTCATCCCATTTGGTGTATGCAACACCTGTGACTATCATCCGCAGGGTAGAAGAATTATTGCTGGTGTGTTTTTTTTGTAGGATACATAAATTAATCATGGGGATCACAAGCAACTACTCTTAATTTCTGAGCTGCAACCAAGAAAAAACATTGTCCCGACGGATGCCAAGAGCAAATGCATCATTAAAACAGAGTGGTGCTATCTGACAGAGGAACAGTGCCAGTGCCCTTGCTTCTACACCTTATGGGATTATGGCGCATTTCCGCCATGCATTATTGCTAGACTCTTTGGCCACATGCAATCACAGTCCTTGGGTATGACTTTGAATATACAAGGGACTTTTAGGCTTTTGTCTATGGATGAAAGGACATTTATTAGTTTGAAAGTGAAAGAGGACAGCTGACTTCGCTAAATATATCATAGTGCAGAACATGCAGTGTAATGATCCAAAACTATTGGAGCTTGTCATATAACCTGCAATGGCTCGGATACACTCAATCCACCCTGCTTGAGAAAGCTTATACAGGCAAACGTGATTATTGTGCACACATTACATAGATAGATATTAACATAGATTGACCTCATGTCTCTTACACATAGTGTGGGACATTTCCCACTCTGACAGTTGTTTACATTACAGTATGTGCCTCAGATTGCACAGCAAGGAGGAACAGCTATTGAAATCATTCCATAAACAAAAAACAACAACAAATAGAATCGAGCTAGCACAATACAAACCACTTTACTGAAGGAAGAAAACAAAAGCAGATGACAAGCATGTGGCTTCTGTTGCCAGAAAGATAAAGTTTCTTCAGTGGCTTTCCAGATGTATAGTCTCGTAAGGAAAGCCATCAATTAATCTTATATTATTGATCAGTCTCACCGTATTTGATAAGGACTCATGGCAAGACTCTCAGAAGGAATGCAAACAAAAAGGCAAAAGGTTAAAACACGGAGACCGAATCAATAATGATGACTGACAAGATAAAACAGGAATGACTGGTATTGTTCCCTCTTAAATTAATAATGGCGTGGAGAGTGAATATATGCCACACAGTTGATGCTTTTTCCCTCTTTTCTTTCCATTATTGTTGGTTTGTTGTGTTGCATCTTCTCATTTGCAACCTTTTGCAGTAATCCCTCCTTCATCACAGTTAATTGGTTCCAGACCCGACCATAATAAGTGAATTTCTGCAAAGCAGAATTCATTCTTGATAAATGGAATATTTTTGTAGTTAGAAGGTTTAAACCTGTGACGACCTTCTAAATACAGTTTTTTAACATGATTACACCCTCGAGGCATGAACTAACACCCCTATAGTCACCTTTACACTTGTATTACCCAATATAGTAATCATAATAAGAGTAAATAAGCTATTTAAGACAGAAATAAGACTCATGCTTGTGTACAGTATATTGTTATAAATGTGTTCCCTAGTGGCGTTGAGTTGAGTAGCCCGCAACAGTAGTTTTTAGTAGGGCTTTTATTAGGGATTATCGTGAGTGTTGTGAGATAATTCAAACCTGCATTACAAGTCTGGTGCTTGTGTGTCTCACCGAGCATTACAGTAAGATTACTGATGCCTGGTGACATCAACACTATGCAGGTTTTCTCAAAAAAAAAAAAATCTTGAAGGCTTATTGTATTGAACCTTCTCAGGTGTGGCATTTGTGATTACCACCCCATATTAGGGTGTGCACAATTATCAGGCATTACAGTCGTCTCTCCCCACTTTGCGCTTTGACTCTATAGCGGTTTTTCAAAATATATTCATTTTAAAAAATCATTGCTGTTTTGCGGTTGACTATGGCCTATTATCAGTCAAAAATATGCACATTTAAGCACATTTTATTTTATTTT
The DNA here is from genome assembly GCF_027744805.1 of Dunckerocampus dactyliophorus. Lineage (NCBI taxonomy): Eukaryota > Metazoa > Chordata > Actinopteri > Syngnathiformes > Syngnathidae > Dunckerocampus > Dunckerocampus dactyliophorus. The sequence continues at coordinate 1,295,526 of NC_072826.1, forward strand.
GGCCGAAATTAAGTATTTTCAACCATGAAAATGACTAAATGAAATAATACACACATCAAGTATTCAGAAGACATACTGGACTCAGCCATTCTGAGACAAAGCCCGAGATACACGTATCTACGACGTATCTACGACGTATCTACGACGTATCTACGACGTATCTACGACGTATCTACGATGTATCTACGACGTATCTACGACGTATCTACGACGTATCATCATCATCATCGAACAAGTTGCAGTATTTTCACGAGTGATTGTGTGTATGAATTGTGTGTGTAATTATAATCTACAAGTATGTGTGTGGTAAGCGTATGAAATGGAGCAAACTGTAAGATGGCGGTATGTGTGTGATAGGTCGTATTCTACGCTGGTCACTGGGTGTCACTAATGTTACAATGATGAAACAATAGTCACCGCAGAAAGTACTCGGTAATAAGGTGACTCTCCCAATACTAACATGTGTGAGTCTATATTATTTCTACTTTCTGTCTTATTTGCTCTTGTTATGCCTCCTATATTGGGTGATACGAGTGTAAATGTAGCTGTAGGAGTGTTATCTCATTTCTAGAGGGCTCTAATAATGTTAAAGCCCGTATTTAGAAGGTTGTAAGCAGGTTATCTATGCTCTGACTACGAAACTATTCGATTTGTAAATACAAAATTCTACTTTGAGGAGAGAGCAATGGCAATTAAAGAGAGACTGAGAGTATTATTGGAGTTGGAGCTAATCTGCTACAACAGGCGCTTTTATTGCAAATGTTGATCCGAATTTGGAGGGGGATTGTAGAAGGTGGTTGATATGATTTTGCTTGTCTGTGATCTCAGTTTTGACTTCATATTCCTTGAAAAGGGTCACATGTACTGTGACATTGAGCTCTGAGGTGGTCATTTTGGTATGTCTATTATTTTTCCTTGTCTGACATGAAGCTGCTCAATGTCAATACACTTCATATCAGCTGCCCTGTAGCAGCCACTTGATAAGCACATTTCCACAATTCCCAGGCTGCTTATGTGCTCCAGCAGACTTCAAGTCAATTCAGGTCTGCAATACACTCTTTTCTTTTTCTCCGCAGAGTAAAAGGGGAGAGGTTTTGCCAAGGAAATACACCCGACTGTCTGGCAACCGGATGGAAAGGAGGAGACTCGTTGACCTTGGAAAATGAAGCTGTTGTTGCCATGGCAACTGTTAATCCGTCTGTCACTCAAAGACTGACTGACTGGTGAGCACCAACTCCCGTCGCCTTTCATGGCACACTTGATATGCAAGTTTTTCACAGTGAGGTTTTGCCTCTTTCTCAAGCGTGTTATCATTTTATTTGAAATGGAAATGCGTCAATATCCAAAGGGACGGCGACTGTGTTAGTACTGTATGATTATTAACAGGGCAGCCATCTAAAAGTTGATACAAAACACTGCCAGCCGAGAGTTTGTTCAAGTTAAGAAGTAGAAATATATGTTAAAATATCGTCTTAAAAGAGGCTTAAAACTCGAATTAAAACTAAACTTGTCCTACCACAGCTGTCCCGTCTTATGGTACTTCCATTATTGTGGTCACTGCGAAGCGTAAACTGATTTTAAAAGATATTAGACCACAAACTTACATTACATTACCTTTCATACTGCAAGGAGACTGGCTACTGAGCCGGCAGGTTTTTGTGTAAACAGGTTTTATATGCCCTAACTACGAAAATATTCAGTTTATTGAATTGATTCAATTCAATAAACTCATTCATTATTGTGGTCGGGTCTGGAATTAACTGCAATAAACGAGGGACAGCTGTACTACGGTATCTTGTAAGACACGTTCATTTGGCAAACTCAAATGAGAACAGTTACACAAGCGAGTCCGTTTGCCGCATGGATGATAAGTTTCATCCTGGCAAAGAAAGATGAAATCAAGGAAACTAATGTTGTGAAATGCTGCATTTGTGATCTCTACACAGCAAAGATCACAAACGATGGAAGATGTTAAGAAGTTGTTGTGTGTGTGGATCCCCTCCTCCCTGGCCGCTCTTTGCCGATTTGCCAACAAAAGTCTTCAATAAAAGGTCGCACCCCTAATATTCCTGTAAATAGTGCTCCAGTTCTATGGTTCTATATGGTTCTTCTGCTGGTGGTTTGCACTGCTCCACTGTCATTTTTGCATTTTTTTAATATTTCTATTACCCATTAGTAAGCAGTTATCAAATTCCTGGTATTGTGTGAACCGTCACCATTTTAACTTGGATTGTCACTGGATAAGCAATTCACATGGAGTGGGCACTTTTACATGAGTACGTCCTTGTGAAATATAATACAAGAAGTTAGGGATATTTCAGATACATTTCAGGATGAACCTAAAACGTACTACTGTATAACTGTGACTCGAACACAGGACCTTCGTAATGGGGGTCGAGAGCGCTGACCACTCGGCCAAAACCATGGACTGTCGACTGAGCGTCCTACGCAGCTCTTAAGGCAGGGGGAGTGAGGTTTACCAACGTACACTTGCACGGCCGCACTGCCTGGCATCCGCAACACAACCTTCACAGGTGAACTTAATTTGAGCTTCTCTATAAAATATTATAGGCAGCGCAACACATGCACACACTGTCCGTGGATCCACCAGTTAAAATCCCATTTGTGTGCATTTCAATGAGACATAATTAAGTGTCATTTTATCAGTACGTGCATGTCCTGGTTGATTGTGCAGCTGTGCTGTGTCGGTGTGTTTTACAGGGCAGGGTCAGCATGAACACAAACCACCCCATCATTCCCCTAGTGAAAAAAAGCCAGCAGCTATTAAAAGTGCATTAATTTGTTTCATTTAAAGAACACCACAGACTGAGCAAAAATTAAACACATCCCTTAGCGAGGAAAGAAACAAGGTCCTTACCTGAGGCAAAGACTCCCCCCTCTCATTAGCAAGATGATGATGGTGATGATGATGATGTCCTTGTTGAGGTCAGCGATGTGTGGAGAAGCATGGTATACTTTCAAGTGCACACAAAGTAACAACATGCAGCTCTGCGTGGATCACTGCGTCTCATGTAGGAATGGCCGGGAGGGGAGAAGTTGCTGTACGTGAGTGCTTACATGTATTCAAGACATCCTTACTACAGGAGGGTAATTACCATTACCAGCACCATTGGTTCATTTATCCCTGGATTGATGGTTTCATTTGGGACTTACAAAGGGAACAAACTCACCAAAGTTCAGGGGAGTCTGATTCAACTATCAGTCTTGCAGTCGAATCAAATGAAAATGTCATGCGATCAAGATTTTACCGTTTTGACGACATGATGGCGATCACAGCTGCTGCCGAGCAACAGGACTGGCCTAGCATCTTACATTTGACAAGAGTTTTTGGATATTGGAGCGTCAACGTTTTTATCACCATCTTTGACTTGTCCCTGAGATCTCCAGAGTACCAGAATCTACACACACCACTCAGCCAGGCGGAAGTGCTCGCACGTGGCATCGAGGACATAAACAAAGGCGAGTATGAGCTAAGCAGAAGCTAACACAGACTCTCCTTACCGAGCATTTTCGTCGCTAATGTGCGGTCTTTAGTGAATAAAATGGATGAGTTGCGACTCCACATCAACCACAGTGAGAGTCTTTTGGACTGGAAGTTGTAATTTTCACTTCGATATGAGTAAACAGCGACGTACGGGACAATGCTATTGAGCTAGCCCACCGCCACACACTTCGGGCTGATAGAACAGCGACTGAAACCGGCAAGACGAGAGGCAGACGACTTTGCATCTACAGCATGTAAACTGCTTTCTGCGTCACTAAATAAATACAAACAAAGGTACTGCTGTTGTACATCTACCATGTTTAAGTGTTTTAGCCTTTTTTCAGGTGGAAAAAGTCGCTCATGAGATCTGTTTGTTTGTAGTCATTTGTGGTGCTCTTAAAAAAAAAACAAATTCGACTATTAGTCGACTCCGTACAAAAAACAGGTCAAAAAGAGAGACTGAATAGACCAATACGTCATTATCAAGACGAGACGTTAGTGGGGGACACCAAGACCAGCATTTAATTGTTCAGAGAGAACAGTGATTAAGACGCTTATGTTATAGATTTCACATGTGCTCATGCTCAAACACTCACACGAGCCCCAGTTTTACCGTTGTCTTATTCTTGTCTTATTTTCTTCTTTTCCCAGGGTTGATGTCACCACAAGAGTGAAATGAATGTAAATGTAACTGCTACGTGGTTTGTCAGAGCAAAAGTATTTGCTTGACGGCCATGATTGTTCTCTACAATCTGATTTGAAGTGAAGGGATGATTGCATTTTCAGTTATGGAGATTGCATTTGCACTTTTTGTGACTTCTACAAAGAGAGAGGGTGAGCGTAGGACGTCACTTTAAAATACACTTTTAAAGAAAAAAAGTCTCACAATCCTCATGTGAGACATGAACACACATCTAGGCAGCCAAGGGTGCACGTAATGGGACGCATCTTTTCCGCCGATAGTCTTTTGAAAAGCACCAACAATGCTGCATTTACATAAAATGACCTGCATATTACCCCAAGCTACAGTGACATTGCTATTGTTATTGTTACTAACATTGTTAGGCAGAAGAACTACATAACTGGGGTAGTGACACCTTGCCCCACCACATCGGCTAGCTACTAGCCAGCTTCACCACACACTCGCCCGCAGGGCATCAGCGCCGTTCTCAGACTGCCTCAGGCCACTAGCGAAAGGTAACGCTACATATGGGAGCTTCCGCCACTGCTGCTGTGTTTTGGTTTTTGAGTTTGGAAAAGTTAAGGCTAGGTGTAGCGTTCCTTGCTATGTTGCTATGCGAAATCAATGCAGTTGGACGCAGTAAGACGGTGAATTCTTAAAGGATGCTGAGGGCTATGGCACACAACAGTCAATTAGTAGACTCAACAAATTAACCTGCTCTAAGGCGGAGATGCCGACAGGCTTGTCTGTGAAGACCCTTATTATTCAGGCTGACTGCAGCCCACTAACCACAAGGCGGGGTCTGCGAGAGAAGGGCTTCAAGACGAAGCTTGAAGCCACGTACCCCCTACTCCTGCACACTTAAAAACATAAAATATAAACCTTTTTCTTTTAATTCACTTTAAATATTTAACATGATTAATTGGTTAATTACATTTATAGTAACCTGGGGTGTTTTGCATGGTCACATTTTGATGAAGTTTGACATGAGCACTGATAAATAGATAAGTAATCATCCTGCATATCTTTTATTCCAGTGTGATGTTGGCATCCTTTTGTTTGAATGGGTGCAATTTGAACATCACTTTTGTTGTCCACTCACGGTGTCTATGGTTGAAATCTGTATATTTATTTAATACCAAATTGAAGGGGAAAGTTTAACAATGATAAAGCAGTATCCAAAATACAAATATGCATACAACCAACGGTAAAGCCTCATTTTCGAGGGAATCACCACTCATGGTGACAAGTTTTCACTGCTGAGCCATGATTGGAAAACCAATATGAAAGAAATATTCAAGATTAAACACTCGTAATGCACAGAATAATCATCAAACTTACATATTTGTTCATATGATGCACGCAGAGCAATTAACAACTTCATGCGCTGTCTCCTTTCCACGCCGTTCTCCTTTCGTAATTGTGAATCTTACGTACTAATTGTTTAGTTTTATTCACGTACCTCCATCACAATTAGAGTACCCCCACTTTGGGATCGTAGGCTGTAGATCAATGACCTCATGTCAATTCGTTGCAGCCAGTACAGTTGGGACTCCCGACAGCAGAGAGGTAAGAGTTTATGTTGCATGTACGTAGTTTGTTGTTAATGAAAAGACAATGCCAAAATAATATTACATATATGGATCTCTGACTGAATCATATTCCTACGTTTGCCTATCAAGCATGACTTGTGATTAATTCCTCAGTGTTCTTTATTACCAACAACATGCCTGCCAATATTGGAAATGATGCTGGAATGCATATACAGTATCTATAGCATACTGTATCTAAGGTCGCAGTATGGGGGGGACAGTTAGGACAGTTCCCAGCAAGAAATACAGACGTGGTGACAGCAGCTGCCTAGGGGCGGCCCAATGTTGTGTTTTTTTCATGGGGTCCAGAATTCCTGGCGGTGTCCCTGAGCGTACCATAATCTCGTATACTTCTATTCCAATTGTACCTCTGGTCATATTTGCTTAATCCCTGCTGTGAATTTATTGAAATTTCTAAAGCTTTGGGATAGATACGCCTTCCCGCTGTGTATTCTCTGACACAGCACAGCAGCATTTAATTGAAGGTGAAAGTAATCTCAATAGCTGGATTGGCAAGGGGCATCTTTGCCCGCCCTCACCAATACATTTTGTTTATTCTGTAAATTAACTGGGGACTCTCGAGCTTGGCATGGAAATGTCATGAACAGACAGGCTAATATTGTGCTGAATGAGATAACATCACAGCTAGGACCGTCAACATTAGTTGAACTTTAAAATCTTTAAAAAGGTTAAGGCCCTGTCACACCTTGACGATTTAGCCAGCGCATGCCCGACGTGATCACTTTGATGGCATACGTTGAACTGTTGACGTTTTTTTCAATTTTGGGCGTATACATAGCGTTTAATTATACATAGCGTAAGTTTGACGTATACATGACGTATTATTTACTTATATAGAACGTTTCTATAACTTATAGACAACTTATACCAACGAATGCATAGCGTGTTGCTGGCGTTCACAACTTATGCCCAACGCTTACACTTTGTACAAATACATTTAAACCAAAAAACCCAGCAAAAATGGGAAAAATAGAGCAAAAAGACAAAATGCAAAGACAAGAAGATGAAATGTCTGATACTAATAACCAGTAATAAAACAAAGCTTTGTTTTTAAATATACAGCGTTTTTTTTTAGCCTTTTTATAAAATTAAAAAATACCTAAAAATATCAAAGCGGCCCCCTGCATCCTTTGATTTTCACTATGCGGCCCTTGGTGGAAACATTTTGGATACCCCTGATGTAGACCATGCACTGTAGAGAAAGCATTGGAGTCTAATCTCATTCCAGTCCGTCTCTCCTGTGATCAGCCACTGCTATGCCTTCTTAGACCCTCAGCATCTATAGTTCACAGCACATACGTCCTGCGACCATGCTGTCATCTACAAAGTGTCCAGTGCTCCACTTTCTTTTTCACTCCATGTGGGCAGGTTATCTGTGTGCAGTGAAGACTGCTGATGATTGCTGTGGCTTGGGAAACGTTTATCCCATGGCACAGCTGCGTCTCGGTTCATGTGTCTGTATGCCGCTGATTAGCGGACTGTCAAAGTGTTGTGTGCTCCTGCAGCCATTTAGTGCCCCCCAGCATAATTTCACGCCAGCACACCAGCCTTCCTCAGTTCTACAGTATTCCAACTGAATTATGCGGCCAAGTGGGATTCCACACTTAAGCAGTCTGCCCTCTAGCCTTCTCTACCTTGGAATTGACAACCCTCCATATGCTTATTTTGGGTCTTAAATACTGCATTGTATCACCTCTGCTGGGATTTCATGCCGTACAGTATATCACAACGCGTTAGCTTCACATGCTTGACAACTGAATAGCAGCGTTTTTGCCCCTTCTACCACATGACTGTGATTAGGTCAACATTGCTCTAAAGCTTGTTGATGCACCAGTAGAGTAGTAATTTGATGAACCCCAACAAAGAGAAGTGCTTTCAGCGATCAATAGGTCAGTTTTCTGAAGGCTGCTGAGAGTTAAACTCAACATTCAGAGGCTATAAGATGATGCGACTGCAAGTCCTCTATTATTGCGAGACCAGAATCAGAACCAACCAACACTCTCAAAGAAGTTCAAACCTTCGTTTGAATCTTAATGATCAACATACAGGTAGGACACAAGAAATTATTAAGTCCCTCACGCATATTTTTTCTCCTGTGACCGTGCCTTTTGGTCCTGGCATTGTTCCGCTGTACTGTAGCATTTTTGTATCCTAACATAAACGTCCTGCTGCAGTCCTTTGAACCAAACACTCATATACAAGCGAGCAAGCGAGCTGGCGATGACACAGGAGACAAGCAAGGCGGCCTGAAGGAAATTGACTGACAATGGTCTACAGCCAATCAAGACACAGAAGACAATGGGCGGTGCAGGCGAGCAAGGGAAGAGAGAGACACTCAACTTCCCACAATGCAATTCTTCTTAAAGGGCCAGGCTCGACCTGTGACAGCGTTCATACGCTGTAATAAAAAAAAAAGGACAAAAAAAATGAAGCAAATCTGCGACAGGTGAACGGCGATAGAGTGTGGGAGCACTTTACTGCAAAGGTAAAGTTTCAGGATTTTGGCCAAGTTAAATTACAAGTCAATGGGTAAAAAAATCAAGCAACTGTAGTGAATAAGATTTGCATCCACATCCTTTGATAGCAGAATGATAGCCACATAAGGCTGAGGTGTAACGTGTAGCCCAGTCACAATCACATCATTCATGAGTGCGCTTTGCTCCACCTCACCCACTCTGCATCAGTTGCTGATCCTTCTCATCATTTTGCTTCTTTAAATCGTTCACTTTTTCTCCCAGCTAAGCAATTTGTTTGCAAGCACAGTGCTTTCATCCCTCATTTCCCTGACATGACTGCTGGCAGATTTGGATTGTGATGTGAAACTCTGGCAATCGGCCTCCAAAACAACATTAAAAACACTGGACAGGGAGATGGTGGAGCGAGGGGGAGCTTCTCTGTCTTCTTTCGTCATTGGACCGTTTGTAGGAGAACATTTCAAGTTGTTCATCAAACCACCCAAGTCACCTTGCATTTTCCTCTTATGTTGAAAATGTCACCTGGTATACTAAAATTTCATGAACTGAACTGTTGTTTTCCAGCCATCAAATATTCATGGAAACTTAATGGAGAGTGGAGCTTCCTGCAACAGGATGCTGGTCATACGTTGCCTAAGTCTAATCCCTCAGACACAAGGAACTATACTGCACATTTGCAGTGAGAAACATGCTGACCAATGCAGCTGTGTTCTCCAACACCCGTGGTGGAGCAGGAAGGACGCTAAGCTGTTGTTTCCTGGTTGTCTTGAGCACTGAAGTGTCACATGGTGCCGGAGGGAGGGCGAACCAGGGAGATAGATTGCTCTTGCCTGCCTGAGTAGGACAGCTTATGTATTGTACAAGATAATGTTGGAAAAAGCTCTCTCAAACTACCTGAAGGTCCATCCACTATGGTATGTTAACAGCATACATGCACATGCACATTCACAGTCGTCCTTGCTGCATCACGGTTGGAAACATCGCACCCTCTCTCTATCACGTTTTTTCAAAAAAATTATTAATTAATCAATGATTACAGGTTTTAAAAAAAATGCATATTTAAGCAAATTGTTGCACATTTATTCCTAAATTAAGCATTTTCAAGCTTTAAAATGTAAATGAAGGAAAATACAAATAGAAGGCATTGAGAAGACAACAAAATAAAAGTGGCATGAAGTGCAATACAGTATCTGCGACTTGTGTGCGCCTTTAAGTAGTGACGTGTGAGACGTCAGCTAGCTAGAGTTGACTGTTAGCTGAGTGCTCATAACTCATAGCAAAACACGAAGGTGGTGTACGTGTTGATCTCGCTGCCACTTTGTGTCTCTGTCAAAAATCACATCTTCAAGCAAGCTGCTAACAAGCACGTTTCGTGATAAAACTACATTAAGAACACAGTTGCACTCACACTGTGTGCCATATCGTGCTAACTGAGAAATGTACACAAACCAAGGGAAAATTTTGCCGTAAATTTTCGACATTAACCAAAAAACACGCTAACCTGAGGTGTATGTTAACCGAGGTTCAATTGTACTTGAAAAATGTTGAAAAAATATTTAATAACTGTCCAAATATAATTATGACAAAATATATTTATGATAATACATATTCTGAGGAAACTTGAGATACAGTGTTCCCTCGTTTATCGCGGGGGGATAGGTTCCCAAAATAGCTCACAATAAGTAAAATCCGCGAAGTTGGCAACTTTATTCTTGTACAATGATTATATTTTAAGGCTGTAAAAGCCCTCACCATACGCTTTATATACTTTTCTCAGACAGGCATGAACATTTTCTCACATTTCTCTGTCGGTTAAACACCTAAGTTCAAACCTTCATTTGAATTTTAATGATCAACCTACGAGGTTGTAAATTATTAAGTGACTCACGCATGTTTCACTCCCCTGACCGTGCCTCTTGTTCTTGGTGCCGCTGCGCTGAAGCGTTTTTGTATCCTTGTTAAAACATATCGCTGCAGTACTCCTGTTGCAGTCCTCCTCCTCCCCCTCCAACGGAAGAGTCACTTATTCCGTCACGGCGCCCTACAGCATGTTCAGAAGGCCAACTTTTTGTGCGATGTTGGCTTCCTCTGCCTTTTGGGAGCAGAACGTTTCATGGACATTGTGGGTTTTGTCGGGGAGAAAATGTGCAAACACACAGAGTTCGGCAAGCTGCTTGCATGCCTGTTTGCGATCACGCACAAGTTTGGCACGAAGGAGATTGAGTGACAATAGTCTGCAGCCAATCAGGACGCAGAAAACAATGGGCGGGTTCTCCCTTAGCCAATAAGGACACAGAACACAATGCGTGTTCATACGCTACGAAAAAAAAGCAATAAAATTGCACACAAAAAAACGCAAAACAGCGAGGCCGCAAAAGGTGAACGGCGGTGGAGCGAGGGAACACTGTATTGAACTCCCAGACTGATCGGGAGGTGTGTCCCAATACTTAAGTCAATAAAACGTATTTTCATACCCGTAATGCAATCTCCTTTTGGAAGCCAGCTTGCTGCACATATTGAGCTCCACCAGAGCAAGTTTATTCGTATCTTTCCAGATTTGAGCTCAGGCAAACTCCTCCATCCATTAACTTGTAAACACCATCGACATGCACACTCGCTCCCTGCCAGTGTCTGTCATCTTATGGCCCTCACGTCTAACGTGAATTACAGTGAACAGCATGTCAGTGTTTTGTTTTAAGTAATGAGATTAGCTTTTATCTCTTGTGCAGTTGTGATGGGCTACTGTGAGCTACCAAGATTGACGTTCAGTTTCCTGACACTTCACATCTCTAAAGGATCATCAGTAAAGCTAGAATACTTTGCCTTAGGAAAGTAAGTGTCAGAACCATTCCCGTGGTGCAGCGTTGCCTCTCGCACTGCATTGTCAACTTTGTGAAGCGAGTAGATGTTTGGTATCACATCAAACAAACAGCAGCAATCTTCCAATTCTTTCATGTTGACCTGTGAGCACTTAGCTTGGGTAACAAAAGCACAGTTAAACACTAACGTGGTAGCCTTTAAGAAGTCACACTCATGAGGGATTTACCTTGAGTCAATCGTTTGTCCACTTCTCGCCATTCCTTTACTTTCATATCATGTAAACGTTTCAAGCCGATGCAGTGAAGCACTTCTTCATATATGTTATATTATAGAACACTGGTCCTCAATTGCAGAATATTAGTAACCAGTTGAGCACTTTAGATGTCATATTTGTCAGAGACGGGATATGGCAAAGTTAAAAAATGGCCCACCCGACAGGTTTTGGAGGATAATCAAAATTTAGTGCATGAGTTTGTCTACAAACCAGATAGTTCTTTTATGTTTCTATTTGTTCTCAGCTCATTGCCCCTCAGGTCATGTTCTCAGAGTGCCTCCATCACTCAGTGTTTGATATTTTTGTCAATAAATCAGCGCAAAGCACCCAGTGTCAGACATGCTCGGTGAGTCTCTGTTCGGCAAAAGCGAATACAATTTATTCTTGGGAGCCGATACAAAATTGTTCAATTTTTGTGCTGACTGCTCACAGCATTTTTGTTTGATATAGTACATTGAAAGGTCACCGCGGGGGAGCAGTACCTGCATCTTGTATGTACATGTTTACACGCTTCCCTCATCTACATAGAAGCAAAGCGCCAACATATCAACATCTGGTTTCCTTTGTTTATTTAAAGTGGTCTGTTCAGCAGCTTAGTAATGCAGTACAACTGCTGTGTATGCCTTACTGTGCTGGTCCAGACTTCCTGTGGTTTTCAGGTTTGTGAAATAAGAAGGGACATCCATGAGAGAGAGTCTGGAACAAAGGAGTGAGATAATAAAGGAGATGTCAAAAGAGCCTTAAGAGTAGAAGAAGAGGTCAGATCAGATCAAGAAGGAGATGCATGAATTACTGAAGGAGACATCTATCTAACCAAAGGAAAGATCTACGCTGAGACAGGAAATAATAAAAAAAAAATCCCAAGATTTTATGGATAAGCATGTGATATCGTGAATTTTCTGTGCCGGGAAAGCTACACAAAGACTTGTCTCTGCAGACTGAAACCTGCGTAAAGGAACAGCTCTCAAGTTCAACAGACATGTCTTGACATATGTAGTAAAAGTCTTGCACATGTATATGTTCACTCCGTGCTGCTAATAGCTGGCTGTTAGTCAAGTAGACATCCACCTGTTCAATGGAAAGGACTCGTGCTATGTTGCAAGTCAGAGTCTGCATCATGCATTGTTGTCCACTATGTCTGTAACAATGCCGCCAAGTTACGATCCGAGCTCGAGATAAAGTTGCCTGCTACAGCAGTCTGTCCCTTCATTGAGTCCTGTGTCCATGTTCGACAAAAAAAAAAACACAACCAAAAATCTTGGCAAGCTTCTGAGAGATGGCATAACCACAATCTGGACTGAAGAAGGAAAACCCTGCACCGTGCCAAGTGAGTGCCAAGCCACAAGATCAAATGTCAGACCTCAAGAAGCAGAATGAAGAGAAGGAGCACATCATGGTGAAAATGAAGTGGAGAAGGGATGAGATGGAGCAAAGCACACACATGAGAATAAATCATGTGTCATGTGACTGTGACTGGGCTGTGCCAGGGCGGTCGAGAACAGAAGAGAAGATCCACAGTCTTCTGTAATTTTGAGAACTGGACTGTTGGCTTAGACCAGTGCTTCTCAAATAGTGGGGTGGGCCCCCCTGGGGGAAGGCGGCGCGGTGAACTGTCAGGGGGGTCGTGAGAGGCAGGGAGGCCTTTCAACGTTAGTGCCAACATGTCAGAATTTGTGGTACTCAGCATGCAATTTATACTTGTATTCTTCACTTCTCTCCATTTTGTTTCATTTTGCTGCTTTCAGTTTCAAGTTGAGTCTGTACAGTACAGATAGACAAATAGATCATATCAGTTTATCAAGAGTATATCAAATCATTTCCGTCCCCCTGTGGGGGCATGACAGAATATAACTGGCATAGACAGCAATTCCAGTTCAATGTTCCTCACTTGAGGGACAGAACAATCATTGAAATTACGAACAAAGGCAAATCCAAAACATCTACTGATTGTAATGGAAGTGATATGGAAATGATGGTCATTCTGATCTCAGATTAACATACCGTAGATCAGTAACTAATCATTTCACACAGGCAAATTCCCAGACTCTGAAAACAGCGAAAGTAGTACCAATCTTTTAGACTGGAGACAGACACCATTTCACACACTACAGACCAGTTTTCTTCCCTATTTATTGAGTAAATTGCTCTCAGACGGCTCATACTGATACAGAGTGAGTGCCTCAACATCCATGGCAGTAATTGAAATAACTGAGGAAATTACCAATGCTTTATATTTATGGACCTGACCAAAGCACTCAATACAATTAGTCATAAGCTCTTAAATAACAAATTAGAACAGTATGGCATCAGAGGGATGGTTCTGAACTGGCTGAAAAGCTACTTAATGAATAGGAATCCAATTGTGAAGCTCAGAGATCATACATCATCATGTCTCTACATAGTTGGGAGCATACCTTACGGTACTAAAATGATTTATCCTACGTACAAATCATATCTGTGAGGCTACTAAAGACTTTATTATTATTTGCAGATGACACCACATTTTCAGGGGCCATAACAGATGATTAAGTCATCTGGAAATCTCACATTAAAAATACACAACATCAAGTAGCCAAAAGCAATAGCAAAAGTTTAAATACTGGATGAAGCAAAACAGGTTCAGGACCACAAGTCAACTGGTGTGAATGACCAAATGACATCTGAATGACCGTGTGGAGATATATGAGTGTGTGTTTGGGGGTGTGGCGAGTCGACCAGGAAGCGGGGGTGTGGAAAAGGACACACTACGCAACGCATGTGTTTTGCTCTACTCTTGTGGCAGACTGGGGTATAATCGGGGGAGTCACACAGACAGAAAGCAAGCCCAAATACGCAACTACAGGTCCAGGTACTACAAACTACAGGTTCAAAAACAAGCCCAAAAAAACGCAACTCACCTCTCACGTTATTTGCAAGCGATTTTAGGAAAAAACAAGTCGAAGGTCACTTATAATAAGAAGACCTGGCAACAGTCAAAAACAGTCGTGTTTCAGCGCCTGCTCGAGGGCCGCACAGACTGGAGCGCCTACAGTGTGTGTGTGTGTGTGTGTGTGTGTGTGTGTTGCCTGATCAGTGATGTTGATCATATGTTGATCATATCATGCATGCACAAACAGCAGTTAAATACAGAAAATGCTGACTCCTATCATCGCTTTGCCAACCCCTCTCCGATGTACTTATTCTAAAGAAGGACAAAGTAACCAAACCTACCACTTCCACACGGAATGGGAGGAGACCTCTGGCTTGTTGGACATGCCATGGGCGACTCGATGCAGTGTGCAGGTAATCTAATCTAATCTAATGTCATGTCTCATCAATGTAACATTACTGATGCCCAGTGGCCAGAATACTACATACTGTATAACCTGTATATCAATATTTTTTTACTTTACTCCATAAGAAGTTACTCCACAAGAAACCTGTTGCTATCTACCAAATGTTGTTGGTGACTCGATACACATAATGACTTACATAGGTGCACTGGGATGCTTTGTAATGATCATAATTACTTCCTGCTGAACTGTGCTATTCCCTGTAACGGCTTGTATCAACGCTGTCGTACTCCCACGAGTGGAGAAGAGCTTTACCTTGAAGTTAAAATACATGACGTAAGATCTTTCCTTTGTCTTGCATGTTCTGATGTGATTTGACTTGCTTTGGCTGCTGCTGTGCACTGATGCTGATGTTGTTGTTTCTCCTTTTTCTGCATGTTGCAGGCCTTACTGACACTAATGTGCAACTATCATAGAACTCCACAGTCCCATCACCATGTGCACCGTTTCTGTAGGATGGCAGACTGTCAGACCAGATAGCCTAACAGCTGCATCACCGAAAATTATTATTATTATTATTAGCATTTAGAATTCATCTTTTAGAATCTGCCATGTTTCTAACTATTTTTGATGTCAGTCACTGACAGTCACGCAGTACTAGTAAGAACATATCTGGTAAATCTATAGCCTTTTTAGTGACTGGCATTTCTAACCTTTTAATATGACAACTACTGTAGTAAGTTCATTTGATTTTTTGTAATCTTGCATCATGTTGCATATTGGCAGCTCTAATTGCTGCTGAAGGTTCTAGAATGTCTTTCTACTTGGCAAGGCTGAGCCTATTACTTTCTCCTGAGCGATCATTGACTGCAGCTGATGGTTTCTCTTTTGTAACATAAAATATTTTGTTTGACAGCACTGTTTGGATCGACCGATACTCTTGGACAGGTTTGCAGGTAATCATAAAATTGTGGCCAGTCAGTTTATTTTTGAGAAAAACATCACCGCTGCGGTTGAATCACAAAGGAAGAAGACTCCTATTGTGACTTGGTGTTTGGCTAACACCCCTGCTGTTCATAGGTTGTAGTGCCATTCTTGTCAACAAGAACAGCCTTATTGTTGTATGACTGTCCTGTCTTGCGCCAATAACAAGCTCATCGGTGTGACTGCAGCTGTCTCAGCCTCAAACTGCTGTCCTTCATTCATAGTGTTGCGTAGTTCACATGGTGACGCATTACTTCACTTTCTGACTGTGTGGTTTAGGTGGAGGAGCTTGAAGAGAACTTGTCATTATGTGGGGACTTAAGAGATTCGCATTTGAGAGGGCTTTCGTCGTAACTCTCTGAGTCTAATGAGAGGAATTGACTTCTTGCAGAAACAGTGTGTCTGCTTCAGTGGAGAAGCTTTTAATTAAATGCTGAGCTTTTCTGATTTGCTGCCTGCATATGCCACCTGTTGTGTAAATCAAAATGAACCTACTGAGCCGGAGCAAACTTTGCAAGTGTAAATCTGAGACTGGTAGACACTTTTAGTACAGCAAGATGCTGTGGCAGTGCATCCAACAGTCTGTTAAACATCACACTACCTGGACCAATAGACTTGCATTTCTTTGCAGTTGTTTGGGGCAGTGTCATCACTTTTATATCCCGTCTCAGCCCAACAATAGAGAGGACTTTGACGAGGTAGTGGCTTTCTTCTGCCTTCTTGACAGCAGCACCTGGACTCAGGCGGCGCTAGTTACATCAGATGCATTGAAAACACTCCTGTTTTCAAACGCTCCTGTCCAAGTTTGAGGTGAAAGCTGAAGTCGACATCCGCATTGGAAAATATTAAGCCATGTTGCCGTTGTGTTGTGAGTTAAGAATGTTTATATCAGTTATTTTTTACCTCAGACAACATATATCTTACAGATATCTTAATTGCTAATGTTGCATAATTCATCATGTGTTCTACCTAGAGCCATCTGAGACCCCATCCAGTGTATGGGCCCGTGCTGTGTCATACTCTGAGATTGAGGTGTTCTGGGAGGCAATTCCCATCGGTCCCAGCCGCAAGATCAAAACTGAATAATAATGCCACAGGGAATACTGAGACTGGAGTAGATAGACATTAATGTCAGACTGCTTGACAGCACAATAAGATGGCGTGCATGTGAATACAAGTGACAATGGCATCAGCACGGAGGTATTCTGATATTATACTATTGTGTGCGGTTGAGAGGTGGATTCCAGGCAGGCTTATCGGAAGGATGACAAGGTCTGTTGAGAGCTCTTCTTGCCTGTAAAAGAGGTCAGTACTTTGGGTTTGCTGATGGCTGCTATTAAAACAAATAAAATAAAATGGTTGGCAGATACCACGATGCTCCACGACACACTGGGCTGTGATTTGGCTCGAGAAGGCTTGGATAAAGATAACTCTTTTTGCCATTGATATTGTAGGGTTTGGTCCTTTGACATGACCTCTGAGACATTTCAATGTCATTACCAGAGTTTACTCCCCCACAGTTTAAAGTGCTGTGGCAACCACTTCTGGATGTGCTATGTGTTATGGATTTAATGGTTGCCATGTTCCGTAGCGCAACATTACTGATGCCAAGTGGCCTGAATAGTACGTATACCTTCATCTTTGAATATTTCTTGAGTAATAAAACGTCATAGTCAACCACAAAACAGCGATCATTTATTCATTATTTTTTGAGAAACTGTGAGGGAGCGATAACCGAACCACGATATTGCAAGAGACGACGGTATACATGCAGTCATAGAAAACATGATTAGACCAACCTTGTTTCTTCAATCTATTGATCCATTTCTAATGCCTGGTACAACTAAAGGTACATTTGTTTAACAAATAAGAGTTTAATTTAAGAGCTGATATCTAGCAACTTCCATGATTTCTTGATAATAACCACAATTTAAGTTCTTAAGTATTGCATTATCTGACGAAACTGCAGCGGTGCCGATGTTTTTGGCCATGATTGTGTGTACACAGTGCGACTGTGCTGACTTTGTGTATACGAGGTTATTCAGAAAGAATGAAGCCATTTCATGACGCAGTAAACACAAAGTTCTCATGCATCGTCATGGAATGAGTCGGTGACCATTTGAAAGAGGAAGTTTTGAATGGCTGCCCCCGGGGGCGCTGTAGTCCCGTACTTCCTCATTGGCAACGTTGGTCGGAAAGGGGCCCGATACTTTTATATTTTTAAAGGTTAATTGCGTTGTTCCATGAATGATCAACATGTACACACAGTGACATCACATCCTGTTAGTGGTGCTACTACACCGTCTGGCGGTATCGTCAGACACTGCAGGATGTCAAGACTCAAACAGAAACAAAAGCAACCAAACAGTGAAATAATGCATGTTGGTTTTGTGCTTGTTGACTTGTCTGTGATTTTTTAAATTTTTATAAACCCCAACGCCCAATCCCGAAGTGGTATTTATGCGTATTTTACATTTTGCGCGAAAGGCAAAAAGAGGCAATGACGCAAGTGCACACTAACAGATGTCACTTCTAGAGCGGTTTGAAACCATAAACACGGCCACAAGGTGGCAGATGCGCATTTGATAAGAGCTCGGCATGGATCTTTGGCATGTAAAAGCACACTCGGCAGCAAGGAGGAAGTGGAAACAGTGTGGAGGAGTGTAGCATGCAGAAGGTTACGCATTGTTGGGAAATTTTAACATATGTACACGCGCGCACACACACAGTTTAGTTCCAAATGTGAAAATTGTAAATAGTTCATGGTGTTACATTTGAAAATAAATTGTTATTTTGTTGTAAAACAACCTTTTTTATGTGTTGTTTATGTTGGTATAGTTGTTAGATATTTGAGCGGTCACAAAAGCAAAAGATTACAAAGTGAAAGTGTCCCTTCTCTAGCTGTGAACTGTTGTCCTGAAACCTGCCTCCTGTATGTTCTACTCCTGATTACTAACGAACAGTAAAAGCTGGAAACTCACTTTTTTTTCTGATGAAAGACGGGAGTCAAATTTTTCTTTTGGTAGGTTCCGTGTTTCTATATGTTTATACAATATTCTGTGTCAAACTCGTCTAAAGTGGCGGCCCTGAAGGGGTTGTCCTCTGACAAATGGCAGGGGTTGAATGAGTTAAAAGAAGTGTGAACGACTTTGCTGGCTCAACGTCTGAAAAGGTGGGCGTCTTTAGTTTCCTTGAAACCCCTTAACTCTTTAAAAATATTGTCTTTTTTCATCTCTCTCTGTCTTAAGAACCTCTTGAGGGCCAGTGGCTGCTTCAGCAAATGTCAAGTTAGGGTCGTCATCCCTGAATGTTTCCTCACTAGCTTGTTTCAACGTAATCAGTGAATCATTACCAGCCTGTCGTTGAGCTTCATTGTCGTTATCCTGGAGCCGTTTTACTCCAACCCTCTGTCCAAGTCCAAGTATCGTCACATCAGGATTGAGTATCTGCTTGATGAAAGCTTTCTACTTTCATTGCACCGTTTGTGGAAGGGATGAGGATACACACAAAATAATATTTTAGATGAAGTGTTACCAAATAAGAGTCATAGTTAAGCATGCACTTTACAGACGATGATTCGCATCCAAACACTTTCACAAATGAAACAACGTAACCACATATTAGCAACATTTCTCAGGATGATACGCCTCACAGTGGAATCTCCAAAGGTGAACGCAATCTATTACACGGTTGGCGACCTCCGATTTGTTCTGATGTGAAAACAATCGGAATCTATTGAAAGTATACCATATAAGATATTTGGACTCTTTTGTCACAAAGTCCAAAATGTCCACATCACAAAAACTTGAAGTGACATATTGTTTACAGGACAGCTGCATATTAGAATTTATTTGTAAAGCATTATTTTGGACGTTTTATGTTGATGCTTCTTGTTAAAGCGTCGGTGCCACCCCCTGGTCTTGGAAGCAACAACAATAAAGGAGGGAGACCGGACCCGACCAAACAATGCCAAACGTTTATTGCAATATAGGCTTCTTCTAAGGCCAAGCTCTGTCCGGGCTCAGCGTTTGTTAATAATTATGCATGTCTTTTTAATGATGTTCCGACTTAAACCGAGTGGATAGAGCATGACATTGAAGTTGGGGGTGCCAAGCCAGTCCAACAACGTTTTTACAGTGGCTGAGAAAATACAAAAAATCATGGATGGGGAAATATAATACATGCTTGACAACGGCATTGCTGAACCGTCGTCCTCCAGCTGGGCATCACCTTGCCTCCTTGTTGACAAGTCAGACAAAAGTGCAAGATTTTGCGGTGTATTTTCAAAGGATGCCGGAAAAGGAACACTGAGCCAGTTGACACGATTGCTCCTCGCTAATCCTAAATGATACCAACACGTTTTGTTTTTTGTCGTTTCAAAAGGGCAGAAGAAAACAAGGGATGCGCCGATCGATCGGCTGATTTCCGTAAAAACCATGTGATGGGCATATGCCGAAAAATGCCTTTCAAAGCTGATCACAAAAACCAATCGCCGTCCAGCGGCGACATGACAATTTGTACCTTGACAACACAAACATGACATGAATGTGCACGTGTGCTGTGTCACGTTGGGGTGCCAACATCCGTATTGCCGAGAGAATCAACACCAGTCCCTAAAGCCTCAGTGGTTTCAGTTTGACAGCTTGGCACAGGCTACGCCAATCTATGCCAGCGTATTTGATCACTCCCTTGTCAAATGTATTGGTGCTCCACTTCTCTTGCATCATTCTTTACACGATTTACCTAGCTGTCTAACTTGCTAGCTAGCTAGAACTCTCCTCCTAGCTTCTCATGTCTCATGTTCCTCACCTTATTTATCAAAGTGCTGGCACTCGCAAATTTCTTTGGCCCCATGGTGGGTTATTGAGAAGTTGCACTCAATAAAAATCGATTTCGCAGAATGATACAGTACAGGGCAAACGCACTAGTTTGTTACGTGCAATATTGTACAAAAACTGAGGCAAAATCGTGCCGACAAATTTCTAAGAAAACTTTCATATGAAAACTGGGGTGCACAAAAAGTTTGAGTGTATAAATAAATAGACTCAAAATAACCCAAAAGTCAAAACCCATAGCAAACTGTATAAGTGTGGCTACATGCATGAGTGTGATACATACAGTATGTGTCATTTGATCAATGCAATCCTGCTAAAGTGGTGGTGGTGGTGGTGGGGGGGGGGGGTGTTACTTGGTTATGCGGCAGTGTAGACAATGAGACTTTAAACAATTTACAAATTATCGGCCAGTTTCCTTGTTACCACAATTCTCTAAAATTGTAGAGAAGCTATTTAATAATAGGTTGGACAAATTTATTAATAAGAATGAATTATTTGCTAGCAGTCAATATGGATACAGAGCCAACATTTAAACTTCTATGGCACTGATGGAAATCACGGAGGAAATCACTACTGCTATAGACAACAGAAGATGCACAGCAGCAGTATTCATGGATCTGACAAAAGCTTTCGATACAATTAATCACAATATCTTAATTTCAAAATTAGAAAGGTACGGAATCAGAGGATTAGTTTTGAATTGGGTTAAAAGCTACCTAGCAAAGAGGAAACAATTTGTAAAGCTAGGAGAATACACATCTGGGAGTTTATACACCACGTGTGGAGTACCCCAGGGGTCCATACTGGGACCAAAACTATTTAATTTGTACATCAACGACATTTGTAAAGTAACAAAGGACTTAAAATTGGTCTTATCCGTGGATGATACCACCGCTTTTTGTTCTGGTGAAAGCACACAAGAACTCATTAAAAAGGTCAAGGATGAAAAGGTCATATTAAAGTCATGGTTTGACAGGAACAGATTATCCCTGAACTTAAGTAAAACTAAAATAATGCTATTTGGTAATAGCAGAAAGGATACGTACGACCAAATACAAATTAACGGAGTGAATATTGAAAAAGTGGAAGAATATAAATTCCTTGGGGTTGTAATAGATGAAAACATGAGTTGGAAATCTCATATTAAAAATATACAACAAAAGGTGGCGAGAAATATCTCTATATTGAATAAAGCAAAATATGTTCTTGACCAAAAATCACTCCACACTCTGTACTGTTCCTTAGTATTAGCATATTTAATGTATTGTGTGGAGATATGGGAAATAATTACAAAAGCAATCTTCACTCACTCACTGTACTCATAATGTATTCATTCATGATACCAAGTATAGACAACATACACACCTTTATTTTTAATATCACATATTAGTGATGATCATTCATGATACCAAGTATAGACAACATACACACCTTTATTTTTAATATCACATATTAGTGATGATCATTCATAATACCAAGTATAGACAACATACAAACCCTCTATTTTTAAAATCACACATATTAAAATTTGCAAATTTAGTAAACTTACAAACCGCTAGAATAATGTATAAAGTTATTAACTCGTAACCTCAAACAACTCAACTCATAACTCAAACCTCATACAGTATTTCTCAATCAGAGAGGAGAAATATGATCGTAGAGGAAAATTAAACCTAAAACATTTATATGTGAGAACTACGCTGAAAAGCCACAGCATTTTCGTGTGTGGAATTAAAAGATGGAAGGGATTGAGTAAGGAAGTCAAACAAAGTCCAGAGATGAGCACATTCATAAACAATACAAGCAGTTGATGTTTGCTAAATACAAGCAGAAGAGTCTTCATCATCACAATGATGTTCTGTCAGTTTGTTATGTTTTTGTTTTTTTTGTATTATTATTATTAATATATATATATATATATATATATATATATATATATATATATATATATATATATATATATATATATATATTATTTTTATTTTTGGGAGAGGGGGTGTCTTACCGTTATCTATTATGTGTTATCCTGACTATCACAGAAAACATGACATGGAATGCAGGAAGTGAACTACATGTACTGTACTGGGGGGTAGGATTAAATAAGCTTTGCTTCTTCCTACTCCTTTTGGAAATGTGGAACTGTGCAAAAAATGCTTCATGAGATGTATTCCATTGGAACCTTCATGTTCAAATAAACTAAACCAAACCAAACCAAACCAAACCAAACATTGCCTAAGCTAAGCCTTGCTAATGGAAGTCCTGTTTTGCAAGATTATGTCATCTTTTTCCAAACAGTAGCCTGCTTCAGTCGTCACCTGCAATCCAAAACAAACGCAAGGCAATGGGATGCATCTTACTGCCCTTGTCTACATAAGACTTTAATGCATATCAAGACATCTTAAATCTCTTTGGGGCCCTTTCTTTTATCCTACTTTGATATTGTATTTCATTCTTGGCAGCTATTAGTGGAAAAATGCAAACGTTAAATTCTCAGCTATTTGAGGTATCTACTTCAGTGAATATCACTGAGCAACTGAGCACTGAGTTGAACGAGTTCTATGCCCGCTTTGACACCCAAACTCCTGATGAGCAGAGAGGGTGGCTGAACCTGGGGAGCACACAGGACTCACCTCTCATGGTGACATCAGCTGATGTGCGCAGGGTTCTAAACAAAACAAACCCACGAAAAGCAGCAGGGCCAGACAACATCTCAGGACGTGCACTTCGGGTTTGCTCATCAGAGCTAGCTGATGTGCTTGCTGACATATTTAACCTGTCGCTTGCACAAGCATCTGTACCGACCTGCTTTAAGTCCACCACCATAGTGCCCGTACCCAAGAAGAGCAACGTGACCTGCTTGAATGACTATCGCCCTATAGCACTCACTCCTATTGTTATGAAGTGCTTTGAAAGATTAGTCATGACCCACATCAAAAAGAGCATCCCGGCGGCAACCGTGGACCCTCTACAGTTTGCATATCGCCAGAACCGGTCCACGGATGATGCAGTCAACACTGCCATCCACACAGCCCTTTCTCACCTACAGGGCCAGGACACATACGTCAGAATGCTATTTATAGACTATAGCTCTGCATTCAATACAGTCAGCCCCCACAAACTCACAGATAAGCTCCTCACACTTGGCCTGTCTCCCTCCCTCTGTAACTGGGTGTTTAACTTTCTCACAGGCAGGCCCCAGTCAGTCAGAGTCCACAACCGCACATCCAGCTCAAGAATTGTGAGCACTGGGACCCCACAGGGGTGTGTGCTGAGTCCACTCCTCTACACGCTCTTCACCTACGATTGCGTGGCCTCCCAGAACAACACCAGCATCATTAAATTTGCAGATGACACTACAGTCATCGGACTGATCACTGGTGGTGTTGAAACATCATACAGAAGAGAGGTGGCGGACCTCATAGCTTGGTGTCGTGATAACAATCTCCTTCTCAATACAGATAAGACTAAAGAGATGATCATCGACCCAAGAACAAGGGAAAAGGAGCCGCATAGACCCCTGTTTATTGATGAGACTGAGGTGGAGAGGGTGAAAACCTTCAAGTTCCTTGGCACACACATCAGCGAGGACCTCACCTGGTCTCACAACACCCAACAAATTCTGAAGAAGTCCCAAAGGAGACTGTACTTCCTGAGAAGACTGAGGAAATTTGGCATGTCCACCACAATCCTGAGTTGCTTCTACAGATGCACTATGGAAAGTGTCCTTACCGCCTCCATCACTGTTTGGTACGGTAACTGTACAACACGTGATAGGAAGGCACTCCAGCGGGTGATCAAGACCTCACAGAACATTGTTGGGGCAGCCCTCCCCTCACTGCAAGACATTTATACATCTAGAGTCCTACGAAGAACACACAACCTCATCAAGGACAGCACACATCCACAACACTCACTATTCACACTCCTACCGTCAGGCAGACGCTACAGGAGTTTGAAGTCCAGGACCACAAGGCTGGCAAACAGTTTTTACCCACAGGCCATCAGGCTCCTCAACGAAGCACTCGCACACGCCGCACGCAACACACGCACACACTCATAGCACTTTATTTATTTATTTATTTGTATTATTTACTTGTATTAATGTCTCGTCTGTTGTTGTTGCTTAATTTATTGGTATATATGTTTATGTGTTTATGTTTCTTATGTTCTTATTCTTTCATTTGTTTTCTTTCTTTTCTTGGGAGAATGAACAGAATAAGATTTTCATTGCATGGTATAACTGCTGTTTTACCATGCACATGACAATAAAACTCTCTTGAATCTTGAAAGATCTTCAACTGATGCAGGCTTGTTTGCTAATCTGCTTTATTCAGGGAAAGTCCCTGAAAACGTGTGCAGCCATCTGTTTGACATTTATTTGTCTGGTTTTCCTCAAGTTAGCGTCATCATTGAGCTCCCTGTGAATACAGATTGACGAAGGCTCCTTTCCTTCCTCTCACTGCTGCACTGCTGATTCTGGGATGCAGTGTCACTGCAAATGTGGGTCAGACAACCTCGATGCACCATTTTTAAAAATTGTACTTAACTTACTGCAGGTACTGTGGAATCAGTAAATCTGTCTACACAGCCTCACCGCATCCGTATTTACAGCCTAATGAGGGTACAGTATAATACTTCTGCCATATCCTGGCCATCTGGCTCCATGTAAACACATTTAAGAGCATTCACTCCATTAGCCCAGGAAGCACTTCTTTATCACTTTGTAATCCTATCAAATATATTTTGAATGGACTTAGAGCAAACTCAGACTAAGCCGATTGTACTTTGCTTGGGGCCACTTCACACCTAAAGTCCGGCATGTTTGGCGATTGTGAGCGCTCTGATCCGTGCTCAAGCTCAGCACACTTCCCCTCCTTCCGTACCATTGGGATAAGTGGGCCAGAGCATGGCATGACTGCATGCACATGTGCATGCATGAGCACAACATAGCCAACATTTCAGCAAATCATCAGTACAAAAGTGATGAGGCAAGCAAACGGGCACAAGAACGAAAGCTCAGTGTGAGCATAGTCCAGCGGTGGGCTGGAGAGGTACCGTAAAGCACCGTGTATAAACCGCACTTTTTTTCCACTGGTAAGAAGCAAAAAATCGGGGTGCGGTTTATACACGATGACAGGTCTGTGACCAGACACAGAAATTGACAAGAAGCCCATTTTAGAAGAGCCGTCTGTGGGTCAGACCGTTGCTTTGACTTTAGCGCCCTCTGCTGTACAGTTGCTGAAAATGCTTGTGTATGCAACTAACTTATCTGACGGCTGTCTGTATTTTCACACAGTGAAAGGATCTCTATATACACTGAAGCTAACCTCAGCTTCCATTAAAACATTGCAAATGTCAAATACAATACAACGTTGGAGTTTATTCAAATTCACACTGAAGCAATGCAATAAAATAATAATAGAGAAAAAGAGAAGCAGTGAAAGATAAGATATCAAAACATCTCTGAAAATTGCAAATTTCTTTATTTTGATTTATTATTATTATTATTATTATTATTATTATTATTATTATTATTATTATTATTATTATTATTATCTGTTCTTAGCCCTAATATTAAAGATCTAGATGCCGAAGTTCAGATTTCTTCTTTATTCTTCTTTTTGAAATTGCTTAGTACCTTTACGCATGTTGATTTGAGATGAAAGAGTTAGCAAGCATTTATGAACTAAACATTTTTTTTCCCCGCCATGAGCCTGAAAATGGGGGTGCGGTTAATACACGGGTGCGGTTTATACACGGTGCTTTACGGTAAGTCCATTTGTGGTCTTAGTTTTGGTCTGCATATGAAGTGCATGCACCCTATCCTTCTATTTGCATAGTTGTATACTTTGTTGTAAGAATCGAATCATCTCCTGGTGAGCGTGGATATATAATCTTACATCTTGTCAGTCAAATTTGTTCATTCCTTCAGCAGAGCATAAACATATATTCAATGGATTTGACATGCTGCTAAAAAAAAGATGGCTTTTCCTCTCTATGGAAGGACAGCAGTGACAAGCACCTTCAGGATTGAGGGAGTACTGCTGGTGCCTCCACGTCTTTATCTTCCAATTAGCAAGAATAATGAAGTCACACAGGCTGGAGCATGTCATGGTGTTTCATAAATGCTTCTGCAACATCATATTATTGGCCACATGCTGACAAACACAAACTGGCTGGTGCCATGATCCAACTCAGTGCACTCACTAAGTGCACTCAGACGGTAGGCAGTGATTATGCACTAAGATGAGAAGAGACGCTTGTGGCAGCCTTATCTCAGGTTTCTGACAGTATTTGATCAGGAAATGTGCAAATTTAGCGATTTTTACTTAAGAAAATGTTAAAAATGATTGGGATCATACCAAAAAATATATATAAACACTCATAGCACAGTTCAATGGGCAAATATTCATTTTTTATGTCGTAACCCTCAAAGCTTGTAGGTTCAGTTTTGGGAGAATGATTCAAAGCACGGCAAAGGTGCGACCATATGGGTCACCAACTCCTCAGCTCTGCTCACTGGCCTAAAGGGCAGTACAATCTATGTGACCCTACAGTCCCATCCCAAAGAGTGCTCGCTTTTAGTATCGCCACCAATTGATACACTGAAATCAAACGCATTCTTCAGAGAAAAGGATTTCAAAATAGCCTGTTTTCACTTAACCTCCAAAGTCAAACCGTTCCGTCCAGAACAAAGGAACTCACATTTTTTTGCACTTTTAAGTCAAAGGCAAAATAAAAATCGAAACACGCTAAATTAATCCTTTGATGTTATTTGAAATGAAGTCTAATGAGGTGGTCTAATGGCTCGCATGATATGCTGACACGGTTCCATAACAGTTGCTCACCAATGGCTGCAGAGCTCATGTCAAACTCTCCCTGTGCACTCATTTGTGGAGCATTCCTGTACACGTCTTTATGAATGCATATGTTGCAGCACCTCGTCGCCCCCCTGGTAATATGAAGTGGATGCTGACCAAATCCGAGATCTTTCTAAATTGGGAGCATGTCAAGGAGATGCAAATCGACTCTGAGATGATGGGATACAAGGTGAGTTTGTCAGAGTCGTAGTAGAAACTCCAGAAGCAGGAAACAAACTGAGCCTGAACATCTGTCATCCCAATAAATGACTTTCTTATTGCACAGTAAAGATAGACCTCAACACTCCAGAGCCACATTATGGATCAGCCTTGTCTGGCCTTTCCAAATTAAAAGATGCGTTCAAGGTGATAAAACAAAAAGGCACTATGCTTGAGTGTCTTCCAAGGAAAATGTATTCTTTTTTCATCACTTTGGCCATTCAGATGGAAACCCAGTATGATCTGATCATCTATTTCACCAAGTAATGAATGCAAGCCATCATAACATTTTTAATGCAAATTGTATTTTGATTACCGGTACTCCGTTACCTGAATGACAGCCTCATCTATATTTCTTCAAGCTTTAGTTGCCCCCAAATGTGTCTTCTTGACTGGTTTTGCGGCAGATGACTTAGCTTCGCACTACGCACTGTAATCCCTCGCCACTTTGCTTTGAATTTTGTGGCTTCTCTCTATGACAATATTATTATTAGGCCTATTATTAGTCAAAAATATGCCCATTTAAGTAAAATGTATGTATTTTTTGCCTAAATTAAGCATTTTCAAGCATAAACGTGTCTAAACGTGTCAAAAGCCACCACAGGAAGTCATGTACAGAAACTGGAATTAAAAAAAGGAACAAGGAGCTCTCCCAATGCTGTGTGAGTCTACAGCAGGGGTCGCCACCACGTCGATCGTGATTGACCAGTTGATCTTTGAGAATATTAAAAAAATGTATTATCACATCAGTGCCCTCCCCTCCCGGAGAGTCACCAACAGGCACTCATTTTGACTGCTGAACACGGCCGGACGCCTCGCCGATCTCCAGGCACGCAAGCCCCAGCCCAGAGCCCAATCCCAATACCTGCCGGAAGTACCGGTGCACATCACAACAGCTCACATCAGCCTGCAAGCGGAAGCGTTGAGCGACGAGCACGCAGAGGTTGACAAAGAGGGGCCGAGTCTGCGAACACAACAGCAATTATTACACGTTAGGCTCAAAATCTGCCTTTGCTACCTCAAAATTAAGGCACAAATAACACTTCGAAGACGTGCATCTCCAAAAACACGTTCCGGCTGCGGTGACGCGGCTCGTTAGGGCTGACTGACCAGCCCCTCTCTCCTCAACCGCCGTTGCTTGCCCACGACACGAAACCAACATGCCAAATAGAGTTGTGGTTGGTCACAGCGCCGGCGCCACAAGCATTTCACAAAGGTGAAATGTTGACGTTTTATATATTTTTTCTCGGCATATCTATATTTGATATATGTCTTATTTTCTATTATTATGTCTACTATATTGCTGTGGGGTGTTATTTCATGCCTGGGGGGTCTAAGTAGGTTTTCTATGGTATAACTACAAAAATGTTTCATCGGGACCTTGCGGATATTCACTGATCACAGTCAGTGTGGAACCAACCAACGGCCATGAACAACACATGACTGTATTTCACTGCACCCGCTGATGACATGTGTGCAGTCCTCCTTTGGGGTCATACATTCTGTTGAGATATTTCCTCATTTCTGTCCAAATATAGCTCTTTACAGCTAGTTTTATTTTACTGACCACTATCAAAGCATTTTTTTTTTACATAAAAAATTAAATAGGAAAGATATTAGCGGGGTGATGCAATAACCATGTGCATGTACAAGAACCCATTACATTTTGGCAAGGATTTGAAGAAAAGTGCGCATACAGTAATTTATTTTCACCATTTGAGTCACAATGGCAAAGACGAGTCATTGAGACATCAATAAAATGTCTATTTTTGATACACGGCTCCTGCCATTGTTCACTCGCAGCACAGTCCGCAGGGTTAACCCGATACGTGCCTCATACATTTATTAAACACATTTTGGAAGGTTTTTAAGCATAAAATGTGGAGGTACTCAGCACTAATGAAAGACAGTGTAAGATGGTTGATGAAAAGCTGTAGCGTTGTCGGAGGACGTTATACATGCTGCACGTTTCACCTTTGCTGCGCCTCACTCACAAAAAAAGGCTTGAGTGAAGCGTAAAGGCGTAAATATGTAAAATGACAGTACACTTTACCTGTATTACCACATTTTTATAATTGATTAGTACAGTCAAGAGATTTAAAAAATGGAGATTAATTATGATCTGTAAGTAATTGATCTAATGAATCTCTTTTTTAACCTCACCCAAAATTGCTGAGAAAAACCCTTACCTTGATTCCAAACGCAATGACAGCCAATCAGTGTCCACCTCAGCGTGTGTCATCATTGTTTTCCACCACCCACAATTCAAGCACAGGAAGCCCAATGCATGCAACATCTTTGAATGCACATTTCATAAAAAAAGTACGAAAATCGTAATGAGTTGTGGTGCTGCTCTGCTGCCCTCTGCTTGTTGTCTGTTGCAGCTCACGGGGGGAGGAGCTTCGTGTTCCTTAGCACTCGGGTGTTCCCCACCCTGCTAGTTTTTCTGCAGCAGTGATTTTTGGTTGTACTTTGTGTGTTTGTTCCTGCTCGGTTTTCAGCAGTGTTTTTTGTTTTTTTTTTAACTTAGCTTTGTCTCTCCTGCTACTTTAGTAGCCTTTAGTGAGTTATTTTTCAATTTTTGCTCGGCCCGGAAGTGTTTCTGTAGTACTTTTTGCACTTTGTATTTTTGTTCTTTTGTACTTTTTTGTCTGGACTTGTAATAAATTTTGATTACACGGAATCAGTGTCATCTCTGCATCTTGGGGTCCTGTTACTAGATACACGCCACCCGTGACAAACATATGGCTATAGACGAGGGACGACTGTATCATCAAAATACAAAGAGTGTTAATGTTTGTTTAAACGAAGACTGTTCTCGCCACATGTCTGCATGCGATTCACAAAGGTTCTTATCTGAACTAAATAACTCAATATTTTACATTCTGGCAGAGGCTGCTTATAAAAAGGCTGTTGTTTTATGTCTGGCTCATCTTCACTCAACAAAGTTATTATTTTAAGTACAGAGGAAATATGTAAATGAACCTGCACCGCAAACACTTCACTTTTTTTCCCCAACTGTCACAAATAAGAACGCGTTTTTGACTTCCAAGCTTCTAATGTGCAAGACTGTGCTTTATTGAGAGAACGGCTCAGAAAAGAATGCTTCATTGGAAGTGAGGCACTTGTTTGTCAAGGAGGAATCACTATCTCTTTTTTGAGCATTTTTGTGACAGTAGCTCTTTGTGGTGGTGTATAATCAACACTTTGTCACATACGTATTTTTGCCATATCATCGTAGTGTTTCCATATCAACAATACACATATTTCAAATATTGGTGACTGGGTGGAAGCCAGTCATGTTTACAGTCAGTTCACCTGAAGCCATGCACCCCCCTACTCCTGCACACCGTTTTATCTTAATTCACCTGAAATATTGAACATAATTAATTGGTTAATTAATTTTAGAGTATTTCCAGGTTAAAAA
Source organism: Dunckerocampus dactyliophorus (assembly GCF_027744805.1). Classification (NCBI taxonomy): domain Eukaryota; kingdom Metazoa; phylum Chordata; class Actinopteri; order Syngnathiformes; family Syngnathidae; genus Dunckerocampus; species Dunckerocampus dactyliophorus. Next base: position 1,326,491 of record NC_072826.1, read on the forward strand.
ATCCTATTTTGCATGGTCAAAATTTGATAAAGTTTCACATCAGCACTTATAAATAAATAAGTAATCATCCCACATATCTTTTATTCCAGTTTGATGTTGGCATCCTTCCGTTTGAATGGGTTGAACTTGAGCAGTCATTTTTTTCTTCCACTCACGGTGGCTATGCTTTCAATCTGCATGTTAATTAAATACCAAATTGTAGAGGAAAGTTTAACAACCACGATAAAGCAGTATTCAAAGAACAAAAATACATACAACCAAGGATAAAGCCTCATTCTGGGGGGAATGCCCACTCACGGTGATAGGTTTTCACTAGGGATTGGAACACCAACATAAACGAAACCTCCAAGATGAAACACTCTTAATGCATCGTCAAACAGGCTTATTCCTTCATTGATGCTCACGAAGCAATGAGCAACTTTGTGCATCGTCTACTTTCTGCTCGTAATTGTGAGTGTTAGGCGCTAATTGTTTTTAGTTTTTATTCGAGTATCCCCTATTCAAATTGCCGTACGCGCACCCCACTTTGGAATCTAGGCTTAGTGTATTTTGCAATGGCTATTATTTCAAATTTCAATAAATAAAGGGACAGACGCTATAAAGCTCTCTTTTTACCCGTCCACACACTGCAGGCTGAAGGTGGACATTGGGAAAGTCGCTGGTCAAAGTTTTTTTAAACTTTGCGTGTGGATGAAAAGCCAAAATGAAGAGAAATATATGCTTTTTTTTTTTAATGAGCGCGCTTTCCCTCCTTGCCTTCTCTGCATCTTCGTCTTGTCTCTGTTTTCAGAGGTCCTCGCTCCTAACGCTAACTCCTAACACTTTACCTAACCTTATGTTCGGGATCCAGCTGTCCTGGAGGCAAGAAAACTGAGTGCCCTTCCTGCTGATTGGCTGACCGGCTACTTAAAACTTGTTGTTTGTAGCTGGGAGAAGCCGGTTCATTCTTCCATGCTCGGAGAATGTGCACGCTCTGACTTTGGACATTTAATAGTTGTTGTGTTTTCTAGTAGTATGTCTAGATGTTTCCCTGCAGCCTGGCTCTCTGCTTCCCTTTATCTCATAACAGTCATTTAAAAGCTCACCTGGTGCCTGTTGCTCCATCCTTTGTTTGCTTTGTTGTACTTTGCGTTAGGGTTGGGCGATACATTTTATATAAGCAGTATATAAATTCTTCCAAGGTTAAGAACATGTCTTATACCTGTATACACGATCACTTCAAACAAAAAAAAGCAGAGTTGATGATGTGTTTTTCCTGCGATACGCATATTAGTGACGCACGGAAGAGTCCAGCAGTGGCGGAGAAAGCAGAGCAAACAGCAAAACAGAGAAAATGAGCATGGCTGAAGGCGGAGGACAAGCTCAGGCGATAGATGAACAAAACGTTGCTAAATGGGGACGCACCTCTGTAATATGGAAGTGGTTTGGTGTCAATAGAGCAGATGTCTGTCGTACAGACATGCCGAGTAGCCGAGTGCCTCATCAATATATTAGCCTCACGGTCCATTATGTAACCAGCGACTGGACGAAGGAGCACACAGGTCAAAACATCGCAAGTGAGTTGAAGGAGTTTCTCCAGCACTGAAGTGACCATGCTGTTGACTCACTAAATAAATAACAATCTTTGAAGGCATTTTGAATTCATTGCCTTCTCCACACTTTATGAACTGTCAGAACTGGCATGGAAAGACCATCTCTCTGCAAAGCAAAAAAAACGATGTGGATGCAGGTTCCCCGGAGAGAAGACTACTGCAGTGAAATCCAATCATCCAATCATTTCTACACCGCGTATCCTCTTCAGGGTCACTCAGAAGGACTGAAGACAATGTTAGTAGGTGGGGTACATCCTGGGCTGATCACTAGTCAATCACAAGAGAGGAACTGACAACAATTCACACTCAAATGTAATGTGAATTGACCCAGCATACTGTACTTCAGGGGAACAGGCTGAGGTACTTGTAAAGTAGCACAGGGAGAACATGTAAATCACCAAACTCATTAGAATTGGAAACAAGGAGATGAGAAATGGGATTGGTGCACTGTGTGTAACTAATCCCCACATGACATAGTGTTTATCAGCTTCATGTAGCTTGAACACGGCTTTGGAATACTCTCATTACTGGAGCAACCAGCTCCAACTACACGTCTCCGGACAGCTCGCCCTCTTTCAGGAAGTTCAATAGTAGCTGTTCTTTTGTGATTTCTGTAATAATATGTAATAATATCGTTTACAAATAGAAAATATATTTTTTGAATGTACCCACACATATCTCAGTTCACATGATAACATTTGTAAAATTTTGAAAAAAAATGAGTGCTATCAAAAATACGGTGGCACCAGCAGTAACTAATTTATTTAATTAATTATGTTAACATTTTTAGCGTCATTAACGCAGGTGCAGCATGTCAAGCCACACCTCTCTGTTATGACGGCAGACGAGGCACAATGGCGTCGTCACACGCTCTTTTATGGCGTTATACACATCAACAGCAGCTTCATTCCAGCACCACATATGGATCTCCAACTCACAAACACCTCTCTTGTCCGCTTGTCATCAGAACGATGTCACCACACGACCGCGAGGTGCCTTCAGGGACACTTCGAACATTCCAACGCGTGCATGTGTGGTCTACAAAACAGAAAGGCAAAGAAAAACACCAAGCGGAGATTCATATCACTCACTAGCATAATTCTTACTGTGGAAGTACAATTTGCTGCATTTAAGTATGCTTGGAAATACCTGGAAATGATGCACATTGACAAGAAATTCCATGCTCGCGCACGACTTATTTACACCTAAGCCAAGTACTGTTTACGTCCGGTGTACGACATAGTATGCAGAACGCAAATTGTGCCCGCATGGGTATGCACTGTTACCACCCTCCGCATCCGTGAAGCAATCATGGCATTATTTGGTTGTGGACCTACGGGGACAAAATTTGTGCAAGTGTCAAGGTGGCTTTACACTGTTTTTATCATAGCCAGTTTTTCCTTGAATTAATTTATTTGTGCAAAGCACACAAGTGATGCAATAATGACAGCATTGCAATTTCAACCCTGTTTTTTTTGGCAAACCGTATTTTTTTCCTTCGCAGGTCTAAACACAAAAGGATACACGGCATGTCTCCAGCTCGAGTAAATACGCGCTATTTCCTACTTTCTTTTGTGGCTTTTGATGCCTCTGTACTGAGCCCAGACCATTAAATTGAGCATGTTTAAAGGGTGCATTGAACATGCCAGTTTTGTTGAATTGGCAAACAAGAGAAAGGTTTTTCAAACAAAAACAGATGATAGCTTCAGTCTGGCAGGCTTTCAGATGTCCACAAATTGTGTCCCGACTGTAATTCATAGGTGCTGAGAAACAAATGTTCAGGCTTCATGTACAGTATTTGTAAAACTTGCAAAGATTACTCACTTTTCTTTGTAAAAAAAAATGGTTCTGAGCACTGGCTCATGCCCACATATCATTATCCCGTGTCTAATACCTATAGCGTCGCCTCCAATTCGAGAGGAAAAAAAAGTTCTTGGCTTGCACCTCAAATGAGGCTGCATTCCAAAAAGGAGGCGAATGCAGATAAACAACCGCTCACATTCACACCTATGCATAATTTAGAGTCTCTATCATGCATATTTTTTGGGAGGAAGCCAGAGTACCTGAAGGAAACCCACACATGCACAGGGAGAACATGCAAACTCCACACAGAGATGCCCAAATGGAGATGGGTCAAGTGATCTCCTGACTGTGTGGCCAAAACACTAACCATAGGGCCAGCGTGCGGCTCCAGCAAACCATGAGTTCCTAATTCCAGGTCTTCAGCAGTCTTCAGGAAGTGTCGTGTGGCGAATGACTATCTCTTCCTCTGTACCTTGATGGACCATGCAGTGGACAAATACTCTGAAGACTCTGGGTACCCACACAACAAGGTCAGTTTCTTCTAGGATTTTACTGAAAGGTAGCGTATGTGTAGGGAATCAACAAAATCTTTTTATACAGTGTTGGCATTTCTACAGGATTTGGGCACATTTAGATAACGTTTACATTCAAAATACCTTGCCACAACCCCCCCACACAATGGCGGAATGTTTGGCCCCTATGAAGAAGTCCCCATTTTGACCTCTTTGTCGGGTACCACGTCAAACCATGCCATATGGAGTAACACAAGCAAAAACAAGCAAACATGTACCTGTAGGGACCCCAGAGGGGTAAAGGGGTAACAATTAACCTCAGGTATTTTAAATATCTGTTTTGCACCTTGCACTCATTTTATCTCTTTTTGGGTTAACATATCCTATCAGCCCCCCCCCCCCCCCCCCGTAGACCTAGCTTCTGCGGGGGCAAGCATAAGCGTCCGGTGCTCCGGTGCCCCGGAGAGGGGGCAGCACGGACAGGGACAGGAGCAGGATCAATAGACTGATCAGGCGAGCTAGCTCTGTCCTGGACGGTCCTCTGGACTCCGTGGAGGAAGTGGGGGAGAGAAGGATGTTGGCTAAGCTGACATCCATCATGGACAACACCTCTCACCCACTGTTGTTTCCCTGAGCAGCTCCTTCAGCAGCAGACTGTTACACCCACGGTGTAAGAAGGAGAGGTTCCGCAGGTCCTTCATACCGACCGCTATCAGGCTCTACAACACCTGCACCACCTGAACCATGTTGTAGACACTATGCTTTCTTTACACTGTTCTCTTTACTTGTCTTGCTGCTGTAACAAGTAAATTTCCCCACTGTGGGATAAATAAAGTACATACAATACAATACAATATGTGTTTTTGGGTGGCGATCAAGGGTGGGCGCGTGGGCGACCTGGTCTTTGGTGGTGGAGTGTCGTAGGGTCATAGGGTGAGGAGATCGGTCATCCTGGAGGGCCTAAGGGTTGAGTCGCTGCTCCTTCACATCCATACGAGCCACTTGAGGTTGCTCGGGCATCTAGTCCGGAGGCCTCCCAGACGCCTCCCTGGTGAGTTGTTCAGCCAGGAAAAAGGCCAGGGCAGACCTAGGACTGGAGGTTTATGTCTCACAGCTGGCCTGGGAACGCCTTGGTGTCCTCCCGGTGCAACCGGAACAAGTGTGCTGGTTTTCCCTACTGAGACTGCTGCCCTAGCAACCCGGACCCAAATAAGCGGAAGAAAATGAATGTTTGGATGGATATCCTATCAGAGTAAACACAATGATTATGTCTCTTTGTTTAAATAAATGTGATTGAAACTTTCGTAAGGCCATATGATTGCGTTATCAAGGATTGTTAGCTCCGTGAGATGACTAGAAATCCTGACATAAAAGTTCCACATCTGTTTGTTGGTTGATGTGCTCAGTGAGGTCACTGTGGTATGATGTGAAGTGCAAAGTATGGCTTACTTTTCTTTTATCCTGCTCTGCAGAAGGACAACATCAAGAAAAACAGACTTCAAAACCCAAGTATGTGGTATATAAGTTCAGAATGAGAGAAATCTGAAAGCTAACTTCAAAAGGATGATGGTATAGGACCTATACCATCATTTTATTGGACTAAGAGAATATTTTCGCTGACATATTTTTTGTGGTATGTATTTGTGATTATCATTGACTGTTTTGTCATCATTTCCACTGGGCTATGCCTGTGGATACCAATACACTTTGCATTGTTGCAACTTTGAAGCAATTTCATACTCAGCAAAACCGTGAATATCTTTATTGACACAAAAAAAGTATACAGTGGATTCCTGCATATTTGCAGATATATTTTGATCAAAAAATGTTTTTATTAGTGCAAAAACCCGCCAGTTTGTGCTTATATGCGCCATAATTTGGCTGTTCATTGGTAGAAAATTGATTTCACACCTCCCCAACAAGACGTTACCCAGCATGGCGTGTGGGTTATAAATGCGTATAAAATAGTATTAATTTGCATGCATGTTATTGTGAAAGCGTTCATTTGGAAGCCCATGTAGTCCGTATGGTGTAGTTACATTGTGTGTTCCACATGCGTTAGGCGTTTGGTTTTATGACCTCTTGTTGGTTTGCGATGTGCGACTATAGTTGTAAACAAACTAATTTATTACAAATAGGCATCAGTCCCTCAAGCAAACTGATGTTATGTACCGTAGCGCCACTGACGTTGCCCGGGCTTTATTCCAGTTTGAAAAATAAACATTTATGTGGATGGTGTCAATTACTCACGTATTGCCCTGCACTTTGACCCTTTTTCCTAAAAGCTTTTTCTCAACCTGAAAGATATTTTTAGAGGTTTACATACACTGTGTAAAAACAAAGATTTATTTCCTCAATATATGAAATTAAGTCAGACTAAACTTCTCCTGTTTTAGGTCAGTTAGGATGACCTAGCGTGCTCCTTTGTCCTCCAAATGTAACAATGGTCGTTATGGCCAAACAGTTCCACTTTAGTTTCATTAGACCACAGGGCATGTCTCCAAAAAATAGGGTCTTTGTCCGTGTGTACGATTTTAAACTGTAATCTGGCTTTTTTATGTTGCTTTTGCATTCATGGCTTCTTCTCGGTAGAGTGGCCTTTTAGCCGGTGTCCGTACAAGACTGTAGATAATGACTCTTACCAGCTTCAGCGATCATCTTCACAAGGTTTTTAGCTTTGGCTCTGGGGTTGATTTGCACATTTTGGCCCAAATTTACTTCATCTTTTGGGACACAGAACCCATCTCCTTCCTGGCTTACCAGCCATGTCGTCATCATCATCTGGGCTTCACCACATTGTTTAAAGACATAGTCATTTCATAGTATGTAAACTTATGGAAGTCATCAAAAATGATCTAAAATAATCCCTGGTTTATAATTGTAGCGAACAGAAATCATTTTGGTAATACTGACTGACCTAAAACAGGAGAGGTTTAGTCTGATACAGTTTCAGATAGTGTCAGGCTCTACAACACCTGCACCACCTGAACCATGTTGTAGTCACTATGTATTCTTTACTTGCGTATCTTGCTTGCTGCTGTAACAAGTGAATTTCCCTGCTGTGGGATAAATAAAGTACAAATACAAATACAAATAAAAAATGTTGTTTTTACACTGCGAATGTAAAATCCATGTTTTAATTAGGGCTGTCAAAGTCAACACATTAACAAAAATTTCCTTTAATGACACAATTATATATTTTTTTGACGTGTGATTAACGTGCGCACATCCTGTTTGACCCTCGGCCCATACCGTATTTTGAGGAACCGCAGCAGTGGATGTGGAGCCACAAGCGGGAACAAATATTGAGCAGAAAAGGACAAAAAAAAAACGGTATTTTGAATGTTAAGTTTAGCTTCAAAGCCCTGGCAGATGGCTCTAGCAACAAGACCAAAGTTATTTGTATCTACTGTCGCTGGGAGTTGAGTTGTCACGGAGTACGGCGATTGCCAGAGACATGTCAGAAGCACTGCCGGTGTTTTTTTATTGTCATTTATACAGTGGCACCTTGACATACAAGTGTTTTTTAAATGAGAGCCGTCTCTTGGCTGATATTTAGCTCTGGTTTAAAATTAAAGTCTAAAATTAAAGTCTAAAATGTGGTTTAGGAGCTGCTATTTACCGGCAGGCATAGACAAGGACAGCTATTTAGTGGCTTGTGTCAATATGACCATGACTGAAGATGACAATGGAGCTAGTTAGCTAGCTAGTCACCGAGAAAGATGTTTAACACATCAGCAAAACAAACGTACATTATAGCGATTTAATTTATCGTCTTCATTATGTATTGCGTAAAACTATGACAGGAACAACATCAAACTAAAAGTAAATGAATACAGACCCACCACCGTACGAACATGCACTCAAGTAAGGTCATCAAATCTTTCCTTTATTCATTCCCACAAAGTATCAGCATTTGGGACCAAATATGAGGTGAAATAAAAACAGGAAAAACACAGTACAGTAAAACAAACGATGAAATGTTTAATCGATTGACAGCCCTTGTTTTGACTGTACACGCAAGCCAAATATCAACTGGAAATATGACTTTCCCTTTGTGGTATTTCAAGGTGCAGAATCTTGAGTTATGTAAATAATGGTCAAATCCTCAGACTGTTAATTCTGACATGCGTGTATGTGACTCGCACAGTTTGATGTGGAATACAGTCGTGTGGGGAAATGGCAGGCGTGTCGAGAATTTCAGCAACTTACATCACTATACTCCACCAAGAGTCAGTCTAACTTTAAATAAAGCTCCTTTGACTTTAAGCGGCCTGTTCTGCAAGTGCAGAATTTGGCCTTAAATATGTAAAGCGACTGGAAGAACCAGAGCTTGACTCACAGCTTGTAGCTAATCCTTTATTCACAGCAATCTCCTGAGAATGGCAGCATTGAGGGAGTTGCGACTTACCTTTTGGCGGGCTGAGTGTTGTGCCGCTTTGCTTGGCTCGTCAACATGTGACACATTACAGTCAAACAATCCAAAGAAAGTGCTTGGGTCAACTGATAAGTACAGTAATGAGCTGTCAAGAACGTTATCCAGGGCTTCCATTCTGTGCCTTATGCGGTTCACTCATTCACACAGACAACTGGTGTTGTAAAAAATGTAGAAAGCTATGTTCATAAATCCAGCTCGACTATACAACTTGTTTTTATTGGAAGCAAGTCAGGTGTGTGGGGGTTGAAAATATTTTCTGGTATTGTTGAGGTTGTCTGCTGCAAGAATTGTCAGGAAGTGACAGTTTGTGGACGAGAGCTGAGCTGTAAAGTCGGGATAAAGTGGTGTGATGGACAGAAGATTGCCTTGGAATTAAAAAGACCATGAGACAGCTGACAGACAGCCTGTAGAGCTCTGCCATGTAGGTTCACAAGGGAAAGCCTCAGTATGGAAGACCGAGGATGAAGGCTCAAAGGACAAACACACTGCAGTCGGCAGTTTCATGCTTCTTTGTTTCCTTTGTGTGCTAATATTGCTTCATAGGTTAACCGTCACGAACCAGAATAAATGTGTTCATCAGTGAATTAAGAAAGTATGAGACATTCTGATGACAAAGCATCATTTTCATTGGATAATTCGCTGTTTGCATCCTGCACAGTTTCTACTTGTGCTTTTGTGCCTTATTTGCATTTAATGTACAGCATGACAGACAGTCGATCAAAAATATTCTCATTCCCTTTGATAAGGATTCTGAGGTTTTATTTTCTGTCACAGGGTTTGTTTAACACTGTCGAGCACTGTCACCCTGATGGAAGTGGCTTTTGGAAAATAAGTGTCCATGTCTAGGGAGGAGGTAGGTCAATAAACAGCTAATCATCCATTAATCACTATGGACGAGTCAGACACTCGTCTAAAACGAGATAATGCGGATAATGCAGTTTTGCCAAGTACCAGCATGAAACGAGTACAGCTCGTCGTTATGCGTAATCCTGATGAAGGAAAACCCTCATTGGGTAACTACTTATGTATTCACTCTTCACGCTCTATGATTGGCCAGTCACGCGCAGCGACCGCCCCTGCCGAGACAGACTCCTTGCAGCCAAAGAGGGGGGTACGCGGTGCATTTGATAAGACAGAGTTGACAAAGGCTCGTGTCGCGTGGGTCACTGCCTCCACTCCGGACCGGGTTTTTTTTAAGGTTATCCTCAGCGTAGCTCATATCTAAAGTTACTTGGTAGACTTGTTTCGGTACGTACGCGGTGCATTTCACAAGATATAGCTGTAAACGTCTCGTGTTGCATCGGGCACTGCCGGTGTTTTTTTGGGAGGGTTTGCTTTGTCTGCTTGCTTCTAATTTGGCTGGTGATCGAAGACGGATGAACAGATACAGATACAGATAGTGGTGTACTCGCTCATCCCTATTAATCACACTACTGGCATGCCTCTACTTATTATTAGGTGCTAGTAATAGTACAGTGGAACAGTGTCCAGATCGGATTCATTGGCTTTGCATTACTTTTTGGTTTGAGTGGGACCTTCTGGAGCAGATTAATGACGTTAACCGATTTGCCACTTTAGTCGTTAAATTGTCTTTTTTGTAACATAAGGTAAGTTGATCTTGAAGAGTGTTTAAATGCAAGTTCACACTGTATGGAAATGAGGAATTATACGGTAACAGTGAGACTATATTGCAAATCGTCTCTACGGTGTACATATTAATATTTTGCTCGATATGACAATCCCATACATACATTCCATTTTTTAAGCGCGAGACACCTAAAGTCACTTGGGGGCCCAACCACATAGTTAGGCTCTGAAGTCCTTTTGGAATTCCCAAGCATTTCTATGTGGTGTTTGAATTGCGCAAAGTAGTTTGCGATTAATTATAAAACTGTATTACTGAAATAAAATTAGCTTGTGCAGCAGCCGTGGATGGATTCTTATTCATGTGAAATTATACATTTGGCATGAAAAAGGCCTAGGACAAGTAATACCCACTAAAAGCGCTTTTTATACTACCACCAAGGCAGTGGTAAATAGTAAACAAGACCATTACATAGACAGCATCTATCCGCAGAATTAACCCAAAGGGAGTGAAGCAGAACGGTTGAAACAAAGACACAGCACTCAGTGCTGCAGTGTCCCAACCATGATTTTCATGGGATTGAAGTATTTAATGCATTTTCTGTTCGAGCTGTTGTGAAAATGCAGTTAAGGCTATAGCCTGTCATCAGCACCTTTTGAGAGAGCTGAGTAATTGATTGTGGAGCACAACAGATTAAAGCTGTAGTGTTTGCAAAATGGCAACTAGTAATGATTATGGGAAAGGAATGCATTTATCTGCAAACAGTGGATAATAATTGAATATTGGATATAACTTTATGAATTCTGGTGAATCTGAGCGTAACACACTGAGCATAACACATATACGTAAGTAAGAAAAGTTGGAAATGTACGACAGGGGCCCTTTAATTCATAATGTCCTTCATTATTGTCAGCCCTACTGTTTTTATTTTTGACACCGAGCTATCTCACTCTAATTGTCTTAATAAAGTCCAGTGTCTTTCTATCAGCTTCTTACTCTGTGCAATGCATTGAAATTCCAAAGACCAGTCAGTTCGTTGCTAGACAACACTGTTCTGTTTTCTTTAAGCAAAACTGCTTGACTCAGGCGTCTTTGTTTTAAAAGGATGCCTGACATTGATTAGCCTTCAGAGCCGTTCAAATATGAACTACTGCTCTTGCATCTTTGGCCCCTTTAGTCAGGCTTATTCTGCAAAACAGCAGTATAAATGCTGCAAGTGGTTTCTTCAGAAACACTTGGTATACACACACAGGTGCAAAAAGGGCAAAAACTACACTTAATGTTTGCAATTTGTACGATGCTATTGACAGGACTACACAAAGATAATCCGTCTTTATTACATGGATTTTACAACTATCCAAAAGAAACCAGCTCATGTTGACATACTGTATACTGCAGGGGTGCCCATTATATCAATCCCGATCGATTAAGCTCCCCTCCTGATTCGCTGCTGCTCCTCCGTGGCAGAGATTAAGTGGTAAAAAGACGACTCAGTAAGCGGCACACAGAAATGCAACTTTCAACTTTATTACTCAGATCACGGATAAACTAACGCAGCGGTAAGATGCCTGTATAGACTAGTTACTGTATGTAGGGAAAAAGTCCTGATCTCCATATTAAAAAAAACATTTTAATATGTTACCTTGACTTGCTTGCAGGCTGAAAAAGTGTGGGCACCCCTGGTAAACAGTATGTGCAGTGTGTTAATTGGCAGTTTTCATGCATGTACTGTAGCACCTCAAAGATGATAAGAAATACATTCAAGCATTTGAGCATGAGGATTTTTAAGTGGTTACATTTTCATGCATTTTGTTGTGGATCACTGAAGATGGAAATATACAGGAGTAGTGTTTGATTGACAGATGCTCCTTTGAAACAGACGTCACCCAAGAGAAGCTGCTCAGTGGTCAGGAGAGCCCAGTGGGTCAACTTGATGATGATCGATGATACAGTACCTCATTGATCAAACAGAAAGAAATCTGACACTGAAAAAAACCCAAAACGCTTGACTGAAAGGTTTCATTTGACTGAATGGACCTACATCGTCTCTCTTGGGAAAAACCACGGAACCATGCTAGCTACTACAACTTACTTGGCTTTTTTTGATTTGTGTTTTTTTGTTTTAACCTGAAGCAGAGACGTGGCAGACTTGCAGTACATTCACATTGTTTTGTATTTTCTTCATGGTTTTCATGGACGCCTCCTAGCGAGCTAGCAGGCTAACAAGCTAGTGAGCTAACCAGTTAGCCTCAAATGTATTTCTTCTACACTTAAAAAGTCAAAAACTTGCCACTTCCACACAGATGGGAGGAAAACTTTTTTTCACTCTTTCATGTCAGACATGCCATGGCAGACTTCATGACTTCATGGAGTGTTAAGGTAATGTAATGTAAGGTAATGTTTCAATGTTTTGTGTCATTACTGCCGCCTAGTGGCCACAATACTACATATCACTTGTATAATATAACAACAGACCATAGTCTACCTCGAAACAGTGATAATTCATTCATTCATTTCTGAAATTCACGATATGGCGAGGGAGCAATAATTGAACGGCGATATTGTGAGGGACGACTGGACATATATGTTCACATAAATATCATAGGGTGGCCATAGTTTGATGACAAAAAAACAGGACACTTGGCCCGGCAATGGGATACTCAAATGATACTCTGAGGTTACTCAAGAACGCCTTGTAATTGAAACATATTTAAAGTATGCCTCCTCTGGAAAATTGTTATATTTCACTTTATAATAAAGTTTCATATGAACTCATATCTTGGGACAGGGTGTGAATATTTGTTTATTCATAGTCTTTGTATCTTTTTCAGGCAGGTGTTTTTCAAGTGCAGCTCGGGGGCCATTTTCAGCCCACAGATTGTTTTTTCAGTGCTCCTTCATAAGGTATGGAAAGTATGGAATATGATTTTTATACATTTCCAGCTCTGGAAAAGTATGGAAAATGGAAACTAAAGTATGGAAAGATATTTATGTTTCCAAGATTGTTACCACTGTTCTGTTTTCTAAAAGATAAAACTCAGAATAACTAAAATAAATAAATATATGGCTCGATCTGTTTTTTTAAATATGCTTTCTTGGGCAGTTAAGATGGACACAGTGGGCAATGCATCCCGGAAAACATTTGGGAAGATTGACAAATTGCCCTGTGGTCTTAACATTTGTATGAGCTACATTACCCAGCTATAACCTCCTGGAAATGACAGTATATGGTGACATACTGTAGCATACATATTCAGAATAATGAAAACAAACCATTAATTCTATCATTTATTTACATGATACTAAGGTTGCAGCTAACCATTACTTTCTTAGTTAATTAATCTGAGCTTGTTTGGATTAATCAAGTAATCGAGTCAGGCCTATACGGACCAAATCAATATAAACCAAACACAAACACTTAGTGGTTTGGTCCGCAACATATCAGTAAAGAGGCAAACATTTCAACCACTGTTTTCCAAAGTCAAAGCTGATGTGTGTGAATATCTCGTTTTGCCTAAAACACAAGGATAATATGCCTGTGAATATTCTCCTTCATCCAAGGTCATTGTATTCTCAGGTCATTAAGTCAATCACAACTGAACTGGCATCGTGAGCGAGTGTGTGGTGAAGCTAGTCGCTAGCCGGTGTGGTGTGGCGAGGTGTCGCTACGGCAGTGACGTAGTTGTTTGGTGAAACAATGTTAACAACTGTAATAATAACAATGTCGCTTTAGCTCGGTTACTATGCACGTCACATTATTTGTAAATGGAGCCTTGTTGGTTTTTGGAGTTTTTTTCAGAAGGCTTCGTAGGTGCTTCCCATTACTTGCATTCTTAGCTGCCTCTTTTTAGCTGTGTTTATATCTGTAGTTATTGTAGTCCAATAACAGCGACTTACCCCCCATTTGGTCTCCTAAGTCCAGTTCTGGTCAGATTTCTGTGATGAAGAACGTAGTTCCACTTAGTTGCTGGGGACAATTAAGTAAAGAGTTTGGCTTCTCAAAACAATATGCGTTGAAAAGATTAAAACATTTGCATCACAAAAATGCCTTACTCCAAAACCTCGCAAAGCGCTCGGCGTTACATCAGCTTCCCGCCGTATCCCTGCGCACTGTCGCCTGTGCGTTCATGTCAATGTGATGAAGACACTCGCATCTTCTTCCGCTGTGGAACACACATGGAAACAGTCGAATTGATGACAAAGGATGCACGGGTTCCAACTCAGAACCTTCATACTCCACCAATGGCCACAGAACCCTTCGTGGAGGGGCAAGGCATGAAGATTGGAGGAACCCGTTATGTGTTAGTGCTTAGCTGGATAAAGATGTTGATCCTGGATTTTACTTTCTCTCTTCTATACACTGCATCAAAGGGTTTTTTTTTTTGTTTTTTTGTTTTGCAAGGCATGAATCTTAATTCATGCATAACTCCAAATTAGGATTGTTTGGCCTTGGCTGAGGTTTACGTTCTACTCAATGCCATTTTTGTTGAACCCAAGGGTTCCTTGCACTTGTCAGCATTTAAACAGAAGAAGAAATGAATGCATCTGTCCTCATTATGTCATTAAAATCTTATATTTATTTGATATCCTCAAGGACATTTTACTGCTCTATAAGATGTGTTTTCTTTCTGCACAGAACCATCACTTTGGTTTGTGACTATCAGAGTGCGCTGCGACACCCACAACTGGGGAGTCATCACAACTGCACAGACGTGTCGCTGCAAAAGATATAACTTCATGGAAGGGGAAGCACTAGGTAATTCCAGCTGCATGGCTTTCACAGGAAATGCAGACTTGAAAAGCCTGACATGCACAGCAAGGCTTTTTACTTGCCTGAACACTTCAAAAGTGGGTGTATGTTGATATTGCTGCGGCATGTGTTTCTTTGTCCGGCAATTCCATGAAGTGTTGTGGTGAGCCATGGTTGCCCTTGGCCTTTGAGTATGCCATGTAGGTTGGTGCTGCTTGGTTGATGTTTTCTCTCAAGGCAATACACAAGAGGGGACTGAGGGGTGGTATAGTGCCTGTCTGAATGAAAGAACAGGCCAGTGTGGTTCATAAATAACATTGACAGCAGGCATCTTACTGAAGCATGACTAGAATGTTTTAAGAGCGTCAGAGATCTTGGCAGAATCGAGGGAAATTTCTTGCTTTAAAACACAGCAAGGTAAACCCTGTCCTCACTAGGTATAAATATGAAACAAGGCTGTCCCGTTGGAAGTCCACTCTGTGGAATCACTTGATGTTGTGGTTTTCTTCAAGGTGATGGATGCTGAAAGAGTTTGTAGGTGTGCTGAATTTTAGGGTTCATTTCCTTTGCTCAAACTGGAGCATGAATATATCATAAAATCTCTGCAGCGGATAGTGAGAAGAATCCATGATCGAAAAGTGGAGGACAAGGCATAACAATCAGACCATAATGATCTTCATTAAATAAAAAAATCACTCTTTCCTAACTCTTTAGCTTTCGATTTAGTGAAATGATGGATGGTCCTCATCACAGACAAATAATGGTGGTGTCAAATACGTTTGATGTACAGTATGAAGGAGGGTGTCAAATTACTGACAGAAATCAATAGTTATCACATCTGGTATCACCTTGAGACCTCTGTATGAAAGGAGTCATTCTGTTGCTCAGACCTAGAGTTACTTAAAAAAAAATGCTTCCGGTTTCAAACAAAAATACCACTACAGAAATAAAATAGAAGGAACATTTTTAATCCAAACATCGCTTTTGCGACTCCTACGGCTACCTATTCATAATTGCATTGTTAATTATTCATTTTCCTAATAGTTTTGGCAACAACTTGGATTTGGTTGTCAAATGAATCACAAGAGAGCTTGAAAGTTCAACAATTTTCACCAATATTCACATTAAAATCATTACATAGCAAACAATAATACTTAAAAAAATGTTATTTTAGCGCCACTAAAGATACTACTGGTGACAGTAGTAATTCTAAACCATTTTGATATTAGTTTCGACCATTGACTTTAACTATGAGATACAAAGTACAGTGCAATTTTATTTGGATCACAGAATATAATATCTGATCTGGACAGTTCATATTTACATAATGCATGCATCACTGCCACTACAATACATTGTCCCCAGCTCTTCTGTTGGCAGTACATTTCTCTCTTGATACCCACTGTACCACGTACACACACTAGCATTTTGTTGCAAGGTGACAGCTATCATTAATAAATGGCTTGGGAAAACATTGCACTCATTTGTGAGCTTTGAATATGTGAATTATTCCAAGTTGTTTTAGTTGTATTTTGCAAGACTGCTGCTGTCGTTAATAAGTTGCGTGAGGATCGATCACATTGATTATACAACGTACTCTGTGCCTTCCTGTAGTCAACTAGCGCACCATGTTGGCGACCTCTGATTCAGTGAGTTATCATTAATAGAGTTAGCATTACATCACTGTCACTATCATCACCAGCGGCGTCATTATTAACTAACAATGTGTGAAGTTGCCCACCTCATCAGTGTTTGCCTTAACGTCTGTTGGGGAGTATTGAGAAACTGCTCAAAGACACATCACACTTTGAGGGAGAAGGGGCTCCACTCGTTTATTCAACAACAGTGAAATAGAGCTTTAAACGTTAAATGATGTGGCACTACCAGACATTACCCCCCATCTGGACATATTTCCATCTACAGGAAAGGGGCTTTTGGCAGACCCCGAGCTTACCGTATGTACACACTTCACACTTGAAAGAACTGTTACACAACCTCAGGTCAAGTTGACCTCTTCAGTGCAGTTGGAGTCCACAGAAAGATTCATTGGATAATAGAATTCCCCCCTTTTGTCCCTGTTTGTATCTCTCTGTCCCGATATGAGAAGCCTGTGAATCACACACATGATTGATGGCATTGGTACAGTTCAATTTGGTTATTTCTTGAATGGAGTTCATGAATTGCATGTTCATCCTGAGGAAATGGGCGTAGAGGAGGAAAGTGTTACATTGACGTTTGTGAATATTCATTCACAATCATTCTAATTAGGAGAGGCCGGTGAGATTCTAACTGTATGATAACCTTGGGCAAAAATATCACGGTATTATAGTTGCAGCTCTAAAATATTAATTGTGAAATAACTTTATTGAAAAGAGAGAAGGAAAAAGTCAATTCAGAACATTCAGTCATTTTTAAACCATATAATAAAAAAATGATTAGACCAGCATTGTTTCTTCTGTTCCTTGTTCATTTGAATGCCTGATACATCAAAAGGTATCTTTGTTTGGACAAATATAACAATGACAACAAAAACATCATTTTTTGGCAGTACAGTGCTACAGCTATTCATGTAAGAACTTAAGTGATTTTGGTTATTATCAAGCCCATGGACGTTACTAGTTATCAGCTCTTAAATAAAACTCTTTTGAGCTATATTTATTTTCATCTTTATATTTGTCCAAACAAATCTACCTTTAGTTGTACCAGGCATTAAAACGGATCAATAAACTGAAGAAACAAGTCAGTTTTTCCATGACTGTACCTAAAATGAACAAATAACAATTATTTCTAAATAAATAATAAATACATGAAAGCAGCCTACTGTGACCAATCCTGCAACTCAAATGTGCAGGTCTCACTTTTCCTCAAACGTCCGTTTGCAGGTCATGTGATTGTTATCAACTGACACTTTAAGTGGTTGTTGCTTGTTTTTCTAGTGGAGAGTAAAACAGTTGACATCACTTATCCTCGACTCCTGTCTCGTTCTGAATCACATCTCCACATTTGGTGACCCCCCCACATGAGTGATATGTCGACTGACAAAGACGACAACAGTGCGGCCGTACCGGCACCGCTCAATGCTAATCAGGCAGATAACGGCGGTGCTATCCATGCCCAGCTTTTGGCAACAAAGTACACGCAGTTTCAACACATGGAAGCCCACTTCGACAGGACGTGATTAAGTATTTCCACGTAGTGGCTGTGCTGGAACTCCACTTTCTCTCATGGAATGGTATAGGAGACAAATTTAGTGGTTTTGAAACCTTAACTTTTTCATGCCATGGTTCACCAGTAACCGGCCCATGCCTAATTCTAGTAAGCTGCAGTAATAGACCGATCTGGCTAATTTGGTTGATTTTAAAAGTCATACTGTGATGTGTACAGTGAGGAAAATAAACATGTACAGTTATCCAACGATGGTTTTGTGAGTTTAATCCCTAACAAAGATATCAACAGTTCAAAATTAATTGGTAGGTTTATTTTTAAAGGGAGAGACAGAATATGAACAAAAATGAATTTTAAGTTAAGTTAAATCAGTAGGGTGACTTGTCAGTGTCAGTGTCTTCACGCATTGCATGGTATTCATGCTTGAGCGATACACAAGCCTGAAGCTAAGTGGCAGCAGTGCTCAAACTAATCAACTCGGCTGGCTGTTCAACGCAGTAGAAGTACACGGTAACACAGTACAGCGCTGATGGAGGATGAGCGATGAGGAAGTTCCTGACAGAAATTAAAGGAAAAGCAAAACAGGTATCAGAGGCAAGGAGAACAAGTGATGATAACCAAAATAAAAAGACCAGGAAATACGGCGATACTTACAGTATCGAGTATTGAGTTGACGGTACGGTACGAAACAAGAAAGACTGGTGGGTGAATCATTTGCACTTTTTCTGTTTTTCTGTTTCACACAGACTGAGCATTCATGTTTAAATGTTTTAAGTTTAGTTAATAAACTTGGAAATTGTGTTATTAACTCTTTATTCATCTATTTTGATAATCAGACAATTGTATGCAAGTCATACAGTGGTTTGTACAGATAAATACCAGGTTCTCAGTAATATTTTCATTTGGCAGAGCCATGAACATTTCTATCCCCTAGAGGGAGCATTACCGAAAATTGAGAATCAGGCCAGACAGAAAGAGCTTGTTAATGACCACCGTTACCAAGAAAAAACAGTGGTAAAACACTTTGCCGTAACGGATTGAGACAAGAGAAGGCCCGTCTGATGCTGGCCAATGAACTCCTGAATGATTCTGAGAAGACTTAGAAGACTGTGATGTGGTCAGATGAGACCACAATTGAGCTCTCATGTTGGGTTTGGAGGCAAAGAACCTCCAACAATACCATCCCAACTGTCAAAACATAGAGGTGGAAACATTCTGCTTTCAGGTTGTTTCTCTGCTCTGGGTACAGGAAGACCTCACAGCAGATGAACAGGGCCATGTACTGTAGAACCTTGGATGGGAACCTCCTGCCGGATTATAAGGTGCACCGTCGATTTTTGAGAAAATTAAAGGCTTTTAAGTGTGCCTTATAGTGCGGAAAATACGGTAATTGGGATGTTTACGCGAAACATTAAGAACAACAATGTGGTTCATCGCAAACATCTTTTACTGTCAACAGCTTGCAAAATATCGATTATCGTCCATAATTTGTAGCACAATTATCAACCAGCAAAATGTGTTATTGTGACAGGCCTAGTTGAAATCCAATTAAAATGATGTTGGCCTGTGGTTATCAAATCAATGTTTCAGTGTAACCAGAGCGTGCAAACTGATGATGAATCCGACGCTGATTCAATGATCTGAGGTTGAAAATTCAACGTTCATTTTCCATGGTTTCAATGTCACCCTCCTTTTTGTGAAGCAATGCTGTACTCCGTCCACATCTTTATTAATATCACAAGATTCAGTGTGCCAAAGGGTAAAATAGAGGAGTATGTGCAGTATTGTACAATAACCGAGACACTGTATGAGAACTGCAGTAAAATGTTGACAAAAATTTGCCGAAACCTGAATCATAATAAAACTGGGGTAGTGGCAAACGAAGCTTCCACTGCAATTAATACTAAATTGAGGTAATGATGATGTGAGAGTAATAAAAAGGTAATTCTTTACAGCTCGTGCAGCACATGTGGTGCACACACTGACAATCTTTTCTTTCGTTAAGCGTAGGACTTTAATTTCAGCAGCTTTCAATCTGCAGACCGAGAATGAGGTTTAGAATTCTGGTAGCACAAAGATATTAACATTATAGTGAAGCCCGAGGGAGGAAAGCTTTCCCCATTTCCCATCTGTTAGAAACAGACAGTAGTATAATTCACGAAAAGATCTACATGCTTCCTCCTCTCCAAGGAAACCAGAGGTCAAAGTTGTCCCGCCCTTCAAAACTTTGCTTTATTGCCTTTTGTTCCTATGAAATAATTTGTACATAGAGTCCCAGCCCTATCATTACAGTCCCAGTTTGAAAGATGTGCTCCAATAATTTCTGTGTTAGGAAAAAGAAGGGTGAAATATTATTTTTTTATATGCTTATCTTCTGTTAACAAAGGCATGGGTTTGGAAATATGAGCCGAGTAGAGCTTCTTTGACAAATTGCATCAAGGTATTTGAAAGACGAGAAAATGCCTCTGTAACCCAAAGTAATTTGTCTCAGTGACACAATACTGTGGTTTCAACAAAAAGGAAATTTCATCCTTGTTTGCAAGTATGGGAAAAACACTTTGGGGCCAAAATTCCTGACTGCCTCATCGCTGGATGTTCAGAGTTTGGTAAAATCATGCTGGTTTTTCTGTTTGGCTTGTGTCAGATGATATTATTGCACCTATAGATTAAGGCTGAATCCCAATTCTACCCCAAACCCTGATCTTGCTCCTTACCCGTAGGTTTTGCACGTTCACAAGAATCAAGTGGTGTCCCAATTCTGCGTAAATCAAGGGTTAAGAGGTGCTGAGGAGTGCACAGCCCTGGAAACCAAGTGAAGCAGACTTGAAATGAAGAAGTAGGAGGAGCTACAACACCCGCTGACAAGACGGCAGAGCGGAGGCCAAAAGAAGAGTATAAATGTAAGTGATTACTCATAATTATAGTAATGTTGCGCATGTTGTATTAGATATTCAATCATTTGCTAGTCCACGTAAATATATAACATAATGTTTTGAATTGCTGGTTGTCGCTAGTTATAACTAGCCGGCTAACACGCACATCTAACGTCATTGCAATCTCCTGAATTTCATAAATGATTAGATAGCGACCACATTAGCCTGTTAATTGTAAGTTGTGTTTTAAAATCGCTCGCAAGCGAGGGGAATCTACATTACTGTCGTGCGCTATGACGTTAGCGTTTTATATTAGCTATCTAATGACTGCTGGTAACGCAGCACATCATAGTGTAGTCTGCTTCCGTTGAATTATAGCCACCAATTGTCATGCTGAGATACGTTATTGTATTCTCCAAACAGTATGAGTGGTCAGGAAGTGAGCTGAATAAAACATGTAAACAATGTGGACAGCACACCGCATTATCAGAGTGTATTCAACTTTTGGAATGTAACGTCCCATCATTTTTTTTTCTTTGCCATCACTCCATTTGTTTTCACTATTACTATTGTTAAGAACGGGGTTAAGCCGGTGGTTGGACCCCAATGCAGAGACGAGGCGTAGAGAAAAGGCTTACTACAAAGAGCACACGCCAACGTAGTGGAAGAAAACAGATCACCAAATACAAACAAAACACACTAAAACTAAGAACAAAAAGCGCTGCTGGAAAAAGCCAAGCAGGAGCAAGATGCTAACACAAATACTAGGAGAGTACAAGTCCAAAGACCTAACAAAACGCAAGGTAACAAAAAGAGCTGGTGGAGAAAAGCCAAGCAGAAACAAGGTATTGACAAAAATGCTACAGAGGAACGGAAACAAACGTCTCACAAGTTTACATATCGTCCTTCTGTTCTTGTATTTTCCAAAAATATTTAGGGCCAAGCGTGTCCAGCTAAGCTAACAGCCATGTTTATGAATGGGAGGTGTTAGTATAGGACACAATGTTGAGGTTTCTCCCAGATTTCACTCCAGACGGCATATGGCAGTACTTTCTCTTTAGAGAAAATGCAGGCATTTATTGGAGGTCAGGTATCTCTTGAGACTAATGTAAGCACCTTGTCAATTATAGCAGTGGTTTCAAGCCAAAAAATCAAATGAGAAGAATAGTCGGCATCGTCTTAGCGCTTATACGACCGGCCAATCACAGGACACATTCTTAACCACTGAGCAAAGGCTGCCCAGAGGAAGGCAGTTTCCGGGCTTTGATCTCTGTCTTTTAGATATCTTACTTTTCTAAGTTTTTACTTAACTGCAAGAGGCTCCCTTACAGCCTGGCAATTTATTGTCTAAGACATCATGATGGATCCACTGGAGAATCCTGACAAGCCATCCATTATTTGGCTCTCTGAGAAGACCCTTGCCTGTGTGAAGTGACAATTTAATAGCCTCAACTTTTTTCGCAGGACAGAACATTAACACGTGTGTTTTGGTGCTGGTTGGTTCTCAAGTCAAGGACTATATTGACTTTGAAACTGTGCCATGTTGTAGGAATAAATAGAAAATAAATGTGATAAATGCACTACTGCTGATGCTGGGTTGGGGTGTGACATGGATGAAGCTGTATAAGGCTGGAGTAACAGAACATTTTCACAGAAAAGTGTGCTAAACCCAAAAGGCACATTTTTTATATTTGTGAGATAGCGGGGCTGCATGATGAATAATCCCACTCAGTGGAATTTATATACAGTATGACCATGTGTTATGAAAATAGCCACCAAAAATAAATAAATAAATATATATATATATATATATTTGACGACTCTGTCTGATTATAGTATTAGTCACACACACCACATGTGTTGGTCAATCAGTTGGTAAATTGGCCTTTAATTTTTGATGTTGTCACTTCCTGATGGTGTCTTAGCTTCATACAGTTTCATGACATATCGGACAAATTGCTTCAGAAATGGAACACTAGGGTGCTCATGCTGTTTTGGATGGAAACTGTGTTGAAGATAAGCAACCCTGCATCATAGCTGTCAACATTTGCTTTGTAAAATAAGCGAAATGTTCTGGAAAAATAAAGGACAAATTTGATCTTCCCACAAAATTTTCAAGATTTCTTTACCAGGGCCACACGGCCAAGATGTTTTTTTGTTTTTTTTTACCCGGCTCTGTCCTATTATGCAAGTTTACATTACACTCTGGGTTCGATACACGGGTTTAAAGTTAAAACAAAAATGAAGTCTGAAGATTTGCTTTCTCCAGCTCTTAGGCAACCTTTGACCCCTGCTTCCAATGATCGGCATGTTTAGAACCAGTTCAAGTTAGTCTCTCTCACACAAAGTTAACTTTCACTTTCCAGGCACACAAGCTTAAGTTTCACTTTCTAGAGGGGCACGGCCACTGCCTTACAAGTTCTTGTATGTTATGTTCCTTATGTCATTCTGGGCTCTTTGTCCATCCCCCTTGTCGATGTAGAGTCCAGCACTGCAACCAAATATATTGCTCTTATTTTTTTATACAATTTGAAAACCTTTTCAATTGTGCTGTCATTGACTACTTCTAACTTCTTCATAACAAGGCAGCTTCTACTCTTGTTCTGCATTTCCTTTCATAAATCAGATCAAAATGACATCAGTAGTACAGACGTTCCTTGTTTATTGCAGTTCATTGGTTCACTCCCGACCGAGATAAGTGAATTTTATGACTTCCTAAATATGGGTTTCAACATTATTAGAGCCCTGTAGACATGCAATAACACGCCAGTAGTCACTTTTACAGTCCTTTCATTCCTTGTTTACATCACATTGCACAGGCGATGGGATAACTGCAGGCTCATAACAGACAGCCACAGCTAGCTAGCTAACTTGTTAGCCACTCCAATTTACTTAAAGCCAAAAACTTACCACTTCCACATGTAATGTGAGGAGAACCTTTTTATTAATTTGGTCCGAGCCATGGCAAGTCGGCTCGGCTCAGCTGGCTCAGCAGCCGGTCTCCATGCAGTGTGAAAGGTCATGTAATCTAACGTCATGTCTCATATCATCACCAGAATAGTAGGTATAACTTGTCTTTTCATGTTTTTTGACTAATAGGCCACCGTCAACCATGAAACGATCGATAAAACGAGCGATAAGAAAAAAACGCGATATAATGAGGGAGCGATATTGGAACCACAATACGTGAGGGATGACTGTATAAAGAAAACAAGTGGCTTTACTAAAACTACAAGGCAAACATTCAGTAGGGTTTTATTTATGTTGATTTTGGGTACACGTTTCCAGGGAAAACACAAGAAAGGACAACACAAACTGAACTGTGGCAGGCGATACAGTATGCCAAGCCTATCAGATCCTCTTCACACACCAGGCTGCCTCCTGTCAACATATTCAATATAAGATAAGAACCTATCTTCACGTAACAGATACATTCAGCCAAAAAATTGAAAATATAGGAGATTTATGTCTAGATGATTATTGAAGTGGAAAAAAATCTTTGAGCAAGAAGAGGTCTACGAATAGGTCACTGTAAATCTGTTTCTATTTACGTTTAAAAGCAGCAGGAGGTGGCCATCTGACAGAAAGACGCTTTGTGAAGAGTTTGAAGCAGGTGATGGACTTATCTCATGCATGGATTCAGTTCTGTAGGTCAGATGTCTCTCTTGCTGTTGCCTCAAACAGATACAGATGACTGCCTATGCTCTGGTCAACAAGCAAACAAAAAAGTAAATGGCATGTATCCTAAAATTCCCTACTCCAGTGTATACAGTACTGTACACGTGCTCATATTTTGTGCGGATGAATTCTAACTAGACTGGAGGCAGAACATCAAAATGCAAAAAAAAGAAGCAGGTGTGACAGACAAACAATAGAACTTCTCAATTTGATTGAAAAGTACATTCAAACTCAAAAGGGCTTTTCATCAGCTGATGAAAAATGTAACATTTTCTCGCATTTCTTCTCTCTTGCTTAAACACTCTCAAAGATGAAACCTTCTTTTGAATTGTAATGATCAACCTACAAGGTTGGACACAAGAAATTAACTCACGCGTATTTCACTCCTGTGACCAAGCCTTTCATCCTGGCGCCACTCCGCTGAAGGGTTTTTGTTAAAACATCTTTCTGCAGTACTCCTCCAACCGAAGATGAATTTATTCCGTAATGGTGCCCAACAGCCGCGTAACTTTTACCTCCCTTCAGCATGTCCAGAAGTCCAACTTTTTGCGCAATGGATGGCTCCCTCTGCCTTGACAATGATCTACAGCCAATCAGGATGCAGATGACTATGGGCAGGTTTTCCCTTAGCCAATAAGGACGCAGAACACAATGCAGGTTCATACGCTGTAAAAAAAACCCAAACACTAAAATTGCACACAAAAAATGTGAAACAGAGAACAGAGAAGCCATGAAAGGTGAACCGCGATGGAGCGAGGGAACACGGTACTGTCGCCCCTCGCTACATTGCTACATCCTCAAACATCGCTCCCTCATTCTATTACAGTTTTTCAAAAACTAATTCATTCAGAAATGACCGCTATGTTGTGGTTGACTAATATTAGTAAAAAAATATTGAAAGACAAGTTACAGTATATGTAAGGGCTGCACGGTGGCCTAGTGGTTAGCATGTTGGCCACACGGTTAGGAGATTGGGAAGATCTGGGTTCGAATCTAGTTCGGTAGCTTGCTATGCTAGTGGCTGCCATGTTTTGTCCTTCCATCTCAACATTCCAGTTGTGCCATGTGTTGTAAATAAAGAATAATAGGAGTCTAAAGGTGACTACAGAGGTGTTCTAATAATGGTAAAAAAACGAATGCTCTAACTACGAACTTATTGAATGTATTAATATTGAATCCTACTTTGTAGAAATTCACTTAGGCGGTCGGCTCTGGAACCAATTAACTGTGATAAACGAAGGCCGACTATATAACAATTTTCTAATACAAACAGAGGAGGAATACTTTAAATTAAAGGGCCTCTTTGAGTAACCTTTGAGTATTATTTGAGTATGTCATTGGTTTGGGGCACTCAAAACATGGTCACCCTAATCATGACCTCTTGATGGCAAAGGTTTTCTGTCTTTGACTATGGTAGGATTGTTGAATTTCACAGAAAAGGGCTTTTGCAAACTGCTGCAGAGGTTGGAAGCAGTAAAAATGAAGCGGTAGACCTCCCAAAAACCTCCCCTGCACTAAGCCAGAGTATCTGATGGGTTTGTCTGTGAAAACACCTCCTGATCCTTGACCCATATTAAGGCCCTTACTGCTGCTGACTGCAACCCATCAACCATTAGATGGTATCTGCGACAGAAGGGCTTAAAAATAGAGCTGCAGGTTGTGCAGTGGCATCAATTGCCATCTGGCTGTATGGAGATGTTGCACTGTTGAAAGAAACAGACATCACCGCACAGACAGGGCCCGTCAGGAGGTGCAGTATGTCCACTGCAACATCTCTAATGGTGTGTGGAATATGAGGCAGCCAGCACGCAACAGCCTAAAAACAATTCTTAGTTGTCAACTTCAAATGGTCCAGCAGGTGTAAGGGGCTCACACAATTCCACGTTCAATTAAGTTAACAATCTTAGAACTCTTGCTTACAGTATGGCAGTATAATTGCCTTTCTAAATATTAAAAAAAGTTGAACAACATCTACTTGTATAGCTGCAATTGTGTGCAGCATCCAATTAAGCCACTGATATTTTGAGGCGACGAAGCTGTTCATGACACAAACACACATCGTATTGTTTTAATTGGATCACACTGTCAGGCTCTGGTACATTCTGTAACAGGAGCAAATAGGTAGACAGCATGTGGATCACAAAAATCCAAAACCACTGTCTATGAACTGTGACACAAACTCTGTTTAGCTTGACTTTACAAGTAGTTCTTGTCATCTCCATTTTTCATAGTATACAGCAAATGTGTGCAATGCAAAATGACTACCGATAAGAGAACGGTGGTGTCACGTTGGTGCTATTTCCCCAAACAGGAGATGCACAACTTTTCTTTTCATGACCCCAGGTCAGCGACAATGAAACAGTCATCCCTCGCCACATCGCAGTTCGAATTTCGCGGCTTCACTCTTATCACAGTTTTTCAAAAATATATGAATTAATAAATCATGCTGTTACGTGGTTGAATATGGCCCAGTTGATGCTTTTTTTTTCCTAAATGAAGCATTTTCGAGTATAGAAATGGTTAAATGAACTGAAATTCAAAGGCACTAAAAAGATGCATTCAAATTGTAATATACACACAATAACAGTAACATGATACTGTGATCATGATAATAACCCAAATGACCCGTCCACATGTCCGGAGCACACACAACCACGAGTTGTATTTATGTCCTAAATGGCTTATTTCTCTGATTATGTCTACTATATTGGGTGATACAAATGTAAAGGTGACTATATGGGGGTTATTTCATGTCTAGAGGGCTCTCATAATGTCAAAACCCGTATTTAGAGGGTCATAAACACGTTTTCTATGCTTTAACTACGAAAATATTCCATTTATAAAGAAGGAATCCTTTTTTTGTGGAAATTAATTTATCATGATCAGGTTTGGAACCAATTAACCGTGATCAACGAGGGATTACTGTGATAAAAATCTATATATTTTTAAGAATAATAATCTGCTTGTGTGAAAAAATGATCTAATTGATTAAAATAAAATTCTGATGATCGTTCAGAAACTTGAAAGGGTTTTTATTTGTACATCCATTATCCACTTGATACTCTTCAGTCCAACATAAAAAGAGCAGAAATCAATACACTTAAGAAGTGGTTGAAGGGGCCTTCATCATTTGTGGCGGTTGATTTGAAAGCGTAAATTATTAATCAGCAGTTATGGCCTATGTTGAGATGTGTGGAAAAGGACAGCTTTTTCTTATCCTCTTTAATCTTAGAAGCTGCAATAATGCAGTTCCTAACTTTTCGCTCTTAGTCGGGGCCTATTAGCGAGGTAACATGATCTAAGACCATTAGAGCTGTTTTGTACTGAAATTTTAAAAGGCTTTTGGCTCTTATCTTTGCCACTGATATGACTGCACAAGCACAAAACCGCAAGAGGTGTGAGGACAATCTCAAGTTTGGGGATAGAGCAAGCATACCAAATGGAGGGGGTTCACTTGCCACTGCTTTTCACAATAGATAGATAGATAGATAGATAGGTAGGTAGATAGATAGATAGATAGATAGATAGATAGATAGATAGATAGATAGATAGATAGATAGATAGATAGATAGATAGATAGATAGATAGATAGATAGATAGATAGATAGACAGATAGATAGATAGATCCGTTGGGAGATGCATTGGATGTGATGGTTGTCGATGATGGAAAGGAGCCTCCTCAGTGTCCTTTGCTGTGCAACAGATGTCAGGCTGTCCAGCTCAGTGAGCCTGCCTTCCTCACCAGTTTGTCCAGGCGTGTGGCGTCCTTCTTCAGCACACTACTGCATGCAGGAAGTCACTAGCTACCACAGTCTAGTAGAAGAGCAGCCTCTTGCATACGCTGAAGGACACCAGGTGAAGTAAACGTCATGTCCATTCAAGTCTGCACGTTATTGCGCCCAACATGATCTTGAAGTTTGCTCTTGAACCCCAAACACCCATATTAAATGTCCCCACTGTGAGCACTGCCTACCCTACACGTATCCTTGTTAACATGTCCTCCAGCACACACTCGGGAACTATTCAAATGCTCCACCTGGTATGGTATGATAAGATGAGATGTCCTGCACCTGCGAAATGAAGATCAGTGTGCCACAGGTGAGAGATGGGCTGGCACACCTAAAAACACTCTGCTTCCCCCTCTGGATTCAATGTCGTTGTTATCGCTCCACATTGATTATTTTCCACAACTAGTAGGGGCAGGCAGCACACTCAGGAAACACAAATGAAATCTGAAATCCTCTATATACTTAAGCCTATTTTTATTTCAATGGCTTTGTAAAGCCTATTGCTTCTCTTTAGTCGTTCTTTCTGGTTCTTGGGACCAAAAGTTTTCAAACTGTATTAAAAATAAGAGCTATATATTTGGTTCCAGCTCTGAACTCTATCATCAATGAGGAAGACAGAGGAAGAGCCCAGAATGAAAGTATACAGTTTTTAAAGCAGCTGCAGCGCCCCTTATTGTCCAGAAAATACAGGAATGGAATTCCAAAACAGTTGTTGTGAATTGAACAATGGATTAATCATATATTAATCGATTAATTGTTGCAGCTCTAATGATACACACGTACTTACTGAGTCTGGAAAAGGTATGGAATTTTGAAATGCCAAATCCGTAGGAACTCAGAAAAATAATTGTAACAATGTTTCCTGCTCCAGGCCTCGAGCTCTATTGGTACAGTAGTCATGTCCGAGTTGGTTCAATTATTGGTTCAATTCCAAGCTCCCCCTGACATAGCCAAACCTTGAGCATGCTATTGAACTGATTCAGACTTTAGATCATTATTTTGGGACTGAAGTATAAACGTTTCTTTAGTAACAATGCCTAACCGAGCAAATACGAATTGTTTGTGTGTTGATAATCCCTTTTGCATTCAGTGTTTTTATGAGAGGACTTATAACTGCCACATTGTGTGCATTTGCTCTGTGACAAAAATCATTCTTACTTTTAATTACACAAAAACAAATGAACAAAGCACAGCAAACAAAGTCACACTACCAAAAATGGAATCAAAGTCACGAACATACAGTATAGTGGTATGGTCCTACATGTGATTGGTCACATGGCGTGCTCATCAAAACTAAATTCTGCCCCAGTCCTCAAGTGAGTGGAGCTGAGAGTGAGAGCTCAGTGTGCAAAAGGGAGAAAATGGGTTGAGAATTGTCTCTTCTTGTTGACTACTAAGAATCGTCTCTTTTGGGCATGACCATCCAGGCATAGACATTTGGCATAGAGCACATTCATTTCCAGGGGCTCAAAAGCATTTGGACAACTGACATAATTGGAAATATAACAATAGAGATTTTTAGCCAAAAGGTTCTAACATGAATGTTTCTGGACTGTGGGAGGAAACCTGAGTACCTGGAGAAAACCCACACAAGCATGGGGAAAAATCCAAGCTGGATTCAAACCCAGAACCTCCTGGCTGTGAAGCAGACGTGCTAAATACGCTTCTACTGTGCTGCCTGTATTATAGATTTATCTGTTAGGTTGAAACAGAACTCCAGCTAGACCCAAATAAAATGCTTTTGCAACAGTGTAAAACAAATTTTTGGACAGTCGTGCTATATCTCAGTTCAAATCTCACTTCCTCACTATCACTTTATCGCGGTTGTTCAAAAAGTAATTAGTTAATAAATGGTTGCTGTTTTGTGGTTGTCTATGGGCTATTATTAGTCAAAAAGACAAGTTGTATATAGTATTGTGGTCACTAGGCATCAGTGATGTTAAGAGGCATGACCTTAGATTACATTACCTTTCACACCTTTCACATGGAGACTGGCTGCTGAGCCAGCAGAGCCGAGCCGACATGCCATGGCCTCTCATTCCGTGTGGAAGTGGTAAATTTATGGCTTCTTTGTCCTTCTTTCCCACTCCATTTGAAACACTTTCTTAAGTTTAGTTTGGAGAGGCTGACTCGTTTGCTCGGCAGCTTGCTATGCTTGTGGCAGCTGTCTGTTATGTCCCTGCAGTGATATCCTAGCCTGCACAATGTGACGTAAACAAACAATAATAGGAGTGGAAAGGTCATTATTGGGGTGTTATTTCATGTCTACAGGGCTTAATAATGTTAAAACCTGTATTTAGAAAGTCACAAACAGGTTGTTAATGCCCTAACTACGAAAATATTCCGTTTATTAATCTTGAAAGCTATTTTTGAACCCAAATTCACTTATTGCGTCTGAGTCTTACTGCCAGGGACGACTGTATTGTTTGATTTAGTGGAAAAGTTAAACATTTCAATAGAAAGCAGATCTGTTAATTGTCAAAGTCCAATTCTTAACGTACACATTCATACACACACACAGCATTTTTATGTCAAGGCCCCAAGGAAAACTGACACCAGAATGATGGGAAAAAAGATGGAGTGGATATTCATCCAACGCGTCACCTGTCAATCATTATTGCAGCAGGGACATGCACTGTATGTCAGCTATATGACCGTATTGAGTGGTGATGTGACTCCACACAGAAATTGCAGAAGGTATTTGAATTGTACTGTACTGTACTGTGCTGTTATTAACTCAAACTCATATTACCAAGGGCCATTCACAGCCCAGAAGGATAATAACCCAAAACATACGTTCAAAGAATCGTGAGAGGACACTGTGTACTATTTAACTGTATACTATATACTATTCTACCTGTCATCAACCAAATCTTCATAATATACGTTGAAGACAGTACAAAAGACAAACAGCAAGAAACAACTGAAGCTGGTGTCTGTT
This sequence comes from Dunckerocampus dactyliophorus, assembly GCF_027744805.1. Classification (NCBI taxonomy): domain Eukaryota; kingdom Metazoa; phylum Chordata; class Actinopteri; order Syngnathiformes; family Syngnathidae; genus Dunckerocampus; species Dunckerocampus dactyliophorus. The sequence goes on from NC_072826.1 coordinate 1,357,616, forward strand.
AAAACCTGGTAAAGCACTGCCAAGATTGCTGTTTTTATCTACTGTAAAGTTAGAATAAATCATCTATTTTCAATATATTGTGTTTGGCCAATGTAGATCATACACACACACACACACACACACACGCACATATACTCACCAAAATTGGTTGGCGACTTCGACAAACACGACTGGTCAAAAGTTTCACAACGCCCCAATTTTTGCAGTTATTTGTTGGAATTCAAGTCGTTCGAGTCCAATGGATGACTGGAAGATAAATGGATACAGATAGTGAGTTACGAACCGCAGGCCCACTGGCCATACTGTAGACAGTCCTGCCCTACAATAATAGCCAATACAGTAAAAGCACTGCTTTGGGTTTCCTATATTTGTCGATCTGTGAATTTGTGAATCACTACCTCACCATCCATGAACCTCCGATCTGAGTCTCTGATCTGCTGGTAGAAAAAATAGCATTCACACTGTTTGTAGAAAGTACTTTATAGTCAAATTAATTTACTCTACAAAAGTGTCTGTAAATATTTTTCACACACAGGCTACTTCTTTGTTTAAGTGTCTGCCAAAAACTAGAACAGTAATGGCCACAGGAGGGTATGTCACCCTATAAAGTAAGTACGTTGCTAATGACTTTTTCAGGAACTAATTTTCTGCTTTGTGGCACATCCCATAAAACATGGTCCTTCTGCTCCAACAGGGGATGGATAGAGATTTAACTGTCTTTTCTGCTCTGCTCCCACGGCAGCATGAACGTGTTGCTTATGCCACACACTGGCAGGATGTTGAATCTATCACTTTTATACACGTGTTTGTTTCCATTCAACCAGCTTCACTTTGCAGAGGAATTATGTTTATCCATATCATTCTCAAAAACGGAATGCCCTTGAGGTTAAGCCGAAGTATTTGTTGTAATTCAACAAAGCACTTCACTTCCCTGGTCTTTGCATTCGCCTGTTGTTGTCTTGTTAAATTGCCCAAACTCAGCACTGCAGCAGTGAACATAAAAGTGACAGTAATGCTGAAATGAGCTTTAAAATGCTGAACCATGGTTCTTCCACCGGCTTGCACTGCCATAATTTTGATCCAAACCCCAGGAGTTGGCAACATGATGACGGGTGCACTCGATGATTTTAATACGAGCAAGGTTAAGGGGTTTCTTAAAAACACTCATCGTGTGTGAGCACAAATGTACACAGCTCCATTACCACGACAGCCACCTATAAGGCATATCATAAAACAGACATTTAGTCCATAAAACACTATTTAGGAAAGCTTTCCATTAGGCTGAATGGCGCTGTGTGTCAAACTGTGCCCTTACTGATGAATGGCTGCAGAAGCATGACTTAATTATGACTGTACAGGAAATACAGTCCATCCCTTGTAATGATCCACATAGCCATCGATAAAAAGGCTTGATAAACGCAGACTTCCTGAGCCAGGATGGATAAATACAGCCTGAGTAATGAGACCCGGCTTGCCTAGAATGATGGCTCTGCTCTATATCATATGCTACTCTGTGGTTTGGGGCTGTGGTAGGATGGTCGGTTTAAATCCTCAGTATGTGCAATTCCATTTGCATCCAACTTTTTCGACACAGTGGTTGTGCTTTGTTACAGAAAATAACCTGAGGTGCAAGGGAGACCATATGGAGAAATTCTATTTTCAGTCATTTGTTTTTTTTTCTGGACAAATCCTGTTCTCCCCATGGAAAAACCAATTGCATCTAAAGTATGCTTCTGCCTATTGGGGGGCCATTTATATTGATCACCACCATTAAACTAGTGTATGTGTCAGACTATGTTCCTCATTCACTTTCTGCACTAATTCACACATGCAGCAATTAATTTATCCATTACCCAATGTTTTGGTTCTTTTTTTACTAGCGGTAGCCAATGAAAGCTCGACAAACGAGCCATTTACAGGGCATTTGTTGAGAAGAATTCCATCCATTGTAAAAATACCCCACCTTTTTATGGTTTCCAAGCTTAACTGCCCAATAGAGATCGTGGAGGTTTGCAAAGTCGTCATTAACGGCCTCAAGATCTATCTTCGACAGCCACATAATAGACAGGCTGGCCCCCGCTTTCCCCCAGCAAGACATGTCTATGTAATGGCTCATCTGTCCCATGGGATGGCCTTCATGCTATAATGACAGCAAGACCGTGTAAGGAGATGATATAGAGCAAAGGTCCAGAGTCAGATTTAAGCATGTAAAACTGTCAGTGCACGGAAGAAGACGTTTCTCGTCGGTGAGGATTAGTCTGTTTGCTGCAGTTATAGTACACATGTCAGAGGCTTAGACAAAGTCTTAGCCAACAGCTGGTCTGCTTTCAATGAGCAGAAAGGCTTAAGGAGAAAGTGTTACCTGAGGAATTGTGACGACAGTTTAGCGGTCGGACGCTTTACTAACAGACAAAATGCAGTAACTAGAAACATAAAACAAGGCATTGTGGCGCTCCAGTAAGACACAAAGTAAAAAGATAAGGAATGGTGAGGAAAAAAACGGCTAACTAGAGAAAAAGGCTGGTGAGAAGCTACACAGCATGCAACAAAGCATGAGGAACGATCTGGCCTCTCCAGCACAAAAACAAGCTCAATTACAGAACGTGACAAGAATGTCACTACGGTATGTTTAAAGTGGATAAACATTTGTGGTTCAACCTCTTTTCATTTTCATTCAGCATTTGAAGCAATCATAGTACATGTGCAATGCAGCTCGGTCCATTAACTCTTGAATTTCGTTAACTTTACGATATGGCCAGCCAAACATCAAGGAACTCCTACTCTGTTTAAAAACAGAGATTTATTTCACTTGTGACGAGAACAGACATCGCTTATAATGGCGAAGCATGAGGCACATCTGCACAAACTAAAAGGATGCAGTGTAGGCCTCTGCCTTTGCAGACGTAACACAGTGGAACCGATTTAAGTCAACCCCATTTATGCTGACAATCCGTCTAAGCCAGGGCTGTCCAAAGTGTGGTCCGGGGCCCGTTTGTGGGCTGCAGGTGTTTTTTTTCATGGCTCTGCGCACATTCTAAAAATACAGTAAAACAGGAACACTAAAACAACTGTAAAAATGGAAGAAAATAGCAGGAATTTTGCAAAAATGACATAAAAAATGAGTAGTTATAATAATAAGAGATAAAAGTGGTAATCCCACAAGAAAGAAGTCATAATCTTTTGGTAGCCTTAAAGGGATAATGTCAGATTTTTCACATGAAGTTGTATGACATCCGCATCAGCAGTGTAGTACAATAAGAGCGACTTACCCCCTCACTCCGTCCCCTAAGTCCAGTTCTGGTCGGATTTCGGTGATGAAGAATGTAGTTCCAGGTAGTCGCTGGGCTTACACAAGTAAGGAGTTGACGGAGCGCCGCAGCCATCTTGTTTACATGTGTGTTCCACAGCAGAAAAAGATGCGAGCGTCTTCGTCACGTACACAAGAATGGACGGGTGACAGTGCGCAGGGATACGGCAGGAGACAAATATAATGGCAAGCATTTTTGTGATGCAAATGTATTACTCTTTTGAATGTATATTGTTTTGAGAAGCCAATCTCCTTACTTGTGTAACCCCAGCTACTACCTCGAACTACGTTGTTCTTTTTTTTTTTTTTTTTTTTTTTTACCCTGTCCTGTCCAGCCTTTAAGGCAGATAGAATTGTAGATCTAAATGCCCTCAAGTGCTCTACCTGGAACGATGTTCTTCATCACCGAAATCCAGCCAGAACTGGACTTAAGGGACCAAGTGGGGGGTAACTCGATGTACTCCACTGCTGATGGGGATGTCAGACAACTTCATGGGCAAAAAGCGATACTTGATCTCAAACCGGCAAATGTTTATCAGTCAGGCATCACATAGAAATAATCTAAAATGTGGTTTGCTTCACTGATTATTGGTACGACTCTGGAAGTAGCACCGCTTACCAAGTAATTATCCTGTTTGGCATACGTTCTCATTTGAGAGATGCATTTTCTTTATTGAAGTCAATATAAATGCAAATGTTTACATTTCAAATTATTGCTGTCAGAAAACATTAATGGAATGTTACGCCTCTGAAGTCAACATAAAGAAATTATCGAGGAAAAGGCTTCTTGAGACATCATCTGTAATTCTGTGAAGAAGGTGTCGGACGTTTCGCTCGTCATCCGATCTGGTAGCACTCGGCCTTAAATACAGTAAGAGTGGGTGGAAGTGGACACAGACATAAAGAAATTATAATTTTTTGCTTGTGTTTTTGTGTTTTTACTGAAGATGTACTGTGTAGTTTCCGAGTGCAGCTGAAATTAGTGTTCAGCAAGTCACTGGGGAATATGAAAGAGTGATTTTAATAATATTTAAAAATGCAGAGTGACCTCCGTGAAGAACATTGAGTCTTTCTGCATAAACTTCTCCTGAAGCAACTTGCCAAAGTCACTGAGCGACATCCTGAACAGATTTTGGCACATTTCAAACCGAAATTCAGTGAGGCTCTTGCACTTCTTCAGCCCTGGCCGGCTGTGTGATGAGTTTGAGTGTTCACGCTTACTTGATGCTTTAGTCTTTGTGGCGACAGTACATTTAGGCCAATGTACAGGTGTGAGAGGGATAAGGGTATTGATTGAAAGGAGATGTCAAAGAGGTTTTGGACGTGTTTAACCTTCTGTCAGGCATTACAGGCAATGATTGATGTTTTCTTAGGCCTTGTATAAACAAAGACAACCACATTTTTCTATTGAATTGTCATGAAAAGATTGATTATGAAGGTTTTTTCCCATCCACTAGTGGAGTGGATGGTCATTTTGCCAATTGTGCTAGGCGTAAAAGTACAAGCCACACTTTTTGGGTGATTAAAAATTGTATAATTGTATGGTTTTTAAAAATCATGGTCGCTATTAATTAAACCAACAGCATTTTATTATTTTTGGTGGTGGAATATTGTAATATTTCTCACAAGATTAATAGTATAATATAGTATTTTAAATTGCCGTATTTCTGCAGTAGGTTTTGTGAAAGTTACTCCAACGTAACATTGAGGCGGTGTTGTGGTACTCATTACATTTCAGACATAGTAATAATGTAGAAGCACGTCGCTTTCAAACGACAGTTTAAGTCATGTACAGTCAAACATCGTTTTTGTGCTCACCAAATTTTGTATGATTGTTTTTTTTCTCAAAAAAATGTTTGTTGTTTGCTTCTTTTGGTACACTGTCTCGGCTTTCGTACAGTAGCACACCTAACAAACTTGCCCATTTGCCCTGTACTGTACCGTTCCGTGAAATGGAGTTCCCCAACCAAGCGCCCTACGTGTTGCTGACTCACTGTCCGCGAGTGAGTTGCGAGTGCCAGCATTTCGATAAAGAAGGTGAGAAACACCACTGAATTTGACCTCACCAGGATGTACAGGACGTCCGCATCTGCAATACATTCCATCCATTAGTCATTTAGAATTATTCATCATTGCTTTCTGCATGTAAAACTATAATTAGTCTCTATAAAATGTACTTTTGGGGGGTCTGGAACGGATTAATTGGTTTTACAGTATTCCCTGCAGGAAAAATTACATTTTGGTTTTTGTCTGACCTTTTGGAACTAATTAATAACAATAACCGCGGCACCACTGTATACATTTTGGAAGTAACTTGTCTAACACTGGTGAAGTCACAGTCAATATCCGTTTTTACTCGGGATGCTCCAATCAGGGTTTTATGCTGCGAGTCCGATAGCAATCATCCATGAGTGACGGATCACATGGATTTTTCTATTTATTTATGATTAGTGCTATTGGCCAGGGCCGCCTCTGGCAAATACTTAATTATTACACATTCAACTTTTGGGCGGATTTTTTGGGGGTATTTTTTTTGCCTTTTATTTTTGTGAAATTATTTTTGTACCATGTGACACAAACCTGAATTTAATTTGATGCATGTTTTGAAGTAAAACAAATACATGGTCAATAGATTGTTCAATAATTTATTTTCTGAGTTCAAGATAACAAATTTAACAGAATAAAATAATACAAATAAATAGAATCTGTCCCGTGTAACTAAAAACAGAATACACTGAGCGTCCAGGTTGATTAACTTTCATCACAATTGGGGCTGTCAACTATTTGTCTTTTACTTTTTACTTATGACGGGCAACATTTCAACTGTACACTACTTTATTGACCAAGCAGGTCTCCACTCAAACAATGTGGCCATCGTCTTCATGCTCTTTTGTGGTAATTTGTCATTTTATAAAGTCTGAATTGAACAGTTATCATTAAAAAAAAGCAAATATTCTTTGACCCTTTGCAACTTACTTCAAGTCACCTGATGAGCTAGGAGACCCTAGTATCACCGTCATAGGGCTGGACTCAATACGTGTTTATGCTCATTAAACAATGACACACTAATAGTGTTTTGAGGACAAGATTAATTAGTATAATGTCAACAAGAGAGCAAAATTATTCAGTGACACTTGAAAAAGTTAGTACATACCCCATTAATGTGATATCCACTTCCCCGTGGGACAAAAATGAGCCCCAAAAACTAACCGCATTGCTTGTTTGCTTTAAAATCAAAATGTCACTGTGGTAGAAAGTCCCATTTGGAGTCCGGAGACAAGAGGCCAGGCAGATAGCTGCCGCCAGAGACAGCTAGGCAAAGAGTGTAAACACAGATGCAAGAAAAGTGGAACAGCCATCGGTTTGCTAAGGGCGCGATCAAACACGCTGGCATTAATTGGCGTAGCCTCTGTCAAGCTGCCAAACTGAAGCAGACTGGTGTTGATTCTCGCGGCAATACGGGACAAAGTGCGTCCCGTGTCTGCTCGGGATTTTGGGAACGGCTTTGAAAGGCATTTATCGGCATATGCAGATCACATGTTTTTTCACGGAAATCGGCGGCCGATGAGCATCCCTAGTTTTTGCAGACACTGCCTGGTGTGTTTGTGAATAGACAGTGAAAAGCTGTTTTCTGCTGATCAGCAGCAACTTAGCCTTCTTTGACAAATAGGGTGGCCTTTGAGGGTCAAAACGGTGTAGTAAATCTCCCCTGCCACACCCTTGAAGTGGAGATCCTAAAATTGCTGGAATAAAAATGCGAAACATATCATTTGGTGGAGGTATTTGTTGGTGATTGTCAGCAGACCAAATAATGCTGACAGTTAAGCATATATGCATTAACTTTAATCACACCAAAAGCACAAATGTGAATGCAGGTTTTAAAATCGGCCCCCAGTTTCTACACATGACTAAGTTAGGACAATTTGCAGTGAGTTTATTGATTGACAGCAAGATAGAATCGTGCCCTTTTTTCCTGGTGTTAAATGGTTTGTGCCTCACTATTTCAAATAGTGGCTCATCACCAACTCTCGCTGCATCCCAGCATCAACGGTGGGAGGAGGAGAAGAAAGAGAGAGAGAGAAGGAAAGGGAGCCGCGTGAGGAGGAGGGAGTCTGTTACGCTTGGATGGCCGGCGCATTGAGAGGCTGGTCCGGGGAGACGCACAAGACAGGGCTTTTTCCCCCCATCTTTGAGCCCTCCGGCCGCCAGCGTGCGCCCCGCTCCTGTCGGTCACGGTAGGAGGGAGATCGACCTCGGCGCATCGCAGTGATAACGCCGACACTTCACTTTCACAGCCTGCGAGACTTCACGCCGTCAACTCGGCGACTCTGACGGAAAGGGCTTGGAGACACAGCAGTGCTACCGCACGGAGGAACAATACTGCACTGGCGACACCTGTCTCGTGGTTACGGATTAATCAAATTCCTGTGTGAAATTAGCGCCAAGCAGGTAGGTGCTGCTCGTGTTTAATTCAAATATTCCCCTATGTTCCTCAATTTGAGTGAAATTTGGTCATTTTAAACAAAACTATTTGATGAATATAAATCAAGGGAGGTTGCAGACTGATTGCCTTCCCCCCACTTGCTGCTGATCAGTGTCCACTTTGTTAGGAACTATCATGCTGAAAGTTACAAAAAAACAAGTAATCTGCATCTCTGCGTCCAGTGCAGATGTTTAGTAATCCCTGTTGGTCGACCGTCCCTATAATAATCCCAACGGATTTGCAGATTGCAATGGTGCTGCTGTTGACCACCTCCTGCAGCCACTGCGCGTTTGAGCTGTGATATCAATCCTGTGTGGGAAGTTCAGATGAAATTCATCCAAGAAAAACCCTCATTTAGCTCACATTGCTTGGATTAGCATTTGGAAAAAAAAGATTGTGCCTCAGATACGTGACTTGGACAACTTGCAAAGCACACCTGTACCACTTTTGGACCTGATAGAGCCACAGATTGTTACCCAGGTGTCCATCAACCAGGCCCATGGGTCCATGTAGTGTGTTGTTGTTGAAATGGACTCTTCTGGTGCCCCTGGTTGCAGACATACTGTAAATCCTCTCCTGTTGTGTGTTTGCCACCGACCATATGAGGCGTTGTTGAACAAGTGAAATGATCATCAGTACTCACAACACAACGTAATCACATTTATTTCACCAATTAGTACAGTTCTGATTATTCTGATTAATACCGTAATGCCGTAATTTAAAAGAGTAGATATTCTTCCGCTTATCAGGATTCTGATTGCGAGGGCAACAGTTTGAGCAGAAGCCCAACTTCAGCGTCTCAGCCACCCCCTCCAGGGTGGTGCCCTGCTGTTTTCATGGAAATATATTACGTACATATACACACATTTTTAACAGGGTTTCCCCCAGGAGTCTTTTGAAGCTGTGGTGGTGGGCTGCAGGGGGGGGCGGACTGCAGCCGCTGTGGCATTCCGCTGCTGCGTCCGCAATTGTTTTGTTTTTCCATTGTGACAATAATAACATTTATGACTTATTTGTTCATTTGTTAACTTATTTATTTAACCTTTTTCACCAACCAACAGAACATTGCAAAACTGTTGATGGCAAAGTTGCTGAGAGGACTGAAACTGAGAGTCTCAGATGTCGAGCCCCCTTCTGTCACCTGACCTATTCAGGACAGAAGTGCAACATTTTGTAGTATTTGACACAAACCTAAAGCCTGTTTTAGAATAATACCAATGTGTGGGAAATGAATTGTTCAATGATATATTCATTAGTTCAAAATACCACAATTAACAACATAAAATAATTTCAGTATTTTTGCCATCGAAGTCTGTCCTGTACAGTATAAACAGTCTAAACTGAGAGTCCAGGGTTATGACAGCATAAGCGGATCCCATTTACAGCACTGTTAAAGCTTCTTTGACAAAAACAAAGGAGAGGTGAGCCATTTGTGTTTTATGTGACTGCCAACATTTAAATTGCGCTTTAATTACAAAGCACATCTCCACTGACTGTGCTCGTGTGTCATTAACTCATTCAATCCCAGCCATTTCTCAAAAGACATCCCCTCCAGCAACGGCCATTTTAGACGTTTTTGACTGATCAGGTAGGAATGTACCGATCCATACTTATTGGCTTTCGATCCGATCCGATTTTTTTATAGTCTTGCCGATCTGATCCTGGTCCTTTTTTTTTTAAAATAAAAATGTTTTAAATAATTGTTTTAAAACATGAATTTAATCCAATAAAATCCAAGAAAAGTCCATCCAATAAAAGATAAAATTGGAAAAAATGGCCATGCAAAATACTTTAGGCTAGGGCTAATCATTTGACGTGGTTATAGATCAACTTCTAGTGTGATTTAGAATATATGAATTTTTTTTTAACAAATTCTTTTCAATGCAGTAGTAATTTATTGACAGTCCCTAGTATACACAACCAGAGGTTACAGCGGCACTTCCGGTGCGAGCTCCCCGCACCATGACATAGCAGTCCAGGCCCAGTGAGAGGGAACTACCGCTGTAGCTACCTAGCCGAATATCCAACGTCCAACGTGAAACTAACTTCACCACGGCACACCGCGGACATGTCTGCATGGTGGCGTTGCGTTTTCTTATTCTTACGGGTGGCGGCAGTCAAGTGGCAACCAGCTTTGAGGCACGTTACCGAACCTACCTTGTTGGAGTGTGGCTCAGAGTTACGAACGTAAATACAGGCGTCGTATTTGAATAGAACACTTACAAAAATGCTAAGCCCCGTGAAGTCAAGGGCGTTTTCTCCGGGTACTCCGGTTTCCTCCCACATTCCAAAAACATGCATGTTAGCTTCATTGGAGACTCTAAATTGTCCATAGGTATGAATGTGAGTTTGAATGGTTGTTTGTCTATATGTGCCCTGCCATTGGCTGGCCACCAGTCCAGGATGTGCCCTGCCTCTCACCTGAAGTCAGCTGGGATAGGCTCCAGCATGAGTATTATTATCCTAGTGAGGAGAAGCAACATAGAAGATGTATGGATGGAAGTCAAGGGACCTTGGGATTGTCCTAACGTTACCCCTTTATACGACACCCCTGGCCAACAGCACTCATCATAAATACACTGAAAAATGTATAATTAGTTCATGTGATCAGTATCGTATCGGCCGATTTTAGTCCTGGATGGAATAAACCCTGACGGGAGCATCCCTACTAAATACTATTTTTTGAGCACGGAGCCATTTTTGCAACATCAAATCATTCATCAAACGTCCGTGTTTGAGCACTGATGACGCGCATGAGCAAGACAATTATTTTGGTTGGAAGGACAAGAAGGTTTTACCTTCAATATGCAAATATAAGCAAATGTTGAACATGTCAGGATGAATGTTAAGAAAGATACAAAGTTTGGGGGTTTGGGGAGGGGAGTCCTGTTCAGCTCGCGACCTACAGTCGGATTGGAGGTTTGGATTACTCCGTTAATCAAAACAACAAGCTTCAGATTAATCAACTACAAAAATAGTCGTTCACAGCTGCCAGAGTTGAATCTGTTTTTTTCGATCTATTCTGCTGTTTTTGCTGACTCAGATTTCCCAGAAAGCTTCTAAAGTTTACCTTTAAAGAGAGCAGCTGCCATATCCGAATCCATGAAGCACTTAGCCGAGAAAAATTACATCAAAGCGCGTGCAGAAATTACAAATATATTTGAGAAAATGTGTGTCTCTGCTCTGCACACACTCCCTCTGTGTGACGGAGAGCTCCACGAACATGCGCACTGGCAGCCCGTCGGTGTGCACGTATCTCAAGATCCCGACAGTTGAAAGGAAAAAAATACAAAAATTTTTGCATTGCTAAAATAGGGGTTTTATAACACTGCTAATATCTGTACTGAAACTCATGGATGCAGCATCAGCAGTTCGCTTCTCGATGTGGCTGTAAACAACAACTACCGCACGTTGTTATTTGGGCCGATATTATCGGACATCCCTAATCACAATGTTAACAAAAGTGGGGAAAAAAGCTGCATTTGCATCAGCCTGTTCTGTATGCCCACCAATGGTGTTTTTCCTGAACCCATTTTCTTCAGCCTGAAGTTAGTCATTGCATATTCAACAGATGTTCACTACGATGTCAATTATTCATGAATGAAATCCTGATGATGCAGTATAAAGGCTTGTTGCAAATTCCCTTTAAGAGGTGGGGCACACCCCAGACTCCATTCACACGGGGAGAACATGCACACTCCACACAGAGAGCGGCCCGAGCTGATCCGACTCCAGAACCACCTGGCTGTGGCTGGCTACAACTCAACTATAGGAGGAGTTCAGTGCACGTGGGGTGCGGTCCAGAAGACCCAGATGTACCACTACACTGGAAAATAGCTTTTTTTAATGGTCTGCTGGGGCAGTCAAAAGCGATGAAACATTGAAGCGACATCAAAAATATCATGGGAGAGCGGCATTTAGAGGCACAGCATGAAAAAATAATCATATGGTTTCTACTAGAAGTACTGAAGATGCGTCGTCAATGTCCTTTTGAATTACTGTCTTGCCAGGAAAGCCACCTGAGGCTGCCCAAGGAATCAAGCTGCTGTGGTTCCATGCTACAGTAGTGATGGAACATGTGGTGTGTTTGACAATGGGGAACCTTTACGAGCAATGAATCAATTGTTTGTTGATTTAATATTATTTTTGATAGACTGGGGAAAATAACTGAGTGTCCAATGTCTGTGTTTACATTTTAATTTAATAAAAAAAAAACAAAAAAAAACTCTGCAATCAAGGTCGAATGTAAAGCTGCAACAGTTAGTCAATGAATGAATGAGCAATGAATGAATGAGCAATCAATGATCCCCTTAATAGACAAACTATTTTGGTATTTTATAGTTGTTGTTTTTTAAATGTATCCTTTGATTTCCGTAGCCATCCATGAAAGCACACCTATTGTCTTTGTGTTTTAGGGAAAACAAGATATTCACACACATCACCTTTGACTTCAGAAAACAGTGATGGACTTTTTTGTCTCTTTTCTGATATGTTGGGGACCAACCCACTCACGTCACTGGTTGGTTCATCTTGATTCGGTCCGGCTAGGACAAGGGTGTCCAAACTGTGGCCCGGGGGCCAGCAGTTTGGTTTTTTTATAGGCCGCGTCACATTGTAGAGATAAAATCAAACCAAAACCCCAGCCAAAATGGGAAAAATAGAGCAAAAAGGCAAAATGTAAAGAGAAGAAGCTGAGATGTTAATACTAATAAGAACAAACTTTGTCTTTAAATATATAGAATGTTATTTTTAGTGTTTTTACACTAGCGTAAAAAGCTTGGACACCCCTGGTCTAAGACCTAACCGTTTCCTCTATTAATCAAAACAATCGACCATGAAAGTAATCGTTAATTGCAGGCCTAGTTGAATGTGTATATGTTTTTACGACCACACACTTTCTATGTTAGTCAGTTGCTTATCTTAAGTAATTTGGTACTTTTTATTAGCGGTGATGATGTCACTATTATGCCATTGAGTGTCTCATGCCATTGGTTCATTTGTCTACCGAACAGGGCTGGTGTTTATGGTCCGCACATGGATTTGGTTACTGTGTTGATGCCTGACCAAACAAACTGTACCAAAAGGAAAGCGGACTGGAGTGGGATTAAAAAAGTATGTTGAAAGTCTAAAACAGTCTAAACCTGCAAAATATTACAAAGACGTCGCAGGATGATGTCGTGCGGTGATACACCTATTTGAACTATGCAAGCAAGCAATGATAAAGCACCTCAGTGTCAGTCAAAACATAGTTTTGTCAAATCTTTAGTAAAAGAATAATGTTTAAGCTGGAAATAATCAGGGCAAAATGTCGTCAGATCAGCTCACTAGGCAAGGTAACGTGACTGTGTATGAACAATTATGCAAGGTTCTGGAGGCGGATGCTGTTGAATTTATGAAAACTATCAGTATATGCTGTACTTACCTCCCTAATTACCTCCCTTCTCCATTCCTACCATTGAAAAAAAGCCCGTGTGCATGTGCCTGTGATTTGATCTCTCTCTGTGCTGCTGATTGAGCTCCATCGCTCGTTCATTTTGAAAAGAAAAAAAGATCGAAGGCCAATGAGAAAGCACCACTTTCTGCTTATGTCTCAGGTCTCATTGGCTCTCATTTGTAATCCAATCATATTAGTATAATGGCCCTGTTTTAAGATGCTTTATGACGCTCTGTAACTTCCAGGCCTTTGAATCCAAAGCTCTGCAGTATTCAGAGAAGTCTACACAGATTGTGTGAGCCTGCAATGTTTCCTAATTCAAACATTGTTGCACACTGTCTCTCCTTGGGAATGACTTTAATTGAGTGCTTAAGAAGACCCACACAGCAACAACCAACTTCAGAGGGGGATTTGAGCTGTGGGACTGTTGAATTATTAATTGGACTTATATAAGATCTAGAAACATCTTTGGTCCAAAAACAGACAAAACCAGGAAAATATCAAAAGATGTGCTTCATGAGTGATACTGATCATTTACTTGCATTAACGTCAATGCAAGTTTGTCTTCTGTTGTTTTTGGATCAGGGTGTGCTATTTTTATTTGCGTTGCCTGAATCGAGATCGGCATCATGGTGGCGGGGTGGTTATCACGTCTGCCTAACAGCCAGGTTTGGTGCTAGTGAAAGCTCCAGCTGACGATTATTTTAATGACCAATTAATCTGTCGATTATATATTTGATTAATCGATGAATCGGATAAAAAAAAACACATTTTAAATTTTTAATTCAGAAATAGAAGATTTGAACTGACAGAGCAAACCGTTTGCTGCTTGAATATTCTGTTAAAATAATGTTAAATAATAAAAAAATCTAAATGTTTGTCAAATAGCTTCAGTAAAACAGTAAATGTAAATGCTGAAATACAATCATGATCATTTTCTTAGTAGATTAATCTGAAGCTTGTTGTTTCAGTTAATGGAGTTAACTAATCGGTTAGGCCATCGATGGACCAAATGGATAGGAAGCAAACACCTCCAGTTCAGTGGTTGGGTCCACAACATATCAGAAAAGAGGCAAAAGTGCCCATCACTGTTTTCCAAAGTCAAAGCTGATGTGTGTGAATATCTCGTTGTGGCTAAAACACAAGGATGACAGGTCTGCTTTCATGGCTCTCATGACGAAGGAAGTGAAACAATATTCACATCTGAGAGGCTGAAATCAGAAACTATTTACATATTTGAATCAAAAAACGATTAATCAATGACCAAAATAGTTGTCGATTAATTGGGTAATTGATTAACCATAGATGAATCGAATCATTTTTGCAGTTTTAATGCTAGTTCCAGTTTAATTCGGAGCTGGAGTTGAACCAGCATTGGTCGTGAGCTGACTCAGCTTCGCTGCAAGCCGTGTCATTACGTCACACGGGTTACGCCTCCGGTCAAGAAACGACAAAAGTATTCGATCGAATGTCCGGATGAAAAACAGTGATCATGAGCCCATCAATCATGAGTTTGCTGGGGCACAGTTTACGCAAGAGTTTGTATTTGCAGGATGCCTAATCTTTTGCCAGAATTTGGAAAACCGCTTGCCAGTCAGTTAAAAAAACATTTATACCTATTGTGTGATATATCGTGAATTATAAATGTTATGTAAGACTACAATATTAGTTCTTAAACATTAAAACGGTGACCAAACACGTAGTAGAGGAGCTCCGTCACAAAGATGACATCATACGTTTGTGATTAGTGGTGACTTAGCGTATGTTGATATTTGTAGTGTGTATGCGGTAAACAGCACACTCCTTTGGTGGGGTGGCAGCTCACCAAAGCAACAGATACCCCTTGAACATTAAGGAGTGTTCCAACGCAACCGCTGCACTAAGGACTTGGATTGATGAAGCCATCCTCTGTAGATACGTGGGCTCTAACTCAGGAGACAACGCAGAACCCACAGGAGCGAGCAGTAGAACGTACACTCCACAAAAATATAAACGCAACACTTCTGTTTTTGCTCCCATTTTTCATGAGCTGCATTCAAAGATCTTCAACGTTTTCTATGTCCACAAAAGGCCTACCCCTCTCAAATCTGTCTTTGTGAGCATTCATAATTCATAATTCACCCACCTCTCAGGTGTGGCATATCAGTATGCTGATTACCAAACATGATTATCGCACAGGCGTCATAGGTTGGTCACAATAAAAGGCCACTCCAAAATGTGCAGTTTAACTGTATTGGAGGCCATCCAGACACGGTCCGAAAACCTGTCTGCTATGACCACCATTTGCCTCAAATACCCCGATGCAGAGCATCCCAAACATGCTCAGTGGGTACCATGTCGGACGAGTGTGCTGGGATGTTTTCAGCTTCCAGTAATTGTGCACAGATCCTTGCAACATGGGGCCGTGCATTATCATGCTGCAACATGAGGTGATGCTTGTGGATGAATAACAAAACAATGGGCCTCAGGCTCTCATCACAGTTTCTCTCTGCATTCCCAATTCCATTAATAAAACGCGCCTGTGTTGTGGATGGGGTGGCCCATGGTGGCAGTGGGGTTATGGTACGGGCAGGCACGTGGACAGCGACCACAGGTGCATTTTACAGCATGGATGGCATTTTGGAGATACCGAGCACGTTTCGGATGCTGTGGATTGGCATACACGGTATACGGCCAGCAGAATAGGTCTTGCTGGCCCAACACACCCAGCATAACAATAACCTTGGCAGGAGAAGGTGTGCACCTGTCCTCAACTTCTGCCCCAGGTGTTGTGTTTTCCATTTTAAAAGTACTATTTCTGGTACCGTTTAAGCATCGGAACCGCTGTTACCGACTCTGTTGGAGATAGGGGAGTGTGGGCTTCCCTACTGAGATGACTACCAGGACCTGTAAGCTGAAGAAAAAAGATGGGTTGATTTTTTTAACAATTTCAGCAATCATAATGTGCTGATCATTTTGGTCACGATGAAGGTGAGTTTATGATGGTCATATGATATTTCTTCCATTTCAGATCAAGCCTGAGATGAAGTGCATTGATGCCTGCTGTCTTGGAGGACCTGAATAGTTGATACTTCCAATACCCGTGTAGCATCCAACACTATTCCATTCCAATATTAAAGTGCAATTAGAGCAAAATGATAATAACACTGATTTTCTATAAGGCCTTCATGTGAAAATGAATTAGTAATGAGTGTCCTTGCCTCCAACATTTTATTTCTTACACTCACCAGAAGCATTGCAGCATCCGCTGCAGCAGCATCTCCAGCATCACGTCGTTTTTAACGTTTTGTAAACAGCCATTATTGAAGTGTCCATTGAAAATATGTATCTCCAAATTTGACATGTTTTAACATGGGCGGGCTCATAATGCTGAGTCAGCTTGCCACATTCTAAGGAGAAGTGCAACTTCAAGGGGGGATTATGTGCAGATGATAAATCGGTTAAGTCTTGGACAGAAGCCATTTTTAACGTTTGGTGTATGCACAGAAATGAGACCTGTGGTGTTTCTTGAGTAATCTGCTCCAACAAGCTCGCTCGCTCTTGGCAAGGTGGATGGTGAGCTTCAGCCTGATGAGTTGTGACAGACTATAAGATAGCTGGTATATGTGAAACTGCCTGAGGAAACATCAGTACCATCATGGCCTCTGGAGAAGTAGGCTGGGGTCTGGCTTGTGCAAAAACACATTTTGCTCCTTTTGGAAATGAAAGGAGGCAAAAAATAGACAAAAGGCAGAGTTTGCAGGTTAAGGAAAAATATGCTGTATGGCTGAGTGCGTGCCTGGGCAGCGGCGAGGCGTGCGGATGTGTTCAGTGGTCAAAATGCGTGTCTGCCGGTCACTCTCTAGTAGCGGAGTGCACTGGCGTGATAATGCTTTATTCGTCCTAATATTTTTGCTATTGTAGCGCAGAGCGAGGACTGGATGTGATTTAAGCAAATTCTCTGGAGCACCTCGTCCACACAGCCGCTCCAAAACAAAGTTGAGATATTCATCCAGCTGGCTGATTGGACATTGATACAGCGTCTCATGCATGTCTGCTATGTTTTATCACGAACACAGACATAAACATACACAGTCGTCCCTCGTTTATCGCCATTAATTGGTTCCGGACCCAACCGCGATAAGTGAATTTCACAAAGTAGGATTCAATAATAATAAGTGGAACGTTTTCATAGAGCATCGAAAACCTGTTTCGGACCTTCTAAATATGTTTCTTAACATTTCATTAAACATGAACCTTTGTACTCGTATGACCTAATATGGTAGACATGATAAGCAATAATAACACATGCTAACTTGCTAATCATGCCGCCCTGGATAAATGGACATGTGCGTGTATGCGTGTGTTGCATCTGCTCGTCTCTCTGAGCCACACAAGCTGGATGACAGGAGGCTTCACTCTGCATCTGTCTGATGCGTATTGGATTTATAGTGGAATAAACGGAGAGAGTGGGCCCTCGTCTCATTCAGCCTCTTTGTGGAGTACGGAGGGTTTAGCAGTTAGCTTGGTGAGGCAGCATACGCTAAAGCGATGGTTTCTGGGGTGAATGCCACAATGTGGGAACATTTGGGTTTTAAACAGAATGAACACGGTGAGTGCATGAACACCAACGACCGAAACGGACAGTTTTCTCAAAAGAAAACTACCGATGCAGGTGCCTCAGGCAGCAGAGCCTCCGTCCCGACAGTCAACACTGCAAATATAAACAAACAGTGTCGCTGGCTACATCGCAAAAACATACGGGCAACTCCTGTCAAGCTAATGTCTTCCACGGGTACGCTGTACACTATACTTGAGTACCATCTAGTGGTTCAAATGTGAAGTACACCTCTCATGACAAATAATGAAAACATTGTCTAGAAAAAAGTTGATCAAATGGATTATAGATGATAATTTGGAGCAGGATAATCCACCTGAAGTTGTTATCCACCCTCACTGTGACGTTCGCTTGATTGATACGTTGATGCCAGTCTGACATTTGTGTATAACAAGATAAGCCTGAACCACATGTGGTTTTTGTTAATTGTCACACTCGTAACTGGGCATGAAACAAAACACAAAATGGTACTGCACGTTAATGTGCAGTACATATACCGTACATGTACTACAAGTGTAGTGTTGTGTGTTATAGTCCCATGACGACACGATGTGTCCTTCACCACGTGTGTCTAAACAGCTCAAACAGCAGCTGATATGTGACTGTGGTTGAGCTTATCTCCAACATGCATGCAGTTGACATTGAAATGCTTCACAGTTCCACTGAATGGAGACACTTGGGTTCCTTGTTGCAGTGCTTCCTTGCTACGTGGTGACTGAATGGAGGCCTTCCAACTGCATTGTTCTTTCTTTGTGGGTTGTGTCCTCCATTTTCATTGTTGTCAGAGTGATATGACCTTTAATATTTGTCCGGATTGTTGATATCTTTGACAGGTCCTCCGTTGATGATTTAGATTGAGGTTTAGATGTTGCCGCTGGTGCCCCAAGTACCATGTATCTTTCCCTGCTCCCTCAAGTCCTGTGCTTTCTTGGCGATGTCAGTGTTGCCAGATGCTTCTTCATCTCGATTATGGGTTTAAAATTGATTAGAAATTTTTTTTGGCGACCAGTTTCAGTCTTTATTTGCACCCGCATAGTCACAGTTTCACAAATTCGCAGATTTTTGGTCCAAACTATTTTGAATGAATTTGTTTTTAAAATATTTAGACATTGTGCCCCAACCGATCGTTAGGTCAGATGCCTACTTGAATGAACAAACACCCACAGCCCAAAGTAACGTGAAAAAGCACGAAGGTAATGCCGCCAGGTAGGTGTCATTACGCGGCCGTGACGGACATGGCGCTTGTCCCAGCAGACATCATTAGCATAACACACACGGCTTGCAGAGCAGATATTGACTCTGTCCAGCTGAGGTCCACAGAGGAAGTGCTTCAGTATTCAGCCTGAAAACTCCTGAAGAATGAAGAATTCTGGCTCCGAGTTCTGCATCAATGTAGCATTTGCTACGCACTTCAGCAAAATGATGGGTCGTATAAAAAAGTGTTGCATTAAATTAGCGGTCTTTGTTTTCTCCCTTTTTTCAATTTGGGATTAAAATTGGTATTGTTAGCTGCCACCTTGGAGGTCTCGCGTCACTCAGGACGTGCTTTTAATGGCATCTATCAAGGTTCATGTTAAAGTCATTTAGTTAACACCATTTAACCATTCCTACATGAAACAGCCGCGATTGGCTGGCAACCAGTCAGACAGCCTTCCGGCACACCCGCCACCCTCGTGAGGACAAGCGGTCCAGAAAATGGATGATGGATGGGTGGGTGTCTGAAACAGAACCCTATTTGACCGTTTAGTCCCATCTTACTAAATGTTTTGTACAAACCTAATGTATAAAAGGAATGTTGGTTCAGACTATTAAAAGGGATTCGTTCACTGACTCAAGCGGCATTATTACGCGAGGCCTCGAGCCTGCCGCTTTTATCAGACACACTTGAATATGCATAAAAATGCTCTCTAGGAGGAAGTCACAGCCCTGCACCATTGATGTACCCAAGACAGACTCTGACAAGCCTCTTAATGATGTATGAAGATTAAAGGCCTCGTTTCTGGAGGTGGAGACGAATGTCTGAGCTGGAAGGAGCAGTATACATGATAAATGATTAATGGCACTCAAATCATTTCTGCTACATTTTGGAGTGGTTGCGTTTGGCTCTCACGTGATGTGTTTGTGCTTTCTGCAGTGAATCACACTAAAGGTAGACTCATTATTGTATTTATTTCAAGCACCAAGAAGAACTTGAATTAACATATCTTTATATACACCCTTGTTTCCTTAAGGAATAGATTTTTCTCCTCCCCCAGCCCAGAACTGTGGGTTCTTTTTGTCGTATTCTGCTTCTTTCTTATTCTGGCTCTTATGATGTGTTTTTATCATCCTGTATAGATTTTTCAATTGATCCACCTATCCGTCCATTTATCGATTACATTTGTTTCTATTCTGTAGAAGAGATATTGGCTTGAATGAGGCTCCTGAGAAATCCCAAGACAACTGCTGATAACATTCTAATGTTAGTACGTTAGCATTGTTAGCATGCTAACATTAGCCATTTTCATAGCTAGACGCATATATAAACACTTAGCTCTATTATGCTAGTTGTGATCATGCTAACCACATTTGTCAACCGTTCCAAAGTCAAAATTGTGAACTCATTCGGGATATTTAGCCTTCCCTTCTAGCCTAGCATACTAACGTTAATGTTATCATACCAGACATATATATATATATAAACACTTAGCACTATCATGCTAGGTGTTAGCATGCTAATATTAACATGTTAGCATTGTTAGCATGTTAACATTAGCATAGTAGCATTTTTAGCCATTTTTTTAAAAGTAGACACTTGTATAAAGACCGAGCATTATCATGCTCCAATAGTGACTTTGTTACGCACGTTTGAAATAAACGAAAGCGTTACCGTTACTATATTTAAATATGGCTACTTGTGGTATGCGGTCAAACAAATACATGCAAATCCTTTACACTACAACATTGTGCTGATTTCATCATAATAGCGTTCCTCTCTCCCGCCTGGAGTAAGCCGACCAGAACTTGCAGAGCTTTTTAAGGAAAAACAGTTCCTGCCTTTGCCTGCTTGATTATTATGGCTCTTTACCAGCTTTAAAATGTTTTTTTTTAATTTTATTATTATTATTGACACAGCACAGCTGAAATGAAATAATCAGCAAACATCCATCCGCTTATCCTGCTAGGGTCACAATGCCGGAGCCTATCCCAGCTGACTTTGGGGGAGAGGCGGGGTACACCCTGGACTGGCCGCCAGCCAATTGCAGAAATTAAATAATATCACCTGATTTTTATTTTTAACTGTTTCGCTAGAACACACATCTCCCTCAGGTATGTCAAAATATGACTTGGTTGAAGATTTCAAAATAAAACTATATTGTTGATGTGAATTTGATACGATCATGTCGGAAATGCATCGGTGGACGTTCATCGCTTATGAATCAGTTGCTTTGTGTGTATTGCCAGCATGTTATGATCTTATCATGTTATGATGATAACAATACTCATACCAACCGTGTCTTTTGTCGACAGAGCAGCATCACAGAAGCGTGCCCGTCGGATGCCAAACGTTTGTGACGGATGTGAGGCTACCTTGACCCTTCCAACTGAAGATGATGCTGCAATGGAAAGTGCTGGTGCTGCAGTCACTTGCGTGGTGCCTTGCAGGTAAACTATTTTTATAAGTGTTTGTGACTCGAGAGTCATCTTTCATGTGTTCTTGTGCCAGGTGATGAGCTCAAAGGGAAACTGTGCTTTTTTGGGGGAATGTTGCCCATCATCCACAATCCTTGTGTGAGACATGAACACACGTCTTCCTCTTGCCTGTGCGTTCTAAAGACATCAAAACAGATAAAAAGAGGCAGCTAAGAATGCAGGTGATGGGACGCGCCTGTTCCGCCTGTAAATCCTCCAAAAACGAGCCGCCATGCCCCGTTGACATAAAGTCACCTGCATGTTAACCCTTTAGGCGCCAGAGCTTTTTTCAGTGTTGACATGACGATTTCAAAGGGTTGTAGCTTGAAAACGAAAGATCGTCAGTACAGACCCAAAGTCTGTGGTGGCGTCAATGGACTCATCTGATGCGCATAGGATGATGCCACCAGGCTCAGAGTTTGTCCGATCCGTGTGTTCACGATCATCAAAATGTCTGATCCGCTTGTGATACTCTTTCTCGTCTCTCAGGCCGGCCATCATCATTGTCGTGCACAGCGGAATCTTGAACACCACAGCTGCCTCCATGGCTGTTATTGCTGCTATTGTTACATAGATAGATAGAAAGTATCCATCTGTCTATCGTCCGTCCGTCCATCCGCCATCCATCTCTCATGCCTCATCCATCCAGGTCATTGGATTGTCAGGTACCGCGTATGCCGCTGTTTCTGCGTTCACCATTAGCGGTGTTTTGACAGCACACCACACCCCCTCGTGCCCCCACAACACGGTTTAGCAAAGCATCGGCTCAAGTATGCTGCGTGTGGGCTGTCGTGGTGAGCGGACACCCCGCCGCACGCACTTCAGGGGCTTCAAAGTCTAGAAGCTTATAAACTTTGGTTGACGTTACGGATGTCCGCCATCTCCTGGTGTCAGGTGGTAACCACATGAGATATCGTATTTGCAGGCGGCTTGTTCAATCCAGCGATGTCGCTTGTCGCAAGTTTGCGACTTTGGCACTTAAATTATTTATTATAAAAATGATTATTGTTATTAACATCGTTACACCAAAGAAATACGTTACTGGTGTAGTGACACCTCGCCACACCACACCAGCTAGCTGCTAGCCGGCTAGCGACCAGGCTGGCTCACGGTGCCTCAGGCCACTACCAAAAGGTAACGCTACATTTTGGAGCTGCCGCCACTGCTGCTGTGTTTTTGTTTTGAGTTTGGAAAAGCTAACGCTAGATGTAGCGTTCGTTTCTATGTTGCTATGTGAGATAAATGCGCTCAGGAAGGAAGCTGTGGTGATGCTTAAAGTGACATAAATACGGCAAAATACTGTATTATTATTATTAGGTGCATTAATTAGCTGCCTCTTTTTAGCTGTTTTTACATCTTTTGAACGCACAGAAAAGAGAAAGACGTGTTCAAGTCTCACATAGAAATTATGGACGATGGGCAAAATAAATAAAAAAAGTGTAGTTTCCAATTGTGTTTGGCTTCGGTGACCTTTGAGAGACTCCGAGTGCATGCGGATGAGGCGGTACAAATATTAGTGTTTCGTTGTTGTCAGTGGGACATGTTGTCACTCACACAGAGGAAGGCAGTCATTACATCGACGACAATGCTCACTTTTGAGTGATTCTGTAAGATAAATATGAATGTAACAATGCGTGCATGACTGGTTGTGTCAGTCATGCACGCCTGCACTGCATCATGCACGGAAGTGTTGCTATGATGATTAGTAGCAGTGTGATGCGGTACAGTACAGCGCCACAGCAACCTCTAGCGTACAATAAACAATTGGAGGCGGCCTGAGTGGATGCAGCAATTCTATACAGGAATGGCCAAAGGGTATTTAGTGTCCAAATTGACATAAACATAAAACACGGCACATGGGAGGCTGTCGATCTTTCACTGTGCCGTTGCCATCAAATGCTTGGGTTTGCTGCGGTGCCAGATGCACCCGGGCATCGCTCACAATATGAAGCAGAACCTCAGTTTGTATATTTTGCAAATAACGACGGTCACCCAAGTGCATCGGTGGAATCACTTCTATTCTTTAATGAACAGGAAGTCTTAGAACTTTGATGAGCGCTTGCATTTCTTTATTTTGTTCCCATTGGGAATAAATGCGATGTACCTCGACATGCAGCGTCGGATTGCTGCAGCGTGTGTTGTCAATGTGTTTATGCGTGCAGCCAAAGGGGGCATAAGACTGACGATAAGGGGCACATAGCTAACCGTTCTTTTTCTCCCAAAATTCTCTTTATTGTTTATTATTATTGAATGATTTTTCCACTGAAGCATGACAATGAAATTGCAATATACTGGCAGGTAATTGTCCAATAAACACAATCAAAATATTTGCTATAGCCAACAGAAAAAGTGAAGGGTGGGGGCACCACGTTGATGTGTGGAGTACATTAAAGGTGGTAAAAGCAATCCCATGGAGGTCAGGATGGTGTACTATGACAGGGGTGCCCGTTACGTCCATCGCGAGCTACCAGTCGCAGTTTGGCTCGATCGCATAAACGTCACTTTGTAGATGTCGTAAGACATCAGTCAGCTGACATTAAGCTCCTCTCCTGATTCGCCCTTGCTCCCCCGCAGCAAACTACGTACACAAAGAGATGCAAATTTCATCTCCCGATGATGATAAACTAACTCAGCAGGACGCCTGCATGTGTGGCCAAAGTTATCCAGTCAATTGTAGAAGCATGTCAACTAGAAAAAAGTGAATTGTTTGAGGGCTTTGCTTGGCGCCATGAACTCCACTATGGAAACGCGTGCTTTTCTACTCTTCCCTTTCTTAAACTACTATTTCATGATGAATTGGAAAAAGTGCCCGGTGCTGAAACCTTTTTGATATGTTGACTTGACTTCGGCTGCATCGTCTTTTGCATAATCGTTTGAATTTCTCGTATATTGGGAACGTTTGATAGCAAATGCTAACTGGACGTAGTACATGAAGTCAGTGTGTAATGAACGCTGCGTAGCTACCTTGACTGGCATGCTACTTCCTTATGTACACAACTATTGAGGAATTATTATTAGTATTTAGTATAGTAGTTTAAAAGTTTACCGGTTAGATTGTATATGTATGTTGTATGTTTTATAGTAAAAGATCCCAGCTGACTTCAGGCGACAGTAAGGGGGGCGGGGTTACAATGTACATAAATACTCTTATTTATCAAGACAGTAAATATATATTTTCTATATTTATCGTGGGAGGTAAATATTTGCGACTTGGTTATTTTAAAAGTAGCTTGCAGAATGAAAAAGTGTGAGCACCCCTGTACTATAAGCTACATAAGCTTTGTGTTATAGGTGACAAAGCAAATGATTGGAATAGCTAATAATACTTTATACTGTATCGCATTAGAAAGAACGAAGAAAAGTTGCGAGCTGAAAATGGACACCCATGATTTACAGTGTTTCTTTTTAGGAAGAGTGTGAACAGGGTATTATCATTTCCTTCCTTGCCTGAAGTGCATCTGTACTGAACAACAGCAGCACGCTGCTTTCATCAAATGCATTCATTAGCATTGAAGTGTTCAAAAGTAGGTGTATCGCACCTCGACGTCAGAGCCAGGAGGCGGGAGGCCTATCAGGCAGGTAGCTGAGAAGATCCGCCGGGTCTGAGTCGCCTTCGCGCATCACAGACACACAGAATGGGACATTACGTCGGTGGCCAGCCTGGACAGGCACACACATGCACATCAAATGTATTGAAAAGAACGCCGGCCCGTCAGGTGGATGCATGCAGACGATACCTAAGCTTAAGCGTTGGCCAGGACTAAAAGTTTCATGTTCTGAAGTTATGTTTTGGCAACCACAAATCCTTGTGGTGAGAGTAAGTGTGGACGTTACATCTTGTGAAAAACAGGGTCAATGAGTAGACATCCGCACTGCTATATTTTTAAACCTCGCAGCGAAAGCATGCAAGCCTGCTGAGACCTGCCATCAGCTGCAGCCTTGAAATGTTCTCAATTGATTAAAATAGATGTATCCTCCTTACAACTTGCTGCAAATGAATATGTGCTTTAAGGGTTTTTCTATTCAGTGTCTTTCATAGTTTGAGTGACCAGATAAGAATATTCAAGTCCATTTGACATCTTGACTTTGTACGCGAGGATTATTCTTCTATTCATCCAACTTATCTGTTTGTAACAAAACACACTTTACTGTGGTTGCTGCAGTCCCATATGGATTAGGAAGATAGCTGAAAATGGACTACTGGGAAGAGGAGTGTTGAGCAGGCTGCAACCCAAAAGCTTGGCGTCCATGCTGGAGAATCCTAGAGAAATGTAGAGTGGAGATTTGGGGAGTTTTGTTGATTAGTGTCAATATATATTTTTAGAATAGCCACCTTTAAAAGGAATGCCTGCTTCACCGGTTTCTTTAATAAATAAGACATCTTATTTCACCAAATAAAACACCAGGAACAGACATTTAATTTAAAGGCAAGATATTAACTCCAAAATAGCACACAGAACAGCAGGCCGAGTAGGTGTCCGGCATGTTCAAGTAACACGTTGACAATTATTCAGCTACATAATAACATAAAGACAAGCCATCGAGTCCAACAAGCAACTAACTGCGAGTTAAAATTCGCCAAGTTCCCGATCTCATTCCACATCACTGAATCCATTGAATTCTTCGTCCTCTGCGCCGCTTCACAACAACTCCACCAACGCAAGCCTGGAGCGCCCTCTCACGGCCGTCCACGGTAATGTTCAATGTTCAAGTCACAGAAACAGATAAAAGATTAACAAAGTGCCGCTTATATTCCGAAAAATGCGGTACTTGATTAGACGCATTGGCAATGCTAGCACTGAACAGCCATCGGCCTCCTCCACACTTAAAACAAAACGTCTATATTCTATATAGTTTTGGACAATCATGATGACATAACAGAAGAAGAAAAGACATTTTTTTTCCAAAAACATAATTTAAAAAATAACATTGACTCAGCGATGTTTCTTTATGTGTCTTTTGTGAGCTTCGAATAGATAATAAAAACAGGAATCGTAATTTGATACAACAAACAGACAAAATTGCTTGTTTTTACCATCTGTTATTATAACGTCACACTTTTCAGAACAGACAAGACGGAGCTTTTCACTGCAGGGAGTGAAGGTCTGTCTTTGATTTAGGATTTCATAGTCAAATCTGATTTGTTAGATTTTGTCCATAATCGATGGATGTCGTTGTTTTCTTTAGAGCACAGCTAATGGCGATCCCTACAAATAAATAGGTCTCATTTGGGACTGCTTCCACCTCATAGGAGAAGGCTAAAACACTCAAATAAACATGATCGGTGTGCAACAACAGGACATTTATTTACTGACACAGGAGGCAATATGCACAAAAACGAAATTTACGGTCGCTGTCAACAAGCCGGCACATTACTAGGGCTTGTCTTCAAGTGCAAATGGGAATATTGCACAGCAGAAAAGTGCACATAAAATAGGAACAACAATTTGCCTAATTTCTTGGATTAAAATCCACAGTCGGGATATAAAATGAAGTGGACATAACATCCTAACAGCCATGCTGGTGGTTGTCGCGTGATGTGTAAGAACCTGCTGACAAGTTGCACTTCACTTTCTGCAGCCATCTTTAGCCTTTTCAATACTTTTACTCGTTGGATGAGTTTTTTTAGTAGCCTTTATGAGCCAATAAGACCGTCAATGTTGGTGGTCGTCCCAGCGTTCCAAGCTCGCAAAGCCAGGTCTTCTGCTAAACACACACGTCATTTTCAATTATTTATTAGCACAAGTTGGACAATTTTGATATCAAAATAGGCTATTTATAACAAAAACAAAGGTGTAAAAATGTATGTTCAGCAGCAGCCGTTGGGTACCCCCATGTGCTCAGAATGGTCTGAATGAGTTCAAGGTAACAAAGATATAACAAGTGTCAACCAGCTGTGTTTGTGCGTGGGTCGGGTGCCACGCTGCTGAAAATAAACATTGCATGTAACACTATGTGAGCGCTGCAAAATACACTGAGTGAAACCCTCCCCAGTGCTCCCTACCAAGAGCCCTCGGACCACACAACAACACGCCATTACACTTGTTGCGATACGTTTTTTTTTACTATTACCGAAACTAACCATACGTTTATGAAGTTGACTGTGAAAACTGATCCCGACAGATATTTGAGTAACATGGACGTGAAGACGGCGCCACAATGACAGTAGAATGCATTGATTCGTGGTGGTCCATCATACAAATATGATACAGTTATTGAATTGATCATGTTCAACTTGTGGACGACAACAGAGCAGGCTTTCCACACTTCCAGGTGTGTGGCTCTGGATTTAGATTCTAAAGTTGTTTTATGTATTCTAGTTAGCATGCAGTGAAAAAAATGCAAATGTGACAGAAAAAGATTTAAAAAAAAAAAAAAAAAAAGGATGTCTGATGTGCTTTTCGTATGAATCCATCTGCGGTAGGAAACACATAAGCACAGAAACACAACAAATAAAGTGGAGCCACGTTGGGTTAGACTGCGTATTCCCGACCAACAATACTGTTAGTTTCTGGATGACAGTTATTTACCTCTGAAGAGGCTAGAATCCCGTAATTCCTTTTACACAACGGCAGCCATGAACTTGTCTTGGAAAGGTTGATGGACGACAAACACCTCATCCATCCCATTTTCGATACTATACGTATCCTGTTCAAGCTTGCGCATGTGAGCTGGAGTCCGACTTCGGGCCAGAGGTGGAGCGAGCCCTGGAGTGGTCGCCAGTCAGTCACGGGGCACATAGAGACAAACAGCCATTCACACTCACACCTGAAAACCCAAGCAAGCATGGAACACGAACATGAACATGCAAATCAAATCGAGATGTTCCAGCTGAGATTCTAACTTAGATCTCGTAACTGTGAGACAGATGTTCTGGAAGCCTTGCATCTCACCTGGTAAGTGGGCGTTATCCAAGTATTCCTAGTGTTTACCTATCGGTACATGCGTTGATGTGCCATGTGTCCATTTTGGTATTCCCCAGCATTTAATGAGACCAAGTATTCATGGCAATGGTTCTGTGAGCAGCACAGCAGAAACAGTGGCTGGGAGAAGGCTGGTGATGAGCCACACATGTGCAGTAGCTTGGGGAACTGAGCAGCCATTTAGCCATGTGTCACCCCAACACTGGACAGGCAGGTTGAGTCATAGGCTGCCCTGAGCAGGACAGGGTGCACCATTGAAAACCTTCAACCTAGAGCCATCATAAACACGAAAAGAGGACAAATTGCCAAGGTCATGGCAGAGGGTAACAAACACAATACAGCAAATACTCTATTTAAAATGAGCATGTTAGCTCTTCGTCCGCAGTAGCAAGCTGATTCACGTCCTTGAGGAGTCTCCAATCTTGAACATAGGTCACTGGTGGAGTGGTACACATGAATGACTTCCTTGAGTCCAGGAATGTTCTACAGAGCTGAGGCAGAGGCTTGGGGAAGGCAGCTCCAGCCGTTTGGTGTGTTTGGGATCATTGCCCTGTTGGATCACGAACTCTGCCCACGTTTCTGTCCAAGCTTCAGCTGTCTAACTGTTGATTTTAGATTAAGTTGAAGAATTTGAAGGTAGTCCTTCTTCTTGATGATTATATCACTTTTTGCAGCAGAAAACGAGCCCCAGAGCAGCGTGCTACCGCCATCGTGCTTGACAGATGGTGCCGTGCTCATTGGTTTGCAAGCCTCACCTTGGCTACAGTCGTAGAGCGCACAATGTAATTGTACCACATACCCCACCACAATATGTGGATATGGAAATAGACATTTGCACACTTATATACATGCAAAACAATACTATTTAATGGTAACTTAATACCCACAAGGCATGCTGGGAAGCCCACGCGCACACGACCCCAATCGGAAGTTACCCAGCATGTTTTGCAGGTGTCAAATGTGTACAGCATAGAATTGTTTTGCATGTATTTTAGTGTGTATATTTTGGTACCTGCGTAGTGTGTATGGTGCAGTTACACACATGGTGCAATCATTCCTTGCTACATCACAGTTTGATTATCGCTACATCATGTTTTTTCAGAAATGAATGACTTAATAAGTGATTGCTGTTTCGTGGTAGACTGTGGTCTCGTGTTGGTCAAATCATACTGAAATACAAGCCATGTTGGATTCTGGTCACCAGGCGGCAGTAATGACACAAAACATTGATGAGACATTACCTTACAATTGCATTACCTTAACACGTGATGGAGTGAAAAACAAAGTTATCCCATCCTGTGTGGAAGTGGTACGTTTTTGGTATGTTTTTCATGTCAACAGGACTCTAATGTGCCGTATTTAGAAAATCCTAAACAGGTTTTCTATGCTCTAACTGCTAACTACTACTATTTATTAACATTGAATCCTGTATCGCGGGAATTCATTCATCGCAGTCGGGTCTGGAACCAATTAACCGCTATAAACGAGGGATGACTGTACACCAAAAGCATTCTTTTTCTTATTATGGCCAAATATTTCAGTCTTTTCTTGGGCTCGTCCATATGGGCAGTGTCGATTTGGGAGCCCCTACATTTCCTGTAAATGCTAAGCAATGAACTACGGACGTTGGCTACTTCGTGTTTGTGAGCGTCCATATTGCAAGCACACCAAATAATAAACTCGGTATTAAGGTTTATTATGTGGTCTGTCCTTAACTGCATGAGTACTTTTCTTCCTTCAAACATCCGAAATGCAAACGAAACGGCTCATTAGACATTTCAGTATATGGCGCAATGTGCCCTTGATGGAATGTGAATGTTTTTCTCGATTTGGCTTTTTCTCTCTGAGACATGCAAAGTTTTATAAGATTCAGTCTGTTTCCATAGTGGTCAGAAGTGGATGTGCTACCCTTATCCAATTAGCCATGTGGCAAAGAGCCTTGTTTTCCAGCCAGTGATCTGGCGTTATAATCCCTTCTTGCTGAATGAGTTGTTCCTTGCCCACATTGGGATAAATACATGAGTTGCTTTGTTCCTGCAGAAAGTCTTAAAGCTTTCATTTTATATTCTGTTCTGTTTACTTTCCATTACTTTTTCCTTCCAGAGATCAAAATGATGTTTCTTGGGTTTAACACTTGATATTGCCTGTGATGGTTGTCTGTCAGTATGTGGCAGTCCTGTGATTGGCAGGCGACCAGAACTTCTCGCCACCATCAGTGGTCGGCTTCCATGCAGGAAGCGGTGTAGAACTATATGCTGTAGATGTGGCTGGATTTTTGTTCCTTGATGCTGCATTTTATGGAGTCATGAAAACAAACATGTTCTCGTGTCGTGTCTGTCCCGGCTCATCTGCTGCCTTGGCTTCAAATACAGTCAAACCTGTCGATAGCGGCCACTGAAGGGAAACAGCAAAAGTGGCCGCTATAGGCAGGTGGCTGCACATTCGACGGCGCTGGCCTTTTACCCGCCACAAATGTTAATTGACTGCAGCTGTGTGGCCACCAGGCATGAAGCGGCTGCCTCTTCCTCCCCGGAGAAGGCACAGCCCGCCAAATAATAGCGCAGGACAGGGGACGCTCGCTCCTGTCCTGCAGAGCGTCACAAATTTCCATCTTTGATTTTGTTTAAAACACGATTTTAAAAGCAAGAAATGAAAATGTTAGTGAACGAGCGTGAGGATATAAGTACAGGATACGCGTGAAGCAGTCATGAATGGGTGTGTGCGTGAACAATTGAGTGCGGAGGAGGTGCGAAGATGGTCGTAAACTAACAATACCATCGCTCCTTTCTTATTGAGTGGGCTTCTAATCTCTAATTAGTCGGCAATTAAGTGATATTTTATGTTTTGTTCAGGTGTTTTGGCTATTTTAGAATCTATTCACGGCATTGCAAAGTGGGAAGATTACCGTTTTGGCCGTCATTGAATCTTTTCAGGGCGGCATTGCAAAGTAAGAAGATGGCTTTTTATGTCGAGCTAGGACTCAGTAATTAAAG
Source organism: Dunckerocampus dactyliophorus (assembly GCF_027744805.1). Lineage (NCBI taxonomy): Eukaryota > Metazoa > Chordata > Actinopteri > Syngnathiformes > Syngnathidae > Dunckerocampus > Dunckerocampus dactyliophorus. Next base: position 1,389,025 of record NC_072826.1, read on the forward strand.
TCTACACACGACGGCTTCATTGCTTAAAAAACAAAACTTTTTCGTGCATGAAGCTTCTGCTTGAGTCGCCATTTTGGCCACTATATGCGGTCAGATATTGACCAAGGGAGACAAAATGGGTGGCCGCTGGCCACGTTGGACAGGTGACTGCTATACACAGGGTCTATAACATGTACATTTTCTGCGGGGATTTTTCAGTGGCCGCTATAGGCAGGTGGCCGTTCTATAAAGGTGGCCGCTAAGACAGGTTTGACTGTACTTATTGTTATTGTAAGACAGGTTTGACTGTATGTTTGAAACTAATTCAGCTCAGTGTAAAAAATGATGAGTCAGCATTGCAAATGTACAATATCTGTGAAGTAATATGCTTTGGGTTTCTGATGCCCACCCTTGACCTGGTTTGGATTTAGATTAGGCCTCTTACGGCAATCAATCAGAGTATTTCCAGGTTATTTATTCATTTTTTGACAATAACAAAAGTGACACTGATTCAAAATCAGAAATACTGTAATTGACTGGAATTTTAACAAATTTATTTAGCTGCATTTTTTGCTAAAATAGTCTGAGATTCCATTTTGGGCTTGTTTTGTGTAATTTTTTTGCTTAATGATGTTTATTTGATTTATTTTATTTAAAACGTCTTGCCATTCCAATTACAATGTTAAATACTCTTATTGCCTTTGATATGGTGTACTCACACTATTATGCTGTATTATCAGTACATTCATTAAAAAAGGTCTCAAAATAATGTTAACAGCAATATCGTTTATAAAATGTATTACCGTGACATGTCTAGATTTAGATGTATTTTTTTTCCGTCGCACATCAATGATGGTTGCATATATTTAGGACTTTTTTATTGAGGCTGTATAGAAGCCATTGTAGCTAGACATTGGCCACCATATCACCACGCACTTCCATCAATAATGTCCAAAAAAGCAACCTTACAACGTCTGGCATAACAGAATTGGGGATGAACGCCATTTTTCAAAAGCAAGAAACCCAGTTAACCCTCCAAACTCCAAACTACAAACCTCCACCATACAACATCGCGTGGGGCAGTTCGCAGTCAGTATTATGTAATAACGTTACAAAAACGTCCAAATGAAATTAAATACATCACACTCACCACTCTCGTGCAAGCATTGGTCTGGAAGACTTCTAGTAGACTGTTGGGAACAGATGAATAGCATTTCATGGAACAAATACTAGAATTGAAGTTGTAAATGTAGGTCAGTGCTTCTGATAGTGTTTCGGCCAGCAGAGAAGGCTTTGCTGGCCCTGACCACCCGCCAGTACTAAAATGATGCACTCGTGATGTGTCTGCATAATTGTGCTCATGTCCCGTGAAGGGCATTTCTTAGGTTGATGTGCATGTCAGCTGGCCTGATATGTCAAGGTCTCTTGTCATGGCGTTGCCCTGATCTCTTCAGGCCATTTTGCAGTGACAGGATGAACATTGACCTCTGCCATTCCACCGGGTGAGCAGCCCGGGGTAAGCCTGCCAGAGTCAGACCACCTGAGCCACGCTGCCAGCTGGGCAGACCCCATGGCCCCAAGTCTTATAAGGCTTGAGTCAATAGCACCTCCAAACTGGCCCATTTGTCCCCGCTTCATTATGTCCCGAGTAGAAACATAAAGTGGATTTGATCATGCATTTCCCAATATAGTTTTATTATAATGTATTTTTTTACACAACCGTTAACCCACTTGATTCTTTTGTGCTACAGTTATGTCATGTGACCCATCAGCTTATTAACCACTTTTCTCCAGCATATGAATGCGTTCATTAAGGTTGAGATCTTGTTGATGGCAGCATTAGTGAGAGCTCAGGTGTTGTTCATAAAATTGAAGCGTATGTCTCGCTGATGTCTCAAGGTGCACTCACCTGTTCTTCCTCAGGAGAAGCAATTATGTTGAGGAGGGTAGGGGCAAGAGACATCCCCAGATGGCCTTCCTGTCGAGCCCTGGCTAATTGGCGGTGTTAGGGATTCAGAGCAGGTTCAGGAGAAAGCCTATTCTCTTGCTTTTCCACTGGCCCTACATCTTTGTTTGTCTTTGATTTGCTTTGTCAACTCTTCCTTTTGATATGCATATCAACGCATGTTTTATTCATACTTACTTGGAATAAAATCAGCCAAAATCACCTTGTTGTTGAGTGTGAGCACAAGTAATGCATGCCGCACCGCGTGCACATGTGGCTTGAGTCTGTATTTGAAAGCTACTTTGGTGACAATGCCTCTTTCTCTCTCTCAGCTGTCCCAAAGAAATGAAAGATTAATGCGACTGTCACTCTGCGTGTGCACAACAACCAGGATAGTTCTTCCCACACTATTAGAGCTGATTTGCAACAGCTTGTGGAGTTATTTTAATGAGAGGGGGACGCTAATTGTGGGACTTTAAAAGCACATTGGTGAGGCTGTTTGCAGCACTAAAAGGTATGACAGGAAACAAGAGACTGGGCAGCCTCCCAAAAGGCTCAAATGCCTTTTTAACTAGCGCAATAGATCCATATTCACCAATGTGTTTGGACGTTAACTTTCAAGGATGATTCAGCTAAACATTAGACATGGGCAGTGCCAATGATAGTGTGTGGCGGTCCACTTCCCAGTTTGTCAGTGATGGTGTGAATGGAATGTATTGCTTGTCTGAACAGTGCGGGCACCACGGTTGACTGGTGACAAGTCTGCACATTCATGATTTAGCATTCACCGACCTGTTCCATCCTGGCTCATAGAAACCCATGTACAGCTCTCTGGTTTTCATGTTGTTTTCACCTCTAAATGCACACTACACAGGCAAAGCCTATCCTACCCAATAGGAAAGCGAGCGTAGACATTCGGTGCTATTTGTTGCTTGAATAACTAATGTAAAAGGACACACTTGGGCATCAAAACGCACCTGTCAGTCACATGGTCCTCACATGAATAAAATAGGTGGTTTCAAACAAAAGGTGCTATCTCTTAAGCATCCAGTCCAGATGTAAATTGCTCAAAACTCTGTTATTTCAACCTCTGGTTAACCCCTAACCACCGGTTAAATTCTTAACCCGCCATTATGCGTTGTTCAAAACATGGTTAGTCACGTCGTTAGTTAAACAGCCTTCAAAGTAAGAGACGACCTTAACTTAACATTTTTCAAATTGTATTCTGCAACAAATGAAGCTAAAGTTTTACAAATTAAAACAAGCGAGAAATTTATGAAGGCCACAGTTAAATAAAAATGTTTTTGGTTGAAAGTATTTTGCTCAGCACAAGCTGTTTGGAAAAGTAGGGAAAGTCGGCTCGCCTTCAGAGTAAGAGTCTTAGGGTTCAACCTGATACTGGTGCCAGGATGATACGTATAATCGCTATCCATGTATGAACGACACATGAGCAACATTCATCCAACGTATTCAACCAGAACACAGCTTTCAGCTTTCATTGCAAAGGCAGGACCTTCTACATGAGACGCGCTACACTTACAATTCCTGCGGAAAGATGGAGAAGTCATGTAACTATCGCCTCAAATCGCAAGTTCGTAAAAATACAATCTTGTGACGGCGATAAAGCCTCAAGTAGCTCTCTGTACAATTATTCCAGCTATCTAAATAGTTGTTCTTGAACACGACTAAAATAGAATTTGCAAGCTTAACACGGTTTCCTTTGAAATGAATGCAGCTAAAAGCATGTTTTAGCATATCGTGCAAATGTAAATCATTTTGTCATGTGCTGAGTAATGCGTAACGCAGACATCAGCAATGCGCGGGAGGAGACGTGACAGTACGGCATCATGGAGGCAGCGTTAGCCGCCAACTCCATCCTGACAGTTAACCACACTGCTAACATGTTAGCGGCGGTCCTTAGGTCAGTTAAGTTTCACGTCAAGTTAGGAACCCGTTAAACTCAGCAGAGTTTTGGGCAACAAGACAACGGTGCCGTTAAAGTTTTGAACAACCCGGCCCTGGAAATAAAAGCCGAAATGTTCTGGTCTCTTATATCTACTGTACAGAGAAACGGGGGCTGGGGTGGTCAATGAGGTCCACTGTGTGTGTTGTGGGTTATTTGCACGTCGAAGCAGCAGAGGCAAAATTGAGCGGTATTGTTGAATGACTTCCCTGCAGCGCGTCTCCTCCTGGTTGTGTTGTGCCGTCCGACGCTGCAATCACATCACGTATGTTGCATCATACGTGCTGAGACTTGTATACCTGTTTGCCACATGTCTGGGGAATTGGTGCAAATTGGAAAAAACAGTGATGTTTGGAACATAATCAGAGGGTGAAGCGCAAAAATACAATCCCTTTCGCTCCCAGCATGTATCCTTACATATACGGGATGGTTTGTCTTTGCAGTGTTAACTTCTGTGGTAGAACTGCAGTAAACATCCGTGCCAGCCCTCTCATTTGCCATGCACTGTGGATTTACAGCAGGCCGTATAATGTTGGCAGAAGAACACTGAGAGACAGTGAACTACACACAAAGTATGGCAGCAGTCATTTGTGTTGTTTGTTCCGAATCAACAACAATACAATGATATTGCTAGCTTTGCGTACTGCATACAAAAATGCTATTTTTTGCAACACTAATTACATCACACAAGGACAGTTTTAATTTGTTGACCAAATTGTAGATTTGTTTTGAAAATAAGCGTTTTGTTAAGAAAATACTACATATTCAGTTTAAACCGGTCTGACTGCTATCCTAATCTATCAGCTTTAGCACGTTTAAATGGACTGGCCTCTTGTGCGTAAACTCTGCCTGACGTAACACACATGCACACAACATGACGGCAGTCTTATAACAGCAATGTGGATGCAAATTGTTGCCTAATTGAGATTGATTTTGTGTGTGTGTGTGTGTGTGCGTGCGCTTGAAGGGCGTGTACGTGAATACCCACAGCCGTGAGTGACGGCTGTGAACACCAGTTATTTTATTCGGACCGAATGGAAATTTAGGACAATTTGCAAACAGTTCCTTTAACAAAGGTTCTGTTCTGGGCTCTAACAGTGACAAATACACCGAGAAGATACGAATACAAATGGTTTCCAAAGCTGTTAATCTTCCCCCTTATGACTAAGGGGGAGCAAGCATGCTCGAAAAATATTCTTTTTGGCCAATTATTTATTTTTGTGGTATTGCATTGTTTTTTTTTTTAACAGAAAACAGACCAAAACTCCTCTGTTGGTCCTTCCTTGGATAATTTGCATGTCGGAAATGTTTTTATAGTGTTCTATTTTTCTCCAGCTGACATGTCACGAAAAGCCTCTAAAATATACACATCATCCCTCGTTCATCGCGGTTAATTGGTTCCAGAATTTCTGCGAGGTAGGATTCAGTATGAATAAATGGTACATTTTGGTAGTTAGAGCATAGAAAACCTGGCTATCAATTTCTTAATTCCATCTTTACCATTAGTAGAGCCCTGTAGAGACGAGCATGGCTTTAACCAATAGCAAGCTAGCGAGCTAACTAGTTAGTCTCCAATTTATTCAATGTATTCTAAACTTAAGACAGGGCTTGCGCTCTTTCCCAAAGCCAGTTTCTGTCCTGTATTTCATCAGGAAATGTGAAAATTCAGCAATTTTTACATTACAAATTGTTTAAAACTAAAAGAAAATGTATTTAGAATACATTTCAATGGACACATAATGTTTATTTTATTATGTTATTATTTGTTTTTTACATTTTTCACCATGACAGGTGAGGCAGAGCCTTCAGTGGTCAGGGGGGCTGACCGCACGTCACTGGTTTGTGCATAGTTTCATATATTTGAGGTGTAAAAAAAAATAATAATCATGTAGGCAGAGTCCCTACGGTGCTAACCTGCTGGTTTGAGCTGTTTTATCCCGCTGAGGGAAATGCAAATGAGCAATGTTGGTGCAAGCACCTGTGCATGTTACACTTAGGATTTAACAGCGACCTACTTCCTTCTATTTAACAAGGATTTGGTAACCTACATGTTGAAAGAGCCTCTGGTGAAGAGCATAAAAAGGAAGTTCCCTGCAGCATCTACAGTATTCCAGCAACAGGAACAAAGCTTGGGTCATTCTTGGAACTTTGGGGGTAAATTATATTCGTGAAACATCATTTTGAACCGTTAATGCGATAATGGAGACAAATCCAACATTTTTGTGTTACCATTGAACACCATCTTAAAGAGATTTTTTGACATGAAGTTGTATGACATCACCATCAGCGGTGTAGTGCCCCCCACTTGGTCCCGTGAGCCCAGTTCTGGTCGGATTTCGGTGATGAGGAACATTCTGGTTCCGCTGTGGAACACATACATAAGCAAGATGGCTGCAACGCTCGCGCAACGGGTGAAGATGCGAGCGTCGCAGGCATCTTCATCACCAACACAACAATGGACAGGTGACGATGTGCAGCGATGCGACGAAAGACAAAAGTTACGCCGAGGGATTTGTGTCTTTTTTGGGGGTGGCATTTTTGTGATGCAAATATATTAGTCTTTTGAACACGTATAGTTTTGAGAAAAGTGGCCCCAGCAACTAACCAGAACTACATTCCTCATCACCGAAATCCGACCAGAACGTAAGTTTACCGACTCCCTCACAAAGATGAACACAACATCGAAAGGAACGCTACACCTAGCGTCGAAAACAAAAACACAGCGGCAGTGGCGGCAGCTCCAATATGTGGCGTTACCTTTGGCTAGTGGCCTGAGGCGTTGTGAGCGAGTGTGTGGTGAAGCTAGTCGCTAGCCAGCTAGTGGCTAGCCAGTGTGGTGTGGCGAGGTGTCACTACGCCAGTAGCGTAGTTCTGTGGTGTAACAATGTTAATAACAATAATAATAACAATGTCGCTGTAGCTTGGTTAACTAGCGGGTCACATTATGGAAATGGAGCGTTGTTGGCACTTTTTGGAGTTTTTTTCAGAAGCCTTTACAGGCGGAATAGTTGCGTCCCATTACGTGCGTTCTTAGCTGCTTCTTATTATCTGCTTGTATGTCTTCACAAGACACAGAAAAGAGAAATACACGTGTGTTCATGTCTCTCTTAAGGATCGTTGGTGATGGGCAAAATGTAAGAAAAATGATGTTCAAGTAATTCAGCAGAAGTATTTCATAGCAATTGACTTGTGTGTGTTCTGCATATTCCAGACACCCCAGGATGTTTTCCCTGCAAATTATGCAAAACCTTGCAACTTTGTCCAATCACCGCAACTTTCCAACAAACGTTGGAATGCCAATCGTTGTCATTTGTCGTCGTCAGGTTTGTCCTTCTGAAGCTCAAAGGTGTAAGTCAACTCTGCGTCCATGAAACGTATCATTGTGTCCCACTTTCACATCCTCACTTCCCTGACAAGAGACGCCAGCGTATGGTAACATCTCTCATCGACCGACATCTTTCACCGCGCTCGAAGTGTTCCCCACTGTTCACCATGCAAGCAGGGCTAGCAGGGTGTGCGATGTGTCGGAAAGTTGACAACCGACAATCACTTTTCCACCGCAAAACACGTGTAATGACTGCCACTCATGGGCGGCATCAGACAAGAGAGGCGGTTTCATCCCGAGCAGTGAGAGTGCAGCCTCATTTGCCTGAAAATACAGGATGTCAGCGTGTGTTAGTATTTTAGCTGACATGAACTCCTTGTGTAACTTGTTGTGTTTCCAATGACTATGTTGAAAATAACATGCTACATGTGACTATCTTTTCATATTTGTCTTTCAGTGAGCACCGTCCTACAGAGTCCTGTCTTCACCAAGCAGCCCGGCAGCATTGTGTACCCCGTAGAATCCCTGGAGAAGAGCAGAGAGGTGGTGTTCAGCTGTGAAGCTCAGGCAAGCCCATCTCCAGTCTATCGGTGAGTGATTGAATGCTAGGCTTTATTGATCCTTGCTGGCTTTTAGGTGCATATTTATTCATTTCTTAATGGTAACAGTTTTTGGTTTTTTTGCTGGTAAATTGCTTGTTTTGTGGAAGAGGAACAGAAGGAAGCCGTGTGCTTTGTAGGACTGTTTGGCATCAGTAAGATTCGCTTATGGTTCTGCAGCATGGTCTGACAGGTACGGCAGCAAAATAGCCCAACGTGGTGAATCATCCTTCACTGTGAAAGCCAATAAAGTATATCTGTAACTGTGATAGTCATTATTTCTTGGGTTTCAGCTACATTTGATGACATTTTTGACTCACCAATAAAACCTTTTCACCAGCACAGCTCCTGGCTCATCTACATGTTGCATCCCACCTGGCAACCCCTCTCGTGATCGCTTCAGACTCGTATGAGATTTGGCACGTTCATAAAGTAGCAGTGTCCTAATATTTGCTACTGATTATAATTATTCTCAGTCACTAGAGTCATTTATGAGCGTGACCTTCATGTGTAACTGTTGTGGTGTTTGGCGCTATAAAAAAACATTTAATTGAACTGAATATAAAAAAAGGAGGTCAGCCATTGCCTTTAGTGATGTTCTAGTATTTCATTGATGGAAACTAGGGGTGCATGATAATTATTGAACCGATTATTATTGGGATATGAGTAACTATGATATCATACAGATAAATCCATTAACATTAAAAAAACGCTCCAATGAGGCGCGGCTACCCGTACGGTGCTGTAGGTGGGCCAGCTGGAGCAAATCGAGAGCTCCTTTTCTGTGACGTGCTGTGACAGTTTCCCCCGAGCTCATGACGTCGATCGGGTGGGACTTGTCGCTGTTTCGGAGGAAGGCATTTCGCCAAACACTCCAAATGCTCTGCAAACATTCATCAAACATTGCGCTTCGACACTTCAAACCTTATCAGCCACCGGAAACGCCAGCATCGCTATGACGCCTGGGGGCCGGGGCTTTTTCCTGCGCAAAAAAGTTTTCCAGAAACGATCCAAGTGCTAAAACAATCTGTGATTTCATCACAGAAATGATGGTGCAGGGCAACCAGCCCTTGACCTTTGCTGAAGATACCAGCTTTTGTCAGCTAATAAACACCTTGGAACCACGCTTTGTACTTCCGAGCTGCTGCTATTTTGTTTGATGTTGTGTTAAGAATATGTCATTATATTAGTTATAGAATGATGATCTACAGTTATAGAATGATGTCAGAATATTTGTTTAGATAAATCTACAGGTGCAGTTTGTCAAATCCAACTTTGTTTGATTCATTCTTCCCTCCAGGTGTGCACAAACTACAACTAAAGCTAAATCTCAATAAATCAAAAAAGTTATCGGTTATCGGTATCAGCCTTGAGAAGCGGCGAGTTATCGGTATCTGTATCAGCTTGCATCCTAATGAAAGCCCTATGACTGCAGTCCACCTGGACACAGTGAATGATTCTGTGTGTTTAATGAAGCTAGCAGTTGAAGTCGTCTGTGGTTAATACAAATGAAGGCATCAGGGGCAACAAGAGAAAGAGTTCAGAGCCTGATAGGGCAGGGGGTGTGGTCTTGATGGTACTGCATACATGGCATGGCACATGACTACTTCAAGCAGGTGCAGCGGCCTCGCCAGCGTAAAACCCTGTAAATGGAGTTATTAGATAACATAGCTCACCCTGGGTGATATACTCAACCTTATGACACAGTCCAAGGACTCCATTGCTTGAAATAATCTGGTGTTAGACTAGCCAGAAGTTTTACTTAAACTGGAATACAGTAAGTTTTCCACTTTTCAAACACACTTTCCAGCTAATTGTCTTTTAATCGCAAAGACACAGAGGCACTGTTCAAAGGATTCTCATGTCTGCTAATTAAGATAGAACAAAGAGCTTTGACTAATATGAGCAATATAGGTTTGTCCCAAAGATTCTCAGTGAAATGATCTTAAATTTTAACAAGCTGTGTAAAAACTTTCAAGTTAAATGCTTTACATTTTGTTTGAATCAGTCTTATATTCAGGGGGGTCAAGGCTTATTCATGCAACCCAACAAGGTATTGCTGCACACGCTAATGGCAGAGTAGAGCAGACGAACACCGCTTTGGAAGCAGAGTTTAAAGCTGCCGTTGAAGCAAATATTATTTGACTCTTTGTTAGCTGCTTGTGAGATAGGAGACCCCTGTCATAGTATCACCATCTTAAGGCTGGACATACTATGTGTTTATTTCACTGAACAACCACACACAAATACTGAAGTGTTTATAATTAGTATAATGACAACAAGGGAGTAAAGTTCAGTGACACTTGAAAAAGTTCGTACATACCCCCTGAACGTGATAGCCTCTTGTGGCTTCCCCGTAATTTCAGAGCTTTGCCTTCCGCGGTACACCGACCGCATTACTGCAGACCTTGCCCCAATCCGCTTGTCAACCTCACGCTCCAAACTGCAAACATTCATCGGAAACAGGCTGGTCTTGATGCTGACAATACGAACCGGGTTCCTGCTCCGGTTGTACGAGGACCGAATGGCACGGAGTAGTGCGCCACCAATCCTGTACTCCCGGAGGACCCCCCCCCAGGACACGACGAGGAACACGGTGGAATACCTTTTCCAAGTCTACAAAGCACATGTAGACCAGTTAGGGAAAACTCCCTCCAAATGTACTCTCCAGTACCTTTGCTGGGGTGTTGACCTGGTCCAGTGTTCCAACGGTTGTATCCTTCTCTCCAGCACCCTGGAATAGACTTTCCCACAGAGGCTGAGGAGTGTGATCCCCCTATCGTTGGAACACAGCCTCCGGTCACCCTTCTTCAGAGATGTTATTCCCGACTTCCACGCAGTGTTCAAGAGACGTGTCAGCCAAGACAGTCACTCAACCTTCAGAGGCTTGAGGAACTCAGGGCGAAACTCGGACAATCCCAAAGCTTTGCCACCGGGGTCTGTGTTTTGACTACCCCAGATACCTCAGCCGTGGTGATGGAACTGTCTGTGTTTGTATCCTCGGACTCTGCTTCCTCTACGGAAGGTATGTCAGTGGGAGTGAGAAGGGCCTGAAAGTATTTTCTTTCCACCGTCCGACTATATTCTCATTTAAGGTCAGCAGGCTTCCGCCCCCACTGTAAACCGTGTGGGCCGGGCACTGCTTCCTTTCTAAGGCGTCGGACGGTTTGCGTCGACGGTTGTACCTCGAGCACCGCCGCCAACTAATACGGTTAATGAAATATGATGAATGAAATATGAAGAGGGGTCGTCTTATATTTGGGTTAAAACAGTAATTAAGACTACAGAAAGATATTTTCATTATTGTCATTTTTGTAAAGGAAAAGATTTTCAAAAGATCTTTGGAGCGCCATTTATTCCTTATCTTCCCATTCCGCTTTGAGAAAGCAAAATGCCTCCCTCCATCCCCCCCATCCCATGGGACACACACACAAACACACAAGGAAAGAAGAAAAACAATCTCGTGTTTGTTCTATTTTGGTTGTGTGTGAAATGTTGCAGTGCTGCTGTGAGAAAACAGCCACCGCTCCTCAGGCGCCCTCACATTTTGTGTCGTAATACGTTTCTGGAGATTCATTTATAATGGGGGCGCCGTGAAAGACTATTGTGTCACACATGTTCTCAATTAAAAGAGATGTGTCGAGTCAGTTAAACAGTCTGACAAGGGAATCAGCTTCAACTGGAATAAAATGATGTTTTAGTCCAGATTCACATTTCAGCAATAAATATTTCAATCCTTCAGTAAATTACAATCTGTTTAAAAATGTGTATTAGGGCTGCAACTAACTAGTATTTTCTTACTTGATTAATCTGAAGCTTTTTTTGATTCATCAAATAATCACTTAGACCCTAGGCGGGCCAAATCAATTTGGACCAAACACAGTTAGTACACTTAGCAGTTTGGTCCGCAACACATCAGAAAACAGGCTAACATGCTGATGACTGTTTTCCCAAGTCCAAGCTGATGTGGGTTAATATCTTGTTTTTCCTAAGCCCTACTTGCACCCATACTTACGTATGTGGGGTGTATGTGCACGTGTAGCGCACGTGCACATACGGTGTCTGCAAGTGCGACGTACGGAAAAACTGACAAAAACTGAAAAATTTTGCCCAAACCCGACAACAGCAAAAGGTATGAAAAACACACGTTGGCCGTACGGACGACGCACAAAGACGTACGAAGTGCGTAAGTTTGTCTTGCAGCCTGAAAAACACGTAAGCCCTCCGTGCGTTTCTAGCACGTATCGGCCGTAGAAGCCCGTACGGTCGTTTGTGACCTTAAACACAACGCTAATAGGTTTGCTTTCATCGGTGACTAAAATCATTCAAAAGTATATTTACATGTTTTATTCAAATAACGATGAATTGAACACCAAAAAAGTTGCTGATCCATTGGATAATCAATTAAACATCAATGAATTGATTAATTGTTGCAGCTACATCAATAATGCTTCTTTTCAACTTCTCCCCCATCTGTTTATTCAAATATGGTGCATCACTGCAGAGCTTTTGGAAAATCTGTTGCCATTTAAAGTTAATTATACTCTTTGCTGAATAAACATAATGATGAAGTTTTTGCTGTCTGGAAAGATGGATGATCTGCAAGCTATTATCTGGAAGACCAGTCACTGCCACCATAGTGGTTCACTGCTGCTGGGATTAGCAGCTGGAGGGGACAAATTATGGCCACCCTTATTCCAGACAAATGGCATTCTTCCCTTGTTGTTTACAAAGCACTGTTGTGGTCTGCACACCAATGGTGTATGTTTGAATAAGCAACATGATCATGTTTTAATGTTTTTGTCTTTTTTTTTTTTAGATGGAAACTTAATGGCACAGAACTCAGTCCCAAATCTGGATCTCACTACAGTTTATCTGGAGGCAACCTCAGAATCAGTCATCTGAGCAAAGAACAAGATGCTGGAACATATCAGTGCCTTGCCTCCAACGCTTTCGGGACCATTGTAAGCCGAGAGGCCAGTCTAACATTTGCATGTGAGTCTTCATTCTTGGTCTTTACTGAAGGATTTCTGTAAGCAGCCAAAAATAGCATGGCGCTACCTTCCCATTGTTGGTTGTCATTGTCAGCATGAAAGTAGCGTTATATTTTGCTACCCATTGTTTCTTTCAGTGGCGTTCACACGACAGACCCCACAGATCCAAAACAAATTGGCAAGACACACCACACCAGGCGATTCGTGCTGTGGTCAGGCACACTTGGCAGATTGTTAGACATGTGGGAGTACCCCCTACTATACTCAAAAAGTAACATTTGAAGGCTTTGGCACAGTCGAATGAGGTGGGCTTGTGTTAACGTTTTATCAAGAGTGTACATGACTTCAGCAGATTTTTTATACGTTTTTAGAAACCCGAACACCCGACCCCAAAGACGTATACATAGTTTACGTTTTTTTTGCGTGAGATGCATCTTTACCCAAAAAGCTGGTTTCTCCCTGTTTTAGACGGGAACTGATATTTTCCTGAAAATGGCCGATGTTCTAATACGGAGTACGAATTAACGGAAAAGGTAGAAACAAACTTTTTTTGTGAACAAAGACGGGAGTGTAATCTTTCTTTTGGTAGGTTTCATGTTTATATAGCCATAGAACACTACATTGTGTGCCCTTGAAAAATCATTGAAAACCATCTAAGATGGCCGGTACTGAAGGGGTTGTCTTTTGAAAAATGACTGTGATTGAATGCGTTAATAATGTAGCAATGATAGTGACACTTACTGTCCCCATCCAGAGACGGACGTGCCGTTTCCTGGTCAAATCGTGCACCCTCGTTTAGTTGTGACACGTAGCGCTACTGTGCATGCTGATAACAAGGAAATCTATTTTAAATGTGCATACAGTATATTTTTAAGCAATCTTCCCTGTGAGTGTAATCTTTTGACGAAGTAAGGCTCTATATTTGTGTATTTCGTCATTAAATATACGTTTTACACGATAACCTACAGTATTAAACAATCAAATTGACATTCTATTGGGTTATGATATTCTTATGAAGATATAAATATCTCATATACCTCCTCACACATTACTTAGGTTGCTGCATAACCAGGTGAAATCCACACTATTACTGCTTTAGCACCTGTCAAGTTGTGCTACGGGATGGGCAAGTCGACAAGGATGCACGGCTCATCTGAACTCCTCGATGTAGTCAGACTGTGGTGTGGTTAAAATTGAGGAACACCGTCAGAAATGAAGAGAATGAATGACAAGTGATCTTACCCAACACAGAATATGCACTAAATACTGTTTGAAGATTTTTAATCATTTCACTTTCTGTAGCGTCTTTTTCACTGGCTTATTTAAATCAATAAATGGTATTCTGTTGGACCTAGTATCCCGATACTAAATTACATGACGAGGCTTAATGAGAACAGCAGCCGCTCTTTTTAATATTCCTTGAGCGAGAAGAAGTCAATAAGGGCCCTGTGTTCCAATTATCGGACAGCCGTAAATGATGACATTAGCAAGTGAGTGATGGTCTGCTCCGATTACATTTTGAAGTTTGGTCGTTTGGGGATTGATTCTTGAGTTCCAAATGTGGTCGGAGACGTATTGGTAGCCTCGTCCACACATTTTGGATTCTGTTGGTGAATTTCCACAATGACCATGACAGTTTCATCAATTGCTAGGCTCTGACCTTGGCAGCCTTCAGCATGGAGTGCATCTATGGCCCGGCGTCATCTGTCTTCTTTTTGCTCTTGGTATAGCTTAACTAACTCCACCGCATGATTGAATGCTGAAGAGAATAATTTAAAGGGCAACTGCGATTACAGGACAATGTCATGCCATCCTTTGTGGAAATTTAAGAGAACAAAAAACAAAAAGTCTACTGTACACAGCCTAACAGACGCCCCCTCTTTCAGCGAGGCCTAGCCACAGACACGCTTGCAAGCTTTCTGTAAAAAATAATGTCTCAAGACTGATCCTATTTATCTCTATTAAAGATGACCTTTTTGGTTCGAAATTAGCTTTCCATCTAATTTGACTTTGATTAGACGGAAGACATACTTACTTATCTAATAAACCCTGAGGTCATTAAATCTGTCAGGTACAAAATGGAAGCAATCATTTTCAACTCGAAATGTACACGATCTATTTAAGAGGTGGTTAAAGTTTCATATTTCCCATCTGCAGCCATTTAAGGTGACAAGCAAATCCATGGCTGACTCTGATGGTGTCTGTCATTGTTTATTTCTGTCAATGGTAAACGTCTATGAGGCATTCCTTTTGCTTATGATGAATGATCATTTTAGGGATCAAAGCAATACAATGGATGACTCGATGCTTTGTTATTTACGATGAACTTGGCATCGTCAAAGGAAGAAAACCCACTAAGTCACACTAAGTCACCCACACACTGAAAAATGAAAAGATGCAAGGGACACTTCTACACATGTAGATATGCTAGATATCTAGATATGCTAAGAACTTTTATATATTTCAAGAAAAAACATGCATCTCAGTTTTGTGACATATGAAAAAGCATATTATTATAATTATTATTAAATGATCATTATAAACTTTGGTGTTTGCCGTTTTTAAATTTTTTTTTAGGAATTGTTAAACTTTCTTCTTAAATAAACTTTAAAAATGTTCTTTTTGTAATATTTTTATTTCATATAGCGAAGGAGCGATATTCGAACCGTGACGTGATGAGAAACGACTCTAAGTGAATATTCTTACCAGTCACTTCGTAACTCTTAATGCAGACGGTGCAATTTGCTGCATTTAAGTATGCTCGGAAATCCCAGAAAATACGCCCAAAACGCAAATTCAACTTAGATGGCACGGTTAAAGTGTGACTGTGCTGCTATTAAAGAGACGAGTGTTGGGCTAATAGATATTTAGATGCGTGGTATCTTTTAAGTTGATTTATACATTTCAGCTCATTTGGAGATAATAGACACAAAAACATATAATCATGCCCTGCCATTTATCTTGCTGTTAAGAAAATACAGAAAAAATGTTCATATTTCAGACATAGTTGAAAATGGTGATTAATCATGATTAATTCATTTGAAAACTGTTATTAATTCAGCTCTACTTATAGTCACATAATTGTGTATGTAAAAGCATAAACGTACTATTCGGAGAGTTTTCTGTGGAAGCCACGAGTGTCTACATGCGCTACAACGCCTCCAAGGTTATTCTTTGAAATTGGCTGGTCTCCAAATTGTTTGGCCTCTTCTTCTCAGTGTCACAAACTTTTGATGGATGATGCTACTCACCAGGGTTGAGGCTGTCCACCTCCCGAGGCTCGGATAACTTATGGGCGCTCCTACTCAATACTCGCCTGCCCTTGATTACTATGTCAATCGATTCCAACTACTGATTATGTAAAGCGGTATACCAATAATTCATACCAATGCGAAGTTGTGTATTCATTCTGGCAAGAATAATGAGGCATTATAAGGTGGGGGCTGTTGGGAGACCCTCAAAACAGGTTGTTTGTGCTCTATTGTGTGCTTTTTTTGTTGTTGCTGTCCTTTTAGAGAAGGAAGCAGAAAGTCAAGCTGCGATTAAGAGTTGAACTTGTTTTTAGTGCATCCAGTGTTTCAGTTGTATTTTGCATACAGCCCCAGACCTCAACATAAGAACTCTCAGGATTTCAAACACAGCAGGTCTGCACCTCGTTATTTCATTAAACAAACTAAATAGCCTGGTCTTATTTTTCCTGTTTCCACAACGGCATGTCGTATTTTCTATTTAAGTTGTCCCCGCAAAAGTACCCCGATTTTTGTTATTAATTTTTTCCAAAAGCACCTCCAAGTCTGAGTCCATGGTTTTTGCCCGGAAAAGGGTGGAGCGCCATCTCCAGGTCAGGGATGAGATCCTGCCCCAAGTGAAGCAGTTTAAGTACCTCGGGGTCTTGTTCACAAGTGAGGGAAGAATGGAACGCGAGATCAACAGGCAAATTGGTGTTGCTTCTGCAGTGATGCGGACTCTGCATCGGTCGTTGTGGTGAAGAGAGACCTGAGCTGAAAGGCAAAGCTGTCAAATTACCTGTTTGATCTACGTTCCTACCCTCACCTATGGTCATGAGCTTTGGGTAGTGACCGAAAGGACAAGAACAAGGTGGCTTGGGCATTTGGTCAGGGTGCCTCCCAGACGCCTCCCTGGGGAGGTGTTCAGGGCACGTCCGACTGGTAGAAGGCCTCGGGGAAGACCCAGGACACGTTGGAAAGATTACGTCTCTTAACTGGCCAGGGAACGCCTCAGGATCCGCTGGGAGGAGCTGGACAAAGTGGCTAAGGGAGAGGGAAGTCTGGGCTTCCCTGCTTAGGCTGCTACCCCTGCGACCCGACCTCGGATCAGCGGTAGATGATGGATGGATAGTTCCAAAAGGTCAGATGAAAACTGAAACATACAAAAACCGAAGCAATTTTTCCCAATGGATATAATGTAAATTCAATGAATCGGTTCCAGAGAGGGGTGTCACGATAAACTCTGCTCACGAGACGAGACGATACACGATATTGGCTTCATGAGAACGAAAGGAGACTACTTATATATTTTTAAATTACTTCTAAGAAAAGTACAATCACACAGTTTGAAATATTTTGTAACTTTGCTTTTAACTGTTGATTGAAATTGAAACATGGAACGACACAAATGAAACGACACATGCAAAATAGATTTCAGAAGATCAGGCTTATGTTTATGCTAAAAGAACTACAGTTCCCATGATGCTTGGAGCGTTATATCCTAGGAAGTACTGAAACAGACGCTGACATGTTTGAAAGAAGTCTTATCCAACGATCGTATTTTGATCTGACAAATCCTTAGTAACTTTGATCAAATGCAGGTTTACTACAACTTCTGCTTGGATGTTAACACCTTGCCAGCTATGGAAATCCGGTCAAAAAAACCCGACACATGTCACGAGCGAGTGACGCTGGGAACACTGAGGTAGATTGAATCGCAAGGTTTATAGTGTGTATAAACTACTTAATGTGCGGTTCGAATCCTGCCTCGTGCTCTGCCTCTTCCATATTACGTATGTTACGTGTATCATTCACAATAGCAATCAATGTCATAGCTCACAAACTTCAGGCCGACCTGTCCCCGTGAGACAGCTTTTCTCTACACAAGAAATTTCGTCATGTTTTATCTATTCCAGACACCCAAACTACTAACAAAAAGTACATTTTATAGAGAATATTTATAGTTTAACATGCGCAAAATTTTTTACACGCAACTTAAGTGAGACGGTGTACCGAGGCAAAATTGTGACCAACAGTTTTGTCGAAAACTGAATCATACCTAAACTACGGCGTTCGAAAATAGAGGTTTGACTGTCGATTGTTGAAATTTGTCACATTCATTGTGATAATGTTCTGGTAATTACTTTTTTTTTACTATTTTATATTTCATAAAATCTATTTTAATTTTATTGACATCCATCCATCTTCATCTTCACTAGGTATGCTGGAGCCTATCCCAGCTGGCGGGGTACACCCTGGACTGGTATATATTTGATATAATTATATAATTGATATCAATTTGTATTTATTTATTTGTAAAGATGCAGCGTTCATAAATGGGTGTCATATCATCATGCTGTGTTTTGTAATATGTTATGTTTGTTTATTATAATCTTTTTGGGGAATATTTGTATGTTTTTTTGTATTTACAGTGAAACTGTGAGAGTAGTTTAACCACCTCAACCTTCTCTCAAATATTTTGGCGCTATAAGGTTGGTTGGTTGGTTGGTTGGTTGGTTGGTTGTTTGTGATGAGTTTAAAATGGTAAAGGCCCTCCTGGTCACGGTTTGTGAGGCTACTTGAAGTATGATGAGTTGTGCTGGTATTTAGAACGCATTTCTGTCTGGAATGTGATCATCTGCCTAATCTGGAACATTATTTGTAATGTCAGACCAGCTTTGCGGTAATTGATGCTAATAGATTAAGATGGGACATCACTTTTACTTGTTGCGAGGCCATTAATCATTGTTAGACCCTTCCTTATTGAAAATTATACTGATTCTAATGGAAATTGTGTGTCAAATTTGTACTCATTTATTCTTGCAAATGTAAAAAGTCACTCAGGTCCGCGTTATATTGAAATATTAATTGATGTATTATTTGGGATTTCCTTTAGTCACTGTGTGGTTTTATGGTTTCCTTTTTATTTGTTTCTGAAAATCCCAACTCCCCATTGTGTCTGAAGCTAACAGCCATGTTGTAAATGATGCTTTCCACTAAATCCCTCTACATAATACTTCCTTTGCGCTTTCTTGGCTGTTGAGAGGCAGTGGATTAGGTGGAAGGGAGCAGAGTTGTTTTGTTTCTCTACTTCTGTACGCCGTCAGCTTTGGCGACACTCAGCCTATCAGGATGAAGTAAAAAAAAAAAAAAAAATCAGTCGCTTTAGTGAAGCACACACACCACAAATCACAAATGCTTTGATGTCAGCCAAAAACCCCAAATATACTCTTCTCTGAGTAAATCCAATACCTTAGATCTTAGGTCTCTTGTTCTTGTCCACTTTGTTCTATAGACTCATTTTTTGGGAGGCTTTTATCTAACCTTCTGTCAGGCCTTTAGATGAAAGTAAGTGCACTGCTTTTAAAATCAAGGGAAAAACAGTACTAAAATTGGTTTTATTCTGCTTAAAATAAGCACAAAAAAATTCTAAAAGAAGAGAACAAAATTCAAATTGCCGTGATTTTATAAATCTGTTTAAAATACAAAACCTCAAAGAAAAGTGGAATACTTTAAAAATCCAGGAAGGATGTACAAAAATCTACTGGATTGTTCTTGATACAAAGGATTGCAAAGCACTTTATACCAAAACTAAAGTTATTATTCTAGATGCTAAAACACAGTTTCTGAAATGCTTCCTTTTATATCAAGAAAATTCCAAAGGTTTTTTGAGTTGAAGGATGACTTAAGCTGTTCTTTTCGTCTACTATTTTCAACTGACTATGCTCTAATGTTTTGAACGTCTTCCAGTGCAATCCACGGCACTCAGTTTCTCTGTCAAGTTGGACTAGACCAGTGGTTCTCAATTATTGTCTGTCATGCCCCCAATGGGGGACAGAAATGTTTTCGCGCCGCCACTCCCGATTTGAAATACTATTGAGAAACTGATAAAATATATTTATTTATTTCAACTGTACAGACTGAACTCAAAACTGAAGCCAGCGAAATGCAACAAAATGGAGCGCAGTGGAGCATACCAGCGTATGCAAGAGTCAAATCGCATGCTGAGTAGGACAAATTCATACATGTTGCAACGTCTGCACTAATATTGAAAGTGCCTCCCTGCCTACAGTTCACCTCGCCCACTTCAGGGGGGCCCACCCCACTAATTTGAGAAGCACTGGACGAGACCAACCTAACCTAAAGTCTGGTCTTGTTCAACTGGCACGTAACCATCGGGCACTTTTAAAATTATTTTCTAAATCGCTTAACTTTGTTGTTAGTGTAACTTCTGTTCAGATGTCACTCATGTTGTGGATCAGTATTCAGTAGTGGAAAGCAGAAACATTCTGCAAGAATAGAAAAGTGACATTCCTTTACGTGTTTTTTTCATGTAATTAATTGAAATGAAGTCACAGCTCTAATACTACAGCAGTATCAATTCACAAATACCCCCGATGCATGTTTACCTTTAATTACAATTACAGTTGTCCCTCATTTATCGCAGTTAATTGGTTCCACATCCGACCGCGAAAAGTGAAGTAGCATTCAATATTAATGAACTGAATATTTTTGTATAGTTAGAGCATAGAAAACCTGTTTATGACTTAAAAATACGTTTTTTACCATTATTACAGCCCACTATTTTATAGTTGAAATCTTGTATGTGTGACACTGTAAATTATCTAATAAATGAATAAAACATCATCTAAATCAGGGGTCCCCAACCACTGGGCCACGGCCCAGTACCGGTCCATGGGTGGGGCCGAACCGGACCTTGGGAAGCTTTCAGGTGCAATGATAAAGAAAATTTGATGTAGTTATTTACAAGTGTATTTTTTATGTACACTAAATGCATATCAATAAGGGCCATTATTTTATTTAAAAAATAATACACAGTTACAAATCTCATACTTTTGGCATTTATATGTTGTTTTTCTGCAAGCGGTGACCCGTCCCACAATGTTCAACGGTCCCTGAACGCACCATCGTGCATGTGCTGCACAGGTAGACTACTATACTGTATTTTTACTGTTTTTCTTTCCCCTCATATTTGGTGTCAAATGACACTGATACCATGTGGGAATGCATAAAGGTAAGTTTTGATGACTTATTGAGTGCTAATGTGCACGTTTGTCTCAAGTTCATTCATGCTAGCACACTGCCTTTTAGCACACACATCAAACAGCCATGTCATCATCTGGAAAACAAACTCCAGGCTTGTACTGGTGGATGGTGGGTCTGCATTCATTTTGTGCTTTTAATTTGATGTTGTTCATATCTTAGTTTTACACAATACATAATAAATAAGACAAATTAGATGGCTATCATGTACCAACTCTCCCCTGGTCCGCGGGAGATTTGTGGGAACACAAGCCGGTCCGTGGGTCCAAAAAGGTTGGCGACCAACTGATCTAAATGATCAAGGATTGAAATGAATTATCACAAATGGGGGTATTTGAATGTGATAATGTGTAGTGGGCAGTGGGATAATTATTGCTTTCCATTTGTGGTGACTGCTGACTGAGAAAAGGGATGAGATTAAATATATCCGGGACCTGAGCTTGGTCTGGAGCAGACTAACTCCACCGAATAAATCTTCACGGTAACCTGTCGGATCATGTCCCACTATCCACTATCCCACTTTTGTGCAACCACTTCACGGATAAATTGAACCAGGATAATCAAGATATCCCGGCTTAATCCCTTACCCTAGTTTGGTGCAACGGGCCCCTGGTATATCACTATGGAAAGATTCACTTTCTGCTGGATTATTTATTCTTCATGCTGTCTGACTTTTTAGTTTTGTAAATAAAAATAAAGTGGTCCTCCATAAGTGGGGTGTGGTGGCAGTACAGTACGCTTAGGTGATATCTACTTGCCAAAAAAACCACCAACCCGCAGTATCTTATTAGCTTATCTGTTCAGTAGCTTAGTGGCTTTCAGGCTTAGTGAATTCACTTCTTAGAAAATGTGTTTTATTGTTCAAATCACGGTAGTCAGTGCGCAGCCTGCGTGATTTAATTCTTCTCATGGATGATGAATCCGTCTTGTCTCTGAATGTATTTGATTCAGCAATCATCCTGTCGTTGACCTTGTCATTGATCTGAGGTCAGATGGACTCTGCATAACTGACTGGGTTTGCCTCAGACAGAGTGCAGCTGATCAGGACGATGATGATGGAAAGGTTCCATGTTCCCTTGCTCTGGAACAATTGCATACTCCTGAGGTGTCATGTATCCATACCCTGCTCTTCCTTCTGCCCTTCCCAGAATACGGCTGCCAATTTGAATTAGCTCCAGTAACGACCCCAGGCTGGTTGGCCGGTTAGTTGATTGACATCGGTGAAGCTTAGATATGGTCAGACAGAGGATCATATCAAGCGTCCACAAAACAATGCAAAGTCTGAAATTCATTCTCACGATAGACAGCCTGACTTTTTACCTGCCTCTTGGACACTTGTAGGTTCAGGAGAGATTCATGTTAAGTGAAACATTAGGAGGCGGTTAAATATATTTCAGGCAATATGGCGTTACCTTATACTAGGTTACAGGTACTCCGTTCATGAATCATCAAGCCAGATCATTTTATATTCAACAGGCTCTAATGGGTAATTCCAAATTGCATTTGATGCTATGTTGCTTGAGGGTTGTCTGGGCAAAGCCCACTGGCTGCATCTGCATCTACACTGATATTTACAGTATGTTACTTTTCATTTTGTACTTGTTTTTAATTGTTTAATTCTTGTTTTTTAAATTGTTTTTAAATGTGCAGTACATAAATCTCAGATGATACATGTGCAGTGGTCATTTAGAAATTTGGGCTGGTTGATTCCATGTATTGGATCTTTTTAAAATCCGGATAGTGTAATACGACCAGTATACATTGTACGACCAGGGTGTACCCTGCCTCTTGCACAAAGTCAGCTGGGATAGGGTCCGGCTTCCATGTGACTCTGCACAGGATGTGCTGTAGAAAATTGGATGCATTGAATGCTGGATGTCAGATCACCTCTCTGCTAAACAATTGTTTGT
Organism: Dunckerocampus dactyliophorus; assembly: GCF_027744805.1. Classification (NCBI taxonomy): domain Eukaryota; kingdom Metazoa; phylum Chordata; class Actinopteri; order Syngnathiformes; family Syngnathidae; genus Dunckerocampus; species Dunckerocampus dactyliophorus. The sequence continues at coordinate 1,412,031 of NC_072826.1, forward strand.
TTCAAACTTCACCCAAACACCTGACAAGGAAGAATATTACTCAAGTCTGCCTTGGGCTGGTGTTGGGCCACTCTAGAATGTGCACTCAAAATAGTGCCAAAGATGTCATAGTTTTGAGGGAGCATACAATTTGTATTCACAACAGGCGTTGCCAACATAAGATGTCGCCAAAGTAATTTCAGAGAATTTGGCAGTACATCCAAAGGGCCTTACAACTGCAGACGATGAGATATCTTCAGCACAGAACCTGTCTGAGATCAACGATTGGTTTCCATAGAATATCCATGCAAACATTTAGAAACCACCAGGGACACCCCCCCCCCCCCCACCACCACCAATCTTAACTTCAATAATGAATGTTGCTTTTGTAACTGTTAGCCAACAAAGTGTTTTTTTCTGCTCCGTGCCAGTACCACTGATCAACTGGCAAACGCTTCAGGTACAGCCTGCCTTTAGCCCAGAGTCAGCAGGGTTAGCCTCCAACTTCCAGGGGTACAATCTTGAATCTTGAATCTTGAAAAGGAGCAGTTGGATGGATGGATGGATGGAGATAGAGACGAATAGATTGTTAAGATAGGGTATGTATGTAAGGTGCTATGTGTTGAGATGAGTCACATACTGCAGCTTGTGTTCTCTCAGGTGAGTACTGGATTGTAAATCAGAAGCTTAATTGAGAGGTTCATCCCCTGCTCAACCAAGAAGGAATCCGTAATAATAATAAGTCAAGACATTTTCGCACCTCAGTCACGTTATTATGCAGAGTGGATATGCAAATGTGATGTGTGTATTACTTAGTTTCCGTCATGTATGATCTGGAGTTGATATTAACTCGTGTGTTGAAAACCATACTGGAGATATATTTCTAATATGAATTCATGGTGATTAGAATGAATGGTGACGAGGAACCTTTGGATGCTGATGCTTTGACTATTTTCATCTTACACCCATTTGCGATGATGTGATAAAGTATTTCTGCATCTGCATCACATGCAACATGCTGTCCAAAACGCCTCCAGGAGTTGAATGTGACTTTCAAAACCACAGGGACTTTCTCGCATGGAAACATCATGAAAAGGAAGGCCTGCAAGTTCGATTTGGCTCTCATTATGTGTCATCGCAAATGTGATAAGCTTGACATCTGCGATGACAGTTTGATTACAAATGTCCCGCTAACATAACAGGATTGATTTAGCACAAGTCCCTGTTGTATTCCTTCAGTTAATATTGTTATATTTATTTAAACACCGAAGAGATGAGTTTGCTAAGCACTGTGGCTTTGTACCAAAGTTGCTCTAATAATAGGAAGTACAAAAACATGTTTTCATTTCAGGCTTCCAGAAGAATGTTTGAATACTGGAATACCAGATGCAAACAGAAAGCAAACAGCAGTACCAGGTGACACTTGCCAGTGTTGCCATTGTGTCCATGCCAGCTGTGCAGCGCTTTGTTTGACCTTGAATAACAACAAACAAGACAACCGCTGATGTTCATTTACTAAACCTTGTGTGACACAGTAATTGCATGTAGCAGCAACAACAGAAGACGAGGCTGCATTTGACTGATGTTGTTGTGTCTTTTTGCAGACTTGGAAAACTTCAAAACCCACAGAAGAAGCTCTGTTTCAGTGCGGGAAGGCCAAGGAGTGGTTCTGTTGTGCGGCCCTCCACCACATTCTGGAGGTATTTATTCATGTATTTATTTGTACCTAGTACTAACTTGATGCAGTGTGACCAACGATCATGCAAAGAATGCATATCGTTATCGAGACTAACAACCATTTATTTTAGTTTCTATCAAGTCATATCTGACGTGACAATCACTTGTAAAGTAAGGAAGTTATGGCTGGAAGAAAGCAGTAATACAATTCCAAACTCAGGTGTTTATGCTGTATTATAACGGTTCAATTTGACATCAACATTTTCAAGATTTCTATTTGGGAAAAACAAGTCTTGTGGTTAGTAGGCCTGGGACGATAATAATGAATTCATCGCACAATACATCGAAATGTACTTCGTCATGTTGCTGGCCTCGATACATGGCCATGTGCATGCGTGTCTGCTTTCATCGTCTTCCGCCTCCAAACAGGCAGGAAGAGAGTTCACTCTGTGCATCGGTTTCAGCAACTCAGCGCGTTTGCTCCGTAGAACAACGACGAGAACGGAGTGAGCCTTTTTGTCGGTCATACAATCTCTTTGTCTCGATAGCATACACAGAGTGCAGAAGAGTTTAGCACAGTAGAAATTAAATGAGTAGATTGCAATATATTGTCGTATTTTTTCATTATACGTTAAAATCTCATCTCATCTCATTCTTGTAGACCCAATCTTGTGTATCGTCTCTTTGTGAACTGACTGAATGTCTTGTATCAGTTGTGTTTTTGCCACGAACAGAAATGAAACCGTCCCTTTGATTACCTTTGGGAAGAACAGATTGGCACACAACAAGCCGTACGATTATCCCAAACGCAGAGATTGTATTCCTTTACAATTAGTTTTTGTTTTTGTTCATCAGCTTCTAGGTGTATTTTTGAGCAAATGACTAATTGTTAATTTAGCCGCCATTTGAGTGTGTATTGGTACCATGTGGCAGTGTCGTACACTTAGAATTATGGAATTATGGAATTAATTCCCCAATAAAACTTGCAAACTTCATATTTTCTGTGTGCCTGCAGACTGATTCATGCTCTCACCCACCACAGTAAAACTGCTTCTGGACTGGAATGTATTCGTTTGTACTTGTACTTGGTGAATACTTGGCCCAGCTGTGGCCTGATAAAGCAGGTGACATTTGTGTGGGGGGGGGGTTCACTTCCTGCTCAACAGAACGGATGCTTACTGTACGCCTGAGCTCCAGACTCTTGGAACAAGAGAACACGATCTCTTAGAACACGATCACAGGATTGTCTGACAGCGTGGCTTTAAACATACGTCGGTGTGAGATACCGATTGTGCCTGCGAATATTCTCAGGCTCGATCACAACTGGACTGTTCAGGTTGTCTTAGAAGACGTTACGCCTGTCATCTGAGCAGGATTCATCAGTTCATGCTCACGACGCCATAGGAAAGCTCTTGTAGGAGGGGATGGTGCAGAATCCAAAGTAGTTATTCTCTTAGGTTGAGGCACGGCCCAAACACAAATGTTTCCACTCTGTCGTAGTGCAAAAGAACAGTTGATGAGATACAGTGGCGTGTCCGCCAGCCAACGACAGTTGTTGGAGTGGAATCAGCCTTGCTCGTATTCCAATCACTTTTAACAATGGTCCTGGATGCACCTAAAACTAAAAGGTTGTTTTTGTTGCTTGCTTGAGGCTAAATTATTGAACCTTTTGGGAAGGGATGCAAGCACAGCAGTGTACGTGCAGGGCCCTATGAAATCCATTTTATTTTTTTCTAAATTTCTTTTTTTCTGTTTTAACTTTTTACATTTCTGTTTATTACTTTTTACACTGATTTTATTTCTTGTGTTTTTGTTTCAGTGCATAAAATGGCAGTTAAATAAATGCAAAAATCTTGACCTTTATTGATGCAATACATCACTGCACAATTATGTCCAGTACTTCAGGAACGGATGTAGCTTCGCTAACTCGTCGAACTTTTCATTGCTACAAAATCCTCAACAAACGATCACATCCGTGCTTGTGGTTAAAGAAGACGTAGTTGCAGATGTAATCGGAATAGCTTTGTTGATGTAAGCTATTTTTTATGCCACACTTATTTTGTTACCACTATTAGACAGGATGTGTGCCGTTTTTATTTTGAAGGCCAGAAGTGTGACGTGTGTTTTGACGGTTGCTAAGCGAAAGCGCTACCTGGGTGCCTCTTGCAGCCTTGGCTGTCGTCCCTATTTCACTCACAACTGGCACAAAGTCACGAAGTAAAACGCTCCGTTATGTTAAGAAGCGATAAAGCACAACTCATACAGCCCGAGTGGCGCACACATGCTAAACTAAGCTAACCCAGCTAGCTCACACTGACCACTGCTGAACGTGAGCTCACGCTTGCTGACAAGTACGAGTTTCGAAGTTTTTATGCCGACTTAGCCGGCGTTTCCAGTTACAACCTCGACGTGTTTAGTTCAGGAGGGGGCTGGTTAGTGTTTGTGAGGCCTTCCCGCTATGAATGAGCAGTCCGCTGGGAAAATATTTCCCCACACGTTTCTTCTCCTCACTGTTACAACATTTCATTCACACTGTCAATTTCCGTGAGAGCCCACATTTAATAGTAGATTCCATTTTTATTGGCCAATTCCATGATTCCATTAACGTGGAAATCATAGGGCCCTATATGTGGGGGTCGGAGGTGTGGCAGCACTCCCCCTCTGTTCAGAGATGGTTTTTCAACCTTCATGTAGGTGGCCTTCCTCAATCCCCTTTCAAACATCTGGCTTATCTCTCCAGAATATGTGTATTTGTCTTGACCTGAAGAGTTGGTCCATTTGTGTTGTAACACGCATCTGCTGCTTGGTTCCCCCAATGTGAAAGTCAGTGCATTGCTAAATTCACTGGACAGCAAACACCAGATTGTTTCTGTGTGTATGGAGTGTCCAGGCTTTGAGGTTGAAGCAGCCTTTGTCAGGTTTGAAGTGTTGTGATTGTTCCTGATACGTACAGAATGACAATGTTATTGCGTCCGATACGGATTCTTTGGAAAAGACAAACTGGGAACGGTGACGCTGCTACTAACTGAGAGCCAGACAAGCTAACTGACGATCAACAAGATAACTTAGTAACGAAACGCCTCGGGGGCAACACACGACACAATCTCCTGTCCCCGAGGAAGAGCTCCAAGACACACATATCTACAAATAGATGGATTTAGTTGTTGAATCATGGGAGACTCTTTGGGAAAAGATGATGAAAGTGTTATCAGATAAAAAGAAAGAAAAAAAGACACTGAAGCTCTCCAGTACAGCGCCGAGGAGCCGAGCAAGGACGTGAACACACTCTGCCAAGTGTCGAGCTGGAAGAGAAGATGACAAAATATTAGTCACAATAAATGGTGGGCCAAAAAAATCGAAAGTTCTTATCATCAAAGACCTTAAGGAGGTGGACAAATATTAAAGATCATATCAACTGGACTGTAAGATAAACGAAACACAACTCTTATCTGCAGTAGACAACAACAACGCTACAACACTAAAACACTAAAAAAAAGGATCTGGAACAGCAAACCTTTCACCGGCCTGACCATAAACGACTGGATTGGAAGAACTAATTTATTTTCCAAATCAATAACAAATGTTTATCCTCCACTGATGAATACAGTAGCGCCATTAAAAATGAGAACAAATAATCAATTATTCATTGAAATACTAAAAGCTTCTAACAGACGAATTACTGTCGGATGCAAACTGGGTGTACACGTGCAGCATCATCTATATTTGTCCAAGAGCCAGCATCTTCTCTGCAAGCACTATGAGGGCCAGATGCTATTGTTGTAAAAGGAAATATAATTAACATTGTATTCTAAATAATATATCATGATTTGATATATTCTCCTTTCAAATGGAGCCTTATTTTAGACCGTGGCAATATTTTATTCCTCATATTTCTGAGGCTGTCCAGCCTTCCATCACTGTCACACGCAGTGTTCTGGCGTGTGGAGAACGCTGGCAAGAGAAAGCCCATTGTACCTTCGTGCGGATGTGCAGGGCTTGCACGCGCCATGCTCTTCTATGTTTTGTTGACCGTTGTTATCAGAGTCCTTCGTGTGTCCAATTTTACAGATCCGTAACCACCCCACTCTTCAATCATCCTTTGTTATTGATTATTATTATAGCAGTGGAGAAGTAGGCTGTGAACAATGAATGTCTGAAAAAATGCCATGGTAGAGACTTGTCTCATTGCAGCGTCATCTGGTCGACAGCAAATAGCAAGGCAATAATGAGGCCATAAAGTATACACCAAAGCTCACCCCATCACCGTCATTCCTCATTCACAAGGACCTCATTGCATCTTAACTGCATGCAGGCAAATTCTAGGAAAACCTGTGCGCATCCCTATTCAGAGCCATATGCTTGCAGACCTTCCCATAGTGGTGAGATGCCCAAGACTCTAGTGGTTTTCCACCTGCCAGGGGGGGGTCTCAAAGGACACATTATGCATGGCAGACAGCTGTCTTGGCGTCTGTATGCATGTGCTCATCCATGCAGCAAGACATGTTCGAACAGAAGAAAGCGCTCCTGCTCATAGGAGAAGGCAACATCTGCTGTGTAGCCCGTTGCTACCACCATGTTTGGAGTGGGCATGTGCATGTTTTGGCAGGTTACTCTATTTATGTCAGGTAGCATTCGTATATACTGTAACTGTATATGTTCATCGTGCGCTCTCGCCACATGTACAGTATTCCACATACTAGCAGCAGAGCAATATTTAAATGTGTCGCAAGACATGTCTGCACAAAGCTAGTCCTAATACAAGTTACAATACGTGTAATATGGTGTCTAAGTAAATTCAAATAAACACATGCGGACCACACAATGTAACTACGGCCTTTTTAGACTATGCATTGAAATGTACACACGAAAAATACTATTTTACACGAATGTATAACCTGCAAAACATGCTGGGTAATTTTCGATTGTGCATGTGGGCTTCCCAGCCTGGCTTGTGGGTACGAAATGACTATTAAATATTATTGTTTTGCATGTGTTTAAGTGTGTAATTGTCTATTTCGATACCCGCATAGGGTGGTGTGTGGTGCATTTACATTGTACGCTCCACATGTTACTTAAGTGTTGGTTTTTGTTGCCCCGTGTGTGAGGTAGGCATAAGGTAGGTTGATAAACGCCTCCTATTACGTTTCACGCTGATTCAGCACATATAAAGAACACTTTCCCCAACAACAAAGCTCAGCTGACAAACAATGCACATTTTGGCAACTATAACCTTTCTTTCACGTCTTTCACTCCTTTTACTGTGCAATGTTTGAATGATTCTGTACTGTGGCGTATTTGACTAATGATACAGTAAGTCATTCACGTTTTGTAACGTGTTTTCCCCCCCAAAGATGATTTGGATCTTCGTCTCATGATCAAATGACACATTTTTCTAATCTTTCACAATCCTCCTTTTCAGTCTGATTCCCAGGTCTGTCTCAGTTGCAAAAAAGAACCCTGTCACTCCATCCCTTCCATGCTCTTGGAGGCTTTTCTAAAAAGCGTTGAGAGTTTTGACATGATGCAGCAGTTACCGTAGTGACAAGCAGCCAGCAACATGACAGCAGCATGAAATGGGATATGCTGTATTTCTAGGGAGTGACACTCAGTTGATTAGAGTTCCTAATCATGTATGAAAAGGTCACAGAGGAGTCAGCGGCGCGTACACACATTTCCCAGAGGACATGTGTGGATGACAGAATCCTCCCTTTAAGCTTTTTTTTTTTTTTTAATTTACAGCACACGTACAGTACCTAAAAGACACGGGAAAACACAGAAGCACATACTGACTGCTCATCTCAATTTGCTCTGTAAAGAGAACATTTCCTTTTCTGTGTTTGTTTTGGCCAACACCGTGTACGCGTCTTTATCTAACTCGCTGGCCACAATCTCGCGTCATGTCCTCAGGCTGTTTGTGCGTCTACAAAAACACAAATCCTCCAGGGCCTGTGGAGATTTCATCCCAGAAGAAATGCCCTGTCACACCTGTTGTGCAAGGGACAAAATATTCGTTTTTACAACCAAGGCAGTTTGGATCATATAAGCAAGCTAGCCACAAAGACACATGGGCTGCAGATATACAGTAGGATAACATCTCCAAACATCTCATTATTGTCCATTGTGAGTATACTACCATATTTTCCAGACTGTAAGACGCAGTTTTTTATGGTTTGGCTGGTCCTGGGACTTGTCCTCTGGAGTGACTTATATATGGGTTTTTTTACACTGACAGCCACGAGAGGGCGCTCTAGGCTTGTGTGCCGGTATCTGCTCCTCATATCACTCCTGTACCACTGAAAATGTACAATGTAAACATCAACTCATAATGACAACTCACAAAGACGGAACACAAATGCCCACAAAAGAAAACCCCCTATTCCCGTCACATTAGCAGACACCTTTTTAGCCTGTTCTCCATTTTATTGTTGTTCGTATAACTTGCCTTTCAAGATAAAATGTCTGTTCATGGCCTCTGACTTTATAAAAAATACATTTCCCCTACAAAATGCAACATACAGTCCATGCGACTTACATGTCTTTCTTCTTCATTGTACATTTTTGGCTGGTGCGACTTATACTTCGGAGCGACTTATAGTCCGGAAAACAGTCGAACAGTCCAGGGTGTACCCTGCCTCTCGGCCAAAGTCAGCTGGGATAGGCTCCAGCACACCCCCGCAACCCTAGCACAGAAAATGGATGGATGGATGGAATCTACTAGTCAATGGTTTATCCGTATTCAGACAAAAGTGAGAGACTTGAAAACAGATGTAGAAAGGTGAAGTCAAGTTATGCAGCAGGTACCTCAAGCGCTGTCACCTCAGCAACTTTCTCACATGTGCAAACCACTGAGGATTCATGTTGTCATGAACGCATGTCCCACTGCACTCTCTTTTTACCTGTTGATAGAATGATGCAAGCCAAACCGCAAGTTGCGAGTTTGTCTTGAGCGTCAACACAAGTCATTGTGTTTGACAACCACAAAGCCAAAACAAACACTACAAAAGGGGAAAGGTGCTCGCATAAGCAGGCAAAAGTTCTTCTCGTTCGATAATTATTTTTAAAAAATCAGTGTCAGTGAAGCGACTCACGTCAATGCCCCACGCTCCTCGGAACAGACGTCTCAGCAAGTTCCCAGCAACTCCAAAACAAACGAAATCCTCTTCCTTCTTAAGTTTCTATTCCAAATCATTCAGTTCAGAAAATGTTGTGTTGTTGCACAAAATCCTTGAAATGGGCACAAATGCACCAGGACTGACACCGTAACTTGTGCATCAGTGTTATCGTGTGCCAGGAACTAAGACAGGAAGGAGAAAAATTCTGCGAGAAAGTTCTGGGACACCAGGAGTGCAGGAACTTTCCACTCCTATTATTCCAACACATTGCTGAACTGCTACCATCTACTGAGAAAAAGACAGATTATTTTAACAAAAATATGTAACATACACCTTGTTTGAAGACATTAAACCTCGTTTAAATTCCAGTTTTTGAAGTTGGAAGCTGATAGATCCCTTATGTTGGAACCGGTGACGAGAGATGTATATTGGAAACTGCAACATCCACGGGGGGAATAGATCGATAAAACCACAGCAGTAGAAGTCAGTTTTTTTCAGTAGTCTCTCTCAGGTGTCTGGTTTATAAAGTCCTGCAGTCCAGTTTCCCCTCTGGCTGTCACTGTGGATCAGAGGCAGCAACGAGAGCAAAGCGCTCTGCCTCTGTGTCTTGCGAGGCCATTAATGGGCTGTAAATGTGACTTTGCCATGCATTCTGTGCCTCACAAACACTGGGCTACGTTGAGGGCCCATTGCTTCTGACCTCTATTTTCTAATGCTCAGAGACCTTTGAGGCACTCAACACTGAAATCACTTGTGTTTATTTCCTCTCCGAGTAGTTCATAGTGAGGGCTGTGCCTATTTGTATTGCTACCTGAGGCTTTGAAAACACAAGAGCATGTGCATCCTGTCCGGTCCTGTGAAGAAGACAGCAGACCAGTGGAGTCTTGGAGCCTGAAGCAGATATGACATGATTTGATGCCGACTTGATGCACTCGGATACACAATGGAGAATTTGAGCAGATTAGGTGGAGTTTCTGGGTTTGGAAGCTCTTGAGGCATGATCAGCCTTGAGTATACAAAATACGCTGCTTGCCATTGTGCACTGCTGTGTCCAATAGTTGGATCAAATCTTCTCTGGTGCCACAGTGGATTTTACATGTATTTTTACAATTGAGTAATACATTTACTCAGTTACTTATTACCAATTATGCATGAATTGTTTATTTCAAGCTTCTGAGACTCAGCACCTCCAAACCCGAGGCCATGGTTCTCACTCGGAAAAGGGTTGATTGTTGGGAATGAGGTCCTGTCCCAGGTGGAGGAGTTCAAGTATCTCGGGGTCTTGTTCACGAGTGAGGGAAGGTTGGAGTGTGAGGTCGATAGGCGGATCGGCGCAGCGTCTGCAGTAATGCGGTCGCTGTACCGGACCGTCGTGGTGAAGAGAGAGCTGAGCCAGAAGGCAAAGCTGTCAGTTTACCACCCCCCATCTATGTTCCCACCCTCACCTACGGTCATGAGCTTTGGGTTGTGACCGAAAGAACGAGATCGCTGATACAAGCGGCTGAAATGAGTTTCCTCCATAGGGTGGCTGGACTCACCCTAAGCGATGGAGAAGGGTGAGGAGCTCGGTCATCCGGGAGGGGCTCAGAGTGGAGCCGCTGCTCCTTCACATCGAGAGGAGCCAATTGAGATGGGGCGGGCATCTAGTCCGGATACCTACCGGACGCCTCCCTGGTGAGGTGTTCCGGGCATGCCCAGCCGGGAGAAGGCTCCGGGGCAGACCGAGGACACGCTGGAGGGATTATGTCTCACAGCTGGCCTGGGAACACCTTGGTGTCCTGGAAGTGGTGGCCAGGGACCGGGAGCTCTCGACTTCCCTTCTGAGACTGCTGCCCTTGCGACACGGACCCGGATAAGCAGAAGAAAATGGATGGATGGATGTTCATTTGTGTGACTATGCTAGTTTTCTCAATATGAATAACTATTAATCACCGAAATTCACAAATAAAATGAGTAAAAAAAACAAACCAAAAGTAATGACATTACATTTGAAATAGTTAAACTGTATGTGGCTCGGCTGTTATCAAACAGACTTGTGCTTTACATGTTGTACCTGTTCATTAATGTTTTGTGTTTACGTGAGGTGTGTGTACATTACAGTTGATGATGCCAGTCCGTCTGCAGTGGGGGCGTCACAAGGATTGAAAGCTTAGCCCCTCGGGGTGTGTTTAGGAATTTATGATGAATATTTTTTCATCGCACCAACACAGGCTTCATCAATTCATTCATTATTTATTCATCCTGCTCACTTTCTTTTCCTTCCCTGCCTTCTCTGGACGACCCCCCCCGCCATTCGTCCCCTAAGTCTTAAGGATACCTTCTTTTTATTTCAAATATCTACCTGAGCTCATTAAGTGGTTATGAAATATATTTGCTGAAGCTGTGTTCATGATGAAAAATGCTTGCAAATGTAGCCATCAATGTCTCTACTGTAGTAAAGTGGACAGCTAAGGACAGTCTATGTGGCTGAGTTGGTAGATGGATTGAAAGCCAGCACACGATTCCATTTCATTTTCTCTCACAATCACTGATGCCGCTGTGCCGTTTAGTTTCCACTTGCAAAAAATGATTAGACCAACAACGTGCTGGTATTGTACACACAAACCAGAGAGATGGGAAACAATATGGACAAATGTCGAAATTCATGTTAAAATAGCCAACCCTTTAGTCCGTGCTTCTCAAATAGTGAGGCAGGCCCCCCTGAAGTGGCACGGTGAGGTGCTGGGGGGTCGTGAGAGGCAGGGGGGACTGGTTGGCAGGTTTGTTAGTGCAACTCGTAAAGTGCTGTTAGTAAGTAAGTTAATACTACTAATTGTCAATACAATTGTCCGGTTCGATTATCGCTCCCTCGCCCTGTTGTGGTTTTTCAAAGGTTAATGAATAAACGACCACAGTTTCGTGGTTGAGTAAGGCATATTATTAGTACCAAATATTGAAAGACAAAGGTATATGTGGTATTCCGACCACTAGGCATCACTTGTTGAGACACGACATTAGGTTACACTGCATGGCGTCAGCCATGGCATGTTCAACATGATAGACTGAAATAAAGTTGTACTCCAATTCAGTGTGGAAGCGGTAAATTTTCGGCTTCATTGTCCTTCTGCTGAGCCAGAAGGCAAAGCTCTGGATTTACTGGTCGATGTGTGTTCCTACCCTATGGTCTGGATGGATGGAAAACTTCCATCTGAAGTCAGCATCCACGTACATCATGTTTGACTGCATTCGAAACACAACACGGCCATTTCTATGAGAAATCAGTCAGTGTGTATTGTGTTTGGTATTGTCAACTTCTTAACTACGCCATAACTGCTGTCTAGTTACATGGCATTAAAACATGCACGCACACAGTGACATCCTGATTAGTGCAAAGTGAGCTTCAATATAAAAGCAACGCAACGACCAAAATGCAAAATGTAAATTTGCAGTCAAGACATACAAGGGGTACGGTAGATAAGAGTGTGTCGGGGGAATGACAATGAGGCAGAATGACTGCGCACAAATCAGCTTTTTATTGGCGTCAACTAACAGCACTGTACACTTCACAGCAAGACACACTGCACACTTCCATGCACCGACCGCGCCTCTGCAACTCTTCTTCTCTCTTGGGCTGGCTCTCACTAGCAGGGAAATGCCACTGCCCCCTCTAGGCCAACCCCCGTATCACAGCTAGAACCATACACAATACTGTACTCCCATGCTTTAATAAAATCTAAACCAAAATTACGCATACATGTGAGGAAACGACAAACTGCTGCAGGTTCAAAAGTCCTTTATTATCACCCATTTTTCAGATCAGCCAGCCCGCTGCAGTGGCAAGCTGCGAGTGTTGCAAAGTTATCAAAGCATCACACTGACATTTTACGTTGACCTTCATTGTCAATCACCAGCTCAAAAAAAATCAACATTATCCAACATTGTCGACACTTGTTTGATTAAAATAAATGAACCCAATCAGCTTTTCAAAATGTTAAGCGTAGGGATGTCCGATATTGGCTTTTTTCCCCGATATCCGATATGCCGATATTGTCAAACTCTCAATTTCTGATACCAATATCAGCCGATACCAATATGTGTCACATATCTCCTGTGTGGAATTAACACATAGCTGTTGTGAAGCTAATGAATACAACATCAGCAATGACCTTCTCAGCGTGGCTGTAAAACATCTGAGAAATACTTTTATAATGCCATTAGGCTGAGGCTGTGACGTTTGTGTTAAAAGGCATGCGTGAGGGAGTTTCAAAGGCTTAAAGTTGGACTTGTCATTCTAAGCCGTCGTCTGAGCCGAGCTGGTCCAACACTCAGTATAAATCCGAGACGAAATTGAAGAGGAAGAAGTGATCTACCTAACAAACATGCATACGAATGAAAATACGCCTGATATCATATGAAAAAGCAGCTTTTTCACGTATGTCCCCACGGACGCTCCCAATCGAGTGCGTGTCAGATTTTACCGTCGCTTACTTCCGGCAATTGTAACATTCCTACTAGCGAGGACAAGCAGCACAGAAATGGATGGATGGAAGGAGCAAGCTAGCAATCCCGATACCGATATTGACCAATATTACATTTTTATGCCGATATCGGACATCCCTAGTTATGAGTCCTACACAAAAAAGCTGCTGAACATGGAGCTGAACACAAGTAGTGATATTTCATCTAAATGTAAAAATCCTCATTAAGTGTACTCATGGTAATGTTATGCACTGATATTTTTATTTCAAGTGTGCATAATTAACTATAAATACAGTATTAGGTACCAAAGATGATTGGCACCGAGAACAAAAGTACATCAGCTGTATGATATTCATCCCTTCAATGCATTGTTACCTCTGCCAAGCGCTAATAAAGTGTGACGAGTGCAAGACAGAGCATCACCATTAGAGACTATCATAAAGGATGATAGGTACTAAGTATACTTAAGGTGTGACAAATCAGTTTTAGCTACATAGTGTAACGGGGATATTTGATTGCACAACTTGTTCAGGCTCTGAATATTCAGTAAGGCCTCTCTTTTGAAGTTGGCCCTTTTGAGATGGAAGGTATTTTATTCACAGGGGCTTGTGCAAAGTGAGCTTAAGCTTGAAGTAGCAATCAAACCTCGGAGGTGACTTCAGCAGTTATCTGTCTAGAAGGCTTCAATGACATTTTAAATCAACATGAAATAACCAGAGCAGCTCTTGCTTGTTATGTTGTTATTGTAGTTAAACAGTAAAAAAGATGACGCTGGAATGATAATAATAATGCATAAAATCAAAGCTTTCCAGAGGATCATTTTGCTTGTTGTTGAAGAATTCGTATTTCCCCTCTCTGTTGTATTGTGGCGCACATGCCGTGCCATGTCGTCATTTGGGTTTCAATCGCAGAACAAGGGCAGGTGCAGTCATAGACCAAAATCACTGGAGAGAAAAACATCTACACACACAACATCTTGCCTTCAAGTGTCTTTCGTCCCCACGGACATCTGCTTCGTCATCATTCTGTTCAACTGCTCACGCACTCCCGCCAAACCATAATCTCATGACCCAAATGGTGAGGATCAGCTGGCTCCATTGCCTGCACACATTTGCTGCTAGATGTATTGCGCCGCGCTGCTATAAAGGGCCAATCAGGTGGGAGGCCATGAAGGGACAGGGCACCTCCCTGACTGCTTTGTGTAATAGCTAGTCCGCTAACAAGTACCAAGCTTTGCAGGGTAAACAGGACACTGCAGTGGTGAGTACACATTAGTATTTTTAAAAACTGCATTAATTAGAACTGTTGTGGTCGTTCTTAATGCCGCAGTATATGAGCATGATGCAATATGGCATTAGCTCTGCGGTCATTCATATGCTGTGATTGAGATTTTTGGCTTGCAGAACATAAGACACGTTTTGGGTACAAGTTCACAATTAGTTTTTACTCTGCTGCACATTGGTATGCGTTGGACTATCCAGAAGATGCCAAGTTGAATACGTTCACTACGTTGACATGCAGTCGGTGAATATTCCAGTTTCTGAAACATTCGGAATAACCCGTTTACATGCGTGCTGTGAAAACAAAAACCAAAGAAACGCACGGACAACGTCCCGACGCATGAAAAACATCATGATGCAATGCACGTCATTTCCGCTTCTTCTTCCTGTATCCAAAAACAACACCGGCACAGCGGATAATGAACGCTTTTGTTTGTGCTTCGGTGCTGGTACCGACCCACCAGCAGTACTTGACACTGTTCGGTCTCACTTTCTTCATTAATGAAGCGTGAGAACGTGAAGAAATAGGAAACGGAGCTGGAGCTGTGCCATCCTTATCCATGCTACCCGTTTCCACCAGAGGCCCCAGGACACTATGGATGAAGGTGTGTTCGTACAAACCCTGCTTCACGTCACTTCTCGCTCACCTTCGAATAGATTTTGCTATCGCGGTGTTTCTTTCTTTCGACACACCAACGAGGTGGCTTGTTGCTTCTTGCCAAAGACACAAGATTCCTTTCGAATAGAACATGCACAGAACACAAATGAATGTTCCTTTCGATCAGGGTATCTCGATAGGCGTATACATGACCCAATATTCAGGTTAGAAAAGGAGTAACCCAGGGGTACTAGTCGGGTTTTTAAAAACTAGAATATGAGCGTATTTCGGTTTTTCAAAAGGGTTATTGGTGTTTACATGGCCGTGTGCAACCGGGTTATTGCTAAGATTCCGGTTATGATAGGGTCATGATAGGAAGACCGCATGTAAACGAACTGATAGACGGTAGTAAGTATCGTGATACCAAACTCTATCAGGTGAGTGAGAAGTGACGTGAAGCAGGGTTTGTACGAACGCACCTTCATCCAAAGTGTCCTGGGGGCTCTGGTGGATAAGGATGGCACAGCTCAGGCTCCTTTTCCTATTTCAAGATTCAAGATTCAAGAGTTTTATTGTCATGTGCATAGTAAAACAGCAGTTATACTATGCACATGAAATTATTGGGCCTCATTCAAGAAACGTTCTTACGCACAAATGTGTTCTTAAAGCCTTCTTACGAAGATTTTTGGCATTCACGAAACATGTTCTTAACTCACAGTTCTTAGATCTAAGAACAAATTCTACGAACGCTCAGGAGGACTCTTACGCACAAGCAAAGCTTGCACTTTCAATACGCAATCGCCCTCATGATGGATTTTGCAACCTGATCCCAAAAAATGTAGTGCAAATAAAATATCCCAACAATGATTTATCACCCAAACAACTAAAATATACTCCATGGATAAATATATATTCAAATCCCAATTCATCAAAAAAAAAAAGTAGCTGGCTGGACGTGCGCTGCGCAGAGAGAGAATGTAAAGGGACCATTAGATTTATTTGCTGAAAGCCACGAATATTTGATGTCCCGCTTCAGGCTTCCCTCTCTGTTCTTGCAGGTGTGCAGGATCATCAGCATAACATCGCAATGAAACGTGGTGTGTCTATTGTGCACGGAGCACCCCCAGATAACGACATGCGCCCCCAGCCACGTCTTGAGCCAGAGCACGGGGCTGCTGTATTAATTAGGCAGTGTCTAATCAAATGTAACCACAGAAAAAATACATTGTCACACACAAACTATGTATTTTGACTTTATTTTTCCATCATGATTGTGTAAATATTTTCTAGAGTTTCCGAAATGGTTTGGTTTCTGATTGATGGCCCGCCTCCCGTTTCCTCCAGATCCCTCCGGTGCAGTCCAGTCTTTTTTTTGAGTCTATTTTAAGTCAAACCACTTCTTTTTAACCTCTGCGGTGGCGCGTTTCTCCGTGGAAACGGCATTTATGTTTCCTGCAATGGTGCTCCATGCCGACTCTTTTTGGATGGCCTGATGACCGGTGGATACACGTGAAAATAAGGTGGTCTTGTGTTCGCTCACTCCTTGTAAAAGCACCTCTATTTCAGTACAGTTGAAGTTTTTCTTTCGTTTGTTGTCCAGCTGCTCCTCAGTCTTGCCCTTGTGTGTTGCCATCTCCGCCTCCAGCTGCCTGTTGCGCACCGCACATTTTTGACCTTATATAGGAAATAATAGGCGGTGACCTATGCAAATTAGGGCTCACATGCACGGGCATCGCAGTTGGCATTCATCAACCTAAGAACACCGGTGCGAACGATTATCCCTACTTAAGAACGTGTCGTGAATGTGGCGCAGTTTCCAACCCGCGCCGTCTTAAGTACACTTCTTAAGAAGAAGTGAATAATGAGTGTTGTGGATGTGTGCTGTCCTTGATGAGGTTGTGTGTTCTGCGTAGGACTCTAGTTTTATAAATGTCTTGCAGTGAGGGGAGGGCTGCCCCAACAATGTTCTGTGAGGTCTTGATCACCCGCTGGAGTGCCTTCCTATCACGTGTTGTACAGTTACCGTACCAAACAGTGATGGAGGCGGTAAGGACACTTTCCATAGTGCATCTGTAGAAGCAACTCAGGATTGTGGTGGACATGCCAAATTTCCTCAGTCTTCTCAGGAAGTACAGTCTCCTTTGGGACTTCTTCATAATTTGTTGGGTGTTGTGAGACCAGGTGAGGTCCTCGCTGATGTGTGTGCCAAGGAACTTGAAGGTTTTCACCCTCTCCACCTCAGTCTCACCAATAAACAGGGGTCTATGTGGCTCCTTTTCCCTTGTTCTTGGGTCGATGATCATCTCTTTAGTCTTATCTGTATTGAGAAGGAGATTGTTATCACGACACCAAGCTATGAGGTCCGCCACCTCTCTTCTGTATGATGTTTCAACACCACCAGTGATCAGTCCGATGACTGTAGTGTCATCCGCAAATTTAATGATGCTGGTGTTGTTCTGGGAGGCCACGCAATCGTAGGTGAAGAGCGTGTAGAGGAGCGGACTCAGCACACACCCCTGTGGGGTCCCAGTGCTCACAATTCTTGAGCTGGATGTGCGATTGTGGACTCTGACTGACTGGGGCCTGCCTGTTAGAAAGTTAAACACCCAGTTACAGAGGGAGGGTGACAGGCCAAGTGTGAGGAGCTTATTTGTGAGTTTGTGGGGGCTGACTGTGTTAAATGCAGTTCTTCACGTTCTCGCCTTCCACTAATGAAGAAAGTGAGACAGAATAGTGTCAAGTGCTGGTGGTGGGTCATACCAGCACCAAAGCACAAACAAAGGCAACTGCTACCGGCCTCACGCTGTTGTTCTTGTTTTTGGATAAAGGAAGAAGAAGTGGAAATTGCGTCGAGACGTTTTCCGTGCTTCAGTCAGTCTTCATTAGTATATCTAGTGGAAGAAAAAAAATACTGAAACGAAAGAAATCCAGCTTGGCTTGAAGTTCACCTTTTGCTTTTTAACAACCTAAAACAGAAATCCAAGTATCCCGTTTTCTCAGCATGGATGTTAACCTGTCAAATAACTCAAGTAAATCTCGTTATTAAAGAATGAAATGTGTTTTTTTTAACCTGCTGTTCCTGGCTTGTCGCCTTCATCATGCAAGCAGACTGACTGGAAAAACAACCAAACTGTGCAAGACCATCATTAATGTCACAAGCAGCATGCAGCTTTCACGTTATGTGGCATTTCAGTGTTGTGCTTGGGAAGCAAATAAGCACTTGTAGCTGGGGAGACAGCTGTTCGCCATGTGACATCTGTATTTCACAAAGTTTTGGAGCAAAAACTTATAAAAACAAATATAAACAGGCTTGCAGAACTTTGAAAACACAAGGATGGTATACTAGTGTTTTATTGCAGGAAAACGTTTTATTGCTCAAAGGACAAATCACAGTGGAACCTTGGTTAGCGTCATTAATAAATAAAATACATTTTAGAAGGTCTGATTCTAACTGAAACATTCTCTAACCAAATACATTTTTTCCCATAAGTAGGCCTGTCATGACAATCGATAAATCGATTAATTGAACGATGATAAAAAACCACATCGGTAATTGTGAACTCCTCGATAAATTGACATGTGTATGTATGCGTGTGTTTGCGTGTCTGCTCGTCTTTCTGTGCGACAGTCAATGCTTACCGAGGCGTTTGGTCGACAAATATAAACAAAACAGTGCAAAAATGGTGCGCACCCACAGGCTGTTGCTGGCTCATTGCAAAAACATACATACAGCAACTTTTGCGTCAAGCTAATGTCTCACACAGGTGCACCGTACACTATACTGGAGTACCATCTAGTGGTCAGAAAGTGAACTAAACCTTTCATGACAATAATTAATGAAATTAAATTAATTAAAAAATGTTACCGATAATATCGAGTAAACACAATAATTTGTAGCACAATTATTGACCCGCAAAATTAGTTGTGGTGGCAGGCCTACTGATAAGAATAAATCCAATCAGTCCGTTCCCAAAAGCCCAAGATGTGCACGTCTTTATACGTTGACAATTAAAGATTTACATTCAGAACACAAAATGCATATAAATACATGTAAGTGATGCATGAAAGAGATAAATAAAAACCACTACTGACATCATAGACGGGTGAAGGAGTGTTCTGATATTGTGTATTAGCAAGCTAATAGGCTGCTAACAAGGACAATTTGGGATTGTCCTGGGATTGTGTATTAATAACACGACAAGACGCACACCATATTATACGCTAACTGGAAGACGTACGCAAACCGAGGCATTTTTTTAGCATGAAGAGGTTCTACTGTATGTTGCGATGATACATTTTGAAGGCAAGGTCACGAGGGAGTAAATTTGCAAATGAACATAATAAAATTATGAATTATTCTATATTTTTTTACCGCCTTGAAATAAGGAATTAAATTTGTTGCTCGATACACCGTACATAGGCAGTTGTACAAGTCCTCCCATGAGGCCCACATACACCCCAAAAAATCCTGATTATTCTCTCGCATGTTTTCAATGTCTCTTCTGTCTTGATCTCCACAGATCTGGAATTTTCCTGGATTTTCAACGAGTACCCAACCTTTGTGAAGCAGGACACTCGTCGGTTTATCTCGCAGGAGACGGGGAATCTTTACATCGCTAAAGTTGAGCCCTCGGACGTGGGTAACTACACCTGTGTTGTTACCCACCCTGTGACAAAGACTCGAGTCCAGGGCCCACCTACCCCACTCGTGCTTCGCACTGATGGTGAGCTTAGTTTCTTCAACCCGTTTACGGCACAAACATACGGTGCTGACTTGTCCATGGATCTACCCAGGTCAGACATCTGTGTTGATGTGATGCCAGACAAACATCCTCGGCCTACAGGGGGCACCTCCATTGGTTGCAAATAGTCTCAATTACGCTAATAGTCTTCGGCTAAGGATTTTCATAGTCCAATCTGATTCATTCGATTTTGTCCATAGGCGACTAATATTCCATTTTTTAAGAGCAGAGATCCAAGCAGAGAGCAATCCCAACAAATTAACATATCTCATTAGCGACCTTTTAAACCTGAAAGAAACAGCAGTTAACAGCCTAATTTCTTGCGTTAAAATCCACAGTCGGGATGTAAAATGAAGTTGGCGTAACAGCCTTACCGGTTTCAAATGATACTTGCTGGTGGTTGTGGTTGCGTGATGTGTAAGAAGCTGCTGACACAACATGCACTTCACTTTCTGGAGTCAGCTTTAACCGTTTTAAAATACTTCCGCACTTTGGATGATTTTTTTGGTAGCCATCATGAGCCAATACGTTCATTGTTGTTGACAGTCTTCCAAGTGTTCAAAGCTAGCGCTCACCTTGGGGCCACCGAAGTGGGCGATATTATTCATGCGTGGTGAGTATAGGTCTTCTGTGAAAACACACACGTCATTGTCAATTCTTTATTAATTCAAATTAGGTTGTTTTTGTATCAAAATAGGCTATTTATAACAAAAACAAATACATTCTTTTGCAAAAAGCTGTGGTCACCCCCCATGTAGTCAGAATGGTACAATCTTGATGGCATGATATTTTTATATGATTCGACTGCAAGATTGATAGTTGGGATCAAACACCTCCGAATTGTATCGTTGAATAGTCAACTATTCTAAGACAAAAATCACGGGCAAGGATGTCGTATAGTCAGGGTTTTTTGGGAGGGTGGACTGCCACCTGTGTCGTGTCTGCATTTTTTTTAAAATGACAAATAAGTCATAAAAAATAGATATTTGTTTATTATTCATTGAACTCTTTTGAACAACTAGCCGAAAGTGAACTGAGAACATTGCAAAACTGTTCATTTAATGGCAAAGTTGTTGAGAGCACTCATTCAACTATGGACAAACAAGTCAGATTTGACAATGAAAATTTGTAGTCGAAGACAGCGCTATAAAGGAAAACCATAATAAATTCAAACTTGATTCTTATTTTTAAAAATGATGGAAGGTGTAAGTTGTATCATCAGCATTCCACCCTGGAAAAGTAGCGGTTCAAATAAATAATTAAGGGCCGAAAATCAATGACGTTCATCTCCATGATGAGTGTGTGAACGGCCGCAAGTGTAAATAAACGGTGGAGCACCTAATTTAAAACTAATGTAGTCGGGTGGGGCGCATCAAAGCATGGTACCATGCTGCTAGCTTTGAAATCTGTTGATACAAGCAAAATGGTGGACAAAGATGGACTCTAATGCATGTCCGTGTACGATGCCCATGGAAAATAGGCTCATGTGTGACCTAAATTCTCACTAGGATCACCGGCTTATTAACGTCCTCCAAATTAGTTTATGGAATCAAACACTAATTCCAACCCCCTTTAAATACTCCACCATGTTCATTTTGTAAATTAGACACATTTAATGGCAAATATAGAAGCATAAAAGTACTCCATTAACAATTTGCTTGCACAGGGCTGAATGGATAATAATTGTTGCACCTCAGCGCCACCTACTTATGTTTGCTGTCAATGACATTGCATGACGTTCCACTGTTGCCGTATTTAAATGAACTACTGGGGAATGAAGTAACGGAATAGCTGTGTTTGAGTGTAAAGGACCTCAGCTCAGAATGATGGTTAAGTGGGAGCGATAATGAAAACAAACCTAACAAACAGCAATTCCAAATCACTCAGTAATTGTATTGAATGCAGAGGAATTGTTCCGTTGTTAATGAATTGCTCATTCAAGATTCAAGATTCAAGATTCAAGAGTTTTATTGTCATATGCACAGTAAAACTGGGGGTTCTGCTATGCAATGAAATTCTTTTTCTGTTCATTCTCCCAAAAAAGAAAGAAAGAAAAAAACACAAGAAAATGAATAAGAACAGAAGAAACATAAATACCAATAAATTAAGCAACAACAACAGAAGAGACATTAATACATTAATTATTTTTTATTATTATAATAATATTATATTATTATTATATTATAATGATATTATAATAATGATATAATATTATTATTATAATAATAATGTAATTATTATGTATTAAAAAAATTAATACATTAATTTTGACCTGACAAAATCAGCATGATTGTTATCATCATCCAGTAGCGAGTTTGCCCTGCACTGTATCGTCCCATGAAGTGGACTGCCCGAACGTGTATCGTCCCATGAAGTGGACTGCCCGAACGTGTAGCAGATTCAGACTGTACAGAAGGAATAGTTGAAACAAGCAGAGCTGCATCAGACATATTTGAAGATATGTTTGTGATATATTTGTGACATGAATACGAGCCAGCTGCTCAGATCACAGTTGGAAGCTGCAAAACATTTTATTTTATAGAAAACAGAGGCTGCATTTGAAAGGGTTTTCACTAGTTGTCTAGCAACAGAACAGAGATCACAGCTTGCCCGTAGATATTGTCTTCAGCCTTTCCTGTGTTCGCTACCAACTGAACTTATTTAATTTGATGTACAAATAAAACAAGGTTGGTTTTCAACTGACACAATTCCTTATTTGCATTTTCCCTGCAGGTGTGATGGGTGAATATGAGCCAAAGATTGAAGTTCAGTTTCCCGAGGTTGTTCATGTTGCCAAAGGATCCACTGTGAAGCTGGAATGCTTTGCGCTCGGAAAGTAAGGCAACGCTTGCATCAGGCTCAGCACACTGAGTAGCATATAAAAGGAAAAATATTACTCGAAAAGAAATATTTTCTCATGCTCTCTCCTTCTTTTCCTCGTCTTAGCCGCAGCCCTCATGTGTTTCAAGCCAAAGTTGCTTGGCCAAAGACAAAGACCAGCATTACAATTACAGCAAAATATATGCAGAAATGACAAATATCGACATATAAGAGGAAATGAATGCGTCGGAAAAGCTACGCTTTGCGGACACGGTCTTTGAAAATACATTGTGGAAGCTTTTCATGAAATCTGAAGTGGTGGAAATAACCCCCAACCCAGCAGAAAGCATGCTGGTTTGCTGTACAGTCGCTTTTTCAAAATAAATAAAACAATACATTATCTCTGTTTAATGGTTGACTACTATTAGCATATTTAAGCAAATTGTATGTATTCTTTGCATAAATTAAGCATTTTCAAGCATACAAATGAATAAATGAACTAAAATACAAATATAAGGCATTCAGAAGACGCATTCAAAGATGTAATATGTAGTATTCTACACTGGTCACCTCGGTGTCAGTAATGTTACATTGATGAGACAATAGCCACCGCAGGAAGTACGCTGTCCAGAAAACTCTCCCAATGCTATTTTCTGAGTCTACGTTGCAGTAGAACATAGGTAAGGTTCAGGAAAATATCAGTTCCTGACAAGAAAAGGGCGAAAAACAGCTTTTTGTGAAGATACATTTCAAGCATAAGTTTCACTTTGACACAAATGTTTTGCTTTTTTGACAGCTCAAATCTAAGCAACTATACCAACATAAACAACACAAAATAGGGGTAGTTTTACATCAAAATAACTATTTATTTACGAATGTAACACCATGAACTATTGACAATTTTCACATTTGACACTAAACTGTGTGTGTGCACACGTGTGTGCGTGTGCATGCGTTAAAATTTCCCTACAATACACAACCTTCTGCACGTTAGACGCCTCCATGGTCTTCCACTTCCTCCTTGCTGCCGAGTGTGTTAACACATGCAAATGATCCATGCCAAGCTCTTGTCGAATGCGCTTCTGCCACCCTGTGACTGTTTTTATGGCTTAAAACTGCTCTAAAAGTGGCATCTATTAGTGTGGAGTTGGGTCATCACCACTTTTTGCCCAAAAAAAAGTGAAAGACGCATAAATATGTCTTTTGGGATCAGGCGTTCGGGTTTATAAATATGCTTAAATACGTCTTTGGTATTGAATGAGTTAAAATTATTTTTGCACCAAAATTATCAACGATATATTATTTTTTTGTAAAATAACAATTTTGTATTCAGAATGTATTGGAATTATGAGGCTTCTTTGAATAAACATCAAGTATCTCATTGTCGGGCCGAGTGTGCTGGTTTTTGGCAATCAAAATATGGTCACCCTATTTGTTACCCTGCTTGTAACTATTACTAAGTTTTTACTGTGCAGTCTTTAGTCCCATGACAAAAATACCCGTGCAAACCACACCAAAGTGTGCACAAAGTGTATATAGAGTATATTTTGGATTTTTAGTGGCAAGCCACAAGTGCAGGCCTCAAAGTGTTTTTGATACAGTGTCATGGAGCCCAGACTGCTGCACCATAATATGATTAAAGTTAAAACGTTTGACTTTTGTTCACTAGGGGCTGGAGTAAATCCTACAGTTTTAAATTCATCAGGGAATGAAAGACCTTATAAGCCCTTAAACCTTTTGTATGAATATAATGTTAGTGTGACCAAGGACACTGTGATCCTAAAAAAGCTTTAAATGCTCTGTTTCTTCCTGCATTCTATTTTAACCAAATTATAGATGCTACATTTCATTATTGTTTTCCAAACATATTGAAAATTAAGTAAAATCTAAACCACAAAATTCAGTCATATCAAGGGACCTTGAGTTCATTTTCTGTTGCTAATGTAGAGATAATAGTATTATTAAAGCAGTGTTATTCAACTGGATAATTACGCTATAATTACAGAATGAAAAGTTGTGTGTTTTTCATCACGGTAATAATAATACTTCCACCTGGATTAGTGATCATGATGCCTGTAAAAGGTTTCGATGTATCCATAAAATGTAAAACATTCTTATTTTGTCATAAGGTCGTAAAACCTTTTACACATTTGAAAAGATGAGCTGAATATAAAACATACTAAAAGTGTTGGCTGACAATTTATTTGTATAAGCGTCATGTCTTGATGTTCGTGTCACGGTAAAGCTAAAGCTCAAACTCTCAGCTTCTGACTTTGGTCAGACAAAATGATCTGTATCCATATCTGTACTCGGAGTGGGTGGGGCATAAACAAGCAGTGGGTGTGGTTTAACTGGAAATGGGTGGGGCTTAAATCATTACATTATTTTAACTCTGAAATTGACATGGATTGATCAGAAGCTATATTTATTGTTTATTATTCAGCTATACGTGTACTGTGTATGTGTGGAAGTGGTCTGTAAGATTTTATTATTTCATTATTTTTTAATGACGGGTGTGAAGTTGGTGATTCATGCAAACATCCAGTGATGGCAAACAGGGAAATAATCCGTCAGCCTTGTTCTCTGTATTTTTCTCAAAAGTTTTCCAACTGACTTTATATCGTCAGCCAAATTAGAAGCAAGCAGACAAAACAAAACAAAAACACGGGCGGTGACGACGCAACACGAGTCGTTTCCAGCTCTGTCTTGTCGAAAGCACCGCATATGTTACGAAACAAATTTACCAGGTAACTTTAGATACAAACCGAAATAGAGGCGAGCTGAGGAAAACCCCAAAAATCTGCTCGGAGCGGAGGCAGTGACCAACGTGACACGAGCTGTTTTCAACTCTGTCTTGCCGAGGCATGGCTCCTCTCTGGCTGCAGGCTGCAGCAAGTCTGTCTAGGGAGGGGCGATCGCTGTGTGTGACCGGCCAATCACAGAGCGTGAAGAAGAAGTTACTCAAACTGTGTAGTAAGCAGTTACCCAATGCGGATTTTTCTTCAGATAATGACGAGCTGTACTCGTTTCATGCTCGTACTCGTCAAAAATGCATTATCCGTAACAGATACTCATCTAAAATGAGTATCTGGCTCAGCCCTAATAACTACAAAACGGAACTAAAGTACATGTGCAGCCAGGTCAGAATTTATTGAGCAAAACCAGCCATCGTGCTTCGAGTTTGCTTTATGTCTTTTGTACTTTTTTACCAGTGTGGCTGTGAAATGGGTGTTAAATTGTCTTCATTATGATCTCTAAAAAAGTCTTAAAAAGCTTTACATTGGACTTGTTGAAACCCGCAGAGACCCTGAAAAAGTTGAGTAAACACGCTGTGTCTTTTGCCACCAGCCCTGTTCCTTCCATAAACTGGAGAAAAGTGGACGCCGCACCTTTCCCTCGGAAGGTGGACGTGAGGAAAGCAAGTGGTGTTCTGGAAATCCCATACTTCCAACAGGAGGATGCTGGCACATATGAGTGCGTTGCTGAAAATTCCAGGGGTATGAACACAGTGAAAGGAAAGCTGTCTTTCTACGGTGAGTTCTATGGTGTTCCCGTGGGTCATAAATATTTGACCTGCATGCACCATAGCCCGATCTCTGTTTGTTTGGCTGCTCCTGCAGCACAAGTAGACACTTACTCGACTCTGTGTCACGTGTGGCTTCATGCGAAGAGAGTTTCGTTTTAACAGCACATCAAAATGATTAAAGACTGTCAGCCATGATGCCTCTAATATTTTGATCCAGATTAAAAGGGGTTATGCGGATGATGCTGAGCCCTTGCCTACGACCTTGTTGGTGAGCTTTGTATTGGGTTCCACCAGATGGCATCATGGTTGACATGCTTCCCACTCACGGGAGATCAAAGCTATTAAATGCACTATACATGGACCAGTGGCACATATGTCAGGGACATAATCTGCCCCACAGCATCTGGATTGACAGGAAGGGGGGTCAGTGGCTGCACTCTTTGATGTCGATAGTCCAGTCGAGAAAGTCAGATACATCCCCGCTATAGCAAATACCCGCAAGTAATTGAGACGGCCATAAATAGGTCTATATTTGACACTCCGATAACACCTAGGTTATGCTGCTGTATCAAGGCGCCCCTGCATGCTACGCTAGCTCACTCCTTCCCCCTCCAAACCCTCCTGCTAGCTTGACGCTGATTTCGGATCGGCATTTGCAATAAAAGTGACTGTTTTTTTGTAATTATCAGATTAGATTCAGCTACAATATACAAAAGACAACCCCTTCAGTAGCGGCCATTTTAAACCCTTTGACTGACATTCCAAGGCACACAGAATATTGTGTTCTATGGTTATATAAACATGGAACCTACCAAAACAAAGGTTAGAATGTTGTCTTTCATGAGAAAAAATACGTTTGTTTCTAACCTTTTTCCATTCGTAAATAATCCGCAGTAGAACATAGATAAGTTTCAGGAAAATAACAGTTCCTGACTAGAAAAAGGGAAAAAGAACCACATTTTCTAGATTCATTTTTGGGAAAGTGTATCTTTCTTAGAAAAAAAATCAATCATCTTTTTTTGATTACTTACTAATACTGTACTAATACTACTAATTATTAATTACTTAATATCAGTTAAATCGTATTTCTAAGCTGAGACTACATTGCTACAATGCTACATTGATTAGCATTATCTTAAAATGACATCTTAACTCCAGTGTTTAGCAGGGTGCTTTCACACATGACATGTTTGTTTCAGTTCAAATGTTTGCTCTGGTAGTGCAGTTGTTTCAGACAAGTGTGAATGCAATCTTCGGAATCCCGGTGTGGACCGATACCCTTTGAGATATCGGTCTCAGTCTGCTTTCAAGTGAACTCCGGTGTTTTTTGCTTAACACTGGAAATGTACGCCACAATTTTGCCTTGGTTTGCAAGCATTTTCTGGTTAGTGTACAATATGGTGGGTGTTAGCGTCCTATTAGCTAGCAAAAAAAAACATCAACCGGAACCGGAAGTTACATCACCATTTATGATGTCTCGAAATTGTTAAAACAAAACATGTTTTTTATAGTTTATATATATAGTTTATATGTTATTTTAAAGTTTATATTTTTATGATTATAGTTTTACGTGCACATATACAGTGGAACCTTGGTTAGCGTCATTTATTCGTTCCAGAAGGTCTGTCTCTAACCAAGACAGATGCTAATCGAATGAGTTTTCCCCGTAAGAAATAATATGAATCCAATTAATCTGAAAATGTAAGGTTACTTTTACCTTCATTGAAGACTACTGCTCCCAAAGACACGATGTGGCAACGAAACAACACACGGACACCATGTTCTTGTTTTGTCACGAGTAATTTCTTGAATTGAATAATGTTTCAAAATGCAGGCACTTGAAACTTTCTTTGGCTCCATTTTGGGTTATTGAGGTGAGAAATACCATTGAATTCCAGAAACAACTCATGTCAAAACAGATGGTCGATGGTGGTGGTTGATCATGCTGCCATAATGAGAATAACGTCTTCAGTGAAGGTAAAAGTAACCTTAAATGTTCATTTATCCCTTTCATTCATCATTTATACAGTATGTCTTCATATGCCTTCCAAATGTTCGGCGTGTCCCTGAAGGTATCTCGTGCTCCTGTAACGAGAATGACGAAGTGTCGTTCCCAGGATGAGCAGACTAGAGACGTGTGTGAGTTGGGCAAACATACAGTGTATGCTGTTGGAATTGTACTGCTCTTGATGCGTTCCGGTCAAAGTGAAGGTATAACGGAGCGTCAGACTGTGTGACTGTGTGGGGACGCTCCACTGTGCTTCCGTCTGCCGTCATAACAGATCTGTGCCTCGAGGCATGCTTGCTCTGGTGCGCATGCGTTCATTACACAGGAAAATTAATGAAATAAATTAGTTACCACCGTTAACACGTCATTTTTGACAGCCCTAATCTAAATTTGTGTTACGTTTTTTTTTTTTTTTCTGGAATGGATCAGTTGGATTCACACTGATTCGGTTAGCGTTCCTTTCGGTCAGAGTCAGACCTTCTGGAACGATTTAATGATGCAAACCGAGGTTCCACTGTATAAGAGAAAATGCACTGGACACTCTATCTCTCTGCCCCTTGTGTGTGTGCTGGTTAGCACTGGCGTGTTGGTTTGCATGGACTGTATGAACCTGACAACTCATATTTTTATGACTGTTTTCTAGGGAAGAAATATTCTGATCAACATAATCATTCTCACGTGTTACTTGTACATACTAATGGCAAAGTTGGATCGTTCATCTTAGAATAAGAATTTCCTAAATGGAATATGCCTGTGGATATCTCCATTCATTCAGGTCATTGTACTCTCAGAGAACTGAATCGATCGCACCTGGGCTGTTCAGGTTTTTGCCTCTCATCCGGACTAGAGCTGTCCTATCTAGTCAAACTAGAGCTCTCCTACCTTGTATTTGAGCATGAACTAATGAAGCCTGAGGCGAAACCTCAGACAATCTGAACAGTCCAGTTGCGATCGACTCAATGCCCTGATCTTCCTAAACTTAATATCATAATTCCATGTTTTTCCATGACACAGGTTTTGCTCTTTTAAACCACCACAATATAGATTTTCTTCCTACCTTCCTTACTGATTTTCTTCCCTCAAGTCAAGCTGTGTCAGCTGTCAGAGAGAATTTATTTGGGCTATTAAGCAATTTGCCATTATTTACAACTTCACTGGAAGCTCTCAGTCTCTTTCCCTTTAACAACCCAGAAGCACACGGTGATCCACAGAGGCTGGTCATATTGAGCTGCGGGTCCTTTTTCATTTCGATGTGTTTTGTCTCTCTCTTTCTCCCCTCACATACTGTCGGCAGCCAGGTGATAAAAATCAGTAATCTTATTTTGAGCCTGCTTTGAATTAAGCTTTTGAGAGATTTGTCAGCAGTGTAAGCCAATGAGGGAATCGATAACGTATCTCGTGTGCATCCAAGCGAGCTGCAATGGGAGGAGAGTCTGGCTCTGTGACGGAGAGAAATGAACATGGTACTTTATGGCGGGTCATTCCTGTTGATACACGTGCGTAGTTGGCCTTATCCACACATACTTTGTATTAACATTTGGAATTACATTCTTAGTAAGTGGATTTGAGTATTCTTGATTACCTGAGATTCTGACCCTGAAAGACAACGATATTAAATGAAATTGTAGTCTTAGCAGTGCATTAACTCCTTAACTTCTCCACCTCTACCCACTTGACGTTTAGCTCGATTGTACGCTCGGTAAGGGGTTGGCAAAGTGGGGCTGTCTACTTTCATTTGGAGAGCTCTGACTGAGTCGATACCTTTGCAGAGGGTAAGGACCCCATCAGGACAGGAGCAGCAAGGGTCGGCCTGGGGGTGAATATTGTGCTATTATGAATGGACATGCTAGTTAATCATGTCATATAGCATGAATACTGTTTATCCTCGTTGGCTCGCTTCACCAAGCACTTTTGAAGGCATACGGTGATATGGGTGTTCTGATTGGTATCAATGCTAAACTTCCCAAACAAAATTGTGTTCTCTTGGGAACACCTGGCGATTAATTTCTTTGTAGCTTAATGTAACTTCCATTGCGCTGTTAATGAGCATAGGCTCAGTGCTCATTAACAAGAAATGATGACTCAGCCAACCCAGTGCATGAGTCCTATAGATAACAATTCAAATGTACTGTATATCCATTTTATTTTGATGCGGGCGGTAGGCACGACTCTGACATAAATATTCCATGCAGTCTTGCTGGTCTGCAGCTTCATTTATTTTAATCTTTTATATCACACAGTCCCCCACATACTTGATCACACATTCAGCGTATGCTGAACTTACTCTCATAAGTACTCTCATAAGTACTCTCTCAAACAGTATTTCTCAATCAGAGAGGAGAAATATGATCTTAGAGGAAAATTAAACCTAAAACATTTATATGTGAGAACTACGCTGAAAAGCCACAGCATTTCTATGTGTGGAATTAAATTATGGAACGGATTGAGTAAGGAACTAAAACAAAGTCCAGAGATGAGCACATTCATAAACAATACAAGCAGTTGATGTTTGCTAAATACAAGCAGAAGAGTCTTGATTGTTCTGTCAGGTTTGTTATGTTTTTGTTTTTTTTGTTTATAAAAAAAAGTTATTTATTTATTTATTTATTTATTTATTATTATTATTATTATTATTATTAATGTATATGTATATATATATATATTTAATTTTTTTTAATTTTTTTTTGGGAGGGCTGTCTTACCGTTATCTATTATGTATTATTATCCTGACTATCACAGAAAACATGACATGGAATGCAGGAAGTGAACTACATGTACTGTACTAGATGTAGAATAGATGGGGGGTAGGATTAAATAAGCTTTGCTTCTTCCTACTCCTTTTGGACATGTGGAACTGTGAAGGAATGCTTCATGAGATGTATTCCATTGTAACCTTCATGTTCAAATAAACTAAACCAAAACTTCTGTGTGTCGGAATATGTTATGTCTCTTAAATCATGATTTGGCGGTTGGAGGAATGTCTGAAGGAGGACCTCCGGCCGCCCAGCCGGAACAAAAGGCTGGGGTAAGTGGAGGAGATCTGGAGGAGGGTGTGTGGTGTTTGGCGAACAAGATTGTCTGTCTGGGCTATCAGGGATTCCATGTTCAATGCGAGATTGTACATGTCCCCTCCCCCCAAGAGGCTAGTCATTGCGCTGAAGACGCTCAATCCAGGAAGCTTTCTTGAAAAAAAGTGCTTTGGTCAGCTCATTCTCTCACATTTAGCCAATGGGTTGGATCGGATCTCGGGATGCAGAAACCAAGGTGATGTGCGGGGAAAAAAGTCTTTAATCAAGCTAACAGAGACCAAAAGGATGCACAAAAAATACAGTACAAAATAACTAAGAAGAAAAGGAGGCACAATCAAGAATTACTAAAGGCAAGAGTGCACGTACTGATAACAAAAATCACCGGGGTAGATAATGCTAAGAACGAAGCGCCAAAAGAACAGCTCGACTCGGAAAGGGGCTGCTGAGGTGGACAACTAGGCACTAAGGAAGACGCAAAGAGAGAAATAGAAAATAAGATGGTATCTTAGACCTGGTAGGAATAAGGAGGACGAATGACCTCGAGGGTGCATCTCCATTTGCAGAAAAATGTGCAGAAATCTGCGGAATGCAAGGTAACCTCAGCAATTGCGAAGAATACAGTGGAAATGCAAGGAAGTCGGTATGAATGACATTGTGTAGTGAACTGGCTTTGAGCACACAACCACCCTTACGGTCACTGAGCGGGAATCAATGGACTGAATCGTTTGTTGTGTGAAGCACTACACTACCAATGACCTTTGCCTTATCACAGAAATTAGCTACCGATATCGGTCTGGCTACTGTTTACATCTGAACCACTGCCATCACGGTACGGAGTATTGATACCCGTCCCTGCTTCTGTCAAAGTAAAAAATACTGGAAAGCAGAAGCCAATTAGAGCAAGGTTTTTACTGTTACTGAAAAGCCTCCTAAAGGTCAGTCCTTGAGAGTGACATTAGTTGAGGTCTGTGAAATGGAAAAGTGCAGTCAGCCATTACTCTTTTCCTGCCACTGGCCCTGTGTGATAGTAGCTTGACCTACACTCCATCCAGTATGTGCAGAGAGCTTTGTAGCGCTTGCTTTATCTCCCCACACCACTGCACTTTTTCCTTATTTGTTAACGAGCTTTGAGTTACCTGCATGACACAGGGAAACGCCATTGTCCCTCTACGCAAGTATACCATCATTTACATTCGTTGAGGTGCCCCCCTCCCCCATGTATGGATCCAGTTTTCATTGCATCGATGGTTCATTACGATTAGAAGACAGAAGACATAAAAATGACTTATCACTGAATTTGTTTTTAACAAAGAGCAATAAACAGGTAATCAAATGGTAATGTGAGGAAATAGAGGTTGTAAAACCATCACACAATTAATGATTTCTTTATTTTCTTGGTATTTATTGTACTAATTGTAATCCCAAAAGCAAACATAACAGGAACATGTTGTCATGATATACCTAGAAAGATATAACAGGACGATTGTTACATTGCTATTTATGTTGTAGAAATGTGTGTGAAATTAGTGCCAAAGACATTTTTTCTCTCTTTATTTTAATTACAAGTTGTCTTTATTGATTACACATGCTAATTATTTTTTTTTAAAAAAGCACAAAAACGATATAGCTGACAAAATAATAATGTAGCACAAAGAGAACTAGGCTGTGGCAGGAAGACTTGGACTTCGTTATGTAGAAGTCCTGTGAGGCTTGAGGGAGAATCAAACAATAATCCAACGACTACCTGCTGTATGTGCAAGGCTTAAGAAGGGATTAATTAAAAAGACATGAAGTATTAATCCTTGCCGACCAGGAAGTATTCACATTCTTTGACCAGGACGTGTGCGCATTCAAAACACGTGGACCTGTTGCAAGGACTTGTGTGTAAAAATTCCTAATGACATTGTGGTTTTAGCCCATGAAAACAAAGTCGTTGGATCTTTCGGGACACATGAGGAAACAATCAACTTCAACCACAAAAATATTGTGAATGAATATGAATGTGAAGCCAAGTCATAATGAATACAGTAAAAGTAAACCACTTTTGATTAAATGGTTGGTGCCATGTGGTGTGGATTTCGTACATGGTTTTGGGAGCTCAACTTCGACAGGATATGGGGTTTAAAGGAGTAGATCATAAACAAAAGTATCATTTCAAAATAGGATTGAGAATTATAGGCCGATTTCATGCTGCTGTAAACTTGACTTTGTATTTCCTGTCCATAGAAGGCCTGCCTTGTAACTTCCAGTTTATTTTTTTTTTAAATGTTCCAGCTCCTCCTCATCTTATTGAGAAACCTCAAGATGTCCAGAAACTCATCGACGACTCCTTGGTGTGGGAATGTAAAGCCACAGGGAAGCCGAAACCCTCCTACAGATGGATGAAAAACGGAGAGAACCTGGAGCCTGCAGAGGTGAGCTCTGCCAAACTCTTAGACTTGACATCGATCTGACCAACACCGATCATGTCGGCTTTATGTCATATCAGCATCAATTGTCAAAGTGCAATATAATGTCCAATTAACTGATCTGACATAAAACAAATGGCAGTGGCAGTGTGGAACTACATCAGAGTGAATGACACTAAACACAAGTCACCTGCAATCTGTCCTCGGTCAGAATACTGTGTTGGTATTCTCAGGGCATTGAATCGAACGCAAATGGACTCTTCAGGTTGTCTTAGAAGACGTTTTTCCTGGCATCCGAGCAGGCTTCATCCATTCATGCGCAAAGACGAGGTGGGACACACATCATTTAGACTAGATAGGACAGCTCTTGTCTGAAAACTTGGTGCAAGAGCCATTGTATATTTATCCTATATAAGGGAGGAGGCAAATACATGCTAAATACACTGGATTTGTGTTATTGTATGTCTAGAGGGCTCTAATAATATTAAGAGTAGAAATTCACTTCACGTCCTTGTTACCTCAAGTCATCCCTAAGGTGCCTTCATTGATCTTGGTATCAAAATCATTCATTAGGTGTTGAAAAAATGCAAAGAGATACACAATAAAATACAAAGTTAAGATTGGATATCAAGGTAGGAAATAATTGCAGTTTTGTGCTGCTTATGAGTTCCCTTAACTTCTCACTGAGGAAGCTGCTGCTCACAGCTCGTTTGTAATTAGAAGGCTTCTTCAGGAGAGCATGTGGTTTGGCCTCCGCTGGTTGATTGTGTTGGACTCTCGTGGTTTAATGTATTCCACTGCCCCACCCTTTGCTACTTCCATGTCGTTTTTTTCCCCACAGTGTTTCAGCTGTTCCTTCTTTTTTGCAATGTTGCTTCTTTCCTTACCGGTGCCTGTGATTACTTGCACCTGCTTGAGTGTTTAGTTTTGTTTTTACCTGCACTTACTGTAGCTCCTGTCTCTGCACCGTGGGGTCACAGCCATGATGCAATCAGTTGTTGGTTATTGGTTTATTGAAACTCTCAAATCAATGAAGCCCCCAAAACTCCCGATTGTAAGATCCAGTCTCTATTGAATTGAGGCTGCCGTTTTGCTTAGATTTCCAACAGCAGCTTTGACAAATCCCGGGAAGTTATGTTGAATGAGGAACCTGAATGGAAACCCATGATGTGTGCTGACACAACACGGTGGTGCTTGTTCAGGCTTTACCAACTAATTACCATGCATTATTCTTTTTGCATAACAGCGCAGCTCCCTCTCTAGATTGTGTTCTATACTTGCACAAAGCAACAGAGGACTTGTGTAGTTAGGGGTGTAAGATCTTGTAAGATTAAAATGTGACAACATTTTTTGTTCAGAAAAACACTTTCTCGTGGTAATAAATAAATCACACGATAAATGAAAATGAACTCTAATTTTGCCAGCCTCCATATATTGCATGTGTATGCGTGTCGCGTTCCGTTGCCTGCAAATAGGAAGAGAGTTCACTCTGTGCATTGGTTCAGCACATACATGCTTCATAGAACAACAGCAAACAGAGTGTGACCTCTTGTCAGTCATACAGTCACTTTGTCTCTGTGGGGGAGGCTGGGCTGCTCGCATGCACACACACTAAAGGCATGACGCCTTAATAGAAGTAGGAGGGGAAAAGATGATTGCCAAGACAAATGCCACAGCCCCCATGTGAGAATATTAATGAGCAAGGTGAGTCCATCAACACAAAAGAAGATATCAAATATATCCACCTGACCCAGTTTTCCCATCCGGGAAAAAAAACGACACATCGAATTGCAGAGCCTTCGTTCTGGCAGCCAACACTCACTGAGACGCTGTTGTAAATACAAACAGAAAATCACCGCAAAAGAAATACTGCTGTTTAATACAGCTGAAAAGACAGCGTTTCAAGAAATGCTGCAAATGTTTGACAGACAAATTGCTTGTGAGAAATACATGTCACAAATGCCAGTTCTGCAACTCTACAGAGTGAATGATGACATATTAAAAGAAATATTGCGTTATTATGATATAATATTATATTATCATAACAGTGCTTTATTTGGTCTAAAAATGTTGACAATAATATTGTCTATTTGTGGGACAATAAACATTTCAAAACACACCTGGATTGCTTTGTGACTCTGTTAAATGAGAGTTTGTTTGTCAAGTCGTATTTTTTCATTGTACTTTTCTTAAAGTTAGTGTTAAAATCTCGTCACATGAGTTTGGCGTGTCATGACACCCCGAGTTGTAGGGTTTTACGTAGAAACATCTAATGAACATCAGTCATGTTGCAGACACTTTCTTTGACCACTTGTGATGATTTATGATGATTTCATGTGCTACTTTCTAACTAGCTAATTGCAGTACAAGAAATCAGCTGTTTTCTGGCATTTGCATGAACTATTTACATATTGTACTGTATTAGACTATTCTAGTGGATTGTTTTATATAGATTGTTCAGAAAAGACTGATTGGGCACTCGAGTGTGGCATGTACTTGATGAACAAACAGGTGTTATGCTAATTAGCTTCATTATGCAAAAAGACCTGTAACAAACCCACCAGAGGATATCGATCAGTACTTGTTGTTGGAATGAACCCAGTTTGGCAAAACATGCACAGTGAAGCCTCTGTCTAATAAAGCAGCTGTGGCTTGCAATCAGAATCAATCAACTGCATGTTTCGCCAGCGGCTGTGACATTTTTATCAAAGTCTTAAAGCCATGTGAAAACACCCTGAACTTCTAATAGTCCATCGAGTTTTAGATTAACTTAACATAGGATTTACCACTACGTAGTTGTTTTTTTTACTGTTTGACAGTTGGAAATCTTTAAGCGACCTTCTGACTTTGAGGGTTCCTGATGTTAAAAACAAAACATTTCAGTCGTTCCTCGTTTATCGTGGTTAATTCGTCCCAGACCCGACCGCGTTAAGTGAATTTCCACAAAGTGGTATTCAATATTAATAAACGGAATATCTTTATAGTTAGAGCGTAGAGACCTGTTTATGACTTTCTAAATACTGGTACAAGTATTAACATGATTAGAGCCCTGCAGATATCGTCACTTTTACACTCCTTTTTTATTCTTTGCTTATATCACATTGCGCAGGCTACGGTATCACTGCATGGACACAAGAGACAGCCGCTACTAGCATAGTAAGCTACCGAGCTAACTAGTTAGTGTCTCCAATTTACTTGTTCTAAACTTAAAGTGTTTCAAACGGAGTGAGAAAGAAGGACAAAGAAGCCAAAAATGTACCACTTCCACACGGAACGAGAGGAGAACCTTTTTCCACTCGATCTCAGCTATGGCACGCTGGCTCGGCTCTGCTGGCTCAGTAGCCGGTCTCCATGCAGTGTGGAAGGTAATGTCATGTTATCATCATGTCTCATGACATTACTGTTGCCTAGTGGCCACAACACTACAGTATTGCCTGACTGATTAAGGCCACAGTCAACTACGAAACAGCGATCATTTATTCATTTGGGGTTTTTTTTAAATAACACGATAAAGTGAGGCAGTGATATTTGAACCACGATATAGCGAGGGACGACTGTATATCGAATGAAAGGCAGATGACTTAGAAGACGATGTCAACAAACTGGCACGGTTCAAAAATCCTTCATCACCCATTCTCCTCATGTCTCTTGTGAAAGTCACAAGTCAATGTGCAGGCAATGGTGAGTTCCGGCTTCGGCTGTGTCGACAATCAGCTCTCAGTCAGCCAGTTGAAGGGGCGTCAACATAAGCGGGTTCCACTGTGGCAATAATGATAAATGTTTACCATCAAAGAGAGTTGATACAGTATATTCTCTGGATGTATCAGTTTGCCCTCACCGCAATTCGGCTCAATATTTACAGAATGCTTGATTAAAAGGTTACACTGACTGTGGATTTTTGTGCGTCCGTTAAGTACCCCTCAACATAACCATAATAAATTGATATATTCAGGCTGCACGGGTGAATGGATTAATCAGCAAAGATGTTACATTGTTTGAAATGCCACCATTAACCACAGTAGCGTAATGAGGGAAAGGTCAATGGCATACGAGGCAGTGGGAAGAGGACGCTCGGTTTTCTTTATTACTGTGAGACCTTTAAGGATTTGCTCCACTGGAATGGTCTGTCTTTGCTGCTGATTTTCCGATTTGAATGAGTGGAAATTACATTTTGATATTGTATCATTGTATCTCGATAATTGCACTTACAGAATGACGACTTGTGTGCATCAATATTTCAACCTTTCCTTCTAACCTTTTAATTTTATTCATTTTATTTTATCCCCCCTCACCGTTTTATTGATTGTGTGAATCATTGTCTATGTGCCCTGCAATTGACTGGCGACCCGCCAGCAGTGACTAACTGGGAGCCACAA
This sequence comes from Dunckerocampus dactyliophorus, assembly GCF_027744805.1. NCBI lineage: Eukaryota > Metazoa > Chordata > Actinopteri > Syngnathiformes > Syngnathidae > Dunckerocampus > Dunckerocampus dactyliophorus. Next base: position 1,450,044 of record NC_072826.1, read on the forward strand.
CTTGACTGTATGTTTCGTAAGAATATATCATCTTATTTATATATTGTAATACGGGCCGCACAGTCCGCAGATTGAGGCTTCCAAATTTCACTTAGACATCTCTGTGTGGAGTTTGCATATTGTACCCATGCATGCGTGGGGTTTCCCCAGCTACTCCGGCTTCCTCCTACGTTCCAAAAGTATCCACGTTGGGCTACCTGGGGAGTCTAAATCAGTGGCGGCAAAACTTTTTCCAGCCAGGATCACATAGCGAAAAATCAAAGCATGCAAGGGCCACTTTGATATTTTTGTAAAACAACACATGTACAGTAGATGTTATACTGCATATATTTCCAGAAAAAACTGCATCCCTGCTTTGATAAGGTGACAAAGCGCAGTATTAGTATCAACGTCACTTTTTTCCCATTTTTGCTGGGTTTTGTTTTCAAAAAATCGTCCTAAATTTTCTTCTCATGATGTTCTGACTTTGTTCCTATACACCTACAAATTACAAGTATAGCACCATTAGCAACTGAACTGTGTGCGCGCATGCGTTAAACTTCCCTACAACGCGTAACCTTCTGCACGCTACACTCCCCCATGCTCTCTCACTTCCTCCTTCCTGTCATGTGTGATTTGTTCGTTAACCACTTCTGCCGCCTTTTAGCCATGTTTATGGCTTAAAGGTGCTCTTAAGTGTTAATGCATTAGTGGACAGTTGCATCATCACCCTTTTTTGCCTCTCGCAAAAAAAAGCGTAAAAGACCTTTAAATACGTTGTTACGATTGAGCGTTCGGGATTATAAAAACGTATAAATACGTCTTTGGTATTGAATGAGTTAATATTTCAACTCTATGCTACTAAAGTGACATTGTTTTGACAATACAACTTTTTTCCTCTTATTATTTTACTTTATTCTCATAAGATTACAGCTTTTTTTAAATTTCCCAACTATTTCAGGTTCCTTCTTGTACATTTTCTTCTGGTAATTGGACTTTATTCTGGATTTATTCCCAAAATATTTTGACTTCATTCTAGGAACATAACTTAATTACACCTTTGTTTGTTATTTTGTTTGTTTTACAAAATATTGTGACTTAAAAAAATCTTTTTTCTTTAATATTTCAATTTTTATGCTGCTAAAATGATCTTGTTTTTCCTGATTGTTATGTTATTCAGATACAATTTCAAGTGTTTCTCATTAGATTACAACTTTTTTTTATCAATATTTTGACTTGTAAAAGTACTACTGTTTTTTAAAATTATTGCTGTTGTTTTTTTTGGTTTTCTTGTCAAATTAAAATTTTCAAATGTGCTATGGGCCCTGGGTTTCACTATGGACACCCCAGATCTAAATTGTCCATGAGTGTGAATGGTTGTTTGTGTGAATGCGCCCCACACTTGGCTGGCGACCAGACCAGGGTGTACCCCGCCTCTCGCCTGTGGTCAGCTGGGATAGCTCTCGAGCTCACACATGACCCTATGGCAATGACACTCTTAAAAAAATAGGTTGTAGAATGTTCCTCTAAAAATCAGCCAAGCAATCAAAACTGACCTTCAATGTAAGAAAGGATGTTTTGAGCTATGAGGACAACAAGCGACGTGAGGCCGGATCAGGGAGCCCAAGACTTCGTAATTACAAAGGGGCCATAACATCCGTCTTTTACGATTCATTTGCAGTTTTAGATCAAATAAATCAGTGTTGTTGCTGAACAACATTACCATTCACTTTCTATCCAAACTACGCATGTGGTTCCTTAATGGAAAATGAGTGTGTGATTTGACTCTGCATTATGCTTAATGAATAGCGTACACCACATCTCTTGCCTGCAATCACAGTTTCATGGAGTGATGTGGGAAATAAAAATGCAGCTTTTTCAAACCAGTAATAGTCCTTGGACCGACGATGAGCGATTCAACTTGTTTATTTTTTTCTTCTTATTGTATCTTATTTTCCCCAACTGAAGTACAAGCCATTCAGAGAACCCACCAGTGAAGAAGCTGCATTATTTGTCAGTCCAAATAACACATAAACTGAAGGGCAAGAGAGGCACGCGTGCAGATGACCATGAGGATGAATCAAAACCTTTGATGCACAGCAAAGAAGTGGATAGATAAAGCATGCTGTATTTTATGTATTTTATGATTTTCCATTTATTCATCCTAGTTACCTCTAGTATATAATTAGATTGTTCGCCGAGAGAAAAACAAGCTAACAGACAAACAACAAAAAAAGTTGGAACAGATCATAAAAATGACATGTTGGCTGCACTTAGTGTGATTTGACCATACCTATCAGGAAAGCCATTTATCAGCCATTTTTCTGATTTATAGATTTTAGGTTATTCCTTTTCCCTCTCCTCCTGCCGAAGGGGAAACAGACCCTGTGGTGCAGTCATTGATATAAATAGGGCATGGTTTTATTTCATTCTCATAAACATGCAGATTGATTAGGGTCATTTTCTGCTAGCCTGCCTCCATCCACCCAATCCTTCCCCTCCATTAGTGATGAAATCCTAGATTTATTGCCACGTCTGTTATTTTCAGACCATAATTCACTGGCCCTCTGGCTGTTTTTATGTAGATGAACTTGTGGGAACTGGAAATATTAATGGCATGTGTTTTTTTCCATAGGAGCGAGTACAGGTGAGCAATGGGGCACTGTCAATCAGCCGCTTGACCCTGTCGGACACAGGGATGTACCAGTGTGTCGCTGGGAATAAGTATGGTGAGGTCTACTCCAACGCAGAGCTCCGAGTAATAGGTAAAATCAGTCAATCAATAAATATGTGTTGTCTCAGTTTTATTGTATGACCTTTTGGCCTCTCTCATTTTGGACACTAATTGAAAAGCATCCATTAAAGGGGACCTATTATACAAATTTTCGGGCTTTTGTATTGAGTTCGGGACGCCTAGATCTTCCAGACTCCGCACCTGTTCCTGCAGTGTTTCCTTGGCTTTCCTGTGCAATTTATTCCACTCCTGGCCCCCCTCCAAGTATGCATCCCGTCGAGCCCACTCCGCTGTGATGGGTCACACCCCCAAGCGCTCCCGAGCACTTACGGACAGCTGTCGAACCCCTTTGCTCCGATCACTTACACAAAATAAAAATAGTTAGGAAACTGATGAATTGTTGCTTACGGCTTGCTCTTCTGACTCTTCAACTCGACCAAGTGATGTTGGAAAGGCGTCGGACTTCAGCAACAGGTTGGCGGATAATCCAGCTTCGTATTGCCCCATGTTCACAAAACAGTCCCGTGTGAAATGCAGTTGACAGATGAGCATATTTTTCTTTGCTGACCGGGGATCAGCAACTCCAACCACTTCTGCCTGATGCTTGCAAACATTTCCTGGCAGCCATTGCTCGACGTGCTAACACCATGAACAGAGCGAAGCAGAGCGGGGGTGCTGGATATGCCCATATGGGAAGCCCGGGTGGCGTTGACGTCAGTGGAGCTCGGTGTTAAAAAAAACTCTGTAAAGCACAGCATGCAGAGCCTTCCAAAACTGCTTTCAGGGCTCACTTCCAAATGCGTCAACCTCATTATCTGACAAGTTGGCATCATTTAACACGAGAATACAACATTGTAACAACATTTATAGGTCAGAAAACAGGAAAAGCATAATAGGTCCCCTTTAAAGACACACATCCCCACATCCAGCAGTCACTCTGCTTGAATTTACTTCTCTTCAGAAAAAGCTTGTTTGCTTTTTTTTTGTTAAAATCAGGTGTTTTTGCTGAAACTACCCTATGTTCTAGCGCCAATATCTAAAGACCCAAAAAGGCTCGAAACATACTTTCATTCTGATGAAAGAAGAGAAGTTTCTAAGTTTCTTTAGATAGTTTCTATGTTTATGTCGTCCTAAAACTTCATATTCAGTGGGTCTTGAAAGTTCAGCAAAAATACCCAAAAAGTCAGTATGGATCTCTCTGCTCTGAACATGGCTGGCAGTCAATGGGTTAAAGAAGTCAGTATTTCCTTCACCAATTGTGTGAAGGTAAATGGGTTGGTCCAATTTTTTTGATATGTTACATCTGTAAGTTGTCTTTTTGCTTCTATTACATAGTTATCCCGACCCATTATTACGACAGACGACCCTTTATCTGCTGGTTTAATCGTAACTTCTCAGTTGGCTTTTATCTTCCATACTGCTACCTTTTCTATTTGTGTGAAATTGTTTTTTTCCCGTTTCAGACTCTCTAATTGCATCAATTCCTGTTTGTCTTTTTCCAATAACTCAGCTCAGTGCCAATGACAGAGCCTGCTTTCCTCACCAGTTTGTCCATGCATGTGCCGACCAAAAAGGGTGTGATTGCAATTAATCACTGTCTCCCAAAAATGAAAATAATCAAAATTTTCTATGATAATTCTGGAAATCTAATTGCAATTGTAATTTTTGATCATCATGTACCGGTACTTTGAATGCTGGGACAAATTTCAAGTCTCTTTACAACAATAAGTGTACTTGAGAGGGAATGTTTTAGATAAAACCATGACATCTTTGGTGAGCAGCCGTGATTGTGGCATGTCCACTCCCAAAGCGTTTAAGAGGCCCTTAAACTGAAAACCACCAACCAGTGAGCAAGGTCCTCGTCCATGAAAAAATTGTCACAAGATAGCAAGAGGATGGAAGACAGGTTGTCATCTATATACGCGTTTAAAGTATTCAACACTTCTACCTCCTCTGTTGGCAAGAGAGGAGAGAAATTGACCAGAGGAATCCAAATTTCACTCTCCAGGAAGCTCCTCCTTGGACCTCTCCAGTTGCTTAAGAGTGGTTTCCTTAAACTTGTGATTCCTGCTCTTCTCCCCAAAGGCAAGAATCATTTTCTCAACCTTCGTATTGACAACCGCCCTTGCCATCAATGCTTCTGCAAGATGGAACGTTGCACTTGGGAGGCAGGCAGAGGTGGGAGTGTCGGAGTCTCAGGGTTACTCTCTACCCCTACTTTTCCAGCCATCAATGGTGCAGACATCACTGGGGCCTCAGCGACCCCTGTGGCCATGTGAGGAGGAGGGGAGTCAGTCACTGACCAATCTGATCCTCTCACTCCCATTTGTACCGTCTGTATAGGCACACTCCTGGGGGGCTGTGTGTTAACAACCCCGGAGGAACTTGGGACTTTATTCAATGTTTGAACCAGTTGAGTCGGAGCCCTAACCTCTAACTCTTTACCACACGGTGTCAGTGGTGGTGGAGGAGGAGAAAGAAGAACAAGAACAGTTTCCCCTTCCTCCTCCCGTTCCAGAGCACAAGCAGCAACCATCTTCTTTGCTCGAATCACTGTAGCACGCCTAATTTGTTTCAAATTTTGATGTGACCAGCCCACAGCAACATCAAACGCATGTTCCCAATGTGCATCCCAATCCGCTGTGAGTTTCGCCAATGATTGGTCCAACTCCTGTTGATAATTTTCTTTTCAAATCAGTGTGGTGCACCCTGCCTGGATATTTGTCAGAAGGGGAGTCAGTTTTTATCATATCAGTCAACATATCAACCACCCGGTTGATCATGACTGTAATTTGCGACATTTCGATCTTAAAAGGATCTTCTTCAGGTTAGCACACGGAGTAAGGAGGGAGCAATCAATAACTGACTTTGTCTCTTCCGAAACACGAAGCAAAATGCCAGCAAGCAATGTTGTCTCGTCGCTGCACTCGAAAATGAGCGTGAAACACCAAGCCTGTATTCATACTGTCCTCGATAGCGCAGCTGAAACACCAAGTTGGTGTTGAACGACGCTTGAACTGACTTTATGGTAAATGAAGTGAATGAGCCTTAAACCTTTGTTGTAATGTAAATGTTATGTAAAACATTTGTTTTTTAATCATTATACTTCTGTACTCTATTTCTATATCAATATTATTATATCAGTACATAAACAAATTTAACTTCTAATTCAAACACTTACTTTGATATTTATTAGGGTATGTTTTTATTATGGTAAGTTTTTAATCAATCATTGATTATATCATTGCTATGAAATTACATTTTTATTTGTAAATTGAAATTTATTTTTAAAATCACATACTCACTGTCTTTCTTTATATAATTATTTTTCTACTGTTATTAACTTAATATCGCTACATTGAGTTATTTTTTAATCTACTATTACCGTCTTGTTTTTGTTAACTAATTATCATTAATAACCCCCTAAATTTGTATTACTTTCTTTTTCAATTGTTTTTAATCCTCTTAATTAATACAGTATTTAGTCCCTGTTATTGTTGTTATATCCAAATGGGGGCTGGGGTTAGGAATAGCCCCCTCGCCGGTTAGGGTTAGGGTAGGTTTACAAGACTCCAAATAGGATTAGGGCTAGGATTAGAGAGAGGTTTAGGGTTAAGTGTAGAAATAGCCCCCTCGCCGGTTACAGGTTAGAGGCTTTTCTGTGTGAAATGTGCATGTTGTGTGCTTTATGGCTCTTACTTCCCCACACAATCCTGAATGTGAGCCTGAAAGGTACTCTCTGTCCTGTGATTGACCCGTAATCAATCCGAGGTCGTGGCCTTCCTCTTTCTCGTAGTCAGATGGGATAGGCTGCGTACATCTCCATGACAAAATCAATTATGAAATTTCAAAGTATTTGGACAAGTAGGCATAGGCCAATTCTTGACTGAATGAATACTGTGTAGTCTGATCAATAAGCTTTTCTTGCTACATATTCTGACTAGTCAAGTCCATTCTTAGTTGTTTTTTCACAAAGTGGTGTGAAGAAGTGTTTGCCCGTCCCGATTGCTTGTATTTTGGCCTGTTTGTCTTAAATGTTTCAGATCATCAAACTACTTTAAATATTAGTTAATTACAACACAATTGAACGCAAAATGCAGTTTTTAAATGATTTTTTTTTTATTATTAAGGAAGAAAAAAATCCAAAGCTACATGGTCCTGTGTGAAAAAGTGATGGCCCCCTAAACCTAATAACTGGTTGGGCCCCCCTTAGCAGCAACAACTGCAATCAAGCATTTGTGATAACTTGCAATGAGTCTCTTCCAGCGCTGGGGAGAAATTCTGTCCCACGCGTCTTTGCAGAATTGTTGTCATTCAGCCACATTGGAGGCTTTCCCAGCATGAAGCGCCTTTTTAAGGTCATGCCACAGCATCTCAATAGGATTCAGGTCAGGACTTGGACTAGACCACTCCAAGGTCTTCATTTTGTTTTTCTTCAGCCATTCAGAGGTGGACTTGCTGGTGTGTTTTGGATCATTGTCCTGCTGCAGAACCCAAGTTGGTTTCAGCTTGAGGTCACCAACAGATGGCCGGACATTCTCCTTCAGCACAATTCATGCTTCCATTTATCACAGCAAGTCTTCCAGGTCCTGAAGCAGCAAAACAGCCACAGACCATCACACTACCACCACGATATTTTACTGTTGCTATGATGCTGTTCTGAAATGCGGCATTACTTTGGGACATACACCTTCCAATATATATATTTTTTGTCCTGTCCTGATAGTATTTTTGATGTAAATGCACTTACATGCTAAACAGATTTTCTCTGCCAGGAAAAATTACAAGATACTCTTCCCTTGTTATATAGATTTTATTTGACTTTATTTGATGTATTGTCGTTATGCAAATAGGGAGTGGCTCCACCAGAGCACGAGGGGATAGAAAAGAAGAGAAAACAAAACAGAGAGGGGGAGTGCGGGGACAAGAGGGGGACAATACAGGGAGAGACAAGAACAACAGCAACAACAACAGCTGCAACGACAATAACAAAACAGAAACGAAAATGACCACATCAGCAAATGGGCATAAAGGCCTTAATGGAGAGGACAAAATAATATCAACAGCCAGAGTGATAATACTAAATTGAGACAGTCATATTTATTGTTTTGTTGTTATAAAAAAGTTCAGTTGTGTTGTCATTGACTAATATTTACATTTATTTGATGATCTGAAACATTTAAGTGTGACAAACACCACTGTAAGTAGCACAGGAGTTGCAATTTAAACCTTTAGGCATGTCCTTTTCCATTTTCACACCATGTTTTGAAAATCAGTTAAATGGCAGTCTCTGCACTTTTGCTGTTCTTTATCCATCGTGACCGAGGTTTTTTCTCTCCATCAGGTATCTAATATGTCTTTCCAATTGAGCTAAAGATGATGTGTGCTCATGTGACACATTATTAATAACCCAGACGTGCAAAGTTCTGGAAACGTCTGATCAGATTCTCTTGTCTCAGCTGTTGCTCCAGATTTCTCCCATAACCAGTTGAAAAGCCAAACATTGGTCAAGGTTGGAGGAGATGTGCTCATCGACTGCAAACCCAAGATGTCTCCATGGGGTGTGATCTCCTGGAGGAAGGGCAGCGAACCACTGGAGGAAAGTAAAAGGTAACTGCTACATTTTTTAGATGAGAAACCCTGAGAAGACTATTCCATTTCTGCTTGCTTACTTTTTGATCTACGTGGGACATTGACCTCTGTGCTTAAGTGAATGACATTTTTACGGCCCTCATATGCAACATTCCTTGTGTTTACACAGTTTCTAATGTTTTTGGTAGATCCCAGCTATAACATTCTGAAAAATGTTATAGCTCAATGCATTAGTGGGATTTTACACAGTAAATTTAAAAGTGTACAAGTATTGATTTCTGGGTGGGACGCTTGGCTGGACTTCCATCAGTGGAGGTTGTCATAGCAACAAATCAACACTGGCTTAAAGAGCGAGACCACATCATCCCCACACCAAATTTCTGTGACACATAGCACTCCTCTGTTACAAAATGGCAAAACGCAGCCTGATATCACACCGTGCCGTCATTCATATCTTATGTATGGGAGCGCTCAGTGGTAGGTGAGCTGAAATAATGCAGCACCTTTCTAACTTGAATTCGTTTGCAGTTCTTTTTTTTTACATATAATGCTACCTCATGCAGGAAGTTATGATGGTGTGCGTCACCATGGAAGGAAAGGAAAGTAACGGCGAGACCTGAGTGCTAATTCCCCCAGTGGCATAATTATAAAGTTTGTCAGTGTGTGACATTTTGAGACTTTCAGCGTTTCAATCTCACTCGTAAATGCAACATCCTCACACCCTTGGCCAAATGCCCTAGCATTGATCACGCAGACAAAGAAATAAAGAACAGTAAATCGAACCCAGGTCTACAGGGGGTGTTAAATATCTTTGTCAATATTCTTAACTTACCTAATTTCGCCGGTTAAGTGTTTAATTTTTAATTTGGATTAATGGCTGGATGTTGTCCCATATCCATGATCGATTTGGTTTTGTTGTGATTGAAATCATGGAAATGACTTATATGAAATAAGATGTTTTTCTCGTCAGAGAAGGCCACATTGTGCAGGACATTTAAAAATGTGAGGCTTTGGTAGTTTTTTGGTAGTTTTTATTGTTTCCAGTTATTTGAAATGCAGGTTTTACATTTTATCGTAGCTGGGTGTCCGTGGGGTCTTGAAAAGTCTCAAATTCAATTACAGTCATCGCAATATCGCAGTTCGGTTATCGCTACCTCGCTATATTGCGTTTTTTCAGAAATTAATTCACTGACTCATTCAATCCCAGCCATTTTTCAAAAGACAACCCCTTCAGCACCGGCCCTTTAAGACGACTTTGACTTATCTTTCAAGGATATTGTGTTCTAAAGCTACATAAACATGGAACCTACCAAAAGAAAAATTTGACTCCTTATAAGTCGAACCATATTGAAATACAAATGATATGTACTAGGTGACTATAGGGGTGTTATTCCATGTCTGCCGCTCTCTAATCATGTTAAAGAACGGCAAACAGGTTTTCAATGCTCTAACTACAAAATGTTCCATTTATTAACATTGAATCCTATAAGGCGGACCTTCGTTTATGGCGGTCGGTTCTGGAACCAGTTAACCGCTGTAAAGGAGGGACGACTGTATTAGAATTTACGGTCTTAAACATGACTTCACTCAAAGCAAATGCATAAACTTCACCCGCGGTGTATTACTGCGGAGCATAGCTGCGGAAAAAAATAAACTAAAACCCACAGCAGAGCTGAGGTATAAGAGCTACCGAGATATTCACAATAGAGAAGCTTCTGGTGTTTTAGTTCGGTTGAGCATTTTGGATTCCAAAGCGAAAGAGCTGTGAATTTATTCATATACTTTGCAAGTAATTCCGGACCTCCGATTTTCCTTGATGTCTTTTGTGCTCGTGCGTTGTGGTCTTAAAACTGATTTTAAGTCTTTAAATTTGACTTGTTGAAACCTGCAGAGACCATAGTGAATAAGATGCAAACGTTTTGGTCAGACATACGTTTCTAAATCAACAAGATCTGCTTCGGTATGGTAACTCCAGTATATGCCTGTAGCGATGCTGTAATGCAGTCCTCGTGTGTGAGATCATTGGAAAGCAGCATGAGGCCGGGCTCACGGGTAATGGGCTTTTCCTGGCCAAAACGACCATCTGCTAGGTAAATTGAAAGTGCTAATCAAGTACCTTTCACCTCAGTGGGGATGAGAAAGGCCAGCAAGATCAAATTATTCAAACTTCTAATACATTTCCAAGTTAGGCGAATAACAGTCAGCAGTTCCAGTGTTCTCTAACTTTGGAGCCCTGAGATGTGACAGGCACTGCTATGTGAAATGTGGCCCGGTAGCCTCATTTCACACGGGGGTCAGCCAATTGGTGTTACCACTCTTGCATGACCCCGGTTGGGCAGCAGTTCTGTGTCAGCACAGTGTCTCGCCAGGTTTTGCATACACACAAAGTAGTGTTGTTGCTTGTCAAACAAAGTGGCCGAGAATTTGCACAGCGCTTTCGCCTCTGGTGCCCTTCACTCACCTGTGACACCTCCATTGCACGTTCCACACCGCCTGCGTCGTGACTCTTTCAAACCATAGATGGCACATTTTCATGTCCCCAGGTGACAAATGACGTATGTGTACGAGATAGTCAAGGTCATGGTCATGGTCATGGTTTACATGCTTCACCGCTTTACATCATACGTGTCCGCGGAAGTCTTTGGAAAACATCACTGACCTCAACAAGCTCAACAAAATGTGTAATCAAGTACTTCTGCTGGTATCAACAACTGCTCCCACTTTACAAGTTTTTAAAGTATCCGCTGCTCGAGTTCTGACTAGAACCAGGAAGTGTATCCATATTAGTCCAGTACTCGAGTCTTTGCACTGGCTTTCTGTTGCTCAGAGAAGAGCTTTAAAACAGCTGTGATTGTGAACAGGTCTTTTCATGGTCTTGTGCCAAAGTACATCTCGGACATGTTAGAGCCACACGAATCATGAAACTCAGGGCGTGGACTAAACACGGTGAGGCTGCGTTTCAGTTTTATGCTGCCAAAATCTGGAACGGTCTTCCAGAAGATACGTGATATCCTCAACTCGATGTTCAAATCCAGGCTGAAAGCTTCTGTTCAACTGTGCATAGAAGTGAAAGTATTTCATCCGTGCTCTAGTCATCTATTTCTGTTCATTTTTACATTTTTGTTTTATGGAATTTTATGTAATGATTTTAGCATGATTTTATGGAAAGGTTTTACTCTTCTTGTAAAGCACGTTGACTGACCTTGTGTACCAAAGGTGCTCTATAAATAAACTTGCCTTGCCTATATATAGCACAAATTACACAACCATTCTTACTAAGGGTGCCAGATTCAGGGCAAAAGTAACAATCATTTCTAAAAAAAAGTCTATCCACACAAGCCAAGTTAAAAAAAAAAAAAGTCTGTCCACATAAAAACACATTCATGTGCATTCCGTCCCAGCCTGAAAACGCCACCCCAGCTGCCTGGTGCACGATATCGGTATGTTACGATCCCGGCACTGCACGGGAACCAGAATAAAAAAGTATGGAGGTGGGTACTTATCTATTTGCCAGCTCTAATGTGACATTTTATCAAAAGGAGCGTAGCGTGCAGAAGGTTACGCATTGTAGGGAAATTTAACGCATGCACACGCATAGTTCACTTCCAAATGTGAAAATTGTAAATAGTTCATGGTGTTATATTTGTAAATAAATTATTATTTTGATGTAAAACAACCCCTTTTTTGTGTTGTTTATGTTGGTATAGTTGTTCAGATATTTGAGCTGTCACAAAAACAACAAATATTTGTGTCAAAGTGAAAGTTATGCTTGGAATGTATCTTTTAACAAAAAGCTGGTTCTCTCCCTTTTCTAGTTGGGAACGGATATTTTCCTGAAACTTACCCATGTTCTACTGCTGATTACTAAAGAAGGGAAAAAGGCAGAAACAAACTTTTTTTTCTGATGAAATTTGTTCACATCCTGTGTTTAACATGTTCACGCTTCTAACTTTTCATTAAAAAAAGACATTTGTTCACTTTTTGTTTCAATGCCAACATTGGGAGAGAAAATAATAGGAGGTGTCTATGACTAGATTGTGCAGTGCAGAAAGAAAGGGATAAAGAAATATAATAAATAATAAAGTGAATAAGTGACTACATTGGAAGTAAATGTGAATAAAAAATGCTAAAAAATCTATACAGGATATATAATTACAATAAATACAAGATTAAAGATAAGTGAGTAAACAATACAGGAGGAAAAACTGACAAACATTTTATAATGCATAAATAAATGCTGGAAATAGAACTTATTAATGATGATAAATTCATAAAATATATGGCACAGCTTCATATTGTTACCATAGAATTGTATAACATATCAAAATGATCATTGTAGAATTGTAACTATTGAGCGTGTGTGTGATTTAAGTGATGATATGATGGCATATAGTGCATAGTTTGGCCCACCCAAATAAACATTTTCGGGGTGCTCTTGCAAAGACTGTAGTGCTTTTTTTTAACAACGTTTAAAAACAAGTCAGTGTAGCTTCCAGGGGCCTCGAAGCTGCGACTTCCCAATCCGTTTGCTTTAAATCAGTGAATACAAATAAGTTGAAATAAGTTTTCCATTTGAGCAATGCTGTCATTCGGGTTGTGGCACTACTAAGTTACACTGCCGAGCCTCTTTGATTCATTTATTTTGTGTCTTTCCTTGTTCTTTTCGATGTTCGGAAGTATCTTCTTCTTCCAGTCACAACGTGACATCGTAGATGTATGTTTCCAGACAATGCCCAATTGTGTGGAAGAACGTGCACGAGTCTTTAGAGACAATAGAGTCTCTCCTGTCCTGCATAATATTCTATTGTGCTCTATTTCGGCTGTCCATACCGCCGCCATCTGCCGTGTTGATCAACAAAATCGAGCCCAAGAGAGTTGGAAAATCATCATGCAATTATTGCAAAGCACATGAGTGTTAAGGCTGGCTTTATTACAAGATTTCACTTTTTGATTGTCATTATTTTGTCAATGTGAGTTGCACACATGGGCATGTTTGTGTGTGTGTGTGTGTGTGTGTGTGTGTCTGGCCAGATAGTTTGCGTTTCCACCTGCACAGAAAGGTTCTAAACCATATGAGGTGGCTGTAAACCTCTTTTGTCGAAGATTAATTGCCTTAATTGCGTTAGCAATCCACAGTGGCTGTGGCAGAAAGGGAACTGGTGTCACCAGCTGGGTAATCCATCTTCATAGCAGCAGCCTCCCCTTTTTGCTGCAGGAGAGCAGGGGAGGGAGGGGATGTCTTATCTACCCCAGACAACCCTACAGGGACACGGTTTAGATGACATCAGCTGGAATAAAGCAGCTGAGAGAGCAGAGCGGAGTGTGGTTTGTAATTGGGCCATGTCAGCCACCAAGAGCAGCCGCAAAAAAAAATAACACGCCATTTCAATATGTCACAAGCAGGAGGGCTCGCTTTGGTCGGACCCGTCACACCAAAACCACTCGATCAAGTGCCTCTCAGGAGCAGCTGCAGGATGTGCTGACGTCCTCATGTTGCTCATCTCCTTGCAGCCACGCCGTCTTTAAAGACCCTCACTGTTTGTCTCAATCAGCGTTGGCAATCATGCAAATATTTGCACTGGATCAGTCAACCCTTTGAAGAAGGTGTTTACCTGGAGGAAGGTGCTTCATTTGGGTGTGGGCGTGGCTAGAGGCCCTGTTAAAAGCTGCCTTTTTCCATGCTATTTTTTGTGTGAACAAACACAGAATGGGTGATTGATGGGTGATGAGATCATCATAACACATGACAATTAGGGGTGCTCCGATCGATCAGCCATTTCCGTTTAACGCCGATCACCTTCGCCGATCAGCTCCACCCTCATTGCGGCAGCCAGCCTCTAGCGACCGTCTCCCGCCCACTTTCCCTTCACAAAGCCAAAACCGAGCATGTCTGCAGTGTGCGGCTTCGTTGTGAGAGCGATCTACTTTTTGCACCCTTAAAAACACGCCTTAAAAAGCTTTAGCTTGGTGCGGCATTTGGGGGATGGGCACTTGGCAGGGTGTGGTTTTCGGTCATCGGTCAACACGGGACACCGTGTGTGTGTGGCAGTTGAAGGTCTAAGGCGGAAAGCCCGAAAAGTGGTTGGATTCGTCAGACTGGATGGCCGGCCGTCGTCAGCAGCGGAGGAAACCGGATTTTCCGACTGCCTGGGGGTGCTGCTGGTCCCCCCTTATTATCGTATAGCCCAGGGGTCACCAACGTGATGCCCGCGGGCACCAGGGAGTCCCCCACAACTGCATGGGGTGCCTGCAAGCCTGCTTTTCAGCATAACAATGATAACCCGGATAACAATGATACTGTAAATAAGATACAATACATAGAGTCAAATGACCCCTAATTGTTCAAATCTATAAATAAAGCCATTTTTTAAAATAATGTTGACCAGAGTGACATACAAATAGGATAAGTACAGTTGTCCCTCGCTACATCGCGGTTTAAAGATTGCTCCTTCACTCTGTCAAAAATGAATGGCTTAATAAATAAATGATCACCGTTTCAAGGTTGGTTGTGACCCATATGAGTCCAAAAAACTTCTAGTTATATATGGTATCCTGGTCTGGTTAAAATGATCACACTTCATGGAGTCATGACAGAGTGAAAAACAGTTCTCCTATTCCATGTGGAAGTGGTTAGTTTTGGGATTCTTACTTTGACCTTCCCTGTTCCATTTGAAACACTGTCTTAAGTTTAGAATAAATAAATCGAAGGCTAACTAGTTAGCTCGTTAGCTTGCTACTGCATATGCTATGTCCCTGCAGTGATCCCGTAGCCGGCGCATTAGAGCTGAGCAATGTGGTGTAAACAAAGAATAATAGGAGTGTAAAAGTGACTATAGGGGTGTTATCTCATGTCTACAGGGCTCTAATAATGGTAAGAACCATATTTGGAAAGTCATAAACAGGTTTTCTATGCTCTAAACTATGAAAATATTCTGATTATTATTACTGAATCCTATTTCACGGAAATTCACTTTTCGTTGTTGGGTCTGGGACCAGTTAACTGTGATAAACGAGGGACGACTGTAGCTAAAAAGTAAGAAAATGACTACTACTGTTCTTATTGTTAAAATCCAAGGTTTACCTCTGCAGTCCTTGGTGTTAAATTCCCTGAAGGCTGCCTTCCTTCCCTTTGCAGCAACAATACACAACAACGTTGCCTCCTTTATTTCATTTTTTGTTAATGTGCGTGTGTGTGTGTGTGCGCGTGTGTGTGCGCGTGTGTGTGTGCGTGTGTGTGCGTGTGTGTGTGTGCGTGGCTCAGGACAAGTCCCCACTCTTGTCGTCCCTTGGTTCAGATGTAGCTTGTGACGTGCAAGTTATGTTTACACTTTAATTAGTTAGTCACTCACAGTTACAGTCCGCTTTCACTGGGGACCACTGGGGCCCCCCCGGAGCTAGATGTTGCTGCAGTGAAAAAAATGAGTTTGTGGCAGTTGTTTTTGAGTCCTATGAGACAAGTGCACTCAACAAAAATATAAATGTGAAAGTTCTGCTTTTGTTCCCGTCTGAGCTTAAAGATCTAAAATGTTTTCTACGTACCAAAAAGATCTCGCTCTCTCAAATATTGTTGACTGTCTAAATTGGTGTGTTAGTGAGCACGTCTGCTTTGCCTCACAGGTGAGGCGCATGAGGATGATGTTTAGACAGCACAGGTGTGCTTTAGGCTGGCTACAATAAAAGGCCACTCCGAAATGTGAATTTTTACTGCATTGAGTTCAGCTCATAAAAGAGTACAAACAGAAGTGTTGCATTTATATTTGTGTTGCTTGTAGAAGATTTACAGTCTCAAGATTGTGTCGATGGGGATTTTGTTGTAAGAATTCTCTTCTCTTCTGTAAAACAGGAGCAGTCTAGAACAACATTTAGCATCAAAAGTGCCATTTGGGGCCCGTTTCCACCTAATTTAAACCCCCTTGGAGCCACAAACCTGTTTGACCACTAAGTTGTACGTAACGCTACATAAACAATTTCCTTTAGCATATTGTCACGTTCTGCCTTTCTGTCTTTCCTGGTGCCACCTGGCAATTTGTCGTGCTTCTTAAGCCTTTTTTTAAGTTTTCTCCACCAATTTTGGATCAACATTTGGAATAAAAGTGTTCTCGATTAGTTCCATTTCCAGGAAGAGTCTCCATGTTGCTTTCGTTGCTTTGTTCATGAGTGGGGAAGGAAGCTAACATGATAAATAGTCGAGCAGCATCGTGCTTTCTTACCAACACTGACCCGAGCACGGCACACGCTCAAATCAGACGAACAACTTTGAAAAGGCTCAGAAGAGATGGCGTAGTGACGACAGAGAAGCATACATCAGCTGGAGCCACAACAGGAGGATGAAAGAGCCACATGCGGCTCCGGAGCCGCGAGTTGCAGACCCCTGGTCTAGAACCTTTATGGCACGTTTATTGTAGAATAAAAGAAAAGACAATCCTGTAAAAAAAAAGAAAACAAGTAACAAGCAAGAGTTGTAGGTTATATGCTCATAAAGCACACAAATAGCACGAAATGTCAAGCTGTTAAACCTCCGGGACGAGATTGAAGGCCTGCGCAAGACCGGAACAGACTAAAAGACCATCTGACCGCTATTAACGATTAATCCAGAAATGGAAGAACTACAAGATCAGAGTCAACGACACAATTTCTTCCTCCTGAGGTGCGCGATGAACGACAAGAACGTGCGACTTTCGTGCTTGCTAGTGAAGGTTCCTCCACCAAGCAAGGTTTTTCTCGGGGATGAAAAATGTATTTCCCTCCATCAAATACAAACAAATTCATAACTTTTATTGTATTTTTTTCTGGATTCTTACATTTTCTCTTTTAATAATGTTTGTTCTGTTCTCCCCGTGCGTGTGTGGGTTTTCTCCGGGTACTCCGGCTTCCTCCCACATTCCAAAAACGTGCATGTTAGCTTGATTGGCGACTCTGAATTGTCCATAGGTATGAATGTGAGTGGGAATGCTTGTTGTTTGTCTGTGCGTGCCCCTCAGCATGCCCCCACGACCCTCGCCAGGCCAAGCAGCATAGAAAATGAATGAGGATGAATGAATGATGCCTTCCAATAAAGCTACTATAAAGAGTCTGGACTGTTCATATATTTGTCAGGGCGCAAACTCTGTTTTGTCTGTCGATTTCCTGCAACCCCAATCCTTCACAGAGCTTTGCCCGTCGTTTATTTATAATACTAAATCTGGCATTTGCCACAAGAAAACAGATGTACTTTGGAAATTGATGGCAGATCATCTTTGTGGAAACGGAATGACGGCCAAAGCAAACTTGGAAGGACATAAAAGGATTTCATCCGAGCGATCATCATTCTGTCAGATTTATATCTCATTGCACAGTCGCCTTTTAATGGGACCAAATTGCGCTTTAGTCATAAAAAACTCAGCCTGAGAGTCTGACACCGTAATGGGCCAGAAGCTCCCAATCATTACATTTTACCTCAAGTCTCTGATGGAATATTGCGCTCTCATTCCTTGCCACACTCGTCCAGTTTGAAGATTTCAAGGAAAACTGCACTTTTTGGGGAATTTTGTCCATCGTCCGCAATTCTGATGTGAGACATGAACAAACACGTCTGTCTGTGTTCTGTGCTTTCTAAAGATATGAAAACAGCTAAAAAGAGGCAGCTGGGAACGCACATAATGGGATGCAACTATGAAAAATCCTCCAAAAACTGCTAACAGTGCTACATTTACGTGACCTGCATATTAACCAAGCTACAGCGACATTGTTATTATTATTGCTCTTAACATTGTTACGCCGAAGAACTACGTTACTGGCTCAGTGACACCTCACCACACCACACCGGCTAGCGACTAGCCAGCTAGCGACTGGCTTCACCACACACTCGCACAGAGGGCCGTGCTCGTGATGCGTCAGGCCACTACGGAAAGGTAACGCTACATAATGGAGCTGCTGCATTTGTGTGTTTGAGTTTTCTATGCTGCTATGTGAAATTCCTGCGTCCAGGAAGGAAGTTCCAGTAACGCTTAAAACGACCAAAGTACGGCAAATTAACGCTGCATGTGAAGAAATGTATTCGTAAAAGTGATCCGTTTCCTCGCTCTTACACGCTTGTTATTCTCATCAAATCTCTCGTTGCATTTGGAGTCTCATGGAACATCTGCTTGTGGAGTGGAGTTCTGCCTCTCAGTGGAGGTTTCCAGTGAGTACGAGCAATGCTCGGCCTAACATTGACAGCAGATGCGTCCAGAAGGACTTGTTTATTACTTTTCTTGGAGAAAAACCCTCAAAAGCTCTGCTGTGGACAGATGACTGTTGCGTTTTATGTTACCTCTGCCAACAGCTCTCCTCCTCGGCCGTAGCCATATGGCTTAGACGTCTCCCATGAGTACAAATGGGAGCAAACTGAGGATTAGTGGTGCTGGCAGCTGCAGACACCGCCGTTTATGGGTGCCCGCTAGCAAACACGTTGGTGTAGCAGATTAAATGTTTTACTTAGCAAAACGTGTCAGAATTAGTTTGCTGCTAGCCGGTAGAAATAATCACAGCGATGAACATACAGGTGGTCCGGGATGTTCTATGTTACGTTTCATGGTTGCCATCAATTGTTAACACTCTACAAAAAGAAAAAGGCAACGAGCTGCGTATGCTGTGGAGTAATACGTACTCACCCAGGACAAAGGACAACGTCACTTTTTGTTGTTTTTAGTTAACTTTTTAACTTTAGCCTCCATTATGGCTCCCAAGTTTAAGAAAATGAATGGATGGATGGCTGATTGCTGTGTAACATGCACAGAAGGGGCAGCAGTCATGCACTCACAGCGTCAGCTTTGAATAGAAACAAGCAGTGTAAACTTGCAGAAATAGATAGCAGTCTGCATGAGTCCTTCAAAAGATTTCTCCCTTTTTAGGCAAATGTTTCAGAGCTTTATGACTGTTGGGGCGTTCGATTTCAGTGTGTTTTATTTGAGTTGAGGTTTGCTTGAGGTAACAAGGGTCAGACATCATATTGGTATGTTTCAGTGTCGTACTTCAGGTCACAGGCCTGTTTTTACATGTGGATATATGGATTTTATAGATGGAACTAATGATGTCAGCTTCTGACCGTACTCAGTCAATCAACTTTATTCATAGAACACCTGAAAAAACAACAATGGCTGCAGGAGGTGCTGTACACTAGGGGTGCCACTAGATCTCATCTCAAGATTTTTTGTTCAAAAAAAAATATCTTGTGGACACCAGGCCTGGGACATCATAAATTAATTAATTAACCACACAATAAATGAAAATCAACTTGGTCATTTTGCCTGCCTCTATATATCGCCATGTGAATGTGTGTGTGTTTTCCTCGTCTCCCGCCCCCAAACAGGCAGGAAGAGGGTTCACCGTGTGCGTTGGTTTCAGCACCTTGGCGCGTTTCTTCCATAGAACAACGGTATGAACGTACTGAGCTCTGGTAGACTAGTAGATTACAATATATTGACATATTTTTTTTGATTTTTTCATTGGACTTTTCTTAAAAGTGATGTGAAATTTCATCTCGCCTCTGGCGTATCGAGCCTCCTGACACCCCTACTGTACCCCGTCACAAATACAAACATGACACAACCGTACGATGAAAATCAGATTTTTAAAAATAAGCTTGCTCTACGTGGCAGTTAGCACTCACTTTGTAATTGCCGTGACTGCATTACGGCTTGTTCGGCCATGTGCAGGCATTGCATTGTAGTTAGTTATGTCGACTGTTTGCATATCGGGGAATGAAGGGTGGCGTGTTTTTGTAGAGAACCATGTGCTGACTAACTAAACTCAGCTCTTACAAACCGGATCAAATTAGTTGTGAGATGTTTGCTGAGATTAGGTCAGCCTGCTTCCCTCGTGCCGCTCGCTGGGATTATTTTTATCTGTGAGACGTTGGCCGATATCATTTTTCAAAGTGAGAATCCACCAGCACAGCAAGAGTAATCCATCTTGGTTCCTCTGACAATTTCCTGTGAAACATGTGCACTCTTTATTCCTAAAGGAATACCTCAGCACACGAAGAGAGATGAATATCTGCGAAGTAGGAGAGCAATTTGTAATTAAAGGATCCTCTGCAAGTACATTCACAAACCCTCTGTGGCTCGGGCTGATAAACTCTCTTCACCTTGCAAGACAATTACCAACGCAATCACGTGATTTTCCACTAGTGGGAATTAGGACATTCACCATGAGCCTGCGTCTTTAAGATACTGTACCCTATAAAATGGTACGGTCTTACACTTTGTTTAGTCCTTGATGGTTTGTTTACGCTTCCATTTTTAGCCAGGAGGTTGTCTGTTATTGTGAGGCCTTATACACTAATGTTATTAATTTATTGTAAATCTTCGTATTATGAATATTGAGGCCTAAATGTTTTACCCTTTAATAGAAAGGCATCGTAATGACTTCCCAGAAGAAAAAAGGCTATTAATAAAGCGGTGTAATGACTCATTTTTTGTACTATTGGTATGAAAAAGGTCCCTCACTTGGTAATCGACACTATTGCTGATTGAGCATTTCATAAAGAGGAGGATTAATGCTTTCCTTCCATCCTATTCTCCTCAGGGCCAATTTAATAAAGCATTAGTTTGGCTCAAATCCTGCCAAGGAGGAAGCAAAAGAGGCAGTTGACACAAGAGGATGAACACAAACAAACGACCAAATGAAAGTAAAAAAGAAATGAAATTCACTCAGATTAATCACACAGACGAGGTCCTGGGGGGTCACAGTTTTAGTCCCACTGCAGTCAAATTGCAAGTAGTTTGCATCTCGGTTACTGTCAGTGTGTGGTTGTGTAAGGTACCAAACCCCACACCCGGGGTGTCCAAACTTCCACCATACTGAAAAGTCGAAGGATGCGGGGGCTGCTTTGATGTTTGTATATTTTTTTTATATATTTTGTAAAAAGGTTAAACAAAGCATAGAGTATTACAGACAAAGCTCTGTTATTATTTGTCAACAGTGTCAACATTCCAGCCTGTCTCGTTACATCGTGTCATAGTGCCTGCCCTGTTTTGCACTTTTTCAAATTTTTATTTTTTGTATTTCTACCAAGTGCTGCGTCCCAATAAAAAACAAGCTGCAGGGCGCTAATGGCCCCCAGACTGCGCTTTGGGCACCCCTTGTCTAAATGAACTCATTCACGCCCAGCCATTTTTCAAAAGGCAGTTTTAGACGATTTTGACTGATCTTTCAACATCCGGACTCGGCACGCCTTCCCCTGTAATGTCGTCCACTGATTCAGCCGCCACGCGTACTTCTCGCTTGCAATCTTGCGTGGCTTTGGTTCTACCATTTCTGGTTGACCCGAACAATTTGATTCTGTGATCATTTTCCTCGTGGCGACGCCGCCTTGTTCAGGACAGTAGCTCCACCTAGTGTTTAAACGAAGAAGTACAAAACAATTAAAGGGATAGTTTGGATTTTTTGACATGAAGTTGTATGACATCCCCATCAGCAACTTACCCCCACTTGGTCTCCTAAGTCCAGTTGTGGTCAGATTTCTGTGATGAAGACCATAGTTCCGCTTAGCTGCGACCAAGGAGACCAAGTGGGGGGGTAAGTTGCTGTTAATGGACCACAGTGCCGATGGGGGTGTCATACAACTTCATGCCAAAAAGTCTAAAAAGTCTAACTATCCCTATAAGTCAATTATAATGTTAGACTTTGATACGGGCTGTGGCCTGTGGGGCGTAGTTTGGACACCCCCGCCCTACACCTGGTCGTAGCTCAGTTTGTACGGCCCATCTCTATTGAGCAGTTGCTCTGCTGTATTTGGGAATGACAGACAAATGGTAATATTTGTGTGTTTAGGTCCCAGTTATGTTCTTTCTGGCATTAGTTTTGTCTACATTTCCATATTTTCTTCTTTGGTCCAGCATTTATATTTATTCCACGTTAAAGTGTAATCATATTATGTTGCTAAAAGCCCAAACTGGGGCCCTCGGCAGAATTTGAATACATCATGAACAGGGGTGCCGCCTGGAATTCCGCTATGAATTCCAGAAAATTCCCATGGATTCTCTTTGGAAAAAAAGTCACATCATGGGCACCTGTGTTCACCCTCTGGGACCTAACCGACCCATTAAAAGCTACTTCTGCTGTATACTATTCGACTTGTCTGAATTTATTTGCGTGTTTTGGAGTAATACCAATAGTTGGGGAACAAATTGTTCAGGAAATGATTTTTATTTCTAAATAATTAAATTAACAGAAAAATACAAAAACTGTCCAGGGTTGGGATCAAACCCACACCGTCTGGCTTACATGGCAGCAGCTGTACCATGACACCTTCTTTTGACTGACAGGTGTGCAGGTGTCAAGTTAGTTTTTCTCTCCTGCTTCAGGCTGACGTAGTACTCTGGGTAGGGAGGGGTGACCCTGTATTGCCCTACAAACTAAACCCTTATTATGAAAATGTTGAGCACTTTGTTACACGCAAAAGTTGTTATAATTTGTTATCTACCAAGTGTAAATCTGGTGCTACCTCCAAAATAGACGAGACAAGACAAGTTCTTTGAGAATAACGAGAGGTACAATGTAATAAAACGTGCATGCAAGGAGACAAATCAATACAACTTGAACAGATGGCTTCTAGAGGAAATGTTTTGACTATTCACGCTAAAATGTTAGTTAATAGAGGAAAACACACGTGCGACGAGAGTGCAGATCTCCTCCTGTGAGGGACAGCGATGATGAAGGGCAGACTCACATGAAAACACACCCAAGGCTATTTGAATCAGGTGATAAGCATGTGGAGGACTTGTTTTGGAGGCAAGCGGCCTGGGAGGCAGGGATGCATAGAAAAGCATGAACTCATTTAATCCCAGCCATTTTTCAAAAGACAACCCCTTCAGCAGCGCCCATTTTAGACGATTTTGACTGATCTTTCCATGCACACAGCATATTGTGTTCTATTGCTACAAGTATAAACCTACCAAAAGAAAGATTAGACTCCCGTCTTTCCTTAGAAAAAAAGTTTGTTTCTACCTTTTTCCGTTCTTTACTGTAGTAATCAGCAGTAGAACATAGGTACGTTTCAGGAAAATATCAGTTCCCGACTAAAAAAGGGAGAAAAACGTCTTTTTGTGAAAAGATGCATTTCAAGTTTTCACTATGGCACAAATATTTTTTGCTTTTGTGACAACTCATAAATCTAAACAACTATACCAACATAAACAACACAAAAAAGTGGCCGTTTTACATCAAAATAGCTATTTATTTACAAATAATATGATTTACAAATATAACTCCATGAAGTATTTACAATTTTCACATTTGGAACGGAACGTGCGCGTGCATGCGCTAACATTTCCCTACAATGGGTAACCTTCTGCACTCTACACTCCTCCATGCTCTCTCACTTCCTCCTTCCTGTCATGTGTGATTCTTCCATTCAAAGATTATCAAATGCACTTCTGCCACCTTGTGGCCGTTTTTATGGCTTAAACGTGCTCTGAAGTGAAATGCATTAGTGGAGAGTTGCGTCATCACCTCTTTGCCTCTCGTACAAAGAAACATAAAAGACGTGTAAATAAGTTGTTGGGCTCGGGCGTTCGGGTTTATAAAAACGTATAACTACGCCTTTGGTATTAAATGAGTTAATGTGTGTGTTAGCAGAAATACAAGCATATGTCAGTGCATAATTCTAACTAATATTGGTCCAATCAAATGGAATCATGGATGAGTGGAAGTGATTAGTGAATTAATGTAATCAATGCAAGTTTCACAGTTGTCATAATTAGCACTAAACCACTAAAGTTACATTTATTTAAGTCAGCTCTGCATGTCAACTATGACTTAATGCAAATCATTTCCCATCAGAGCTCCTCGCGGTAATGCTGTGATCATTCGTTGCAGCTAATGATCCGTGTGACAGGATGAGGCACTGGTACAGTTGGGCATAGCAGAAATCAATATCAATTACACGTGTATTGAAGACTTGTCTCAAGTAAAGGTCCGTGTCTCTCTTATTTCTTTATTTATTTTCCATGCGTCAGCCCACGTCTGTGTTTACTAAAAGTGCAACAACGGTAAAACCCAGAGTATGCTTACTCTAATTGGCCTTTAACCTTGTTGTTGACAGCTTTACAATGTAACAGAATGAGCCTTTTGTTGTAAGCCTGCTTTAAGTAGTCATGTGAGAGGCTGTGTTGTCATAGCGTTGAGCTCTGCAGGTTCTAGCGTCTCAGGTCTATACCACACAGTCGGGCTTGATTTATGCTCCTGACAGACACAATGTGGAACCGTAGGAGGGGGCGGGCATTCAATTTATCTCAGACCTCCAGTACAATTCAGGGATTTTAAAGTATTCAAGAGCAGAGATCGACATCTGAAGTTGGGCGCCACCCTTTGTCACAGCTCAAAGGATATGGTGACCTAGTCTATTTCTGCGTGTCGCCTCCAGCATTGTTGGAAACACTGACGTTTTGATACAATTATGATTAGAAACATCTCCTGCAGGTCGGTCGATGGCTGTCTGTCAGGTTTGGAAATCGTACACAGACACACCGCACCTTATCTGTGCGGCAAATAGAATGACACACATTCCCAACAATGCTTTTTTTTAATATTCCTGTCGCGCTCGCTCCTTACATTTAGATAACCGGTGTTTTGGAAGAGAGAACGGTTGATGCTGTCGCGAGTGGAGCAAGCTGTGTGTATGCGCACTGATGCAAGAATCATTGTGTCGGAGGCTTTAGCTGAGACTAATTAGTCAGTGAACTCACCTATAAGCTTCTGACGATCTTGCTTCCTGCCGTGTCATGGCTGAGTAATTCCACTGATGGAATCTTAACCTCTATTTTCACAAGCCTGGGTTAATTAAGTCGACACATATACAGGCCTGCACTCTGCGGCCACAGTGTCAGCCAGCCAGGGCACAACGGAGCCACTAAGAATTCAAACACAGCCCTGCTTTCAACGTCCAAATCTGTGATTATGCATATTGTTGGCATCTTGAATACTTTTGAGTACACTCCTGGTCTTCAGTTGGATTGGCGGGTTGGTAGGTTAGTAGCAAACACTATTCCACTACGGTGGTTCCTGGGTTTCATACCCTCTGGTTTTCATATGATTTGGTTTTCGATGCAAATTATCACAAGAAATGTGTGGGTTTTTGTCTGACTAGTATGCATAATGTGCCCAAACGAGCTGCAAGCTAAAGAAACACTATTGAATTCGAATGAGGAGTCGTAGCGTAACAAGCTAGCGATTGTAATGTAAGGGTGGGAACCTTTAACACAGGTCTCAGGGGAGCGGTTTAATGGAGACACAAGTGAGCCGGGCCTGTGCAAACCTGCTGATTAGATTAAAATTAAAGATTAAAGAAGATTACAATAAAGTTCAAGTGAACAAGTGTACAGCTCGAACTGTCCGCTCTTTAAAGTTAAGTTTGTAAGCAAAGACACAAATTTTCCCCCCCCAAAAAGATCCCATAAACAGAACGACACAGGAACTTGAGGTCAAATGCTTGGTACATTTTGGAATGTAAACAATATTTTCTGGAAAAATGTACCTTCTAAAGTCGCAAGAACTTGGGAATTTGCACCGCCGTTGTGCTTGACGTCCCCAATTTTACGAGACTTCAACTTGACAAGTGTTGGGTGACGTGTTGCTTTTCCTTTGCTTTTTGTGGCTTTTTGGCAAAACTAATTCAAACCCCCCCCCCCACACTGCAGCGTATGCAGCAGAGTGGCTCAATGAAAAACAATGAAAACCTTCAGAACTTTCTAAAAACAAAAAACAACAGGACGGCCCGGACCCCAGTTAAATGTTCATTTCTCCATGTCATTCATCGTTTTAGGTGTTTTTGGCTTTGTGTTCTGCATGTAAAACCAAAATTATTCTCGATAAAATGTGTTTTGTCTTAATATTTTTTAGTGAATGGATTCATGGGATTACATTATTTCTTATGGGAGAAATGTATTTGGTTTTTGGATGTTTGCATGTTTCGGTTTTGGAACAGATTATTGACGGAAACAGAGGCTCCCCTGTATTTGAACAGGAGGCTTCAGAAGGCTCTCTGCTCAACACGCAAAATTGAAGCCTTTTTGGGATTCATTGGAATTGTGACAATTTCTTTTCCCCGTGTAGAATTGTATTAAACGGATCAAAGACAAAATATGTCAAGTGAACCATCAAATCAAGGGTTTCAAGTATCTTTTTTAGACCGAAAAGGCACGGCTGCATCTGTTAACATCTGAAAGAGAATTTACTGAAATAACAAAAACAGGCTTTTAAATTCGGAGTCGGCCTTTTCCTGTGATTTCCACTTCACAGTCGCCAGGATAATGGCCGCTATGTGGCTGATGTTATTTGTCTCTTTCATCTTGTCACATTGCAAGGTGGATCCACGCTGCACAGCCACCGTCCTCAGAGGCTTCATCTCCCCCAAAATACACACCTGTGTTTTTCATTAGGCTGTGCCACCCTGTTTAAAATCATCACTTTCATAGGAGCAATATTCCTGTGTGGAGCAGGGATGAAAGGGGAGGCACTTCACTTCATCTCACCTGTGAATTATTGATACCTGCCCCTTTGCTAGCATCTCAGGATGTAGGTAGGAAATGTCTCCTTGTGTAATGGTCCGACTGCACAGACATGTTGTCCGCAGCAGGGAAGAGAGAATGAAATGTGGTCGAGCCTCCATCTCTTATTCACCACAGGCGCGCCCTGACTGACTTCGACTTTATTTGACCTCGACTGCTCTTCCATTACTTTCAGGATAAAATAACGAACACTTACCCAGACAAACGGCCGCTGAAGCGTACCCATACATTCCAAAAAAGGAAGACAATGCAGGGAAAAGCCAAGAATGGGCTTGAGATTGACATATGATTCATTGTTCAGCCTGCGCCCCTCCTCTTACAAGATGCATGGTGTGCAAGTCACATGGAAGCTATTTTGTCCCGGAGGGTAAGGCGGTTGCGGATTAGAGATCACAATGCCCAAATGCAAGGCATTTAGTGGTATTGAAATATTGCTGTGAGCATTTCGACTAACTCGATCGAGTTAAATCACTTTTCTTACTGATGACAAAGTCCACAGGATAACTGATGTTTGATGACGTACGTGCGGGACGTACAGCGGAACGTTTGACTTCCGGCATGGAGGTCCAGCAACCGGCGAGTTCCCGCTTCCCAGTTACTACTGTTGTGTCCTTGGGCAAAGACACTTCACCCACATTGCATCCAGTGTCGCCCACACATGGATGCTTCAGTGACCGGGCCAAGAGCACGGGTTAAATGCAGAGACACATTTTGCTGTACATTGTACATTGACAAAAACATCTTCTGTCTGTATTCAACATGCATAACAACGTCTGCATAATAATCCGTGAAAATGACACTGAATTAACACTCAACTTGTGTTAGCTTTACGCTATTATCGCTTACGTTAACTGGTCCGTTTTGCCCCATGTCTTAAATCAGCCAACCAACTGTGTCAAAGCAACAATTTTATTTTTGGTTACCTTGTTTGGCTTCCATGAAGAGGATCTTTCTTTTTAAAGTAAACCTTCCATTTGAGAGTGAAAATGATAGTGATAGTGAAATGGTCAGGTGAACCTCAAGAGAATTCTTGAAAATCAAAGGTTATGTTACCTGATCTTGTCTTTCTGTGGACATGTGCTGGTGGATGTTGAGGCAGGGCTGGCTGAGGAGGACGTTGCCGCGGTGGTCTTCGTGTTGCTGATGGCATGGGCCATGAGTGTCAGCCCTGCTGCTGTCTGACAAAGGTTACGACACCCGTTCCTTTCACTCCAGCTGCACATTAAGCATTCATAGCTTCTCAAGAACATTCAAACGATATAGGATTGAGATGGGTCCACAAAACAAATGCAGACGCATCTAGGATGTTGTAGATCATCACCATTGGCCATCGTCTGGTCAGTCGCTGGCAAGTGGAGATGGTAGTCAGATTGTCCAGGTTGCCAACTGCTTCTTTTGTGTTTAACCCATGATAGTTATGGGCTTTTTGTGTGATACAAACTGGAGATAAGTACTCTGCAGGTCAACAACTCCTTCTTCTGGTGTATCACCAACATCTGGTAAGCAGGGTAACCACCAGCAACCAGTGGCTGTCTGTAAAATGAGTTGGTCTGTGCATGCCTTCCATGGCTCTTTGGAAGCAAACCAAAGGTTATCTATACAAGAAGTAGGGGGGAAGTAGGGCTAAAGGGGGCTGTTTAAAAGGACACAAACAGGAAAAGAGAGAAGCCCCTAACTAATGCTCACAGGGTTGGGGGAGGAGCTAGCAGTCTGTTGGCTGACAGTGTTAGTGAGCTGACATTGTGTTTGTGATTTCAGTTTTGTTTTATAATATTATAATTAAGGCTGTCAAATTTAACGTGAAATTCCCTCGAATGGCACTATTTTTTCTGGACGCGCGATTAACGCCCACACCGTAAAGAAAACGCAGCGGCGTTGCGATGGATGTTGAGCCACAAGCGGGAACAAATATTGAGATAAACCGACAAAGAAAAGGGTATTTTGCGTGGTAGGTTGAGCTTCAAAGCACTGGCAGATGGCTCTCTCGACAAGACCAAAGTTCTTGGTATCTATCGTCGCTGGGAATTGCTGGACTCAGCTGGAGAAACTGCTGGAGCAGTGCAGGTAGTTTTTTTATTCTAATTTATACAGTGGTACCTTGGCATGCGAGTGTCCCGACTAACGAGTGCATCTTAGATACGAGCTAGTTACTAGCAGGTGGAGTTGAAGACAGAAGGTGCGTTTGAGGACCGTTGGACAAACTGGGACAAGTCGCCGCTCTCATTAAACATGCAAAAACTGTGGTATTTCTAATTGTATATTATTGTTTGAATAAAATAATGGCCCATGTTTCCAAAATTGATATCCCTTTACATCAAATTTGACGTAGTTATTGATAATTCTTTTTAAGTGTTTTTGTTTTTTTTGCACCTGAACATTTCCCATGGCCAGGTGGTCGGGGACCCCTCCCTTACAGCATGCTTGGGGGGTTTGAAAATACTGTAAGAATGCCACTTTTATAGAATTGGCTTCTTTATTTCAATAATGTAAGATGAACGTCGACATCGACAAATGTAGCCGTTGAATCGTATTGTTTGTACAATGCATCAAATCGTATCAGATCATTGTGTTTTTAAATGATATCGTTTTTGAATCGTATCTTGACCCGTGTATCTCCATGTGCATCGAATCATTTACCACAGAGATTTACATCCCTGCTTAATGTAGATAAAAGCTTCCTTCTATCTGTGATGGATTACGATTCATTAAATGTGTCCAGGCTGGTCCACCGTTGCCACAAACACACCATCAGGTAGGTGATCAGGGCCTGCCAGGGCAATGACCGAGAGAGGATTCATCCCATTACCATGCAGTTGATCACCAATTATTGTAACTTCTACTTAAGAGTGTGCCTGCATGGAGGTGTGCACATGCTCATTTGAAGTGTGAGGTTGTTCTGGGTCAGTGCATATCAAATTAAACACGTATGTAAGTCACATACATACATACATTGTAGCCCATTCAAATCCTGCTTGCGGCAGCACGGTGGAGTAGTGGTTAGCAAGTCTGTCTCACAGTTAGGATCTCTGTTGGAACATCTCAATGTGCAGTTTGCATGTTCCCTGTGATTTCATGGGTTTTGTCAGGTTGCTGTGGTTTCCTCCCACATCCCCCAAAACATGCATGTTAGCTTAATTGGAGACTGCAGGATCAAACTCAAGCATTTTATGTCGCCCGTGAAAGCTTGGAGTAATGCCCGTCAAGGAGATACTTATTTTATTTTATTATTTTAATATTATTTAAAATATATATATATATATATATATATATATATATATATATATATATATATATATATATATTTGTATATACAGTACATACAGTATGTATTTTTTTAAAATTATTTTTATGAATATTTTTATTTGTTTGACTTTTTAATGCAGGTATATTATATGTTTCTCTTATTTTATTATTTTAATTAAAAAAATATTATTTTATGTATGTTATTGTTTTTACCTATGTAAATATATTTTATATTAATTCAACAATCATTTTAAATTATATTTTTTTGTTTGGTTGGTGCCGATTTTGACAGAAAAGTAATTTTTTTGTCAAATCCAATTTGAAAAGCTTATTTTGTATAATTTGTGAATTAATCATTCATTTTATCATGAATTATTATTATTATTGAAATTATATGATAGATGAAAAGTCAAAGTGAAAGTGATAGTAATCAAAATTGTTATAATACCGTGAGGAGATTACAGGTGGCCCTCTGAGGGTCACCATAGCTGCGAAGTGGCCCACGGTGAAAACGAGGCCCCTTGACGCCCCTGCTGGAAATGGTTCATAGGTGTGAATGTGAGCGTAAACGGGACGTCTCCAGCTCGCCCGTGACCGGAATGAGGACAAGCAGTAAAGAAAATGGATGAATGGATGGAAAATCATGTTTGATTTCCCACAGTACTTTTGTTCTGTTTTTAAGGGCACTTTTTTTTCTTTTTCTTCCTCTTATTAAGAAAATGTCAACTTTTTTTCCAGCCTCTTTGACCTTTGTGGAAGCACTTGTGGTCATTGTATAAAGGGCATGGAGCCACTCTTCTCCTTTCTCTTAAAGTCGTGTGTTGCATTATTTACAAATAAAGCCACAGACCCATTTCTCATTTGGTCATTTGTAAAAAATGTTATTAGAACCGTGTTATATTTCCCAAAAGGACGTATTTTTACAACGTGTGTCTATAGCAACATTTGTTATAAGCCTCTTTCATGCAGAGATGTTTCAAAATTGGTGCATGCTGACAGGTTCTGGTGAGACGTGTAATGCTTCCGACGAGCGGCAATTGCTTTCAACACCACAGGGCGGTGTTAAACTTCACACATCTGTCCTGCCTTGCCTCTGATAGTATCACCCTGTCAACTTCCAACCCCATGTTTTGCGTGGGTGCTGTTCTCACTGCACAGGACATTCCAGAGCAGTCTATCCAGTACACTACGTAGTAAGCCTGCACTCGTAGTTGAATGACTTTTTTAACACGTCATTTGTATACTTTGACCACAGGGTTTCCATTCTGGATAATGGCAACCTTCGCATATGGAACATAACCAAATCAGATGGCGGCCCATACACGTGCATGGCAAGGAACCAGTTTGGTGTGGCCACCAGCACGGGAAGCATCACAGTTAAAGGTAATTCCTGTTTTCTTTCCTTTTCACTTCTCTCTCACTGGCTGTTCAAACAGACCACAGCAAGACTATATGGTTAGATGAATGACCTTGGTGAGCGTCACTAACCCAATTTTTAATAATAATAATAATAATATAAATCCAATTAATCCATTCCAGAAAGCCAAAAATGTTAACACAAAACACGTGTTTATAGTTCCTTTTTTTAAGGTTGCTCTTGCCTTTATTGAGTTGGGGTGTCGATTAAAACATGAAGAGGTTTCTAGTTTGGAGAACAGCTACATCTAAAAACAGAGCAGCCGCAAGCCAGTCAGACTGAGAACTATGGCATGGCTACTATGAATGATAACACAGTCGTTTGGAGGTGGCAGTGCTCGAGGCATAGTCCTGCAATCTAACCTACCTTGGTGTTCCCAGCGTCAGCGAGTGACGTGTGGCTGTTTTTTCCACCGGTGTTAAACAGCTGCTTGCTACTTGTTGATGTCCAAGCAGAAGCTGTAGTAATTCTACTTTTGATGAACTTTACTTAAACATTTGTCAGATCAACCTACGTAGATATTCTGACTTGTCCGCTCACTTGATCACAGAGCGGTTCTATTGACTCTCATAAAATGTGCATCACTTTCAACCACCCGCCATCACCGGTTCCGTTTCATAACACACCTCATACATGGAAGAGATCGGTGTTGACAATTTACGTCATGGCTGATATATTTAGCCAGTAAGGGTGCGCATTTCAGTGTCTTTTGCGTCATGCGTTTATTTGGTAGTTAAATACCAGCCATCAACAAAGGTGAAGTCTCCCGGGGGCAGGCGCATGGGAGTGAGCTCCACTTCCATACCGCCGTGCGATGCACATCTGAAAGCTGAAAAATCCCTCCGCAATGCAACCCAGCC
This sequence comes from Dunckerocampus dactyliophorus, assembly GCF_027744805.1. Classification (NCBI taxonomy): domain Eukaryota; kingdom Metazoa; phylum Chordata; class Actinopteri; order Syngnathiformes; family Syngnathidae; genus Dunckerocampus; species Dunckerocampus dactyliophorus. The sequence continues at coordinate 1,482,399 of NC_072826.1, forward strand.
TGCATCCCATGCTGTTTGAAGCCTCGCCATTCAACTGTTAAGTGTCGTCTTGGTCTTGTGATGTGAAAATGTAAACAGCATTAATACAAAAATAGACGCCAACACCAACAGTTACACATTTTTGAAGAAGCCGCCTCCTTTCCTTCCTTTCCTAAGTCCTAAAGAGCAGCGTTGTCTTTACAAGTGAGACAGCCTGGTCACCATGTGTGTTTGGTGAGGTGTTGAAATCACTCTGCACCCTCCCTCACCGACTCTAGTATCATCAGAGGATAGTCTGTGTAGAAAGCGACCTCATGTTGTTAGATCATCTGCAGTGGGGATTGCATTTCTGCTCTGGTGCTGTGACTTATTATACTTCATTAAAAATGAATGTGAGCTGGGTATAAAGTGCTTTGGATAGAGTGCCTCCAGTCTGTGCTGATTTTCTGTTCCATTTCCATTGGGAATACAGTAGTGTTATCACCTGCTCTCGTTTGCGGGGGGCTTGGTGACATTTTTATTGAACTATGTCCTCACAGTGACCCGCTTTTCACTGAGGTTGCCTAGTTAATTTGTTATTGTTACTTGCTCTGCTTTGACCTTCGTCGTCAGCCTTCTTGTATAGATTTATAGGATTCCTGATCTTCTTATGCTGCCCTCAGGGACTCCATTTTCACCTCATGTTTCATATTGATATGGATGTGCATCTATACCGGGATCTAATTATTTGCCCAAACCAGAATGCAGTAAATCCTGCAATTAGGTATTCAAATGTGGGCAAGATCACGCTCTTCACTCACAGTGAAAGTGGACTTCAACGCTTTGCAACCGTCCAAACGAAAGCATGCATTCTTTGGGCTGTGACTGCTGCTTGGTTTTTGACGCTGTATTGGTGAAAATCCACTCTATATAACTTTTGTCTCATAAGAAGAGTATACAGTCGTCCCTCATTGATCACGGCTAATTGGTTCCAGACCCCACCGTGATAAGTTTGACCTTCTAAATACAGTCTTTACCGCTATTGGAGCCCTGTAGACATAAAATAACACCCCTGTAGCCACCCTTACACGCGTATCACGTAGTATAGTAGACATTATAAGTGATATTAAGAGATAATAACTAAGTTCCTTGTTGTATCTCAAATGTGGGTCGATTGCAAGGCATGAAAAAACAGATTGACGTGCGCCTGTCATCCATCCTCATGATGTTTGTCACTTGATTGACATGCAGGGCAGCCAGTCTGAAATGCATACATGTACACGTGTAAAATAATGGACCCTGCAGCATTACTGCTATCTTTGTTTACACCGCATTGTGCAACTCTTACGCTCAGGCTATGGGATCTCTGCAGGGACACGAGATGGCCGCCACTTTAAGCATAGCAAGCTACCGAGCCAATGAGTTAGCCTCCAATTTATTCCTTCTTAGGAAAGGATTTGAACCTAAGTGGGGAAGAAGGACAAAGTAGGAAGCCAAAAATGCACCACTTCCACACAGAATGGGAGGAGAACTCTGTTTTTTCACGATAGTGCTTCCACTATCGATGACTGATCATTTAGAGCTACTGTTCCAACTCGCCATCCATGGCTGACTCCATGCAGTGCAAGTTAATGTTAATGTTTCTTTTGGTGGGTTCCATGTTTATATAACCATAGAACACAATATTCTGTGTGCCTTGAAAGATCGGTCAAAATTGTCTAAAATGGCCGCTACTGAAAGGGGTTGTCTTTTGAAAAATGGTTGGGATGTACGAAAAGAGATGACTTATAATATCAGGCTGCCAAATGCTAAAATGATAAAGATGTGTACAGTGTTCCCTCGCTCTATTGTGGTTCACCTTTCGCAGATTTCCTGTTTTGCAGATTTTTTTTAGTGCTTCCTTTTTTTTTTTATTACAGCTCATGAACGCTGTTACAGGCCGAGCCTGGCCCTTTAAGAAGAGTAGCATTGTGGGAAGTTGAGTGTCTATCTCTTCCCTCTCTTGTCTGTCTGCACCGCCCATTGTTTTCTGCATCCTGATTGGCTGTAGACCATTGTCAATCAATCTCCTTCATGCCGTCCTGCCACGTCTCCTGTGTCATCGCTAGCTTGCTTGCTTGCTAATTTGTAAATGAATCTTTGGTTCGTCTGCAGCGATATGTTTTAACAAGGATACAAAAACGCTACAGTACAGCGGAACGGCGCCAGGACAAAAACGAGTGAAATACTCGTGAGTGACTTAATTTCTTGAGTTGGTCATTAAGGTTGATCATTAAAAGTCTTTTTTTAGAGTGTTTAAACGGGAGAAATGTGAGAAAATGTTATTGCCTGTCTGAGAAAAGTGTACAAAGTGTATGGTGAGGGCTTTTACAGCCTTAAAAAAAGGTATGGTCTACTTCGCGGGTTTCACTTATTGCGGGCTATTTTGGGAACCTACCCTCGCAATAAACGAGGGAACACTGTAATCAGATTAAATACCATTTTCAAATGAATTAATCGTGATCAATCACCATTTGCACCGATGTGAAATATGAATATAAATATGAATATGAATAGAATATGCCCATTTTTACTACATTTTATCAACAGAAAGATAAATGACAGAACATGATTATACTGTATATATTTGTAGTATATATATATATATATATATATATATATATATATATTATAAATATGTTATATACTTGTATATATATTTGTGTCAACAGCTCCAAATGAACTGAAATGTTAAATCAAGCTAACAGATGACATTTGAATCACACTTTAATGTGTTATTATGTGTTAATTTCGGTCAAAATTGTAACCATCAATTAAATACATTTGTTACCACCATTAACGTGTTATTTTTGACAGCCCTAATAAATATGCCTCCCTCTCCTTTGCTACATCCTGCTCTAAAATCTGATTTGTAGGTCATTTAATTCATTGAAAACAGCCAATGATGATGTATACTGAATATTAAATGTTACATTTACAAGGATGCACCCGTTATGGCTTCATGAGGAGGAAAATGAGGTCCAACCCTGTCGTATGTTCATCACCTACATCAAGACTTCTCTGTCTCCTCTGTTGAATTATAAAAGACAGCCGTCATGTATTATGAATGCTAGGAAGTCAGCAGCAGTCGAGAATGCGGAGGAGAGCTTTGAGTGCACATTGCTCCTCACTCTTCCCCCACGTTGAACACACTAACTCTCCTTTATGGAGGCAACCTGCCTTGGATTCTGTTTATTCAGAGGAATATACGTCTGGATTATAATATAAACACATTCCCTTCTGTGTCTTCATCAACTGTGTGTATCTCACACAATCTTAACCATTTTCGGGCTACTGGAATGATACTGTCACCCCCTCCACCCTCCGCCAATCAGGGGCATGTCGAAAGCTGATGTGAGAGCGGATGATTGCGGAGTGTGTGATTTTTCAATCAAGCTGCAAGGAAAGGCGTTCTCACCTCAGAGTGACGCCGCCGTTATGTGCATCGCCTTATGAGGTAGTCTGGGTTTATTTGACACCCTCGCTCCCTTTCCATCATCATCAAATGTTGGAGTAGTTTTGTGCGCGTGGTGAACAAATATTCCCCGATATGATTAAATGCCTCTCTGTCACATTTGATATTGTTCAGTAAATGGGACGGGGTAATTTACATGCATTATATGAGGGAGGATTGGAAACCTATTTAGTGGAGGACAAACGTGTGTTTCGGGAGCAGCTCTTATGGGAGGTGACAGTATTATATTCAAATTGACTTTGTTAATATGAATGGTGAAAAACACCTGTCAGGAAGCATTCCGGATCTCCGGGCATAAACGAGCCACCTAGAAAACAGCTAAGAGGGACGCGTCACAATAGATGAGCCTTGTTAATGTCCATATTATGGCAACTCCGGGGGGGATATTAGCGGATTAATTGGATTCATTTATACATAGATGCGCTTGCTGAATTTCGATTGCGCCAAGCCTGGGCTGCTGCAACGGTCAGTGAAATCCTGGGTCACGCTGGATTCACGTCTTTGTACATTTTTCTAGCCTGAAGGCAATCTTTGTTACATAATACATCCTTGAAACTCTTTCTTTGGGAAAGAGCATGAACAGAATATGTTGAGGTCACGGTATCGTGCTAGTGTCAAAGTAGACTGGTGGATAGCACTCCCACCTCACAGCAAGAACATTTGGGGCTTGTATCTGCGCCAGCTCAGGCCTTTCTGCCCATGACTACTATGAGTACTAAACATGGACAGTTGTGCTGAAAAGTCTACATTCACTCATCATGGGAATTCATTTCATTGAACTCATTCATCCCAGCCATTTTTCAAAAGAGGTGACGTCCATTAGTGTGCAGTTACGCCTTTGTGATCGGGCGTTCGGGTTTATAAAAACCTGTCAATACGTCTTTGGTATTGAATGAGTTAATTCAAAAAGGGTTTGAATGATACATTCAGGGTGAGATATGTTCATACGTTCAACTCAATCTCTGAATAGGTGGTGCTGAAGGTTGAAGAATGGATTTTAACTTGTCAAGGTGAGGCCAAGTTCATTTCTTATCGGTGATTATGATTGACTGCCGCTTGTACCCCACTCAACAGATCGACTGTTACAGGGGGTCCCGGCTGGTCCTAGACCAACCAGGGGTACGCGTACCCCTAGTGGTGGTGGTTTCTGTGGGGGTTTGGTGGCGGGCGGCGCAAGAGCAGAGACAGGCACTGCATCAGCGACCGGTACTGGAGCTGCAGCTAACATGTGGTAGAAAACCCGATCCATCCAGGTTCCCAGCACTCACATGCTGCGTGAGAGCCTGCGGATAATGTCCGTTAACTCCCGCAGCATCTGCTCATGATGGCCCACTGGTTTGCCGTGGGAGGAGAGCTCCTGGCGAAGTGCCTCTGACTCCACAGGGTCCGTGTTTCTGGCCGGGTAGTTCTGTGACTTTTTGGTGTTGGTTTGGACCTCACAAGCAGAGAAAGACAGTGAGTAAAAATGAAAAGAATTGTAATAAAGCACACACACAGAGCCAAATAGACTACAGCAAAAAAAAAGTACAAACAAGCAAAAGGGAGGCAGTCCAGGATCATTTTAACAAAGGGCTAACTCCACGGCAAAAAACACCAAGATGGGTAAAATATAAAAAAGGAAGTAGCTCAGAGTAACGAGGCACTCCAGGAAGATGCTAGCAGGAGTTAAACACATTCGATAGGATAGGAACTAGCAACCGCAATCAGAGCTGATGATGAAGGCCAGGCCAATACAAGATACTGGAGGCGAACGGAAACGTGAACACTCCACATAACAAAAGATACAAGCCGACGTCTTCCTGGAGTCACGGCACTGATTACTGATGCTGTCGTTCCGGCGTACTTAGTTACTCCGCCCAGCATCGGGAGCTGGGAAAGAGTACAGAGCAAGCGTCAAGGCAGGCACAAACGTGGAAGGTGACAAGAACTTCACTGTTCAAAAACGTGAAGAAGGTATAAAAGCATGAAACGTCTGATGGCAAAAAACCATCCTGAAATGTCGTTATAACCAGTAAACTAACTGAACGTGATACATTTTGATTCTTGGCGCGTATTTATTTGGTGATATGCGGCATTGGCTGAAGAGATTCAGCAAATGGATAACGAATGGATAGAATTAAGTATTTAAGTTTCTAATTAAATACTGATTCTTATCGTATTGTATTTACTGAAGAACACTAAGAAAGCCAGTAATGAATGGATGGAATTAAGTCTTTAAGTCTCTAATTAAATACTGATTATTATCTCTTATTTGGTGATTGTTCAACAAATAATACAGAGCATTAAATTATCTCATAATTAAGAATATAGGAATTTTGGCAAAAGGACAATAATTGTTAGTTTTCACCCTCTTTTATGAAGGGCTATGCATGCAAATGGGGACTAGGGCGTACAGATAAGTACTTTCCAGCATGTCTAATCCCCTTTTTAGCATAGTTTTCCTTTGCTGCTTGAGAATACATAAAGAGATGTTTTTATTTTTTTTATTTTTAGTTATTACACTGATTGTAATCCCTCAAGGGAAGTGTTTATTGAAGAAAAACAATGCAATGAATGGTGACAGGCATGTAAGAGGTGAAAAAAGAACAGCTACATACTTGGAATTGACCCCGTTATCCACACGGGCTAATGTGACTGTCCCTTCATGTGTAGAGTCAGAGGACAACGAGGCATTATACGTGACAGAAATCAATCACAATTTGCCTAAAATCAACCAAGCTTGTTTCCATTCTAATCTGTCAGAAATGAAGGCAGAGGACGGTCACAAGGAAACTCATTCCCATCACTTCTATCACAATGAAACCCCGGCGAGTGCCTTGGGATCAGGCTGTACAAACTGCGAGGGGAGAAGTTCATGTTGGAGAAGACGCAACCCCACAGGAGAGAGAAAAAAGGCAAATAAAGGTTTATAGCACATTACCATGCAGCGTAGGTAGAGGAGTAAAACATTCCTGATGATAAATCCTTCGTGAAGGTTTTGTTTTTCCACCGCCGTCTTTTTTTGTGTGTTGGTCTGCCAGCTGTAGTTGCCAAAAACTCCAAAGTTGATTTTGAACAAAACTGGTGGAGTATGAAGCCAGTGTGTTTCAGGGAGTTGGAGGTATTTCTATATTGGTTGCGGCGTGGGCGTGAGTTGTGCACAGTGCCCTTCAACATTTCATCTGCAGGCGGCCCTTGTTTTACAGCGTTTCAGGTTACGACCGCGAGTGCACGATAATTATCGCACCGATAATTATCGCACCGATAATTATCGCACCGATAATTATCGGGTCAATATGAGGGAATGATGACGTCATACTGACAAATCCGGTAACATAACCGATAATTTAAAAAACACCCCGATGAGGCGAGCTTACCCTACTGTGCGGGTTAGCAAGTCAAGCTCCCCTGTCGTAACTTCCCTGATTTCTCTTGTAAACAAACATTTACTTTCCGAGGCAGACGTTTTAGTTGTACCCGCCGCGACAAAGAGGGAAAAACCCCATCGAGCACACAAAACCTTACCGGGCACCTGAAACGATAGGGCCGCGGCGTTTGAAAAGTGCAGAAGGTTTGCCAGAGACCTCCGTAGCGTCACACCAGCTGCTCGGAACATTTGTCCACATACAGTGCACCTTGTTGGGCCACAGCGGGTGGCTCCCTCCCCTCCAGACTCTGGTTCTCCTGATAGCAGTGATGTGGTAGAAGTAATGTCATGATATTTTATTAGGACATATCAACAGGTACAATCCGTCAAATCCAAATTTGTTTGAGTTCCGTGCGCACAAACTACAGTTGAATAAGCATTTTAAAAGCAGATATAAAAATAAGGGTAATCAGTACCACATCGCTCTTGAGAAGCACAAAGTTATCAGTATTGGTTTGAAAAAAAAGACACGGTACATGTCTAGTTCTGACGTTTCGCGGTTACGACGCACTCGCATAAATTGTTAAAGCTGTACAAAAAGAAAAAGAGAAGTATTAACGGGCAAGCGGCAGAAGAACACGTACACTTTTGTTCTTTTTAGTTAACTTTTGAACTTTAACCTCCATTGTTTCTCAGGTGTGAGCCAGATTCCTGTGGTGGCTGTGCATTAAAGAAAAAGAAAGTAAAAAGTGAAGTTAGACTTTGCAAAATGTGAAGTAAGCGAGACTAACTTTGGCCGCATGCTTGGGTTGGGGTGTTGGGCCATCATGAAGGACAAAGGTGGTCTTCATCTCCCCGTCCTTGCAGGAGAACCACGGGGGTAAAAGTAAGTAGGTGTTTCATTTCGTTCTTAATGAAACTGAGATTCTTAATGAAACTGAGTGACTTAATTGATAAGTTCCGACTCACAACGTCGTCGTAGGAACGGAGATCACACGTAGACCGAGGACCGCCTGTACTTACCTTTCCACTCCTTCACCATTCAGGCTAATGCTCTCCTGATGCTAACTGTGGTTTAGCCCTCACACGTTTTGGAATGCGTTTCAGATATTTATTAGACTTTGGTCTGTTTGTTTTACCCTTTTTGGGCGGGGGTTGTTGTTTTGTTTGTTATCGAGCAGGATGATTACACAAAAACAACTAACATGAAATGCAACTTGAGTAGACCTTTGGGATGTTTAAAATAGCACATAAAATAGCAATAAAAGCCCATTCTGTGTGGATGAAGACTACTAGCCAACTATACACTTCATCATTGGCCAAGCTTAATTGAGTCTATGTTGTCTGAGTGGCAATTTCAAGCAAGTAATCACAGCACCCCCTAGAGGGAGAAAGTAGCTTTACACTCGATGAACAAAGCCTCTCCCTCTCATCTCGCCTCTCTCATGTCCTTCACCCTCCTCTCCCCCCTACACTGCATGCTCTCAAGTGCAGATAAGGGACGCTTGCCGTATTCCCGGGTGACGTCGCAGCATTGCACTGCGGGGTTGAGAAGAGCGCAATGGCTGCTCGGAGAAGTGCTCACTGATGTTTACTGTTTCTCTGGCAGTGTGTTTTGGGAATTTCTCAAGGAGTTCCAGGTGAAAGGTTGAGTTGAGAGTTGAGACTACGCAGGTTGCAGGAGAGACACGTCTCAAACTCCCTGCAGACACGAGCTCAGGTCAAAACTAACAGCAGTTATTGTTGCGGCTGGCTGTGCTGCGTGCTTAGTGCGGTATATTCCTCCATGAACTCTCTGACATGTCCTGTACATTGACGAGGAAAGCTGTGGCTTTTGAAAAAGCCGGTTTCTATTTCTGTTGTGGATTTCTCTACTGAATTTGACGCATGTTTTTTTGTTCTTTGCAGAACCCACTATGATCACCACTCTGCCAGCGACGCTAGACGTCACCGTGGGGGAGAGTGTGGTTCTACCTTGTCAAGTGAGCCACGATGCCTCTCTGGAGCTCAAGGTTACCTGGTTCTTCAACGAGCAGCTCATCCACTTTGGCAGCCACGGGGGATTTTTTGAGAAAGTGGGCGGCGTAAGTTCAGCAATAGCATTTGACATTCAGTTGACCTTTAGAATGTAGATGTAGTCCAGACTGATATTTTACATGGTCATAAATGGTAACTCATTATACATTGCAATTTCAATGTCTTGCTTCATCAAAAAAAACATTTAATAATAAATAATAAAGAAACTATTTGGGGAGAAAAAATGATTCTCTTTATGCACAAAAACATACCAAAAGCAGACCGAGACACCTGCAGCCTTGCATCCTGAGTACCAGCATACTTACAATTATAATGATCATTATTATACCCATACATATGATATATTACATATACTGTATACCTGCTATCAGTAATGTGGCATCATAGCCGATTCGCTCCTCAAATGGTTCATTGTGTGCATGTGTGTAAAACTTCCACCGTAATCATTCTGATCAACATATCACAAGCTGATAAGAACACATTTCTTCAATGGTTTTCATATGCAGCACTTTAATCGCATGTGCATAGATTTCACTTCCGACCCCTCCAAAGCAATGCATTGAATTGAGGTCAGGAGACAAATGGGCATTCACTGGTACAGTATTTCAATATTACACTCTTGTAGCCCTGGCATAATGAATTCAGACGTAGAGCAGGGGGAATGTTTGTACCAAGTATATTATTTATGGCCAAAAAACTGCTGCCTGTGGTTTATTATAAAAGGAAATTTACATACCCATCTTGCACCCAGTTTCCAGCACCTGCTCTGTATTTCAGAGGTTGTGCATGCAGCACAGTCTGCAACACAAAGTGGGCTGACATATTTGTGAAAAGCTAAGCTTGGGGGAAGGAGTGAAAACTCGAGGAATAAGGAAGAAAAGCATTCAAACTTGCAGAGGAAGTGATTGTTCCTCCCCTATTGTTCAGGGGTTGTTGTTTTAAATAAATATGCTGTACAGTCTGTCGTCCTGAGAGTTGGCAGTACATTTCCAGAACAAAGATAAAACATCTCAGCTGAATTGTTAACTGTCACTCTGCCGCAGCTTCCAACTACTTCCAGTTTATTACTGGACCAGCTCAGCGCCACTCCGCCATATTGAAAAGGTGGGAATTGCTCCCTCAAAAGCCCTTAGCTGCTCTTCATAACTCAGCCGGAGCTACGGTGTATGGGGTTCTGACACCAGCTCTTTGTGCTTGTATGTTTTCTTTAACTCAAAAAAAATGCGCACAGCGTCCAAAAAACAGAAGTAAAGGCGGCTGGAGTCGTTTTCAAGTCGAATATGGACAGTGGGCATCTTCAGAAGGCTACTCCGTGTGTGTTTGTGTGTATTTGCGCGTGCACACATGATTTTTCTTCTTTTTGTGTTTGTGTGTGGTAGCAGCATTCAGCAGGAGACATTATGATTCGAAACATCCAGTTGAGGCATGCTGGGAAATACACGTGTGCCGTGCAAACAAAGGTGGACAGTATCTCTGTCGCTGTTGACTTGGTTGTCAGAGGTAAGCAGAACATCCATTCCCTCGTCTCCGCACCAGTGCTTTTGTGTGGATTAAAAATGGCAGCTTGTTACATATTTCATGAAAATTCAACGCTGAAGACAGTGGAACATTGGAAATGGCGAATGCTTCCCGGGCCTGCTTATGCCTCGCTAATGTGATGAGAGCATATCGTGGAAAAATAGCAAATTCTCTCTTCAGTGTTTAAAAAAAAGTTAGTAATTATGTTGTACAGCACCCAACGGTATCACAGCAAATTGACTTTCCTACAGCAGCCGCAGGTGTTAAAAACCACTGCGACTCTCCATTATCTCTCCATCGCTTCCTGATTTACATTTGCGCTCCTTTTTTCCATCTGTCTTTTCTTTCCTTGCTATTGCCTGGTTATGCCATCTCCCAGGGCCCCCAGGCTCCCCTACCAGCATCCAGGTAGAAGAAATCACAGACACCACTGCGACTCTATCCTGGAGGCCCGGTGCTGATAATCACAGTCCAATTACCGCATACACCATCCAGGCCAGGACACCATTTTCCCTCGGGTGGCAGGCTGTCTCCACAGGTAAGCTCTCTCCAACCAGCCGTGGCCTCTTCCAATCTCACGGAGGTGGCTGCTCTTTATTCTTCTTCTCTGGTGAGAATATAGGAGATGTAATTTCTGCCCCACGTCCAAATGGGGCTCAACTGTAGCGTGACCATTGACCGCCATTTTACCAGACTCTTGGGAATCCTGGAACATGGATCCCATCCAGATGATAAAGCCTGTGCGGAGACTGTAATGTGCATGAGTGTAGTTAAGTGACACCTGGTACCTGTAGTGGGTGTTTTCCCCCTCATAACCTCTTGATTTGCGCCCTGAGTATTCATGTCTGGCGAGAATAATATCCTGTACATCTTGTTCCATGATCATTTTTTCCCTGGTATTCTTTGAGTGAATGAGCCTGTATTCACCGATGGGGTTCATGTATGTACAACAAGGCAACGTGACCACCTGAGAAGAAGATGATGGGCCAGAGCACACTGACACACTGAGCAAGAAGACGGTAACATTCACCAATGTTGTCTTTCATGCAATTACTAGCAAGTGTGCCATGACTGAGCATTCTAATTTTGTAGGCCAGAGGTTTGTCCTTGAGGGGTGGCCTTGGTGGCGGCCTGAAAGAGAGAATGAACATCTTTTTCAAACCTGCTAAGCTAACTTCAGTTATGTCAATGGCAAAATGAATTGGTTTTCAGTTCCTACAGTGTGAGCGTGAATAGAGTCTGAAACAAAACCAGTGCCCAGCGATGCCTTTTTACTACCACGTATGGCCTGGCCGGTTCTGAGTGGGGGCTGTGCCGTCGTGTATGGTCTTGGCCACCGGGCTGCAGCCCAGTTTCAGGGTGTTGGCAAGCCTAGAACATCTTTATGTAGCGGAACGATTCTTTTTTTCACATCCTGAGGGAGTTCTTTGCCATGAAGTGCCGTGTTGAACTTTCAGTGACCGGTACGCAAGAGTGTGAGAGCAATAACGGCAAATTTAAAACACCCGCTCCCCATTAACAGCTGAGACTTTGTGACAATAACGAGTCACATGACACCGGGGAAGGAAAATGGCTTATTGGGCCCAATTTGGACATTTGAACTTCGGGGTGTGTTCACTCTTGTTGCCAGTGGTTTAGACGTTATTTTGAGCGGGCAGTCAACTGACATTGTTCTACTTGAATGTGTAAGCCTTCCAGTATGTGATGTCACATGAGGCGTCACGTTTATCAAGGAATGCTTCATGTGTGCCAGTCACGACTTATATAAAAGCGCACTAAACAGATATACTTGTATTCTATGATGTGTATTTCTATTTTTCTGTGGGGATGCAACGTGCCATATACAACATGCCCTTGTGAGGGATTACACCTGTCCTATGTGGGCTACCTGCTGTGCAGCTCCTCCTGACCTGCCAGCACAGTTTGAAGCTGACACACACACACCTTCACACAAAGCTTGTTGATGCTGAAAGGTGGCCTGTGATTTATTCCAGTTCCCAAAATGGTAGGGGGCCACCGTCTGACAGCTACAGTAATAGAACTGAACCCTTGGGTGGACTATGAGTTTCGAGTCCTGGCAAGCAACACTATTGGGACTGGCGAGCCCAGCAAGCCATCCAAACAAGCCAAGACCAAGGGGACGCGTAAGTACTGCACAAACACAAACTCTCATCTCCTCGCCTCCTTTTTTGTTTGGTTGTTCCCGTCACAGCATTTTCTTATTTCTTGGTTCAGTCTTTTTCATGTTTTTGTTCAAATGTGTTACCTTCATGCAAGCGAAAAATATCCACCAGTTCTTCCACACGAGAAGAATCGATAGATATCGTCATTTGCTGCAAGCATGCCATGTTCGTTTTAGGACTTGAAAGCAAATGAACAAATGAAGGGACTGTTAAGATATACTGTATATTCTAGGGGGGTGTCTACAGGGGTGTCCAAAGTGCAACCATTTGCGGCCCATGGTAGTTTTTGATTGAAGAAGAAAACTAAAAGAAAACTAAACTAAAAATAACAACAACAATTTAAACATCAGCAGTCATTTTACAAGAATAAAGACTAAATATGAAGAGGAAAAAATCATAATATTCATATTATTCATATGATTTTAGCCACTTGAAGTTGAAATATTAAAAAGATGTTTTTTTTTTCAAAGTCATAATATGAGAAACAGCAAAGCAGTGAAGAAATTTGTCAGACGTCATAAATTAGGTTGCGGAAAAAAGTTTGAATGTGCCGAGAATAAAGTAAAACTACTGTGGGAATGAAGTCACAATTATGACAAGAAAATTTACAAGATGGAAGTTTAAATAGTTGGGGGGGGGGGGGGGGGGGATTACAGCAGCAATGCAATAAACATCTGTAATTATACAAAAATAAAGTCAAAATACTAATTTTAAAAAAGTTGTATTCTAATAAGAAGAAAAGTCGAAATTTTACAGAATAAACACGAAATATGAGGAAGAAAAATGTCATTTTGGTAGCATAAAGTTGAAATATTAAAGAAAAGATGTGAAAATTAGGTTGTGGACAGAATTATAATATTATGGGAGTAAAGTCAAAATATTGTGGGATTTAAGTCAAAATATTACAAGCACAAAATTTACCAAGTTTATTAATGAAGAATGTTGAAATATTTGGGAAAATAATGAAACATCAACGATGGTAAAAAAGATAAAACACTAAAGTTCTTACTAATATGTTTATTTCTTGAAATAAGTGACGTGTGTGACCTCAGCTAGCTAGAGCTGTGTTTAGCTCTTTGGTTAGCACTGTAGACAGAGCAGATACTGGCGTGGGTTGTGGCCGACAGCAGCTCCTGTCTGAATGTTCACTGCATATGTGTTCCATGCTCATTAATAAAGCGATTGAAGTGCAACACGAGTCGCTCCTTAACCACCAACAGTATTCTACAGTAGTATTCAGTAACGTTACATTGATGAGACAAGATTCACTGCAGGAAGTACTCTGTCAACGCTAACGTCTGAGTGTATTATATCTTATTTACTGTATGTCTAAGAGGTCATATTTTGTATTATTATGTCTGCTGTATTGGGAAATATAAGTGTAAAAGTGACTGATTATTTCATGTCTAGGGGGTTCTAATAATGCTAAAAGGTGTATTTAGAAGGTTTTAAACAGGTTTTCTTTGCTTTAACTGCAAAAATATTCCACTTATATAGAAGTAATCCTACTTCGCGGATATTCACCTATTGCAGTCGGACGAGGAATTACAGTAAGTTCTTAGCATATCTGTGCTCAATGTGAATTTCTCCTAGAGATCAATAAAGTATCTATCTATCTACCTATCTACATACTGTAGGTCTCCAAAATATCCAAGTGGCCCCTTGCATCCTTTGGTTTTTCAGTATATGGCCCTCCGTGGAAAAAGTGGGGACGCCCGTGTTCTAATATGTTTTGTCTCATACCAAGTATCAGTATTTTTGCTTCCATGTAGGTTTTCAGCATCAAGAGAAAGACTGAAACGTATCTCTCTCTTCCCGCTAGCTCCATTGGTCACACCAGCTAATGTGAGCGGTGGCGGTGGGAGTCGGTCTGAATTAGTCATCACATGGGAGGTAAGCACGCACAGAACCTGTCACCCATGGACGAGCACCCCACCAGGCTGTATTTTCAAAATATATATTTATAATGTAGAGCAATATGGTGGAACAGTTGCTGTCACAATAGGGGGTGAATCATTTTTACACTTTTGGAAAGATAATTCAATTCATTATTTGGAACTATCAGGTTTGTATTCATGTCATCCTTTTTTACATGAAGGCAGCTTCGAAATCCAGTAATAATTCAGACTGTTTAATGTCATTAACCCCTGCTGGGCAGCTTCACAAGAAACACTGCCAATGTTTTATCGTGCAAGTTCAATTATAACCCAACTTGTACTCAACCAAGTTTATATTCTGACTCAACCTTTAGTTTTTTATTTGCACTTTAAAACCTGCACAGTAGCCTAGTGGTTAGCATGTTGACCCCCCAGTTAGGAGATCAAGGATACAAATCTCCATTTGGGCATCTCCGAGTGGAGTTTGCATGTTCTCCAGATACTCCAGCTTCATCCTGCATCCCAAAACATGCATGTTAGGTTCATTGGATACTCTAACTTACTCAGTAGGTGTGAACGCAAGTGTGAATGGTTGTGTAGGTGTGCCCTATGATTGGCAGGATCCATCTATCCTGCCTCCAGGATGGATGGATGGCTGGATGGATTTTTAAAACCATAACTGTTTCAGGGAAACAGGTAAAGACCAAACACTACTGGTCCAAGCACAGATCCCTGTTGGACACCTAATTACTAGATGCACACAACTTCTACTGATATTCAAAAACTGTAAGCGATCCAACAGATAGGATTTAAAACAATTTAAGGCGATTCCTTTCATGCCAACGAGGTGTCTAATAACATTCTTGTTATTAGAATGTGATGGTCGATTGTGTCAAAGCCTGCGCAAAGAGCTAACAGGAGCACTCCAGAAAGCAACATGGGGGGTTGTTTCGGTACTGCTGCTGTTTTGAATGTCCTCAAATCATCGTTTTGTGAAAATGTGTATAACGGGAATCTTTGGCAGTTTGGATATTGGTCTGTGATTACCTAAGACATCTGGATCAAGGTTGGGTTTCCTTAAGAAAAGGTTGGATTAAATGACTCTGGTACATACAGCAGCCTGTAATTAAAGACCTATTGTTCATGTTGACTATGGCAGCGCCAACCAGTGGTAGAGCATCTTTAATCAAACAAGTAGGGATTAACAAATTGAAGAATTACAAGAGGAAACCGCAGAAGCCAGCAGTAAAAACTGACAAAAGTCATTACAACTTCCTCTAAGGCTACCACACTGATGGGATGATTGGTGCCAGTTGACTGCAGGACGTGAGTGATTTTGTCTCTAATGGTGACAGTTTTATTGTCAAAAATGGCAAGATTTCATCATGGCTGAGAGTGACAGGAATACATGGATCAATAACACTATGACACAGCCTGTTTTGTTCAGGGTTTTATCAATTCAAGTTTCTTTGGCATTGCACAGGGCCTTTCTGTAGATTTTGAAACTCTCTTTCCAGACTGATTAAACAAATGGCAACACCCCTCAAAGTGGCCTAGTGTTCAGCACGTCCGCCTCACAGTCAGGAGATCGAGGGTTCAAATCTCCGCTGGAGCATCTCTGTGGGAAGTTTTTATGTTCTCCCAGGGCGTGCATGGATTTTATCCGGGTACCCCAGCCTCCTCCCATATCCCAAAACATGCATGACGGGTTAATTGGAGACTCTCCATATGTTTGAATGTGAGCGTGAATGGTTGTTTGTCTACGTGTGCTCTGTAACTGATTGGGATCAGTCCAGGATGTACCTCGCCGCTCGCCCAGTGTCACCTGGGGTTTGTCTCCAGCTTATGCGTGACCCTAATGAGCCCAAGTGGTATAGACCATGAATGAACTAAGTACGCCGCTGCCTGTGTAAAGTGTGTGTGTTTCTTGTCATAGCCCGTTCCAGAAGAGCTACAGAATGGACCGGGGTTCGGCTATGTTGTGGCTTTCCGACCCCACGGTGCCACAGGTTGGATGCAGGCCGCCGTACCATCCGCCGACACATCCAGATACGTCTTCAAAAATGAAAGCATCCAGCCCTTTTCACCTTTTCATGTGAAGGTTGGAGTTTACAACAACGAGGGAGAAGGTCCATTCGGAACGGTCACAACTATCTACTCCGCAGAGGAAGGTGTGCACCGCTGCTTCCAATCCTACGTGTCAATGCTTTGCTGGCTCAGCTATAGTTAATGATCAGAATAGTGGCTCTGATTCAGGGAAAATGCATGATTATCATCTTTGATGAAAGAAATAGCAGGGGAAACACGTTTAATGATCCCCCTTTGAGGGATCATCAAAAATGAGTGCTACTTCTGAAGTCTTTATACATCAACTTCAGAACCCGGACGAGCGCCCACGAGGGTACGTGCCAAGAGTCTCTCAGCGTCCGAGGTTGAAATTTCATGGAAAGCTCTTCCCTGGAATGCCAATAAGAAAAGAGTGCTGGGCTATGAGGTAACTATAATTACACAATGATTCGTTTAGAGTGTGCCAGCTTGAACGTCTGTGTACAATGAAAGCATGTGAGTGTGTGTATGGGGCGTTGAATCCTGTTCTCCTCTATTATTGATGACTTTCTTAGGCTCATGTACAATACCTTGGGCAAAGGAGAGAAAAGCTGCATGCATAATGGGCCAGACTAGTCCCCTGGCCTTGGGGTTCACGGGTGTTTTTTGTTACTTAAGTACTGTAACTTGCACTGATTAGCTAACTGATCCAAGGAAAAGAATTTGTGGCTTCAAATCCAAACATAAAGCATGTTCACAAATTGCCCTTATACGCCAAATTCTACTCATCTTTGAAATCCCAGATGTGAACGCAGGAGCTATTTCCATCCGCTGAGTGCATGAAGTGGCAGAAATATAAATTGTTGACCACTCAAAGTCAACAGGGGAGCAGCCTCTGTGAAAACCATTCTTGCAAGGAAAGTCAAATTATATTTGGGCTGCCAAGCGTGCCTGCTGTTTCTGCCCTGACAACCATGGTGACAAAGAAAACCTGTTATTAGTATTTGTTGGCAGGGGAAGTGTTTGAATATATCTCCGATTTGTTTCACTTTTTGGTTCTTACTTTTGTGGCGTGACATTACTGTTTACCTCTCGACTTCAAGTGCTATACTTGTCCAACAGATCAATGTAGCTCACACTGAGCAAAACAAAAGATGCACAACATAACATGCTGCATCTTCTGTCCGGTATCGCCTCGTTCCCACTTGATCGACAGGGTGGAGCAGAATCCTTTTAAAAGTGTCTTTGTGTTGTGTTCACATCTGTGGTTCTGCCTTTCTGCTTTTCAGCTGCGGTACTGGGTGAAGGGTGGAAAGGAAGACACAGCCAATGTGCAAAGAACTGTGGGAAATCAGACGTCAACTATTATTCACGGCGTGAAAGGCAGCACCACGTATTACATCTCAGTGAGGGCGTACAACACTGCAGGAGCCGGACCTCCCAGCGGCACAGTCAGCATCACCACCAAAAAGCCACGTACGGAGCATATCTAATTGAAACCCTTGTCTGCTTTCGACGTGTTTACAGCTTTTGTTCGATGTGAATAATATGTTTTTTGTCCCTCAGCACCGAGCCAGCCTCCCGGTAAAGTGATGTGGAACGCGTCCAACTCCAAGATCATATTAAACTGGGAGCAGGTCAAAGCCCTGGAGAACGAGTCAGAGGTCACTGGTTACAAAGTAAACACCCTATCGCTGTTTGTCATCATTTGCAGGTCATTTGTTGCCGTGCTTTTTTCAACTGCTTGTGGCCCTGATTTGGCTGCGCTTAGGTGCTGTACAAGAAGAACCAACACAGCCGCCCCAATGTCATGGAGACTAACACCACCTCAGTGGAGCTCACTCTGCCCACTGATGAGGATTACATCATCCAGATAAAACCCTTTGGCGAAGGAGGGGAAGGCAGCAGTAGTCGGCAGATCACCATCCCGAGGATACCAGGTCAGTGGAGAGATAGTTGGTGTCGTCGGTGCTGAGCTGCATAATCTGCTCCCCTGCTGCTGCTGCCTGAAAACAGCAGATTAGTGATCATCATCACTGAAGGAGCAGAGAGAGCAGAAAAATAAAACGCTGCATACGACCATTGTGTAATTAAAACACCGTAAGGAACACCCATTTATTTGTTCGATTATAAAATACAGTGGAAAACTGCACTCTTTTGTAATTTTGCCCACATCCACAATCCATATGTGAGACATGAACACACATCCGTCTGTTTTCTGTGCATTCTAAAGATAGAAAAACAGCTCAAAAGAGGCAGCTGACAATGCACTTAATGGGACGCACCGATTCCGCCTATAAAGCCTTCTGGAAAAACCTCCAACAACGCCCCCTTTACATCATGGGACCTGCAAAACTAACATATTGGCTGATAATATCAGTTGCCCGATATTTTGGGAGCACGCTAGTTATATTATAAAATACAATAGAAACTCAAGGTCAACCACAACCGCATCAACCGCAGTTCATATTTCCTAAGGAAACGCACACTCAAGAAATAATCAATAATAATCATTTCAAAGTCATCATATAACCTTTATTAACTATTTTTAAAGCATTTTAATATTCTTGCAGTAGCTGTATTAGACTTTGATGACTCCTGGTCTCAAGTCTTTCATTAAAACAATAGAATGGAAAAAAAAGTAGGGATGCTCGGTATTGGCTATTAACGAAATCCGATATTGTCCAGCTCTTCATTAGCAATATTAACCGATACCAACATTGGCAGCAACTCTTCCCTCAAACTAACATCATTTTAAATATATAAATATAAGTATTTATCATTTAAATACAGAACCGGGTTGACCACAATTCATATTTACAAACAAATGACTTTACAAACGACTAAAAAATAAATAATCAATTCCAAAGTCATCATATGACCTTTACCAACTATATCATTCATTCGTAAGACATTTTACCATCCTGTGGTAGCTCTTTTGCTCTTTTGAGGGAGACCCACAATGTTAGACTTTGAAAACCCCTGGTCTGGAGTGTTTCATTGCAACAATAAGGCGCAACAAAAGTATTGAGAGTCTGTGTCTTTTTATTACCACTTCAGGTCCCAACGCAGTCGGCTCAGCATCCAAGGTCTCCACTCTTTCAGCCCTCAGTACAATAGCACTGTCTTTCACAGCGCGGACATCTTTATGACAAACAGCTCTTGGAGACCGTCTTCAGCAGATGACAAACACTCTGGTGTAACTACACCCATTCATTTCGAGTTACAATAGAGGCAAAAGGAATACACAGATGGGAAAAAAAAGTCTGTGACGTCTGGGAAGGAGTCCCCTACAACACCTTGTGAGCGAGTTGGACAGACGTCACGACTGTGTTGTAACCAAAGCAGCTTTCATAAGAAGAGAAAGAGAAAATGTCTTGTGTGCTTCTTTTTGTATGACATGCCAAGCGTTACAGTTTTTATTTGAATATTTTTTTCTTCCAAAATTAAATTTGATGCCAGTCTCCGTGTACCGGGACGAACGCATGTAAGTACGTACATGACAGATGACATATCTTTTCCAAATGTTTAGGAATGGAATTTGACATTTGTCTTAACAAAATCACAGATGTTATATCTCCATGTTATTGTCAAGACTATATCTACTATATCTGTTTTGCTCTCAAAAGCCTATTTGGTCAACTTTTCCTGTCAAAGAAGAGGACTTGCATCTGAATCATATGTCCATAAACAAAACATGCTAATGCTTTACCGAACCAGTGAAGCGTGGATTCCAATTACAAGTGCAATGAATTGTCGCAGGACGATATTCACAGTGGATGCAAACTAAATAAAAAGTGTCCTCACTGTGATAATAACGGTCATGAAAGAAATAAACGTACTTGAAAATAACGCTTTTATCGACAGTAAAATTAGAACAATTGTCACGTACATTGTACACTGTGTACGCTACCAGTCAAAAGTTTGGAGACACTTTATTGTGTTATTGTATGGGAAAGTGTCTCCAAACTTTTGACTGGTAGCGTACACAGTGTACAATGTACGTGACAATTGTTCTAATTTTACTGTACATACAGAATCTGCCCTGGCTGAACTTTGAAAACACTTTTTTTCAAGGAATCGCCTCATAGCAGTTCTTCAGAATTTTTTCAGGATGTTTCCCTTAATCTGCTGTGTACACCGTGTCGTGGTGGTGAACCAATCACAAGGCATATAGACAACCAGTCACGATCAGATTCTCACCATACCTGTAAACCATCCTGTTTTTAGCTGGAAACTCCCGGATTTGCCCTTCTTTTTTGTGGCCCTCCCATTGAAATAGTTTGCAGTAACTAAAAAAGATCATTAAAAAAATGAAGAGAATTTCCCTTATTTTCAAATGCAAAAGTTGACAGGTAGGATTTCCACGCTGCTGCACAAAAGTTGGCCGTGTACACCTCATCAAAATTTTTAGACCATTTGTAAAATTGTAAGAATTTACATTTTGCACTATTGGATCTTAAGGGGGTTCTAAGTAGAGCTTCACAAAATGAAAAGAAGAAATGGGAGACAAACAATTATTTGATTAAGCATTTTATTGCAAAAAGCCATTAAACTGCAATAGGTTGTTCATCAGCTGATCAAAAGTTCAAGACCATAAGCTCAAAAAAGCTAAAGGCCCCCTAAAATAGAAATAAAATGTCAATTAAATGCCATTTGACGCCCCTGCACAACTTGAAAATCCATTCTTCCACTTAAGGAAAAAGCAGTCCAGGTCATGATGCCGCCCCCTCCACTGTGCCGTGTGGACAAATCTCTGGTGGGATCTCCTTGTCGTGCCAGTAACATTGGAAGCCATCAGGACTCGTCAAGGCTACATTTGTTCTCATCAGAGAATAAAACTTTCTGTCCCATGTTCCAAATTGCAAACGGGCAATTTTGTAGTGTTGAAGGACACGAGGCCTGTGAAGACGTTTTTTTGTCCTTAAAACCCTTCTCTCGCAGATGCCGTTTGATGGTTATTGGACTGCACTCGGAACCCGTAACAAGCTTCATTTGGGCCGAGGATCTTTCCCTGTCTTGACGGACAGCCAATCGGATCTTCTGGCTCAGGGCCGGTGACATTGTTTTGGGTTTACCACTTGACTTTTTTTGTTCCATAGCCTTTGGGATCTTTTAAGAAGTTTAAAATGACTGAATGAGAGAAAGCTTTTTTGCCTTTGCCACCAAGAGATCATGACAGTGTGAATACCTGACAGAAAATGACATTGAATTCATGTTTTTGCCAAGATTTTTTTGTCTTAAACATTCGATCAGCTGATGAACAGCCCCTTTCACTCTCACGGTCATTTGCAATAAATTGCTCACTCAATTTTTTTTGGTCTCACTCCCATTTCTTCTTTTTGTATTTTAAAGCTCTACTTAGAACCTCCTTAAGATCCAACGGTACAAAATAAAAAATTTTCAACTAGTCTTGAAAATTTGATAAGGAGCGTATGCACAAGTGCACCGCCAGCGGCCTACTTTTTCAAATATGAACATTGAGATTTTTACAAAAAGGTCGGTTAGCATGCGATGATTTTAGTGCCAGTCATTTTTGGTGATAGAGCATCTCTTCGAGACATCCTTCTGACTAATTAATAGAAGCGCTCCATCTCTTGCGGGTCCCCGTCCTGTACTGGTGACTGAACCCACGTGGCTTTCCCATGCTCCTCTTTCTTTTGGTTAGCCGTGTGTGAATAGCTATTCTTTGCCTTCTGTGTGCCTCATCATACGTTCAAAACCCTCAGGTCCTTCAAGAGCCTTAACTTATCATAATGTATACTGAGGACAGGAGAAGCATAGAACTATGATGCAGCCACAGTGATGTTTACATGCTGCTGTGTTGATACACGTCGGATGTCGTCAGCTTTGGGAGGGGAATGGGGGCGGGGTCTGCTCTGTGTGGCAATATATGAGTTCTGGTGCATTTTTTATAGTTGTGTGATTTAAGGATGATGATTAAAGACAATGCTGCTGATCTTTCCTTTTCCCCTGCCATAGTCTCTTGATGCCCTATGGAACGGCTGTGCAGAGGCGCTGTCCAGTCTGTGTGTAGCTCTATGCTCTAGGGAAGTGCACTGTAGGCTACTGGGTCTTGCGCTGAATCATGCATCAGTGAATATGTAATATACTGTTTTGTACACTTCAAATCATTTATATGAGAGAAACTTTCTAAAAAAGGTGACTTATTTGGTTTGTATGTATAACTGTTTCATACTAACTGTTGCTCAGCATGACTGTGCTTAGTCGTCTTGCTTCAGGAACATGCAACGTTCATATGGGTCATGCCCGGGATAGGTTTATGTATATTGTATGTGTACCATGACATGTGAACAATCATGCTTCTGTCTCCGTCAGCCTGCCTGACGTGTCCTGTCAGCTCAACGCGAGGGATTCCTCTGTTGCTTTGTTGTTTATATTGTGTTAATAAAGGATATTGATTTATATAACAACACCAGGCCCTGCTGGTCTTTCCCTTGGTTTGTGTACATCCAACTCAGTATCAGGTAAAGCACATAAATGTGAGGCATGATGGAATATATTAGTCAAATATTTTCATGCCACCGCATGCAGTAATACACTTCATAGAATAAATACACCGTTTTTTCCCCTCACATTGCAAACTATACGCACTTACTGTGGGAAATACCAGCTCCAGGAAACTACGAGGGGACATCAAAGCAGACGCATCTATGCATCATTTTCGCTCTGACTTCACTTGTCTGCCTACGAATACGCTTGTTTGACCCCCATCTGTTTGAGCCGAATGTGACTTCACTCGCAACCCAGCAATTATCAGCGATGATGGTTGTGTTCAATGACAGCATGTAATTTCGGGTGCTACGTTCATTATGTCTGATGTGCTCACCGCTGTACCCTGCCTCTCGCCTGGGCTAGGCTCCAGCATACTCCCCAGGTGAAGATAAACTGGATGGATGGATGAGTCATCCTCATATTTAACCTGAACATTTTTGTGTGGATTTATTTTTATTTTGTATTGATTGGATTGGATTTGTATTGGCTTGAACACATTACGTCCCGAAATGACTAAAGTGGTTGTCTGTGACAGTCACGTGACTAGGCCAGGCAGCGTTGCCAGACACTTATGGAATTTGTACAATAATTTCACCCACTGTAAAATCAATTACATAAAAAGATAATTTAATGTAAAATAATTTAACCCCTTCAATACATGGCTATTAGCAAACACAATTAGCAAAACATAGGATACACCCTGCACTGTGCCAGATGCTGTGCGTTGTCTCACGTGCCTTCATGTAGCCAGCGGGGGTGCTGTTCTGTCAGTGGTACCCTTTTTCCCTTTAGTTAAAGGTAAAACTTCATTATAAGCCATACTTTACACAGTCTGTGGTAATGTTTCCCTTTCAAATATCAAATATCAAAACGGGTATGTACGATAATTTCCCTTAAAATACGATAATTTTAAACTCCAGGTATGATAACTGGTCATTTCCCATCTGGCAACACTGATCCCAGGATTGGTCTTCCCCAAAATGGCAGCATGACAGGTAAACTAGCTAATTTCCAAAGGATTGCCATTAAAGGCAGTTTTAAACCCATTTAACAATAATACCTTAATAGGGTGTCAAACATTACAATTGAACTGTCCTTATTATATTCATTGAATAAATGAATATAAAACAAGCTACGGAAAAATTCCTATCGGGTTGTTAGCCGTAAAATAGTTACGGAAAGCGTGACGTGAGGGATTAGTCACCAATTTATTAGCAAAAATGCTACTAGACCCCTCAATAAATGTCACTGTTTCAGTTATTTGTAATTAATAAATATTTTTAGTCCAATTGACAGTACAGTTGTGATACAGAGCGCAAAAAGCGTCAATAATGAAGTGTCATATTTAGGTATTATTTGTGCCACACAATAAAGTATCCAGTTCTTCGTTTAAATGCGTTCAAATACATGTACTAAAGGTGGCCACTTGATGGCGATATAACCTCATAAGTAATACAGTGGTCCTCTATGATTAACACTCATGCTGTAATTGTGCTGCGAGTTGGCGTTCCATTGCTGGGGAACAAACGGATTTCCTCATCGTACGAGAATGACAATTAAAGACAGGCTTTGTACCATATTGAGACATTTATTTATGCATGTATGTTTTCATTGTAGAATGGAAGCATATACAGCACATACACACCACCATGCAATGTATTACAAAAGCAGTGTAGAATTGAAGGTGAATTCTGTTTAATGCTTCGGGCAGAACAAAGCGTATTTCCATTATCTGTACTTATGCTGGTTTGTACTTGAACTGTACCGATATATTTCTGAACTTACTGAACTAACTTAGATGTGTTTATGGTCACATCCTTCCCAGACAGCTATACACTTTCAAGGCAGTGTGAACTAAGCCGTTATTGTGTGTGTATGCCTTGTGATCATCAGCACAGGAGCTCTGGCTCCTGCACTCCAATTATAAGACACATTTATGTGGCATTCCCAGCTCCTAGTTGTGACATTTCTTGCACAGTCTACAGGATAACACTCAGAAATACGAATACTCATAAATGGCTAAGGCTCTTCTAGGCTCCATTTCAGCACATGGCGCGTGGAACGTCTTCATCAACATAGTCTAAGTAGTGTGCCCAACACTAAGTTATTCCCCAGTCTATAGCGTGAGTGCTGCATGCAGCTGCAGCTCGGTATATCATACACATTCTGTTTATCTACTCAGTAGTGGGACAGGATGTAAGGACTGGACAATGAGAATATCACAAGCTGTCGGTTCAGTTTGATCTATCGCCGACTGCGTGCTGTAGCTTTTTATTACATTTCGATAAGAATTACAGTTCACAGTTTTCTCCCTTTTGGAGGACAGCTGATAAGTATAAATGTCTGCTTATTGCGAATCTCACAAGCAGCGCGCTCCACTGCTTCGCTTACCAGAAGCACAAGATTAACACCGACGGCAACGCGGCTCAAGCTCTATCAGAGGGATTCATGTGGATGATAGCGATGCAAGCAAGGTATAGTAGGGGAGGTCATCCAAGAAGTATGCTATTGCACACAACAAATGTTCAGCATTGGCTAAACTGGAAGAGAAAGCAGTCCTCACAATCAGCACTGCAATAAATAATACTTGAAAGAGGAAAAACAATGAAAAGCAGTGTTTCCCATACATTCATGTATTTGGACTGCCAGAACTAAAGTTGGCCCTCACTCATAAACACATTATAATGGGACTGTCGGACTTCAGTGGGACTGTGGTTGTCGATACAACTCTGTACAGTAGCTGCATGCATTGCAACTGCGCATTCTAACACAGCTGGTCTGCCAGAGGACAATACGACTATGCAGGAGAGATCGGTGTTGCCAAGTTAGTGACTTTTTAACCAGATCCCTCTAAATATTCTTTTTTTAAAAAGTGACTCGTAACAAATCTCATGAACAGAGTTTTGGAAACACATATCGCTCTTCTCAACGAGCAGCGACTGCTGCTGTTGGCTCCCTAGATTGCAGTCCTTTGAGAATCACTGGAAAGGAATTGGGATAAAACAGGCTTATAAGGGATATTGGTGGTACATCACATGTCAATCACAGGGCAATTGTGAATGTGTTCAAACGTCAGATACAGTGTATGAATCACTGCACTATCAAATGTGTCTGGTATTCTAAATGACTCAATTTTCCCTTCAAAAATGACCAACACAACAGCAGATTTGAGTGCCTTTCAGCTCCCCAGCCCTTATGTTTTGCTTCGTTCTCGCATCCATGTGTTCTCCAAAAAGGTTTCTGATAAAACTCAAAGATTAAAAAGAAAGATGAAAAAATGAGTTATTTTAGCTTTGGTTGTTAGTAGTGTAGTGGTTCACATAGTTGACTTTCATGCAGCAAGCATGTCAAGGTCACAAAATAGGTGCCACTCCCAGTGATTTACTCTTTCTGAGATTGAGGAACAGGGCTCGAAAATGTCATAATTCAATATAGAATAACAAGTTCACAATACTTTTTAGGATATGCCACATCATTGTAATGTTTACAGCCTTTTGTGTCACTATCTGGTCAACATATGGAATCAAAAGTTAACAGTGAAAGTAACACATTTCATGGAACAAAATGAGCGTGACTGCTTTTTTGCTAGAATTCAATTCAGTTAATTGCATAACAAATGTTGCCACTACACACAGCACCTATAACAAAGTGACAAAAGATACAAGATTGGCATATAAGCATGTTCACACCCAAGAATGAAACGCCCAAGAGCAGAGTATAACAAGTATAGCATGTAAACCATATTGGATCGTGAAAGCCAAATAAAGTAGAATTAGGAGGTTTAACGACAATGAAAAAACAGGAGCATAAACATTTCTAAAACATTTTAAACATTTAGAATTCATTGTCCCCTGCCCCAGAAACAGAGGATTTCAAAGAAAGCTGTAATAGTGATGACAGAAATGGAATAAGAGTAATCTTCATCAGTTGAACACGGCTTGGAAGGTAAAATCCCTCACGAATGTCTCAGTTTTACAGCAGAGTCCGTGAAAATCCGAAAGAGTCCACCACAAATTGGTCCAATGATCTGTGGAGTTTTTTGGAAGTTGCTTGTCTCGTGCTGTCAGTGCTGCATAGTGGACCAATTCATTTCCCAAGATAAAAATGTCTCTCTTCTTTCATGAGACCATCTGTGTATTTAAAAAAAAGTATATATATATATATATATATATAATTTCTTCTGCTGTTTTGTAATTGAATGATGCAGATTATAATAATCTGATAGTATATTGATTTACGTATCAGGCAAACACTGGACAGAAGTTTGATGTTCTTCAGATAAAAATGTAAAAAGTTTGTCAGACTGCTAAAGGTGCCATTAACCGAAGGGTGTTTACATGGTGAAACCTGTATCAGCATTGCGCCCCTTCTTTGATCCAATCCATTTCCTTTACGTATATGTTATTTATTTCATGTACTCTGAGAGAATGGTGCAGGGAAGATGATTGTAATATAGGAAGAAGTCATCTGTAAATAAATGTTAATGGGGCAAAGGGGATCGGCTGTAAAGTACAAATACAATCAATCTAACTGAAGAAACTGTTGCCAAACCCTCTAACCAAATAATCCTCCATTAGATGATCCTCCCTGACCAATCAGGGCTGATATAGGCTTTGACAGGAACGGGAGTCCGGATCAGGGTCAGAGTCGGAGCAGAGTCACAATCGGTTTGTCTCCAAGGACAGAGGAGGCGATCTACTGCATCGTGGCTCACAGTCTGTTCTGTCAGTTAGTAGTCTTAGGAGTACAAAGTCCTCTTATCAGATTGGTGGCATGCTGCACCGGGAGAGGATCCTCTCATGTCCCCCGCTTCAGGAGCCACCACGGCCAATCAGGACTGTAAATGGAAAAAAAAATACAAGTTTTATGTGTGCTGGGGATCATTGTTCTGTTAGAATACCAAGATGTTTCTGCCATCTAGCTGTTGATCTGAGTTGGATTTGAAGAATTCTTAATGGTTCCATCCACTCTGTGCAGTGCACCAGTACCAGTGGCAGCAAAGTAGCCCTAGAGCATGACGCTACCAATTCAAGTCAACTTGATTTGGCAATTCACAAAGCAAGTTATATCAAGGCACTTTTACACATTGAGCTCAATTCAACTTTGGTTCAGAAGGCATTTGCAGAGCTGTTGGAAATGTGAATTTCTCTTGGGGATCAATAAAGTATCTATCTATCATTTGGCTTGTCCATATGAGCAGCTGCAAATGTCAGTCAAACTTGAAGGTGTTGATTTCAGAGGAGGTGCTTCTTTCTTGGTTGGCACCCTTTCAGTCCATGATGATGAAAATTGAAAAACTGGCTTCACTGTGCACAGAGACACTGGCGTTATAGCAATTTCCAGTTTATGGTAAGCTTGAGCCCTGGTGGTTCCTGGGTTGTTCCTGAGTATCCTAACCAATTTTCTTTCATATGAGGGTGACAGTATGGTTCTTCCAGACCTTGGCAAAGGTCAAATTACTTGTATGAATAGAAGTACTTATACTGATGATCTAGGAATCTGCGGTTGGTGGATGTGAGAAACCTTGTGTCCTCCAGACTTTACAGGTACTCAGTTGAGTTCGAACCTATACTTGGCTACTCCATCAACTTCCGATTCCTCAGGAAGGCGATTTCATTTTGTATGTGTGTTTGGGCTCGTTATGTTAGACAAAATGCAGCAGGTCGATATGGTTCTTTCCATCGGGGATGTGCTCAGGCACCATATCACGTATTAAAACTGGCATCTTCAAGAACATTCTGCTACAAATTAAACAGGTAGGTTTTTATTCTACCCATATAAATATTGACTTTCAGTATTTTAATTGTATTTCAGTATGTATAGCTGTAATTTGTCTCCTTGGTGGTGTAAACATCCCTCTTCCCTCCGGCGTCCTCTTTTTCACTTGTAAATTTAATGTTGTTAAGAGCGGCACCGTGATCCTCCGCTGAGAATGGCGCATGCGTAGAAAGCCCTCTCCAATGATTGATTGATGAAAGTGCAAGCGGGATCTGGTTTCCAATCGCATAGACTACGTGTGTTAATCTGATCCGAGCACGATCTCATTAAAATGTTTTAATGCCTTTTTATAAGCTGGTTTTAACTAAATTCATGTAATAATTTCGATTTTTTTATGTGCAAAGATAGAGACTGACTCTTTTTCTCCTTTACCTTCTGTAGTTCCTCAGTGGGAGACTCTGTCTCCCTAATAACAACTGCTTTTGTCACCAGCATGTCAGGATGCTGCTGCTTGGCCTCTTGGATCGCCATGGCAAGAGCCTACGGACAGGATCAAAGTTTTGAGATCAGTTGACTGTCACGGCATCCTGTAATTACTCTTCCTCACCTGATGTTGATCTACATCATCATCTCCTGTGATGATAATCCTTTTCTCAATTCTGGTCTCTGAGTAGCCTCCTTTTACCGTCTGCAGCATGTAGACAGGAATAGGTTTTAGCTAAATAGACTTCTGTGACATTTATTAGTAATTGCACATTATGTTTCTTCTTTAATTAGCTATTCTCAAACAGCATGCACTTGCTTGAAAAAAAAACTGTTGAGAGATGTTGCTTAGTTTTTGCATTGTCTACCTGCTGACAGTGTGTTCTACTAGTGGTGAGAATACACGGTAGTCTCTGTTATTACCTTGGTAACTTGAGTTGTGGTTGCAGTGGTGACACTTTCAGCAGTGATGCTCAGTGGGGACACAATGAGCTCTTTACCTTGGACACTGGCTTTAATCTATACAGCACAAGTATGAGTGAGGCGTATAAGGTGTAAATATGACGACACAAACAACCATTCACATCTTCTTAAAGTTAGACATTGTGACCCTACTAGCATATACTCTCACATCTCACTGATACACTCAGCAGTATTTCCTTGTAAATCACTTACAGGTGATGCATTTTCTTTAAGGCTGACTCGGGCCTCTTGTGTGAAGGACAGCTTTTGTAGGAAGGAGAAAAATGTGTCATCAAACATAGAAAATAACATACAATGGAACATTGCATTTGTGGGAAAATGTTCTGGCCCAAAGCTGTTGTGACACCAACAGGTAGAACAGAAATTCTAGGAGGAAACACTTCTTGTACTCTTTAAAAAGGATGGAATTCACTGAAGAGTTCAGTAAAACACACACCTGGAAGGCAATTGATGTCAACTAAAGTGGATGCTTGCAGAATTCTTTCCTCTGATGAATAAAAACCCCTTTCATAACTGCGCCGCAGATCAAGAGCTTGCCAGGGTCATCTTTGTGTACTAGTACTACTACTCAACACCATGCACTCAAGAAAGGACGTATTCCTCCTTTCCATCTAAAAGTCTGCCACATCCAACCTGAGCAGAAAATGGCTTGATGCGCTTCAGACGCATTCCTGTGACCCCTCGCATCTTGAGCCTAAGTTCAATTAAGCAAAGGTCAGAGAAGTGTTTCTAATACTTCTAATGCCTTTACATTCCTGTGGCAAAAGTAGAAATGTCACTGCAAGTATGGTGCAGTGCTGCTCTACCATATACTGTTCAATCAATACCTCTCTGTATAAATAAACTGAGCATTTTCTTTGCTGAGACCGAATAGTGGTTACAACCCATGTATTGCAATGGAGGTATTATGCCCATACATCTCTTATTGAGACATAAGGATCTATGTACAGTATATGGACTATACTAAAAATGTCAGGACATTATATGTGTATTGTTTAAGATCATCCTCCAACTCAATAGTTCTTTCAGTGCAAATAGGCAAGCATCCTGCAGCAGTCAACGTCCCCATGCTGTTGTTGAGAAACAAAGGTGTTGTCTCCCTCTGCTGGTGCAATAATATCAACACAAGACATGTTGCCAATATATGACGTCATCCTTCGATTGCTGCAGATACACACAGTATCAAACAGTTGTACTAATACTACAAAGATACGGTGGCACCTTTGAAGGCGTTCGGTCAACACCACGGCCAGAGACTATCCAAAACATGTTTATATTCATTTAGATTCATTGGGTCGCAATCTAATGAATCAGCAGGGACAACAGTAGTAAGAAAATAGTAAAAGACATAGATTGTGTAATACCGTTGTTGATTTACCTGTGGTGAGACGTTGATAATATTCATTTGAACCTCTGATCCATTAGTGTGAGACTCTGTCTTGGAGTCGGCCCTTTTAAGCATCTGGGCCATGCTCACAGCACTGGCGTCTCTCTTTGCCACGGGGGGCTGTGAAAAACAACACCAAGAGTCAAGTTGTGCTTCGCAATGAGCGTGTCTGAGGGTATACTTGTATAGTCATGGAAAACTGAGTGCTTATTTTCAAAATCAGTCATTTATTGCAATTCATATTGCGATTCCAACAAAAGAATGATTGATGAAATAATAATGAAATGGATTATGCAGTAAAAAGAAAAAATAACAGCGGCTCCACAAATCAACCCAGACAAAACACTGACAAAACGCACCAAAATTCTAAGAAAATGACAATTAATGATGAAAGAGGAAGGCAGGCAGGATGAATCAGTGAGGAAATGCCGATGACGGATGACAACATTCATCTGTCTACCTCATGATACAGTCCCTCTTCAGGAAGTTTCTCTATGGGAGATTTGTCCCTTGAGCCCATGAGACATGCAGAGTAGAACCTGGATGTTTCCTCAAAGTCCTCCCGTGCCACCTCGGGCTGCCTCTCCTTCGCTCCTGAATCGGACAAGCCTTCAGCTATGTCGTCCATGCAGGGATGGAGGTCTGTGATGACCGTGAAGTCGACCTCAGCCTCTAAGCTCGATGTGGAGCTGACCGTCATGCTGGAACACTTGCGTTCAATGCCCAAATGGGGCTGTCTAATGCAGCCCGAGTTGTCCCGCTCCGGTTCCTCCTCACGAGTTACAATTGCCTGGGGCTTGTTGTCACTGAGCTCCTTCTGGGAGGGGTACAGATACAGTGGCCACTCTTAGATAATGGAACTGCAGGCTGATTGTGAAGATAATATGGAATGGGATGGATGCAATTTTAAGAGGTGCATGCATGCTGGGCTTCCCGTTGATACGTTCACTGTAGATTCAGTCACTATTCAAGAGATCAGACACTATGAATATCCTTTTGAAAGTAGAATTTGTGTGAATAATTGAATCCAAATTGCCTCTACGGCTCCTTGAGCTCAAACTCACTCAAATTTAATTCAATACAATGGTTACGAAAGTAATATCCCTCATTAGGAAAAGATTCATGTACCAGTTTAAATCCTGAAAGTGCCAACACACTTCAAGTTGGTAGGTGAATAGAACTTCTGTAGCCAAATAGCACCACATGCCAAAAATAAACTAAAATGAAGCTTTTGTTTCAAACAAATGTAAGTAATACTTGTATCGCAAATAGATTTTAAATTTCCTATGTGGAACAAATAGTGATGCAATTTTAACTTCAGTAAAAACAGATGATTTCAGCAACAGAAATACAGGACTCCTTTGAACCCACATTCGATTCAAGCTCATCTCTAAACGGCAGCTGAATAGTCAGAGAAAAGCAACACTTTAAGTAATTTTAGTGTCAACAAAAGGAGTCTGCAGTCATTTGAAGCTCGTGCAATTTTACTGCAAGGGGTAGATTTGAGGGGTGGAGCGAATGACAATGGGTTTGAATACAAATGAACAACCTTGGAATCAGTGAATGGCTCATCACAAACAAAGGGAGCAGGGACTGGCTCCTGCAGGTGGAAGCAGAAGAAAGAGCACTTTAAGACAAGCTGACGTTGATTGAGGCCCTTAAACAAACACGCATTCCATCACTGACTGGGATCCAAACATTCAAGTTCACTAGTAGATGAACGCAAACTAAACCTGAAGTTTGGTGAAGAAATGCACATGGAGCAAATCGATATGCACATACCCAAACAGCAAGATTGTGCATGAATGGGAAAAAAATCTGTCAAAAATAAAGGGAACACACTTCAAGGATATCAACCAGTCCAGCGAAGACCAATTGTCAATCTATTCACCTGCTGTAGTTCACTTCCTCCGGGATGATACATCCATACAGGCCATGGCCAGTAGGTTTGCTATATCTCCCACCACAATGCCAGGAGTATAGATAAAATACTGGGAAACAGGTCAGTATACCAGAAAAAAGGTGGGGGGGAGCACAGGAGGGCCACCCAGGCAAAAGCAGTACATGTACTGCTATCACCTGCAAAGAACAGAAGGAGCACTACCAAATACATATTGACCTCCAGCAGGCCACTGCTGTGCATGTTTCTGCTAAAACTCTGTGAAGATGAACCCACTGTCAGGAATGGGGCCTGTGCTTACAGGCTGGCATCATGCAGGTGGGAGTAGGCAAGTCTGGAAGAACCGCTGCAGACAAAAAGAACATTGTAACAAGTTGCTTGTCTGCTTCAGTAGCGCAGTCTCTCACATTCACACTATGGACAATTTAGAGTCTCCAAATAGCCTCACATGCATGTTTTTGCGATGTGGGAAGAAACCAACGTACCCACAGAAAACCCACGGAAACAAGGGGAGAACATGTAAACTCCACACTGAGATGTTCCAAAAGAGAATCAAAGCCGAATCTTCTTACTGTGCTACGCACCACACCACCATTCTTCCCAGATTTCAAATTGAATAGTCTATTCATCAAAATATTCTAATGTTCCCTTTATTTTTTGAGGGGTGTGTATATCCAGACTCAAGCTAAACTTCAAAAATGAAAAAAAAGATTTTAAAATATGACAAAATAGCCATGCAGTCTGTGCAATAAGCTGATTTTTAGCATAAAAGTAAGAATGATTCTAAATGTCGCATGTCAAAAAAGGCGCATTAAAGTACAATTGATGCTCAACAGAAAGTTCCATCCAGCAAAATGACCAAGCATCAACTTCCTGGGTTGGTAGTAGCGCCATACTTTGCCACACGGCCTGATTCCAGTTTGATCCTGATTTAGTTGACGCTTGCCTGTTGACGCTTGTTGGCACTCACAGGGAGTCCCATTGCCATGACAGTTCAAACCAATAGTACACATAAGAGTAACACTCAAGATGACTAGTCACTTCATTCACATTCATTCTAGCGCATGCACGCTCTTTATGATACCATCAGTGGAAGAAAGCCACAAATCCGGGGCTCCACACAAACTTTTTCTTTTAGGAGCACTAGTGGCCCTTAACTTAAAATTTTAGGAGCACAAGCAGAAAGTTTAGGAGCACACAGCAAAATCAACTTGCAAAGTAAATATTCAAATTACATCACCTTTTCACTGTATTACTGATAAATACTTGAACAATAAATAGCAACGGTCTTCTCAAACCACCCTCTTTCTGTCCCTAGCTTGTGGAAGGCCTCTTTGGTGGCATCATATTCACCTTACAATGAACGCACATCATGTGATTTCTAGGGTTGGGCATGGAGCATCGATGGGAACCAGGACTAACGTTCAGATTCTCCTGGAATTGTTCATTTTTTAAAATTTCTATCCTTACATTTGGTGATTGACCAACCTGCCGAGCGGCAAAAATGGCCACATAACACCAACGAAGAAGAAGCAGCAGGAAGCATTTGGACAGTGTGCGACGGCGCTGGAAAGTTTGTTGGCTGAAATTCTGCTAAAAAATGAACGGTCTGTGCCGTGCAACATTTTCAAAGCCATCATATTATGCAAAGGACGCTGTATCATTAACATGATTAAACACATCAGGATTCATGGTGACTCATACAGTGTCGCGTTTTTGACACGCTACGCCGGACTTCTTCCAACCAGTCAGGTAAGTAAAACAATAAATTACGTCAATCTTATGGCAACATTGAAGCAGCAAACAAATCATATTTTATACTGCAAATACGGTGGCCAACTCAAATACCCAGCTAATGTAAGGCTGTGTACTCTTTCATAGACCAACGACCTGACGTTAATGCTAGCTTTAGCCAGGAAGTTGACTGGACCCGCATGAGGTGTTACTCCATTCGCTTGTTTGATATTCTGCACGCAGGTTAGTAGGAACTTCATGTTTCCAAATGCTGATAATGTGTGTGAATGCATAAAGGTTAGCTTTGATGACATTATTTCTGTGTTGAGAGCTACTGTTCATATTTTGTTCCGTGTCAAGTAAATTCATGCTAGCACACTGCCCGTCACCCACATAAAACGACGACTTAACAATCTTTTCTCTGGAGAAGAAACTCCAGGACCATGCCAATGGTGAGTCTGTATTTGTTTTGTGCTTTTAATTTGATGTTGGAAGTTACGTTTCTGAGAGTGTTGTTCAGTAACGTGTAACGTGGCAAACTAGTTCATTTTCACATTCTGGGCTGAAGTGTGGAGCAAACGTTTGTCAGCAACAAAAAGTATTCAATAGTAATAAAATACAACTGGCAAATTAACTGGTTGCACATCCGCGAGATTAAAAATTTACTCGCAATGTCTTAAAGTTTAGCCGCAAAATACCACCATTTAGTCGCCCTGAAATCTGAGCTGTGGGTCGATCTGCTGACTGCCTGCTGGGCTTTCAACAGAGGAACCACTATTAGCGTTTTATCGAGGTAAGGAGAAACATACTGTAGATGAATACCTCTCTGCAAAATAAAACATTTTTTTTCATCTTGATTCCATTTAATGTTATTCTTCAGTGAACTGTGCCATAACCAATTTAACACATCATTCAACTTGGTGGTTTTCTGTGACAAATTAATGAATAGCAATGATTTTTACCCCATCTTAGGCACATTTTTGTTTTCTGTTTGGGATGATATGCAAATAGAATGCAAATAATATGGTGATCCAGCTTGACAATGACATGGAAAATGAAAAACCCAGTAGAGCGATAAAATATGAGCCTTTTCTTCGACAGCGCAAACTTGAAAGACAAAATCCAAAGGTCGAACTGCCGCAAGTTACGCAAGACATTGGCACAGCTCGCAAGATTGAAGTATATCTTTCGAGACAGGAAGTACGAGGTCCACAAGCATTGTCTTGTTCAGTCTTTGGCTTTTTGGCGCGATTTTGTGATGCCACCACAGACAGGTACCGATGAGAAAAATGATAAAAGAACCAAAAATGGGACACAAGAAAATGGTTCAACTGTAGCTGAAAAAAATAAGGGTTGAGTAGTAAGGAAATACAATGACTGCAAACCAGAAAAATAACGAAAAATGGTCATGAAATAAAAGTTAAAACATGATGACAACAATGGTTTCCCTTGGGAATGTCCAAAATTCACAGCCGATGACGAACTGCACAGCTTTGGCAGGTAGGGTGCAATGTATGATGGGGGCAAATACAGTCATAGGTTTTAATGGGCTACCAAGATGGAGGTAAGGTATAATTCCAACTACTCTTCACACACTGTAAATATGGATGCAATGAAAGGCACTGAAAAAAGAGGAAAAATAAAAATGCCATGCAAGTCTGAAGCTCATGCGATGCTATAATTCCAATGACTGAGTAGCAGAGATGCCAACAGTTACCGAATGTCTCTTCTTGACTGCTTCCAGGCTCGGCTCTCTGACCACATTCCGGCTGTTGCGTAGTATGAGTCCCGATTCTCTGGCCTTCTGGGTTTTCACTGGTGGGGCTGGAGGTATCGTTTTGGGAAGTGATGAGTTCTTCGAGGCAAAGATGTGACTTTCTGAGGACTGATAGCTTTCATCCGAATGCTCTTGCTTAGTGATGCTCTCCATATCGGTTTCAAATGCTGGATGGAGCGTAGAGATGTCAGTCCAGTTGAGGTCTGAGGTTCCCTCTGGAGAGCCAACCGACCAGCGGTATTCTCTTCTTACACTGCGTGTTAGCTCAGCCTGTCCGGTCTTGTCCCTGTCATCCTTACATGCTATGCTCTTTGACCGCTCTGGCTTGAGAGGAACAATCCTGGTTATTTCTGACTGATGGCCGCCTGACAACCGGTGGAGAGACGTCCTCTGACGTCTGTCTCCCAGAAGACCTTCAATATCCTCTGCTCCAGAAGTACTTATCTTTCTCTCATGCGTCCTGACCTGTCGCAGTTTTACCTCTGCTAGCTCTTTATTGTCAATAAAGCCCTTTCCCCTTATCTTAATTACGCCCTCCCCTTTTACACTTGAAAATGAGATATCATGGTCTACTTTGCCTGGTCCATTTATTTCTGCTGGGCCAACCGGTTCTGGCTTCCTAAGTTGTTCTGCATCTTGATGGAAAACTTCCTGCCATTCTCCTGCCACTTTGTTCTCCTTGCTGTCTTCATAGGCCCTGAAGGCCTCACTCTTTTCTGGTTCCCGATTAACTTTCACCAACTCCATTGCTGCTGATTGACAATAATATCCTGTTTCAGATGGTTTTTCTGTATTATCATCTGAGTCCTCGTTTTCCTCTGCAGTAGAATCGCTTTCCCCTTTCCCAGAGACAAGCTCTGGAGGCATTCCTATGTTTAGGCTCTGGGGTCTCCTCTTTTTTCTCGGCTTTGAAGCCATATATTCCTTCATCTGGTGTGAGACCACGGACACATTGTCCTTTGGCACAGAGCTTGGGGCTTCAGATGGTTTTCTTGGAGATTTGTCTTGAGACAAGTCCGCATTTGCCAATAATTGAATCTCAAAACGACCTTTGCTAGTGGGCCACTGCTCAGAAAACATAGCTGCCTCTCTGGCTGATTTTGTTGATGGAAATTCATCAATGTGGCTTTTCATTTCTTTTCTGTCAGACCCTGTCACCTCAATATGCATCATCTTGGCATTGTGTATCACTTTTTCCTGTTGTTTTTTCTCCCAGGAGAAATCAGATGTGGGAGAGTTATTTTCTTTCACTTTCCAGTCATGGTGTTGTTTTTCAATCAATACCCACTCCTCAGAGCCCTACGTTGGTATAGATTAAACAAAGTTAGACATGCCCAGCATAACTGCAACACATTATCAAATCTCCATGATCAATGATATCTTGAGAAACATGCATTCAGATACAGGCCAAATGTCCCTCCGTAAGATCAGAGGTGGAGTGATTTTATCATAGTATTGTGATGTTATGAATGGTGACACATCATCACAAAAGAGGAAAATCTGAGAAATATTCAACCTCAGGTGAAGTCGCCAGATTCTTCTGGATGAACCCCTCAACAGACAGGCTGTTAATGGGGTCTGCTGCCACTGCTCGGCCCCCCAACTGGCCGGCAAGAGGAAGGTTGGAAGAGATGGAAGAGCAGCCATTAGTACTTTGGCTGGGTTGAAATATAATAAACCAGACTCATGCAAGAGAAAAATAATGCAAAAACATTACGTGCTAACAATTCTCAGGAAACCGAAACAACTTTGAAACGCAATCCTGAGTCCTGACACCTTCCATAACAACAACAAACCTAAATTACATTTAGTACTTTGCATATCTGAAACAAATAAACCATGACCAGGACTGTTTCATGCAACTCCATCAGATTTACGAGTTCCACTAAATCTCCTCGGTCTGTTTTCGACAGGAACGTTGCTCACTGCTCAACGTTGCCCAGCGCTCGCCCGCGGAATAACAACACACAAACTAGATTCCATTTTCTGCTGCAAAAAATGTTTGCTATTCTGCGGTGCTAAACTCATTGTCTAACAATCTGAAATCATTTTCTGGAAATAAATCAATAATGACAGCAATGCTGTCTTACTGCCCAAATCTGCTCTCAGCATGGTTCCGAAATAACATCAAAAGTCCTGATTTTTCATGGCAAAGATGAAACCTGTGGGGAACCAGTAAAGATAAATACAACTACTGAAAATGACAGGATTTTCTGCAGTTCTCAAGGTCATCTAAATAGTACACATCTCAAACACAAGTATAAACCACCACAAACAAGGTAACTTGCTCGCTGCTACTGGCCAAAGAACTCCACATTACAATGTCACATTTCAAGTCAAAAACCAATACAAAGTGTTCCAACACAGGCACGCTTGTCACTTTTGGATCAGCATTCATCAGTCACTGATGACTGAGGAATCGGGGCAGTTAGAAGTTGACGGCCTTGCTCAAGGACACTTGTCAAGTCAAGTACTTCTCAGATACTGTCCAGGTACTGTATCACAAAGTTAGTTCGTTGCTGTGAAATGTAATAGACTATATTGACAAAAGACTCCCACATCTTAATCATTCTATTTGTGTGTAAATTGGAGAAAAGGCCTGTCTTTACACCGTGTGACTTTGCCAATCAGATGTCTGCATGTGAACTGCATGCAGGCAGCCAAAATACATCTTGAATTATTCAAAAAATTGACAAGGATTTCTCAACAGACAGAAATATGGGCTGCCAGAGAGTGGCCAGACTGGAATATGAATACACTTTGACAGGAAAAAAGGATCACAGGTCACTGAATTTGAGATATTGACAGTGTGTCAACAATGGTGTTAAAAACACCCTTATTTCCAACTCACAGCTTTTTTATCCGGTGTGCCGGGTGGCGAGGTTGCTGACAGACGCTTCTCACGGCTCATCAGCTTGCTGTTGGGCTCCCTCAGGGCTCGTTTCAGCTCATTGATACTGGCTTGGTGCTTTAGCAAGACATCCTGCGACTTATCCAGAAACTGGAGGCATTATGTGGAGGGAGAAAGACAAAGAAGAGCAAAGGAGACAAGCCTACATCAGAAAGATGTAAAGGATGTTTGTGGACTGTGTCATGGCAGGATTTGCAATCGCAGTGTAGAGATTTGTGCGTGCACATAGACCTTATGACAGTCTCCAAGTATGTATGAAAATGACTGCTAGATAGTTCTATATTTGGTGTATATATTTGGAGTATATACACACACACACACGCTAACTGGCCAAAAAATGGTCACCACCTGGATTTAACTCAGCGAATTGGGTTAGGGTTGCTGCAACAGACCTACGAACATGTACGCATTTTTCGTACTTGGCACACATTTTACCCTTAAATACGCTTGTATGGTTCTCTGCACTCCAGGTATGCATTTTGTTTAGTTCAGTTTGTGCCTCTAAGCCTGTTCGCTCAGCGACACCTCTGGCTCGCGCTATTGCAGCATGCAACCTGTAGCGAGCGTCACCCGCCCACACCGCGCAGGTGTGGGAAACCAAACACAGACGTACCTGCTGTGTGTGAGAGTGATAGAAATTTTGCACCCTGCAAAACATGCCATGAAAAATATCTCACCAGGGTAGCATGCTAAAAAGCTTTAATTTAATACGGCATTTGAAGTATAATGGTGAGTTTTTGAGGCTTACGATGTGA
Organism: Dunckerocampus dactyliophorus; assembly: GCF_027744805.1. Classification (NCBI taxonomy): domain Eukaryota; kingdom Metazoa; phylum Chordata; class Actinopteri; order Syngnathiformes; family Syngnathidae; genus Dunckerocampus; species Dunckerocampus dactyliophorus. Next base: position 1,522,542 of record NC_072826.1, read on the forward strand.
TCATCAGTCAAACGGCAGCTCATGTAGCCAACGCTGGACAGCACTCGCCCACATGTGCGTGACAGTCTGCAGTCTAAAACAAATAACCCGAAAAATAATTGAATTCCGTGCTCATTTTTTATGGCTGTTCGCACATAAAAAAAAAAAAACGCAGCGCAGAAAATAGAGTAAAAGGAATAATATAACACGACAAGGTCTGCTGATCTGCTGCAGTTGGTCAGGTCTAGGTTCAGCAATGGCATGTGCCCAAACAATGAGGTCAGCTGACTACCTGACTATACTGTATGGCCAGGTCATTCCATCAATGGATTCTTTCTTCTCTGATGGCACGAGCATATTCCAACATGACAGTGCCAGGCAGGATTCATCGAGTTCAAATTGTGAAAGAGTGGTTCGTTGTTTTGTGGGCTGGCCACCAGAGAGTCCAGACCTGAACCCCGTTAAGAGTCTTCGGGATTTGCTGGAGAATCAATACAATACAAGATCTTAGCAAAAAAAAAAAAAATGGATGCAACTATGGACAGAAACAACTCTGTGATGTTGCAGAAGCTTGTGGAAACAAGAGACATAATCAAAGCTCAAGGCGGTCCAATAAAATATTAGTATATGAGTTTTTTTGGCCAGGCAGTGTATATTGAGCAAACGTTGGTGATACAGTCCCCTTGTCAGAGATAGTACTCTTCTAATCACAAGCTAGTGAAAACTAGCAACAGAGCTCGAACCTACAAAGGTGTAAGTACCGTATATTGTGCTCACGGCTGACCAGTCTCTTTAATGTCTGTGTGGAAGTGGAAGCGTGCAAAGGTCGCATGCACACAAAACATAATGCGGCATTAAGACACAGGCAGCACAAGCGTTGCAGACAGGAATCTGTACCTCCTGTTTTTGCCGGGGAGTGGCGTCCTGCTCCAATTGACACAGCTGGGTTGGGGAAGGACAATGGACAAATATGATAGTTGAAAGAAGCGAAGAGTGCAGGGTCAGGAAATGCAGGAGGAAAGGAAAAAGGCAGGCAGATAGAAAGAAAGGCTAAATTAGGCCGTGTGTCACTTATGTTTGTGTTATAAAATGCATCCCAGGTGACATGCTATGGGGTAACACATATGGACAGCATATGTAAATCTAGTATTAAATTCCATAAATATATCCTGGGACAACAACAAAAACACTTTAGAGTGTCGGGAGGAAGGGAAGCAAGAGAGAAAACGTACACATACAGGCCAATTCAGTGCAAAATGGCCATCAGGTAAAGGCTACGAACAGGGGCACCATGAGAGGGGTTTGAGGGGTGGGGTGATAATGACAATTCTAAGGTCTCTGTATCAGAATTTGTTTTTGGTGGGGCTCCAAAGTGCTGTTTTTTACAAGACCCCAAATCACAGCACCCCAGGACACGAGCAGGCAGACAGGCAGAGACCACATCACCAGGCAATGTACCTCCTGTTTAATGCCCGCTGGTGATCCAGCCTCATCCTTTTGTCCAGCAGGGAAAAACAAGAAAACCCATGTTAGGGACAGAAGACTTGGCCTGAGTTAGAACTTTTCAGCATGAGGGGAACACTATAAAGTGGGATTTATTAGTGCTGCAGTAGAAACAGAAGTGAAAGGAGGGAGTTAGTAAATAGTAAATCCAGCAAAGCAAAGCCTGGCATTGCGCTGTGTCCTCGCTGCCCTGAGAAGTCATTTCAGTAGTGCATCAGCTGCTGTCTGTGAGGAAAATTCACAAAAAGTCAAAAGGAATTCTGGGGTACCATAATTTCTTTCTTCTTGCTCGGAGTAACATTTCCGTTCTGGTTTTCGTCCCTTTCAGTCTCCTGGCCCTGCTCCTGGTCCAAATCCTCCTCGTCTTGTTCCAAACTGGGCTCCAGCTCAGTCTCCTGCTCATCCACAGATGGGCTGTGGAGATGACGCTGTTCACTCACGCTGTGGTGGAAGAGGCCATCGTGATTCTCACACATGGCTGACACCGGCCGGGAGAACTCTGCTGGTAACGGGAGCAGAATTGTCTCAACAGTAAAAGCTGTATTGTGCAAGATAGTACAAGGCTTGCACCCAATACTTATCTAATGGGATCATGCAGTGGCGATTACCTCCATCCAAACTTCTAGAGAGCAGGTATCTTTTGCTGGTGGATCGTTCAAAGTGTGGAGCGGGCCTGTCTATGAGAGCACTGGCCTGTCTGGTTTGAGCCTGCGTTCTTCCACTGTATCGGAACTTTGAGCCCATTACCAAGAAGCCCTTGGGAGGAGGCTCTGGAGAAACCAACCTGTGAAGGCAGAAAGTTTATTCAAAAAACGTTTCTTTTAACGTCCCTTGCAAAAAGGCAGCAGAACAAAGGGGGCACTGGAGCTGGAAATCAAGTCAGTTTTCCCAGCGGATTTCAGCTCCTAAGCCAAACTATTTTAAACTGCACATTGTGTTTTATATTGAAAACTGCATATTCTTTAATTTCCTCTGTGGTTTAGACCAGTTGTGTTCATCAGGTACAGAATGCTAGTCAATTTATAATAAAAGAACTTCAGTGCTTAAAGATCCATTTGTAATCTCATTACCTTTTCCACAGTCTCCCTTTCATTAGCATACTTTAACATTACCGGTGCCTGGGGGACAACTAAAGACACTGCTGTCACATGACAATGCAGGACCGTGAAGGGTAAAAATGCACAAATGGAAACGCTTGGTTTGCCAGAAGAGTTGGATCAGCAACAATTATGGCAAACCAAGCTTTTCCAGGACAGACGAATATTTATTCTTACCGGAAGAAGGTGTGATGCTCAATGCAGACTTTCCACAGCCTTTTGGCAGCTCTGTGGTTGGGAAGCTTAAAACCAATAGTGCTTTCAAACTGCTCATACTAGAGGGGGGAGCAAACGGAACAAGGTGAGTGGAAGTTGAGCAGTAGTTGGGGTTCTTAAATAAAATTAGAGCTCTCAAATTATTAGAAAAAATAATGAAATGAATCACAGTTTTCAAAATAATTAATCATGATTAATCACCATTTGCAACTATGTGTGAAATATGTCCATTTTTACAGTATTTTATTAACTGACAAGATGCATGATTTGTATGTTAACAGCTCCGAATGAAAATTGCACTCAAGCTAAAAGATAGCACGCACGTCTATTTGCCTAACACTTGTCTCTCTAATAGTAGCAGAACATTTGAATCACACTTATACCCGTTTTATTACAAGACACGAGGAGCTGCATTCAAGGACACCAAGGAATTTAAGTAGTCACATGTTTTGAGTAAAGATGTATTTTCTTGGATTTCCAAGCACTCTTAAATGCAGCAAATTGCGTTACTGACAGATAGGAATATCCACTTGTCTTTCTGTTTATTTAGACCACACATATACGCGTAATAAACACGTTGTGATTTTCAGAGTGTCCATGAATGCACCTCGTTGTTGTCTACTGACAATGAGGAAGTGTCGTTTTGAGAAGGACTAGACACGTGTTTGTGGGTTGGGGACACACACACGATATGTATTTTATGTTCAGGTCAGAATAAAGTTCTAAAAGAGCATCAGACTGTGACGGTGTGGGGACACTACACTACGCCACCATCTGCCGTCATAACGGAGAGGTGTGGCTTGACATGATGCGCATGCCTTAATTACGCTAACAATTTGAACAGAATGGAATAAATTAGTTATTTTTGACAGCTAAAATACTAAAATATAATGAATTCCATCTTGACAAAGATAATAATGCTCCATTTTGATTGATAGTGTCAGATTATATTCACATGTCTTATTAGTTCAGTGTGCAGAAGTGTAAAAACATGCTAACTGCTTACTGTGTAGTGTTGTAATGGCTATTCTTTCTGTTTCACCTTTCTTCCTGGTCGGACCGCGTTGCGGTCAGAGAAGTAGTCAATGATCACACAATTGAAAAGGTTTTCAAATTGTATTAAAAAAATAAGAGCAATATATTTGGTTGTAGCGCTGGAGTCTATCGTCAATGAGAAAGTTCCAGGAAGAGCCTCAAATGAAGGCATACAAAGTCTGTTTAGTAGTTGCCTATTCAGCTGTTTTTGTTGTCATCGTTATATTTGTTCAAACTAATGTACCTTTAGTTCTACCAGGCATTGAAATGAACAAGAAACTGGAGAAAAATATTGATGTAAAATGATCCAAAAGGTGATGTATGTTGAGGCTTTGGGAGGGGGGTTTTCATGAGCGCAGCTGCCACAGCTCTCCTGAAGGGACTCTTTCTTTGGCCCAGTCACAGGCTCACTGTGCGGCTGTCACTTGATTGGCCGTGATGCAGGCAGCCTAACACAGTGATGCTCAGCAGGGAGGAAAATCAATAGCGCTGCCTTACAGAGGAGCAAATCAATTAGTAATTGGTGAATGATTTGATCATGAGCCATCTGCTCGGGACGTATGAAGACATGTTTTTGAAGTGACATGGTGACATGGAGCGCTGCTGTCAGACTACCCGAGTCACTGGAGCGGTGTTTTTGACACTGATAAATGCTATTCAACTAATATGCTAAGTGGAGTCCTTTTAATTATTCAGCAGGGGGTATACCTCTCCAGGTCGTATCTTAATGTAAAAGTTGCTCCTCTTGTAGGAGATCTTAAGGATCTTTGGCCAAGCAAAGCGGTTGATCCTCAGCCTATCACGGTACACCAGCAGGCCGTTGGCGCAGACACCCAACATAATGTCGATCCCTTCCGAATCCTGTAGCAGAAATGACACAGAAAAAGTCAAAAATGATTTTTGCACAACTGAAAAAAACCCCGCTGGTCTTTCTAAGTCAATGCAAACCTTAGCATGGTGCAGGTCCACCCCATACATGGACAACTTCTTTGCATTCTCCAGGAAGTTAATTTCAGCCTCTGCTGGAGTCATACCCCTGTGGGTAGAAACATCTGTCAACAACATACAGTCATCCCTCGTTTATTGCGGAAAGTGAATTTCCACAAAGTAAGAGTCCTTATTTATAAATGAAATATTTTCATAGTTAGAACATAGAAAACCTGTTTATGACCTTCTAGACATGAAATAACACCTGTAGTCATCTTACATTAAAAACATACAACATAAAGTGGCAAGAAATACCTCAATACTGAATAAATCAAAATAATAACTCCATACAATCTGCTGCTCTCTGGCATGAGCATATCTAACGTATTGTGTGGAGATGTAGTGTACACATCACTCACTAACTCTGCTACAAAACAGGTCAGTTAGGATGATCCATAATGCAAACCCTTTATTCCTAAAATCACAATTATTACAATTTGCTGATCTGGTAAACTTTCAAACAGCTAAAACTATGCATAAAGCAAACAATAACATGATAGCCAAAAACATAAAACAATTCTTCTCAACAAAAGAGAACTATGACCTCTTGGAAGCTAAATAGAAGCTAAAACACTTCTATGCACGGGCAACACTAAAACCCTTCAGCATTTCTGTGTGGAATTAAGTTGCGTAACGGGTTGAGTAAGGAACTCAATGCACTACAATGAGCGATTTCAAGAAACAGTACAAGGAAGAAGACACGTGAACCACTGTGCACGTACGATGCTGCGTCTAACCAGCCTTGCATTGACTGCAAACTCTTCATTTTTGGTGGGTACATTGTCTGTACTCACTGTGTCTGTCAACTATTTCATGTATTACCATCATTAAGTCGGTTGTGCGTGCAACTGGGGTGAAACGGATGAGCGGTAGGATGAAATAAGCTTTGCTACTCCTTCTTGGACGTGCGCAATTGTCAGTTGTGTTATTTGATGTTGTGTTGTGTTGTGTTATGTGATGTGCTCCAGTGCTATTTGTGTGCATGTTCAAGATGAATTAAACCATTTCCTTTACCTTTATAGTCTTATTACCCAATATTGTAGACATAATCATAGAAAATAAGACATAATATAAACTCACGTGTTCGCATTGGGAAACGTCCGGTTTCGTACTTCCTGCGGTGGCTATTGTCTCATCAGTGGAACGTAATGTAACATTACTGACACCTGGTGACAAGTGTAGAGTATTACATATCACAATGTGTTTGGCAATGTTTTCTGAATGCCTTATATTTGTATTTTAGTTCATTTAGCCATTTTTATGCTTGAAAATGCTTAATTTAGACCAAAAATAAGTAAAATTTGCTAAAATTTGCATATTTATTGACTAATAACAGTCAACCCCTAACCAGCAATGATTATGAATGAGGGTAAGTGAATAATGAAGTGAAGCTGCGACAGTCGAAGCGCGATGTGGCAAGGGACAGCTCTCCATGTTTGCAGTCTTCATTTATACATGTCTAATCTTGCACACGGGGAGAAGAACCTTCTTGGTGTCTTAAATGTACAGTTTTCAAAACTAAATCCTTAACTTTGTAAAAGAATGATGGCACGCCACTGTGATGAAGTATTTTGAAACATGAGAAACTCATTAAGAGATAAAAAAAAAGGAGATTACAGATTTATTGTTTGGTGGATAGAAATTAGATTGACACCAGCGTGTCGAGTTGTACTTGTAGCTTCGATGGAGCTCCATCACTCTCTCCTCCAGTTCGCGAGTTTGATTGGGTGCAAAATGGAAATCGCTGACATAGTCAGAGCCATGCTCGTCCTGATCATGGTCGCCGAGCTCCGCTTGAACCGTATAGGAACCCAGTAGGGCGTGGGTGACGAACGAGCACGGCAGTCGACCTGACAGCATGTCATCCCTCAGCTGCAGACATAGGTAGTATCTGTCACATGAAAAAAAGGGGAGGAGAGGAGAGCTTTGGAAGTCAAACAAGGCTGAGGCAAGGCAAGCTCCGGCACGCATTCAGCAGACTAAATCCCCGGCAGTTAGTAGCATTCCAGGTCTAATCCTTAAAAAGGAGAGAGAGATTTGGTTTGCTTTGACATGAGGCCAAATATATCATGTAAATTGTTACAGTACTTCTATTTGAAGAAAAATATTGAGGAAAATTAAAAATGGCAAGCAATCGGCAGAACTGACATGCACTTTCTCCTTGAATGAACATTGGTAGCACATCTCCAGGAGCCCCAACAGTCTATGCGGTTTGCTGGTATGTGCCTTATACTCTACCTGGTATGTGCCTTATACTCTACCTGGTATGTGCCTTCTACTCTACCTGGTATGTGCCTTCTACTCTACCTGGTATGTGCCTTATACTCTACCTGGTATGTGCCTTCTACTCTACCTGGTATGTGCCTTCTACTCTACCTGGTATGTGCCTTATACTCTACCTGGTATGTGCTTTATACTCTACCTGGTATGTGCCTTCTACTCTACCTGGTATGTGCCTTCTACTCTACCTGGTATGTGCCTTATACTCTACCTGGTATGTGCCTTCTACTCTACCTGGTATGTGCCTTCTACTCTACCTGGTATGTGCCTTATACTCTACCTGGTATGTGCTTTATACTCTACCTGGTATGTGCTTTATACTCTACCTGGTATGTGCTTTATACTCTACCTGGTATGTGCCTTCTACTCTACCTGGTATGTGCCTTCTACTCTACCTGGTATGTGCCTTATACTCTACCTGGTATGTGCCTTCTACTCTACCTGGTATGTGCCTTATACTCTACCTGGTATGTGCCTTCTACTCTACCTGGTATGTGCTTTATACTCTACCTGGTATGTGCTTTATACTCTACCTGGTATGTGCCTTATACTCTACCTGGTATGTGCCTTCTACTCTACCTGGTATGTGCCTTCTACTCTACCTGGTATGTGCTTTATACTCTACCTGGTATGTGCCTTATACTCTACCTGGTAATATCTTCAGTGAGTTGAGAGGGGTCTGGAGGGTAGAACTTGACAGCAAAGGCAAAGTGCCAGAGACAGTCTGCAGAGAGAAGGAGAGCTGAAAGCTTACAGCTGTCATGCTTGTCCTAGAGAGAAAGGATGTACACCCCCCTGACACTTGGTACACATGTATACTAGAATTAGATCCAATACAAGGGCTGTAATTCATTCAACCTCTCCCTCTCCCGAACCCACAGCACTCGTTAAAGCGTTAGCTGAGGCTGAACACGTGTCCTGCCAATGGCTGGAATGTTGTACTGCCATCCCGCATCACATCTGTAGGTCATACGCCGTTCAGTACCTAATGGCTTCTTCCTTGTTACGGTATTTTGTATATTTATTTGGAACCTAGATATTCACTCCATACAGCAAGGTCAGGTAAGGTAAGGTCAGGTAAGAATGCCCAGTTTTGATTGATGCTTTCCACCAGACGTTAGCAAGAGTGACATCATCAGGAAAAAAACGGCTGGCAATTCTAATTCTAATTCTAATCATCTATTTAGCTTCACCTGTGATTTACCGTAAGTTCCGGACAATAGAACCAGTGTGTAAGCCACACCCACTACATTTAAAGAGAAAAAAAGATGTGTACGTACTGTTTAGAAGCCGCAGGTGTCCGCGTGGTAACATGACATATTTACTACACAAAGATGCTACACCGAAAGATGTTTACACTTTTGATTAATGAAATGCTTTTTTACAAGCAGTGTCATCAGTGCGTTGTAACATGGCTGGTTAAACAGTAGCCTACCAAAAAAGTAACTAATCGCCGTCCTCCTCCTCCTCCTGGGAACCTTTAAAGTCATCTTCTTCAGCATCACAATTAAACAGCCTCATACTTCCTTCTCTCTGTCTCTCTTTCATTGTCACTCTTTGATCACTTTTGTCTGGAGGCCAATTAGCCATTTAGCTTGGACGGTTGGCAGTCCGAGCAGTCCGAACAGAAGCTGTAGTAACTCTACACTTGATCAAACTTACTTAAGATGTGTCGGAGATTCAAAACGTGACGTTAGCTTCCACTTCACTCGCCCACGTCACTACTTCCTGAAGCTGTACTCTAAGCATCATGGGAAATGTAGTTTTTAGCCATTAATTAGCTGCATCGCTGTATTAGCTGCAGGCTTCAAAGCATGAGGAAAAAGTAGTGGCTTATACACCGGAAATGTTGGTAGCACATCATGTAGAAATTTGTAAATAGTTCATGCTGTTATATTTGTAAATAGTTATTTTGATGTTGTTATGTTAGTATAGTTGTTTAGGTATATCAGCTGTCACAAAAGCAAAAAATATTCGTGTCAAAGTGAAAGTTATGCTTGAAATGTATCTTTTCACAAAAAGGTGTTTTTCTCCCTTTTTTAGTGGGCAACTGATATTTTCCTGAAACTTACCTATCTTCTACTGCTGGTTACTAAAGAACAGAAAAAGGTAGAAAAAATATTTCTTCTCCGGTGAAAGACGGGAGTGTAATGTTTCTTTTGGTAGGTTCCATGTTTATAAAACCATAAAAGACAATATTCTGTGTGCCGTGAAAGATCAGTCAAAATGGTCTAAAATGGCCGCTACTGAAGGGGTTGTCTTTTGAAAAATGTCGGATTGAATGAGTTCAGCATTTGATTGGAATGGTAGAAGTACTGTAGCTTTCTTGGCTGCCAATTTTTTAAATATTAAAATGTGTTACTCATTTAAAAATGTCAATTCCAACTCCGACTTTGCAAATTTGTGGATTTCTGGTCTTTTTATTCATTTTTAATTAATTAATTAATTTAAAAAACAGAAAACAGTAATGAAGCATAAAATGGACAACATAACAGTGCGTACAAGACAGCATGCATGTGATGCAACGACGTAACGGCGGTGCAAGATGGCGGCGGCCTGAGTGGCAACGGAAGCGTGCGCTTCTACAGTCAACTTTCTTCCTCCTCAAAACTTGCAGCAGGGTGAATATGAGGTAATATGTCATCGTAAATTGGTGCTGGACTTACAACAAGCAAGCAGTGTGGATTGGAGGCTTGGAGAAACGAAGCCCTGAGAAAAAAATCCCGTCCACGCAGTGTTGGATCAGTAAATAGTCACATCCACACGGGAACGGATTACTGGGTGAAAATGACGTGATAAAAGGGACACCTACATGTGGCGCCGTAAACACACCATGTGACACCAAAACTATAGAAGGAAGAATGCATGCGCACAAGATCCAACGTCTTCCGCTTGTCCGGCTCGTCAAGCCTGACGCCGGAGTGGAAATACTTCAGCGAGTCACTTTGGAGTATCAGACAACAAAATATCAGGAGAATGTCGACTGGAAGTCATGACAGCCAAAATATTCTGATATTGGCTTTTTAGCAGCAGTACACAAAAGGTCACCTCCGGTCACGTGGCAGTGATGTCATCGTTCCCAGAAAGTAGCTCGGCCACAACAAGGCGGTATTATCAGACTGTCCCACTCTGAAAGCCACTTTCCAAAAATACCATTTCAGGGTACCCAGAATGGCCTTGCTGTGTGGATTAAAGGCTAAAACGATGAAATACTTCACCGTTTTGATCTGAAAGCTGTGTGGGCAGGTCCTTAGAGGGAGATGGAGGCGACCTGACAACAGACGGAAGCACGCTGGCCTAGCGCTAGCCTGACAACCTGGCTAAAGGTGAGACCGTGACTGCGATTCCATCTGTACTTTTGATCATCTTTTCTTATCATTCATGAGCGGCGAGGGTCTATGCCTTTTACAATTGAACATGTGGTTAATCAGTGTGTGAGGCATATCATTGAGCCCAAAAGTGGATTGTGCTTCTATGCATTTAGCTTGTTAGCCTCCTTCATCGTGAGCAAGCAATGGCAATTAAAGAGTGACAGGGAGGGTCGCACGGTGGCCTAGTGGTTAGCACGATTCTTCCCACATTCCAAAAATATGCATGCTAGATTCATTGGAGACACTAAATGGTCCATCGGTATGAATGTGAGCGCAAACAGCTGTTTGTCTCTACCAGGATGTACCGCGCCTCTCACCTGAAGACAGCCGGGATAGCAGCACACCCACAGCCCTAGTGTGGACACACTGTCCAGAAAATGGAGAGATGGACTTTTATTGCAAATGTTGATCCAAATTTGGAGTAGAATGCTCATGGAAAGCTACCGGGAGGGTTTGGAGGAGCAACGGTGTGTCTCGATGCAGCATCATGTCAAAAGCAGACATTTTTATGGCCATCTCAACTGCTGGCATTTATTTGCAATTCGCAGGTGGCCTCGGAGGGTAACACCAGCTAATCTTCTGTACAGTCGTCCCTCACAATATTGCGGTTTGATTATCGCTCTCTTGCTATGTTGCAGTTTTCCAGTAATTAATTAATAAATGGTTGCTCATTCGTGGTAGACTACTGTGTATTATTAGCCAAAACATGTTGAAATACAAGTGATTTGTAGCATTCTGGTCACTAGGCGACAGTAATGACACAAAACACTTACATTAGCTTACATTACATTACCTTAACACTGTATGAAGTCACAAAGTCAGCCATGGCAAGTCCGACATGATAGAGTGAAAAAGCCGTAGGTTTTTGGCTTCTTAGGCTAGGAAGAAATAAATTCAAGGCTAACTGGTTAGCTGGCTAGCTTGCGTCCCCGCAGCATAAGAGTTGGGCAATGTATTGTGAACAATGACCAATAGGAGCGGCACGGCTCAGGTGGCAGAGTGGTCGTCTCCCAACCTGAAGTAGGTGAATGTGCTAACAGTGTCAAAGTTCGCTACACAAGTGAAAGACCGTTTGCCATTTAGGAGAGTAAAGGTGACGAGAAGCTTGTCATTTGTTTTACAGGGCTCCAATTATGTTCAAAATCGTACTTAGAAAACAGGTTTTCTACGCACGAACTACGAAAATATTGCATTTATTAACATTGAACATTGAATCATGGAATTGAATTCATCGTGGTCGGGTCTGGAACCAATTAACCGCTATAAAGGAGGAAGGACTGGACACAGCTCATGTATTGGATCTCTTCAGATTGCAGACACAATGTGGCTGGGAGGTGTGAATGACAAGGATGGCATTGTGACGTGAAATTTGTTAACAAATTGTATCGTGCAGCTCCACTGAAAGTAAAACATGTCTCATCCTGGCATCTCCACAAGACACTCACTGCGCATCTGTTTCTTGATTTCCTTGGAGGGGTCCAACCAGTTCTGGAAGACAGAAGGCAGAATTCACACAGGGCAGACCGGAAATATGACAATTGGAAGCACTGATGACACATTTTCTTTTAATTTCCGTCGTGTCCCTAATGAAAGATCACATGGTTAAATAACGCGCGTGAGCCCTCCACTGCTGAGCTGTTAAAATGTGCACAGAGACAATTTAATGAAAGCATCTGTTTCTTCATTGTGTTGCAAATGGCTCCTCTTTACCCTGCTGCTCTTATCGTATTTGATCATGCAGCTCGCTGCATCGCCAGCCACTGGTGCCATTTATTATTTGGCTGCTGTGAGAACTCATGAGGAAATGCTGGGATTTACATGCGCTACACACTCGTTCTACACTGGAAGTAGTTATTAAGTGCATACTCTCTATTGCATATAGAAAATATTGTACGTTGTAAGCGTGCTTTTTGCCAAATATTTTGATTGGTGTCACAAGCTCTTATGCCGCAAGATGATTAAAGCAAGATTAAAACGTGACAATGTCTTGTGGGCACTGGACTTGGCACGAAAATAAATGAAGTGATTAATCACTTAATCACTGGATCATTTTGCTGGCCTCAATATATCGCCATGTGCCTGTGTGTCTGTTTTCCTCGTCTTGTTTCCTCGAAAAGGGTTCATCCTGTGCATTGGTTTCAGCACCTTGGCACGTTTATTCCATCCAACAACGGCATGAATGGAGTGAGCCCTTTTGTCAGTCATACAGTCTCTCTGTCTCGGTGGGTGGAGGCGGGGCTGCTAGCATACGCACAGAGTGCAGAAGAGTGTAGTCTCGTGAAGGTAACGCAGTAGAAATGAGTAGATTGCAATATATTGTCATATTTTTTACATTTTTTCCTTGTACTTTTTCCAAAAGTAATGTTAAAATCTCGTCTTGAATCATTCTCGTAGACCCAATCTCATGTATCGTCTCGTGCCTCCTGACACCCCCGATATTTTGCCATATAATCTAACATTCAATAATATAGGCGACCTTATATAATGCTAGATTCTTCTTTTCATGAAAAATTTTAAACAAAAAGCTTTACTTGCATCTGAAAGTTAATTGAGTGACGTGAGATTTCTTTATAGATGCTGAGTCTCTTATAGATGCTGGCAAAAAAGTATATCCAGCTCTTTAATGAGAACTCCAGATGTGACTTCAAGTTGCGCCGCGTAAGATCACTGCAGTTCAACTTGACATTGTGCTTTTGCATTGACTTTTATTTTTGGTATCTTTCATGCAAGTTAACTTCTGTAAAAAGCCTCATGCTCCTCCCCAATCCTCAAACATCTCAAATGCATCAAGTCACAGCATGCTGCTAAATTGTCTCTACGGTAACGACAGTTCGAGAGGAAATGCGCATTTAAAAGGGACTTGTCATCTTTTCTGTCTTCAAAAGGCGGCCTGTTGCGCAATCACATACCTGCTGGTGAGGCCAACGTCTGTCAAGACCTGCAACCTACCAATTAGCTAACATGTGAACGGACACGGAGGCCCCTCTTTTGTGGCTTCATACAATCACGCTTTTTCAGAAGTACATAAAAAATGCTGTTTCATGGTTGAATGCAGCTTATTATTCATCAGAAATACGCGTATTGAAGCCAATTTGACTCATTACATTACGCAGTATCAAACATAGCAATGGATAAATGAATTCCAATACAAGTCTAAGGCATTCAGAAGATGCAGAGACGCTGTGAATGATATGTAGTATTCTACACTGGTCACCAGGTGTCAGTAATGTTTCTGTAATGTTCGGTGAGACACACAAGCACCAGACTTGATCGCCGGAACAACAGGCTTTTATTGCAGGTTTGAATGACCTCACAACAGGCACAGTAATCCCTAGTGCGAGCGAAAAACTCAACATCACATCCTGTCCACCCCCCACTCAGCTCCCCCAGCACTGGAACACACTTACAGCAACAAACAAGCACATGAGCCTTATGTATGTCTTAAATGGCTTATTTTCTGTTACTATGTCTACTATATATGGTAATACACGTGTAAAAGGTGACTATGGGGGGGGGCGTATTTCATGTCTAGAGGGCTCTAATGTTAAAAAAAAACAAAACATTTACACTAGAATGTCGTCAACAGGTTTTCTATGCCCTAACTATGAAAATATTCCATTTCTAAATAAGGAATCCTACTTGGCAGATATTCACTTATCACAGTTGGGTCTCAAACCAACCAACCACGATAAACGAGGGATTACTGTACAGCAGGGTTGTCACAGGATCTCATGTCACAAGATCTTGTGGAATTAAAACGTGACAAGATTTCAGCACCTTGGCGCGTTTGTTCCATAGAACAACGGCATGAACGGCGTGAGCCCTTCTGTCAGACATACAGTCTCTTTGTCTCGGTGGGTGGAGGCGGGGCCGCTAGCATACACACAGAGTGCAGGAGAGTGTAATGTAGTACAAATTAAATTAGTAGATTGCAATTTATTTTTTCTATTTTTTCATTGTACTTTTCTTAAAAGTAATGTTAAAATCTCAACTCGTCCTTCAATCAATCTTGTGTTTCGTCTCGTGACTGGAGAATGCCTCGTGACACCACTACTGTATCCTCACAAATATTAACCAAACACTGTTTATGCTCCCATTTCTCATGAGCTGAACTCAAAGATGTAAAACTTTTCATTTATTTTCATTTTTAATAAAAGGCCTGTCTCTCTCACGTATTGTTTAGAAATCTGTCTAAATCTGTTAGTGAGGATTCATTTGGATCCAATAGTATTTGCCAGAGAGAGAGGCCTTTTGTGCACATTAAAAAAGTTTGAGATCTTCTCAAGTTCATCTCATGAAAACCGGGAGCCAAACCGAAGTGTTTATATTTTTGTTGAGTGTACATTTCAAACATGTACCGATACTGCCTTTCAAAAGTAGCCTAAGAATAAGAGGACATTATTTGTCAGAAATAGTCTCATCCACTCTCCGAGCCAATGAACTTCAACTCCAAAAAGCGTTAGTTCAATGATATGCAACAGTTGCTAACATGCTAACATGTGGATGTCTATCGTACAGTACTTTTATGACTGACAGTTATCCCCAGTTAGGTTGTGTCACCCAGCAGCTACAAAGTCATTTCATTTTGCTGATAAGCTACCGTCCTTGGGTTCACAAAAAACAAGACTGTTTGTGTCCCACTCTGCGTACAAGAAATCTGTTTAATTACATTTAGAATGTGCATCTTGCAAATTGGTCATTTTTATCTTTCCATCAGCAAGTTTTCCACACACAGCATGCAGTCTGACGAAGCATTTGCTCTTTCCATTCATTTCAAAGTGATGGAGCGTGCATATTGGAGAGACTCACCCCAGCCAACAAGTGAGAGGCATGCTGATTGCTTCGTGCATGTTCACGCACCCAAATAACCCATTACAACATTATGGCGAACAATCCTCTGACCTTTTGGGTGTCTGTGTCTGCAAAGGTCAGGCCAAAGTAGTCCTTCTCCAGCAAATTGAGGTGCTCACACACCACGTCTATCAGCGTCTGTCCTTTCGAGTGTTTCTGCAGTGACAATGAATACAAGACAGAGAAAACAATGATTTCCTTAAAAGGTTGTTTGGTCCGCCAATAGCCAGGGTGCTTCTCCCAATACTTGACAGCGGCAATGAAAGGACGCGTGATTGAAGATGCGCCAACAGCAGAGAAAGCATCGCTATTGTCATCCAGGAAATGTCACTGACAAGATGACAAGAGGGCTGGAAGAGACTGAAGATTCTTGTTGGATGCCAGTCGTGTTGTGATTGTGATTATCATACAAGTATGATTACAAAAGCTTTATTACAATTTGCCAATAAGACCAGCTTTGGTTGATTGTGGCTAAAAAATGTGTGTTTTTTTCCAACGCAGTCATATTTCCGTCATCGGACATTGAAGACGTTTTAGTCATATTTTCTGAACTGTAAATCGCACGAGACATTTATTTTGAAATTTATTTCACAAAATCCGAGACCAAGAACAGACATTTAATCTGGAAAGGCAAGTTACTCAGCTAGACCGGGGGTCGGCAACCCGTACCTCCGCAGCAGCATGCGGCTATTCAGCCTCCTTCTCCTCCTCGTGGCTCCTTTTGCAATTCTCGCATGGTTTTTTAACACCGAGTGGGGAGAAAAGAGGTTTTGAAAAGAGTTAAAAATATCCGACTATTGGTAAGACAGTTCATGAATGCATCCATGAGTTCTGACTGGTGATTGGATGAGCACGAGGAAGGGCGGAGGAAACGGTGTTGGGGTGCCTGTGCTCATCGGGACATGACAGATATGCCTTTTCACACAACACACTTCGGGCCTTCAAAATAAGAGCGCTGTTCACCACATACTGCCTAATTGTGTCAACCGGGGGTGCCCATTATGTCGATCGCAAGCTACCGGTCAATCGCCAACGTAGTGTGGGTCGATCACATAAATGTCACTTTGCAGATGTCACGTGACATCAGTCAGCCGGCATGAAGCTCCCCTCCTGATTCGCTGCTCCTCCTCCCACAGCAAAGATAAAGCGGTGAGCAGACGTCTAAAGCGACATGCAGAGACGCAGCTTTCATCTTTATTATTCTGATTACGGGGAAACTAACTCGGCGGGAAGATGCTATTTGCAGAACACAAGTTTTCATGAATAACTGGAAAACGTGCCCATTGCAGAAACCTTTTTAATACGCTGCCTTGACTTGGGCTGCTTTGTCTTTTCATGATCATTTTCATTTCTTGTACATCTAAAAGGTTTGATAGCATGCTACTACTGGGATCCAGCATGCTACTACTGGGATCCAGCATGCTACTACTGGGATCCAGCATGCTACTACTGGGATCCAGCATGCTACTACTGGGATCCAGCATGCTACTACTGGGATCCAGCATACTACTACTGGGATCCAGCATGCTACTACTGGGATCCAGCATGCTACTACTGGGATCCAGCATGCTACTACTGGGATCCAGCATGCTACTACTGGGATCCAGCATGCTACTACTGGGATCCAGCATGCTACTACTGGGATCCAGCATACTACTACTGGGATCCAGCATGCTACTACTGGCATCCAGCATGCTACTACTGGGATCCAGCATACTACTAATATGAATAAGCAGTGAGCAGTCCAGGTTGTACCCGGCCTCTTGCCTAAGAAAGATATCTCCAAAATCTACACGATGCAAATGTGATCTGTTAGTTTTGACAGTCTTCGCTTGAATATACGTAGATATGTTCTTATGTATTTACAATATCACTTCTAGTTTGTCTTCCATGCAAGAGAGAAATGTCATTACTTCAATGTCAGGTCGTTATGAGTCAACATAACACATGTCTACGCAGAAACGGTTTTTCTGCTTCACTTTGTGTTAAAGCAAATGTAACATTGCTCTGGTCTCGCGCCCGCCATGAGCTCTCAGCATGGCATCATCTCTCATATTTCCGTTGCCTGCGTCATCCACTCTGTGCTCGCCTTCGAACAGAAGAAAGAGAACCCGTTCCCGCATGTGCTTTATCATGCATACCTCAATGTCTCCTTTGAAATCAGACAAATCCAGCAGCGCTACTTTAAACGCTGTTGTTTTAAGTCGCTTGGAGCTTTTCTGTGGTGATTTGAGGTTCTTGTTTGGGGATGTCTTCTCAGACGTGTCATCGCTTCCTTTGACTTCATCTAGAAGCTTGGAATTCTGCTCCTTCAGTAACATAAAAGCAAAAGAGCGTTAGCTGCACACATGTAGTTTGTATTGACACATCTTGAATACAGTACATCCCCGCGCTTTGCCAGTTCACAGCCCTGCAAATTGGTGATTTTTTTTGTTTTTCTCCAGAAATAGACCATTTCTTTCCAAGAAAACGCATCTCATTCACCAGAAGTTGGTAACCATTTATAGAAATGTGACAATACAGCTAAGCTATGCAGCACATACCTGTATGTACTACTGTTAGAAAGTCCACCACTTTTACCCGTTTAAGTCGCTATGCTTCATTGATAGTGTTTTTATGTCAAGTGATGAGATTTCGCACTTTGTTCAGCGGTCCTTGAAGGGACCATAGTTGCTGTGAGACGCAAAAGCAAAACTTATATACATTGTCCCTCATTTGTAGTGGTTAATTGGTTCCAGACCCTAAAAATGTATTTATCAGTGGAATATATTCGTAGTTAGAGCACAGTAAACCTGTTTAGTACTTTCTACATACAGTTTTTAACATTATTACAGCCCGGTAGACATGAAATTACACACCTATAGTCACCTTTACACTCCTATTATTCATTGTTTACATCACATTGTGCAACTCTTATGCTGCAGGGACTCGAGACGGCCGCGAGCTAGCGAGCCAGAAAGCTAGTGTGCTAGTGAATCAAAAATTAAGAAGCCAAAAACTTACCACTTCCACATGGAATGGAGGAGAGAGTTGTTTTTTTTTCACTCTATCATGTCGGCCATGCCATGGCTGACTTCATGACTTGATGCAGTGTTAAGGCAATGTCATGTAAGGTAATGTCTCATCAATGTTTTGTGTAATTACTGCCACCTGGTGACCAGAAGACGACATACCACTCGTATTCCAATTTGTTTGTTTTGACTAATAATAGACCGTAGTATACCACAAAACTGAAACTGAAAACTGAAAAAAAGGGAGCAATAATCGAACCGCAATATTGCGAGGGACTGAATATTATATATTATATATTATATGATATATGCTGTATAACAATCTGGCCTCAACACTTGCAGTGCGGTCAACACAAAAGTCAAGGTGAACGTTAATGTAAAAGTCAATGTGATTGTAGGTCATGACTGGAAGTACAACAGGCAAGCAGTGTGGATAATGTAGACGTGTGCGGTTGTCATGCTACACCGTGACTCCCATTCATCTGCTCTATCCATCATTATTATCAGATGCTCTTGGTGACTACTTGTTTTGCATTTAGCTTGTTAGCGTCAGTCGCTAGTGAACAATGGAGAGAAAGGGCTCTAAAGTCTAATATAATAATCCCAATTGACACTTTTATTGCAATGTTGATCCAAAATGGGAGGAGAACGTCAACGTCAGGCTAGCGGGAGGGTTTGGAGGGATAGGAGCAAGCCGTGTGTCAAAAGTATGTTTTTTATTGGTGTACCAATTATTGGGTGATTTTCCCCATTCGCTGGTAGGCATGGAATGTCACTCCCGTGAAAAGTGGGGATCGACTGTACCCCCAACGATGCATACCAACTATTAAAAATGGCCCAAGCATCTAAAAAAAAAAAAGTAACTGCCTTGTGATTGTTACCCAACATGAACAAGGCCTAAAAAATGTGGGATGCAAAAATGCAACCCTCCTCATGACCAAGCATGCAATCAAATCCATGTCTCATTAGTTCCTTTGTTTTCTCTTTGAAACCAACACGAAGAACACGGAGAACAGTGTGCTTTTATTTAATGAAAGCAAATATGAAAAAGATATGAACTTACTTTTAGCGATTCAGCTTGGTTTAGTTTGACGTGGACTAAACAAATGCAGAAGAAGAAATGGGAGGATCGGGAGACTTAAGAATACACAAAATGGTTTTGAGGCCTTCGCTGGCATAATTGCACGTTTCGAAAGAGGCAAACTGCACTCTGAAATATATAAGATAATTATGCACCACAGTAGTGTCAGGGTGACAGCATAAGCGATGCAGGCTGGCTCCGCCCCCTCCAAGCCTCTTCCAGGTCAACTCAGCGTCTCAGATATCGCAGATTCACAAAAATGTACTTTATACGCTTGTTGTCGATGTTCTTCGTATTTGGTTCACTTAATAGATGTCAAATAAGAAAAAAAAAGTTATTTTATTTGTTTTGCTTTTGTTTCCAAAAGCTAATTACGCAGACATTTCACTCTACATTAACACAAGCTAACAGTTTTAGCATCAGGCTGTGCCCACCTGTTTGGCCATTTTGCCATCCAAGGTTGATCCCTGCATGTCTGCCGCTGCCCCCTGTTGTCTGGGAGGACTCCTGGCCTCTACGACGCTCGCCAAGCACACACTTCTGTCACTTGAGCCAAGACAGCAACCTGGAACAGATCAAACAAATACTTGAACAGAAATATAGAAAGAGTGTTTAAACATTCCAGTGTCTTGTTTTGCATGATGTATTAGTTTTGTTAAGTCTGATAGGGCAACTGCATTGTATATGTGCACTTTTTCCCTGCACAAGACATAAAAAGAAAGACGTGCATCATATTGTCCTGCCCAACACCCCCTACAGTGGGTTCGTATGGATGCCAGTGAAACAAAAGCATTTGCTGGAACAGCTGTCCAAGATTGGAGTGTTTAGAGATCATATACTGTATTATAGCTTTAGTAGGGTTTTTGTTTTTGATTTTAAAGTTCACATAGCCCTCCCCTCGCTACCTCACAGCTTAGACATCGCTAGGTCACTTTAGCGTGCTTTTTCAAAAATGAATGATGAATGAACGCAGTTTCATGGTTGACTATGGCGACGTTGTATGTAGTATTCTGGTCACTAGCATCAGTAATGAAACAGTGATGAGACGTGACATTACCTTAACACTGCATGGAGTCAGCCATGGCATGTCTGACCTGATAGAAGGAACAAAACATTATCCTCCCATTCAGTGTGGAAGTGGTAAGGTTTTGGCTTTTAAGTTTAGAAGAAATAAATGTGAGGCTAACTGGTTAGCTCGCTAGCTTGTTAGGTCGCCGGGTTGCTCGCTAGCGGCCGTCTCGAGTCCCTGCAGCATAAGAAAATATGAATAGTCATGTAAAAGTGACTATAGGCGTGTTATTTCATCGTAATAACGTTAAAAACCGTATTTGGAACGTCTTAACATGTTTTCTATGCTCTAACTACAAAAATATTTCATTTATTAATACTGAAGCCAATATCGCAGAATTCATGTATCACGGTCTGGAACCAATTAACCGCTACGTGAGAGACGACTGTAACGGGAAATTCCTCATTTGAAGGAGTGAACTTTAGAACTATCTGATCCCACAAGCTCAGAAACAAAACGCACGTGAGCCGGAACCAATTGTTGACTCCGCTTGACTGAGGGACAGGCATGACTTCTTTCACAAGGAAAGAGGACTGTGAAACCCTTCCTCACTTTCACTTCCTCCCTGCTCGTTTGTCAATTCCACGCCATCATTTGTCTTCACAGTGTTTGACAGAAACGACCGCAGCTTTTCATTTGGACAGACGGCATTTAAGCTTGGGAGCGTTCACAGAAGTACACCGGATCAAAACAAACTAAAACATGTCATCATTAAACAAGCGGTGTTCACTGAATCTTTATGAACTGCGAGGAGGGAATGTGCAGACGTTCACATTATCTTTAAGTGAGAGGGTGTTGCTTCATGTAAAACATAGCTTTTTTTGCTTCCTGTTAGAAACCGCAAGAACGGGTGTGTTGGCAGGCGCAAGTGTTTCCTTGCAGGTCAACAAATCTCCGCTGCTCTATTTTGCCTTGCAAGATATGCTGCAAAATATTGATTTTGCTGTACGGCAGGACGGATTTTGACAAAATATGTGCAGAAATCGATGGACAGCGAAAGAGGAAGAAGATCACACTACTACAGATGACTGTGTTGGTATTTTTGTTTGTTTAGTTGATGAATTGTTGATTAAATATGCAAAAATAAGAAAGCTATGCCAGCGAAATAAGCTTCTACACAGTACAGTACTGCAGTACTGCACTCGAAAACGTGGAAATCCCAGCAAGATGAAATATTTGAAATCTATGCTTATTTTTGAAAAAAAAGACCAATTTGCTGATCTTACATTTTTATGTTTGTAGATTTAGTTCTTTGATAGAGACAGGGCAAAGACACAAGTGCATATTTATCAACATTTTTTGCAACTTCAGTCCCTGAGCTGCAGGTGGATGTTTAGTACAAGAACAGTAACATTTGACATGAAAGATGAGAAGAAAAGAAAAACAGTAATCAAACAACGGGCATAAAACCCTGTGCACTCGACAAAACCATACGTTTGGGAGACATAACGTGCTGGAATAATACTGAAATCTGCCATTTTAGTAACAATAGTAAGCATAATAGATTCCACTTTATATAGTGCTTTTCAAGGCACCCAAAGCACTTCATAATGAAGTGAACCCATTATTCATTATTCATTCACTCCTCAGTCACACCCTGGTGGTGGTAAACTAAATCTGTAGCCTCAGCTGCCGTGGGCCGTAGTCTGACAGAAACGTGCCTGCCAACTCACGCCTACGGTCTCTCCGACCACCACCAAACATTCATTCCCATTCAAGATTGAAGAGTTTTATTGTCATGTGCACAGTAAAACAGGTGGTTCTGCTATGCAATGACATTCTTATTCTGTTCATTCTCCCAGAAAAAGAAAGAAAGAAAAACACAAGAAAAAGAATAAGAACATAAGAAACATAAACATAAATACCAATAAATTAAGCAACAACAACAGAAGAGACATTAATACAAATAAACAAACAAATAAATAAATAAATAAATAAATAAAGTGCTATGAGTGTGTGCGTGTGTTGCGTGCGGCGTGTGTGAGTGCTTCGTTGAGAAGCCTGATGGCCTGTGGGTAAAAGCTGTTTGCCAGCCTTGTGGTCCTGGACTTCAAACTCCTGTAGCGTCTGCCTGACGGTAGGAGTGTGAATAATGAGTGTTGTGGATGTGTGCTGTCCTTGATGAGGTTGTGTGTTCTTCGTAGGACTCTAGTTTTATAAATGTCTTGCAGTGAGGGGAGGGCTGCCCCAACAATGTTCTGTGAGGTCTTGATCACCCGCTGGAGTGCCTTCCTATCACGTGTTGTACAGTTACCGTACCAAACAGTGATGGAGGCGGTAAGGACACTTTCCATAGTGCATCTGTAGAAGCAACTCAGGATTGTGGTGGGCATGCCAAATTTCCTCAGTCTTCTCAGGAAGTACAGTCTCCTTTGGGACTTCTTCAGAATTTGTTGGGTGTTGTGAGACCAGGTGAGGTCCTCGCTGATGTGTGTGCCAAGGAACTTGAAGGTTTTCACCCTCTCCACCTCAGTCTCATCAATAAACAGGGGTCTATGCGGCTCCTTTTCCCTTGTTCTTGGGTCGATGATCATCTCTTTAGTCTTATCTGTATTGAGAAGGAGATTGTTATCACGACACCAAGCTATGAGGTCCGCCACCTCTCTTCTGTATGATGTTTCAACACCACCAGTGATCAGTCCGATGACTGTAGTGTCATCCGCAAATTTAATGATGCTGGTGTTGTTCTGGGAGGCCACGCAATCGTAGGTGAAGAGCGTCTGGGGCTACGTCCACACAGCTGAAAGGTACTGTTAGTGGATACTGGGTCAGTCTTTGAGCAAAGGTAGGGTTGCAACAATTAATCAATGAATCGATGATTAATCCATTATCCAATTAATCAACAACTATTTAAGTATTTGCTTAATGTTTTTTTGGTACAGAATTGCAAATATCTTTTGTTTCAGCTTCTCAAATTTGAATATGTTTTCATTTCCTTAGTCATCCATAAAGCAGACCTATCATATTTGTGTTTTAGACAAAAGATATTCACACACATCAGCGTTGACTTTGGAAAAACGCGATGGACATTTTTGCCTCTTTTCTGATGTGTTGCAGACCAAACCACTAATTGTTGGTGTTGCTTTAGTTTCTATTGATTTGGTCCATCTATTTTCTATACCGCTTCTCCTCTTTAGGGTCGCGGGGGTATGCTGGATAATACTTCAAATAAAATGCATCAAACGTTCCAAGGTTTCTATCTTAGTTTACAGTTTACAGTGACCTGTTGTGACTTGAGGTGTTTTGAGGCCTGACTGACATCAGGATAACGTCTGACTTGTGGTGTTTCCTGACGTCCCTCGTGGCCATAACAGGTTTCAATCAATTCAAAGAAAACCTGAATGAACGTCTCAGCATCCAAAGTGAATTTTGTGCAATAAAGCGTCCATTATGGAGACGTTTTCTCTGAAAATGAGATAAATCGCTCAATTAGCACAAACGGATCTTGCAGAGCACAGCAATGGAGCTACAGTACGTGGATGTGCTCATTTCATTGCAACAGACTGTTACCCACAATCGACCCAGTGAGCGAACCCACTGCAGAACGATGCACAATGTGCAGTTAGAAAATGAATGTGTGTGCGTACTGGAGTGGCACAGTGCTGCATATCTATTCTCACGGACATCACAGGGAGAACATTCCAACTTTGGATCCTGATTAAAGCCTCCAGAATCATCTCTGGCATTTCCCATTAGTCTATGATGGCAGACAGAGAGGGCATCAGGGAGGGGGCACTCATGTATGCATGTCTGTGGAAGAGTACTGGCTGAGCTCAGAGAATCAGTTGCCATGGTAACAGCACAGCGTACACCTGATGGCCTCTCTCTCTCCTCAGAGGGGTGGTAGAAACAGTACACAAACTTTTGTAATCCATGCAATAAACGTTAGCACTTCCTGTAAGTCCAAGATTTGGTACATTCCCCTTCTGGTTGGCTAATCACACTAATTCACAAACGTCCGTTTCTGGGTCATGTGATTGTTAGCACCTGAGACGTCGTCTAGTGGTTGTGGCTTGTTGTTCAGCGGAGAGTAAGCGCTTTATGCCACTCATCCTCCACTCCTGCCTCCTTCTCAATCACATCTCCGCATTTGGTGACCCTCGACGTGAGCAAAATGTCGGCCGACGGCAGCGCGGCCATACCGGCGCCTATCAATGCTAACAAGGAAGCTAACGGCTGTGGTTTCAACACATCAAAGCCCAGTTCCGACTGCACCATTTTGGTGGTTTTGAAACCGTGTCTTTGACGTACCTTGAAACCGGTACCCGGCCCGTGCCTTAGCCCAGCATGCCTTTCCAAAAAATGGAATACACCAACTCCACTATTTGACTTCGCAGTAAACACGAGAGGTTGTAAATAGGTCTGGCACATGCTCCTAAAATCCGTCTGATGTGTGACAGCCCTTCTGATCGATGGCACAATAGATTGTGTGAATCACGGGGAGTACGAGACAGGGACAAGGACACCCACCGCCATCACACATAAATTCACCGCTTGCCACACACGCTCCCAATCGCAGTCACGTTCATGGCAGCCTCTCGGATGTTGCTTCGCGTTGTCTTGAAGGCATCTCGATGCCCCCACATCATTTGGTCGTGTGATCGAGATGTGACTGGGGTCACTCAGTGTGTTTCTTAGCAGGGGTGTCACAAGATTTCGCAAGATTAAAACGTGACAAGATTTCTTGTTCAGAAGAGAAATGTTTCGTGGGCACTAGGCCTGAGACATTAATTCATTCATTCATTCATTACACAACAAATGAAAATGAACAGCCTTAATGTATCGCCATGTGCACGCGTGTCTGTTTTCCTCATCTTCCGCCACCAAACAGGCAGGGAGGGGGTTCACTCAGCACCTTGGCATGTTTGTTCCATAGAACAACGACATGAACGGAGTGAGCCCTTTTGTGAGTCATACAGTCTCTTGGCTGGGTGGTTGGGGGTAGGGCGGGTGGCATACACACACGAGAGTGTAACGTAGTAGAAATGAAAGTAGTACATTGCAATATGTTGTTGTCATTGTGCGTATCTTAGAAGTAATGTTGAAATCTTGTGCATCGTCTCATCTCGTGAACTGAGCGGCACACGATGGTGTCTCCATTCGATATTGATGTTGAATATCGGTCCAAGATCAGCAAAAAACGAGTACAGTATTCCCTCGTTTATCGCGGTTAATTTGTTCCAGACCCAACAGTGCTAAGTGAATTTCGTAGTATTCAGTAGTGCAGTGTTCCCTCGCTCTATCGCGGTTCACCTTTTGTGGATTCGTTGTCTCACTGATTTTTTAAAGTGGTTTAAAGTGGCCGAGCCTGGCCCTTTAAGAAGAATTGCATTATAGGAAGTTGAGTGTCTATGTCTTCCCTCTCTCATGTCTCTGCACCGCCCATTGTTTTCTGCGTCCTGATTGGTTGTAGACCATTGTCAATCCATCTCCTTCCTGCCGTCCTGCCATGTCTCCTGTGTCATCGCTAGCTTGCTAGCTTGGAAATGAATCTTCGGTTCATCTTCAGAAATATGTTTTAACAAGGACACAAAAACGCTACAGTACAGCAGAGCGCCAGGACGAAAAGGCACGGGAGTGAAATATGCGTGAGTGACTTCATTTCTTGTGTTGATCATTAAGGTTGATCATTAAAATTCAAGAACTTTGAGAGTCTTTAAAGGAGAAATGTGAGACAATGTTATTGTCTGTCTGAGAAAAGTGTGTAAAGCGTGTGGTGAGGGCTTTTACAGCCTTGAAACATATATAATCATTGTAAAAAATTGAGTTGGCTACTTCACGGATTTCACTTATTGCGGGCTATTTTGGGAACCTATCCCCCACGATGAACGAGGGAACAATGTATTCCTTATTTAATAATTTCATATTTTCATAGTTAGAGAATAGAGAACCAGTTTACATCCTTCTAAATGTGGTTTTTAACATTATTAGAGCCCTCTAGACATGAAAGAACACCCTTACACTTGTGTTACCCGATATAGTAGACATAATGAGGGTAAATAGGTCATTTAACACCCCAACGGGGGTGGAGTGGTGGGTGGACAGGAAGTGACTTTGAGTTTTAGCTTGGCGTGTGTTCCTGCAGCAACAAATAAAAGCGCTTGCTTTTATTTGGGATTTTTATTATAAATGATGAGTGTGCCTGCTGTGAGATAATTCAACATTGCAATGACAGCCTGTTCCGGCTATCAATTCTGGCGTTTGTGTATCTCACTAACATTACGGTATCACTACTGACACCTAGTGGCCAGTGCGTATCATTCACAGCATCTTTGAATGCGTCTTCTGAATGCCTTATTGTGTTTCAGTTCATTTAGCCATTTTCATGCTTGAAAATGCTTACTTTAGACATTAATATGTAAGATTTGCTTCAATATGCATATTTTTAACTAATAATAGGCCGTATGCAACCATGAAACAGTGTGATTTATTCATTCATATATTTTGGAAAACAGTGATAGGCTGAAGCGGGGAAATTCGAACCACGAAGGAACAAAGGACGATTGTATATATCGCTCTACATCCATCCATCCCTCCATCCATCCATCCATCCATCCATCCTTTTTCTATGCCGCTTATCCTATTTAGGATCGCGGGGGTATGCTGGAGCCTATCCCAGCTGTACACCCTGGAGTGGTGTCCAGCCAATGGCAGGGCACATATAGACAAACATTCACATTCATACCTATGGACCATTTAGAGTCACCAATTCACCTAACATGCGCAAAACCCACGCGCACACGGGGAGAACATGCAAACTCTGCCCTACATTGAAAATCTCCAAAATTAGCACTCCGAGACAAGTAGTCCATTCCAGATTCCGCTCCATCACTTCTGTCCAGCATGCAGAGCACCCCCTCCGCCCCTCGTTTGTTAATTTTTCATTCACTATCTGCCACGTTTTTCTAGTTATGTGTTTTAATCACATTGCAGCTGTTTTGCCTCGTATTTCCATGGATTTCTTTACCGTCTTGGGCTGAGACTATTTTCATATTTAGTAAAAAAAAAAAAAAAAAAAAAAAAAAGGGGGGGGGGATGTACAACGCATTTGTTTTAAATGGACGTATTTTTGGTTTAAGTACCATTTTCAAGAAAGAAGACAGGCTGTTTTGTTTCCAAAGTCAATTAGTTTTCGGTTGACACTAACTCCAAATGAATTTGAATTCTTCAAGCGTTTCCGCGTGATCTCTGTGTTGTGCAAGAGGCTGCCAGGGAAAACAAATGCCAGCAACCTTCATGCATAATATTATGCTAATGGCAATGCTGAAATGCACTTTGAAAAAGCATGCCCTTGTCGCAGAGTTCGCCGCAACGCGCTGCCCTCTGTGGAAATACAGAGAAGCATGTCACCAGTGGGCTTATCGGTCTTACAAAGGACACGCCACACTACAGCTATCAACACTCCTAGCAGTCACCTGAAATGTCTGTCTTCCTATTTCCTTTTGCCCGAGGTGTTCGTACGGGACATCGTAAAGCAGCAAGAGATGGTGGTGGTCAGAAGCCCTCGCAGGAGAACTCATCTTTTCTCAAGTCACCCACAGTTACAGTCACACTTCTTTGCTGTGTTTGAACGTACAGTACAACTTTTTGTTCATTCCTTCCAAACGGTTCAATGAAAAACGGAAATTGAGGCAATTCTTCCCATTGGAAATAATGTAAATCCATTTCATCCAGTCCAGACACCCAAAAATATGAACAAAAATACATTTTCTAGAGAATATTTATAGTTTTCCGTGTGGAAGTGGTAAGTTTTTGACTTCTTAAGTTTAGAAGAAATAAATTTGAGGCTGACTGGTTAGCTCGCTAGCTTGCTAGCTAGCGGGCGTCTTGAGTCCCTACAGCATAAGAGTTGCACGATGTGATGTACACAATGAATAATAGGAGTGTAATGGTGACTATTAGCGTGTTATTTCACGTCTACAGGGCTCCAATAATGTTAAAACCGTATTTAGAAAGTCCTAAACAGGTTTTCTATGTTCTAACTATGAAAATATTCCATTTATCAACACTGACTCCTACATCTCGGAATTCTATTTATGGCGATCAGGTCTGGAACCAATTAACCGCAATAAACAAGGGATGACTGTAGTGTTTCCACCTTCTTTGTCAAAGTGCTGGGAGTTGCAGCGTTCTTTGGCCACATGGCGGGTTATTGAAGCGGCGCACTGGATAAAAAAACACACAGAATATGACTAAGCAATACATAGGGTGCTTCGTTTGGGCGATCTATTTCGTGGAATCAAGTAGTGCAGGTCAAACAGACTAGTTCGTTACCTGCAATATTTTATGAAAACCGAGGCAAAATTTTGCCTGAAGTCGAAAACCAAATCATACAAAAACTGGGGTGTACAAACTGTACTACTGCGGAGCAAAAATAACGAGCTTTCAAACCCAGTTAATTCAGTACCGGAACAGAACTACAAAAAAATGCCTTCAAAGGTTTAAACGATTTCAAGACGAGCAGCGTTTCTTACTCCAAAATGGGCACATCTCTCCAAATGTGAATGGAGGCAGCCTGGTGAAATATCAACGTGCAATTCAGCATCACAGTGGAGAACACTTAACAGGTTTTCTTCATGCTATTTTACCACAAAAGCCTTGCTCCCACCCCTGCTAGTCCCCATTGCAGCACTCTCTGCCACTGCACTGCTAGCAAGAGAGCCACTCAGCTACTGTTGGCTAATGGGCAGCTTCAAGTTGGGGGAGACAAAGTGAGTGCGGACACAAACAACGATTGGCACGCTGCAGATGCAAAGAGGAAGCAGCTGAAGGACGTTTCTAAGGGTGTTTGTTATGTTTATTTGCTTGCCGCACACTCACAGCTTCATCTTTGATTCTGCAAAGAGAGCGGCGGACTCAGCAGAATATTTTGGCCACGGTGTCTTTCAGCTCTATGCCATGGCATATCAGGCCCCTACACGGGCATGAAAAATACCACATGATGGTGCGAGGAGAGAAACAGCTTGAACACGTCACATGTCACCAACCACTTGCCCCAAAACACAGTATTCCAACGGTGCCTTCAGCATCACCCCGAGTTCTCGTCATGGCCCATTTTGAGTTTATTCCCTGGCACCCATGGCAGAGGGGGCACAAAGCCAAACCATATGGCAGGCAACATGCAGGAGCACAGCGCTCTGCACAAGAGTGAAGCTGAAAAAGGGAAGATGGTCCATGTCAGACTAATCAACGAGTCTGTGGTCTGAGAGGTTTGCTTGGTGGGGCATGAAGGACCCTTTACCTCACAGCACCTTCGCCAGGATACCCCAACAAAACAAAAGTGGAGCCACACTGCTTTGCATGGGAACACCCATCATATGGACATAAACACAAATAGTCTTGGAAGACGTCGTTTAGGTGAGCTCCATTTGATCTCTTCTCGCTCACCAGAGCCCCTTTCATGTGGAATAATAAGCCATTATCTGCAACCTCCTCCATTCCAACGTGACACACTGCAGATGGCAGCAGCAGTAGTCTAATTACTGGCGTGTAATTATCACGTGTGAGGTTGAGGACACTTCTAACAATTAATTACAACGTCAGGACCTGAAACCTTACGCTGCTGGATTTCTGGTCATGATTTGGTTTATTATTTATTTAACGTATCTCGGCAATTACTGACAGTCTTTTCATTTCCTATGTTTAACATTTTTGGAATTCTATGCAGTAATCCCTCCTTTATCGCGTTAATTGCGTCCACTGTGATAAGTGAATTTAGTAGGATTCCTTATTTAGAAATCAAATATTTGTGCACTGACATCATAGAAAACTGTTTATGACCTTCTCAATATGTTGTCTAACATCATTAGAGCCCTCTAGACATGAAATAACACCCCTATGGCCACCTTTACACAATGGACATAACAGAATGTAAGCCATGTAAGACATAAATAAAAGTCATGCGCTGGTGTGTCGCAGTAAATTGACAGGAAGTGACGTTGGGGGTTCAGAGTTGAGTTGTAGCTTCTCGTGGGTTATGGCCGCAACAGAGCCCGCATTATGATGATGATGATGATGATTATTAGAGTTGCACCGATCAGGGTAAGTTCCGCATGGCAGACATCTTTTTGTTGGCTTTGACACGCTTGCACGGTGTGAAGGAAAATGGGAGGAGGTCGCTACCCAAGACGTTAGGGCAAGACACTCCACTGTGCGCAGGGATCACTGCAACAGTACGAGCCACAAAGAAGACATAGCACAAAAACATACCACTTCCACACAGAATGGGAAGAGAACTTTTTTTTTTTTCGCCATGTCATGCTGGACTTTTCGTCATGTCTCAAAGTAACATGACTGAGGCCCAGTAATGACCAGAATACCACACATGACTCGTCTTTCAATATTTTCACGAATAATAGGCAACAGTCAACCACGAAACAGCTGTGATTCATTCATACGTTTTTGAAAAAGCGTGTTGCAGCGAGTGAGCGATATTCCAACCGCGATGCCGTGAGGGCTGACAGCATCACAGAGCTGAGGTGCACTTTTCTTCGTAAATACACAGAAAATACAACCTCTTAGCTTATTTACATCTTTGTGTTGGTTTAAAAAGTATCATGTGACACTTGCATCCTTACAGGTTTCAGTATGTGGCCCTCGGTGGAAGAAGTGTGGACAGTAGATGACTTTCACGCAGCTGTCACACATCAGGGTGTACCCCACCTCTCGCCCTAAAGCTGGGCCTACACTGCACAAATGTACTTTGTTGCAAGCCTGACTGTGCCGATTTCAAGTCTGGTGGGGCGTCGTCATCTGTGGAGTGGGAACACTGGGGTCAGCCCAGACAGTGATCTCGTTTTGGATGAACCGTACCCACAAACAATGCATGGACTGGTGTTGGTACTTGTCTGGCAGGTCAAGGCGCACCTGCTCAAGGTCAGGCTCTTCTCGTCTGTGCTATTCTCTTGCGACGCTGCCCTCCTGTTATGATCAACCTACTGAGTTCATCAGAAGAAATGTCAGAATCCACAAAAGGTTCAACGTTTTGATTTGGTCTAACATTTGGTGACAGTTGGAAAGACTAAGACGCTAATGACCTCTGCAGGCCTTAAAGTCATTTGCTGTAGTCACGGATAGCAGCCACCCTCTTCCTTCGTGAGTATGTACCATACGCCCTACGTAACACACGCACGCGCGGCGAGTACGTTTGTTGTCAGCTAATGATAGTGATTTCACAAAGTTAGCTATCATCTTATTCGGGACGAACAAAAATGTACGACAATTTTTATGCAGTTTCACTCATAATTGTGAAGAATATGTTTTTTGTTCAGCCGGTTCTCTTCAACCACTTCTGGTGTTCTTGTATCTTTTGGTTGACAAACATGTAATCTAGAGCTTTAAGTGGAACAGCAACGAGTGCGACTACTTCAACCATTCGATTTGACTTCCCCTCACTTAGAATGAACGCTAACAATGTGAGCTTTCAAAGCAACGCCTCTAAAAGCGTTTCGTGCACCAGCTTATGTCAGCAGCGACTGCAGTTGCTCCTCCCAAAACGCTGAACGGGATAAGTGGTAAAGAAAATGGAAGGATATTTATTCATGTGTGCTTTACTCAGACATTTACAAAAACATCTACGGCTTGTTACTTTTTTCTTGGTAATTTCTAGAAACAGCAAATCATTAGTCATTCTGCTGCTGCAGTGAGGGCGCAAATGTGTTTCAGTTGCGTTTCACGGTTGACTAAACCGCATTTTTGGATTTTTGTCAACACAGCCTCTGGCAAAACAATGAGTTTTGCGAGAAAAGGCAACCAGCAGAGCATCCCTCCTCTCATTAAGATGCTTCCTCATCGCCTGTTGCTTTGCCACTAAGCATTCTGAAATGAGATCATGTTGTCTCATCATTAGATTTACAAGTAAGATTTGCTACTTAGTGTTGACCTACCCCACATTCAAAGTAGTAAAGTCAATTTGCAGATTGCAGTGTTCCATACACACTAGGACTATAATGCAATCCACGCCGCTGTTTCTGTTGTGAAAAGTAGGACTCTTCCAGGACCCTCGCCAATACTCGCTAATATTTAGGAACCTACCAGTGTGTGACATCATCGCTCTGGTAGTTAGCCAGCGGTGTCATTCTAGTTCAAAACGCCAAACTATACTGTACCTTTTTACGTGAATACTTCCCGAAGGGCGGCAAACTTTCAGCGAGCAGGTGACCAAAAGCTGCTCTAGTTTATTCTGAGACCCTGCCTTTCAAACACCTGGGGATTTTTTTCATCTATTTTAATTCATTTGCTAATTTGGTGAAAAAAATATCTAAAAGCTGCACACCCAGACTTTGATGAGTTATGAAACGGGGTACACGGGCTGCTTTGAGGTGCTCAACTCATGCAGGGCAGCCGGGGAAGTGCAACAATCAAAGAGCGTTATGATGACAGTGAAAAAGGGTTTTCACACCAGGCTGGGAGGAGCCTGCTCATGCAGTTTCTCAAGTTTAGTCTTCACATCTAAGCTCCAAATGTTCATCGTCTTAGCCTCAGGAGGGGTATCCACATAGGGGGTATCTACTGTAATCCAGAGCAATTCAATTCTGATCACGTGTAGATTCATAGCAAACGTTATCATAAAATACTTTTCATATGGGAAACGGTCCGTTTGGACTCAACACTTTTTTTTTTTTTTTTTACACAGGCTTTGCTACACATCTTACAATAAAGTTCTACCAGATATCCATAAATCAGCTACAGATGTGGGGCTATCACTTTCATCAGTTTGGTTTTCTTCAGTGAACATGCAGAAGTGCCCCACTAGGGCCTACAAACTGCACAGTGTATGTTTCCATTTCCGTTATTTCGTGTGCATTTTGCGGTAAATGTACAATTTGGTACACGTCTTGCGTTATTCATACACTGCGTAAGTCCAGCCGTGCTCGTTTTACACAGCTGTTAGCAGCTTGCATGCTCTGGACTGGGAACCGGAACCGGACGTCATTGTCCCGTCTGTGACGTCATCAGCGGTCGACTCCGTCGTTCTTCGCTAACTAACACACTTAAGTCATGAGTCTCTGCTTTTCCTGTTCACGGCTGCAAAACAGCCCACAATGCAGCCAAAGGAAGTTGCAAGTGTCGGCACTTTGATGAAGAAGCTGAGCAACACCCCGACTTCAGGAAGTAACTCACAGCAAAACACAAAGGGGGTGTGGACATCTGCTCGCCCCCCTCCGCTGCCTCAGTTGTCTTCGTCAACAATCATGTCTTCAGTCAAGGTAAAGGTGACGTTAAATGTTCATGTATCCCTTTCACGTGTCCGTTTATGCATTTCCAAGTGTTTTCTGCATTTAAAACAGTAACTGCTAAACTGTTAAAAGTGTTTTGTGTGTCCTGGAAGTGTGTTGTGTGTGTGTGTCGAAAAGCTCCACAAGTTGAATAACGTGAAGAATAAAAGCACAATTCACTCACAACTTGCACGACATCAGCGGGCATCCTAAAACGCTTGGTAACAAAACATAAAAACCGGTGTCAACACACCCACATAGCCCGAGTCACACACACACGACCTCATCGGCTAGCCAATGTTTCAGGCGTCACTTGGACATGTTTAGTTCGGGAGGGGGCGGGTTAGTGTTTTTAGCGGGTCCCATCATTGCCGAACTAGCGGATTCTGCATCATTTGACTTTTTCTATTTCTGTTGTCAGACAGAAGTGTTGCTTTTGTGTTGACCAATCAACATACTTGTCAACATTAGTATTTGAAAAAATGGGAAATTCTCCCCTGAGATTGGTGCCAGTTGTTCTTAGCGTGATCATTTTACTGTCAAATCTCACACGGCACTCGAAGCAGTAATGAAGTCATTATCACCATAATTGGATTGCACTCGGTCAAACTTTCTCGTTGCGGTGCGTTCTCGTGCAGTGATTCCCAGCACGAAACGTGAACATCAGTTCACGAATAAACGTCAGATTAACAAACAGGCTTTCGATTGGAAACCCTCGTCCTCTTGCATGTGTACGATTTCATCGATGGGCCATCAGAGTGAGCTTTGTCTGATTGCACCAGTCTTGGGGAGGACTAATAGTGCAGCATTACTTTCACTAGAGAAGAAGACAAAGCACAAGGGAGGGGGGCATTTTCACACAAACAAGGAGACAAATTAAATATAAAGAAGCTAAAAATATGTGGATAAAATTAAAAACTATATATGTGTCACAGAAATAAAAGACGGCGGTCTCGTTACGTGACATGATTCTAGAGCACATTGGCACATTGGCACATTGGCATTGGGTAGAAACATATCAAAAAGATGTATTTGTGTCTATATTGTTCACAGTTACAAATGAAACTCCATAAAAATTGTCATAGATTTTCTTTTCAAATAACTGCAGTTCATGGCTGTTCGTATTCACGTGCGTGTGCGTGTGTGGCGTGTGCACGCACACAGCAGGCTCTCAGAGGCCATCAACAATTTGCAGCCAAACATAACTAGTGTGTCTGCGTGTGCTGCGTCGGCGTACGCAAAGCAGGAAATAATGCTAGCAGTATGTTAGCATGGTGGCGCCCCCCCGGCAGCCGGAGGAACTCGCTGTATATTCAGTCCCTGTAATAAAGTTGCCAAAAATATTTAACAGATATTAAACATGCACCGATCGATGGGCGGCAGTTTGCTTAATTTGGGGGAATGGATGATCAGTCGATCCTTTTATATGCAACCCATCTTATCCTCCTAGTTTATCTTGTTAGCGCTTATGAGCAAACTTTTATGAGGACAATTATGGCGTTCATGGCATTGGACGACCAGCCATTTTTGGTCGCTGTGCGCTTTACTTTTGGTAAGAGGCTCAAATCAGGCCTGCAGTGTGTTTTGGTTTTAAAATGCGATGTGCAGTAGCCTGGACAGGAATTGTCTAAACTTTTCATTGTCATTTGAGGGAACTACCACATGTGCAGGTAAAACAACAACTTTGTTTCACGAGTATTGTTCAACAAGTAAGATGGGAACGTTGAAGCTGTATGCTGTCACTCAAAATCAGAACTGGCAGGTCAGGCTTTTTAAAGATCGTGATCAGTAGGGGTGTTCGGTTCACGAGACGAGACGATGCAAGAGATTGTGTCTACGGCGACGAGACGAGATTTGAACTTTACTTTCAAGAAAAGCACAATGACAAAATATCAAAACTATATGAGAATCTACGAATAGAACTTCTACTACGTTAGTCTTCTGCACTGTGTGGGTGTGCTGCTGCACCAGCCCCGCCTGCACTGACTGTATGACTGACAAAAGGGCTCACTTCGTTCATGCTGTTGTTCTACGGTGCTGAAACCAATGCACAGAATGAACCCTCTTCCTGCCTGTTTGAAGGCAGGAGACGAGGAGAACAGACACGCATGCACATGGCAATAAACTGAGTATTTTTATTTACTATCATCCCAGGCCGAGTGCCCACGAGAAATCTTTCTGAACAAGAAATCTCGTCAGGTTGTAATCTTGCGAGATCTTGTGACACGAGATCTTGTGACAGCCTTTGTGATCACTGATCGGCAAGAAAAAGTGATCGGCGCACCCCTAACAGATATTTCCCAGAGTGACAAGACCATCCACAAGAGGTACAATATGCTTCTTCACAATTTAGTAAACTTCACTGACACGGGATCCATGAGTGCACTAAAGCAGCATTCCTTGTGTCACGCAAAGTTTGTTTTCAAAGCAAGTTTAGTAGCGCCGCAGCTACGAGGGTAAGAAGTGCACGTAAGAGAGCTACAGTATGTTTGACCGGTCGGCTTCTTCCTCCGACAGAAACCGACAGAGCTAAACGAGCTGAAATGATCGCCACCATCGCCCCCCAGCGTTTTGGAGGCACACAGACTTTGGCCAGGAATCCAACTAAATTATGCATGTCAGACTTTGCGTAATACTGCATGGAGTCTAAGACCCAGGGTAGAAATATCTGCTTGGATAGGCAGTTATGTAATGGATAACACACACACACACACACACACGCACACGCACACACACACGCACACACACACACACGCACACACACACAGAGGAAAACATGACTAGAACTCAACAACTTTACTTGGTCCTCCATGGAAACCAACACACATCAAACAGTCCACAGACGACCACACAGCACGACCATGTCACTGCAAACACACACACACACACACACACACACACACATCACCCGCTGCTGTGTGTGTGTGTGTGCGTGTGTTTCTATGACGGCACAAATGCGCATCCAGTCTCTTCAGTCCTCCCACTTATGAGCAAAACATTCTGCATCAGTCTCTGTGTGTGTGTGTGTGTGTGTGTGTGTGTGTGTGTGTGTGTGTGTGTGCGTGCGTGTGTGCGTGCGTGTGTGCGCTCCTTGTCGAGCAGCTCATCTTGTTTCCTTGTGGGATGTGTAACTTCAGGTCCGGTAGGAAACAAACGCAAAGCAGCGCACTCAGCCTCTGGTGCTTTGCAGGTATACAAGGGAGATAAATCCTCGTCCATAAAACGTTTTCTCAGTGTTTCTTCTTTGGTTATTGTCTAATGTGCAGCATGTCTGGATTCATGAGGACTTCCACAAACAGAAGAGGTGCAGAATGAGTGTCTCCTGGTTTGTTGCTTGAAGAACAAGACCTAAGGCCTACATTTGCATGCTGAATGTTTCCTCTTGATTTGTACCCCCACTGAGGTTATGCCTTCACAATAAAGCGCTCTATAATGAGCTCGCTGTGTGCTGTGAAGCTCAAAGATGCACAAGAAGACTGGCAATCCTCCAGACCACACTGAACACTCCACAGATGAGAAATTGAAATGAAGCGATGGACAGCGGTGGATCTCCATGATGTTCTGATCCAGCTCTGTAAAAACCTTCAAATCCCACAAGGCTCGGTCCAACTGAAGCCACACATCACGCACCACCCACTGGCCTGGAGGTGAGTACAAGGTGGGGGCTTACTCGGAATCAATTTAACTGTGCGCAGTTGGTCACCTTAGAGACCTACAGGAATTCTTACATCTCGTCTCGTCTTTCGTACAGCATGTCTGTCCTCCACTGGTACCTTCAATAGAAACCTGGCAGCTTTCAAATCCATCCGTTCAGAACAACGGGTGAGAGAGTGAGAAGGATGTAAAACTGCTGCAAGCAGGAGCCAAACAACAACTTGTAAATGATCTATTGATGACCTTTTAAACGAGAGGTGTCCTCTGTACGACATGAGCGATTTGTGTTAACTCCCACCCTCAACTCAGAAACAAGTTGTTCATCGTTCTGTGTGTGTTCTATGAACGAATAAACCACACCCACACACACAATAGAGACGGTTTCATTCCCTGGACAGAATCAGACTAAAGCAGGGGTCACCGACCCGTCGATCCCAAGCTACTAGCCGGTCTTTGGGACTTTGCTGGTAAATCGCAAGAAAATTAGAAAAAAGAAAGGATCATCCTGGACAGTGACCAACAGCCACACATCTTGACCAATGAACACGCCCGCACGCCTCGCCGCTCTCCGGGCACGCAACCCACAAGCCCATCAAATACGTAGGAGCACCAAAGAGCACCAAAGAGCACACACTGTGCTGGTAAAATGAGTGCACAAGGAAAAACTGCATTCTAAAACATTACAACGGAATTTGGGAGAAGAAAAACACGGAATTTGGGAAACTATAAAACACATTTCATAGAGCCCTAATTTTCAGCATGTGCACCTCGGTGGCCTACATCACAGCCTTGACCTTGTAGTCCTGTACTCAAAGGTCATGCCTTGAATGACCTTGAGGACAGCTGAGAGTCACCTGCACTGAAAGGTGTGGAGCACGATGAGATGAGAACATTCCACAACACGAAGCCCTGTGCACCTTCTCCTTCTCCGTTTCACGAGACAACTGGCTGGCTGCCCTCTTGCGAAAAGAGAAGCTGAATGTTGCTGACTCAGCGCTCTGTACGTAAATGGCTATCTGTCCCGCGTCGGCCGCGTGTGAGCAGGGAATTGAGTGCCAGTGGCCATTTTAAATCTCATTCTGTGACATCCAAACACTCAACTCTGGAGACAAAGCCACTCGATGCTGGGCTCTTCCGTATTCTCAGAGTGAAATTGTGCAACCGGCTGAGACAAATACAATAACCCAAGGGAATGGTTTCCCCTTTTAACAATGTTATTTGCCTGACCTTTATCCAAGAGTGACTATCCTACATGACTGGTCTATAAAGTAGGCTTTGACCCACACGAGCTTGATTAGTGGGCATACTCATGCTTCACATCAGTTCTCATGAAAAAGTGGCATTCACATGCGCTGACACCGATAAGCCAAATACGTGAATACGTGAATAATATAATGACAGTTATTACGTGATTGGCAGTGTGGCTTTCAGCAGCGCACACAAGCAATGAATGGATGAATGCATGAATGGATGCTGGGTGGAGATACAAGGTGAGGCTAAAAACGACTATGGAACACATTCAGATGGTTTCCTTGCAGCCACAGAATTTGAGTTCTATGATTCTTATCGGTGCTCGTTGGTGTCATACCAGTATCGGGCCATGGATGATCTGGTACCAGGCCACACCAAATGAATAAAAAATAGTTCTTTCAAATTTAAGTCCGTGTAAATTTCATCTGCAGCTTAGAATACTTTGAAAAATACCCAACGAGCCTGCGAACTAACACAGCTAAAACGAACACAACTTTGAAAAGGGAAAAAGGGAAAAAGGGAAAAAGGGAACGTACACGCGGCGACTTTCAACAAAAAGAAAGCGAAAATGACAGAATGAAGAATCTCCATTTCAACAAGTGACGCACACGCACCAAGTCCGTTCTGTTATATAAGAAGTATGTGCAGACCTGCTGTGTCTGCCCCACAGGTTATTACCATGCAGGAACACACGCTCAGGGCTCCCACTCATTCTGCATACGGGGGGGTTGTCATATCATGCATACTTAAAAGCAATAGTAATAATAGACACTGAGACCACATACTAAGTGCAAATACT
The DNA here is from genome assembly GCF_027744805.1 of Dunckerocampus dactyliophorus. NCBI lineage: Eukaryota > Metazoa > Chordata > Actinopteri > Syngnathiformes > Syngnathidae > Dunckerocampus > Dunckerocampus dactyliophorus. The sequence goes on from NC_072826.1 coordinate 1,561,943, forward strand.
GTACCCTACCCGTTAGCCTCTCTACCATTTGTACACTGATACCAAACCCTCTTTGAACACTAACTAGAATGACAAATATTGTATTTCACACAAGAGACGCATCTCATTTTGAATATTCGGTGTCCCACAAATATAACATTTGAAGCTGACCACCGTTAAACGCTTCTTTTTTTCATCCTTTGAACTGGCAGTTGTCAACATGGACGTGCTGTCAACTAAAAGCTAACAGGAGTGTGAGGGTGACCAAAGGGGTTTTATTTAGCAAGTCAAACAGGTTTTCTATGCTCTAATCATGAAAATATTCCATTTGCTAACATTGAATCCTATATCGCGGAAATTCATTGGTCTGGAACCAATTAACTGCTACAAACGAGGGACGACCGTATTCACATTTGAGAAGCTGAAATCAGTGGATAGTTACATTTTTAAATCAAAAATCAATTACAAAAAATCTGAGTTGCTTGCGTTTAGTCTGGTTCCTAAGCCCCGCTGTGGTGCCTTCATCTGAAATACTTGGTTTCCTAGCGTAGACACCATGTAACACTGTCTGATTGGACTTCTCATGAACTACAAACTTTGCTGTACGCTTTAGCCATGTTTGGATGACATCATCTGAGCACATAAATGTGAAGGATGGCAACCTGAAAGTCCTGAACAGAACAGAAAACAAATACATTCATGCGTTCCATGTTGGAAGACAAGCGTCCGTGGTCCGTTTCCGGTCACCAACTCCAAAAGGAGCTATTTCAATTTGATGCTCAGTTGCTGAAGAAGTAGAATTCTCAACAAAGATCAAACCTGTGAGGCAACGCTAATTACCAGTCAAGGAGCACAACGAGGCATCTGCACTGAAGTCTGCAGGGAGCAGAGTTGCAAATTGTTTAGTGCCGACCACAGATCTCATAAAACAAAACGCAGATTAGTGTTCAACATTTCCAGTGAAGCAAAGACCACGAAAGTTTTTGTACCCCACACTTACTACATTTTATGTGTGGGCACCAGGAAAAAACATAGGATGTTTACAACTGTTTCACGTAAACACGAGTCCCTTCTCCTGTGAACACATCCCGTTAGACTGTGTTCCCATGCAAGGGTGCACAAAGATTGGGCCTGATGAGGCTTTACGAGGAAATAGTACATTCCCATCAATGGCACCTGATCCAAAAACAACAATCCTCTCAAATGATCTGGTCCAATAATGCCCACCTGCTACTTACGTGGGACCACAGTACCATTTTGGTTCTGGTGTAGGGAACAAATCCCAAAGTGATTAAGAACTAACAAAGTGCTGCCGTACATCTTTATGCAGATGCTCACCTAAGTTGAATGGCTGATTTATTGGTGCAGACACCACCTCTACACACAGATCGGGTGTGTAGTTTTCATGTGGAACTAACAAACTGCGAACAAAACGATACCTTTCTCACCTTTGGCAGAGGTATTCATGGAAGGAGAATTCCAAATCATCAAAAAGGTTTGCGTTTACCTTAGTAGACCACAAAGCAAACCACCACAGGGCTGCTGTTCCCGCTTCTCCGTCATATTGAGATGACATTTGATGCAGCATTTCTAACTGTGAAGCGTCTGCCTTGGCGTTACATGCAAGTAGGACACAACTGCGTGTGTGGAAATGAAAACGCTGGTGAGGTTTTAGTACAGTCGGTGGAGCCTGAAGCCAAACTCCTGGATGAGATGTTTTGAATTAGTTAGACAGAATCAAGGACAATTCAAGAGTGATTTCCATGAGTAAAAAGTGGATAATAGTTGCTCTTCTAACGAAAGGGCCATGCTGTTGCCATGGTTGTGATTCTAAAAGGAGTAGCGAGCAGCAGGGGGCTATAAGAGACGATACAATCTCGACCAGTCACACAATAACAGACGTTAAGCTTGGACCCATTTTTCCTTGTGATTCTCCGATTGCTACCAAATGTGTGAGTTGTGAGTTCTGATGAATGGTCCATTTAGATCATTGACTGAGAAAATAACGAGGTGGTAAAACAAAATTACTCCTAAAAACTACGGCTGCACTATTTTTTTTCAAGCAGATAGGATGCCGATATCAAGAACCACTCACTTTTTATAGCTTTTTCTTTCTTCTTTTTAGATTTAGAGGACAATTTTGCCCCATTATCCACAATCCTTTTGTGAGAAATGAACACGCATCTTTCTCTTTGCTGCGTGTTCTAAATACTGGATACAAAAACAGCGAGAAAGAGGCAGTTACTGCTGCTGCCCACAAAACCACCTCACTCGAGACTGTAGGGAAACTTAGATGTTCTTCTGGGCAATACATTGTTTAGAGTTTATTGAGCTTGTTTTCTCATTGAGCTTTGCACTTTTTATTCCTGTTTGCACTGAAACAGGAGAAGCTTTTTTGTTGTACCTTGTATAATGACAATAAAGGTATTCTATTCTATCCTATTCTATTCTAATTAAAGCAGGAATTGGGACACAGGTACAGGTACATTCATGCTAACATGTAATACTTGACAGTATTTTGCCGTACTTTGGTCATTTTAAGCATTACCGGAACTTCCTTCCTGGGCGCGTTCATTTCACGTACAAGTAGCAACATAGAAAGGAACGCCGACACCTAGCGTTAACTATTCCCATCTCAAAAAAAAAAACACAGCGACAGTGGCGGCAGCTCCGATATGTGGCGTTACCTTTCGCTGTGGCCTGAGGTGCTGTGAGCGAGTGTGTGGTGAAGCTAGTCGCTAGCCGGCTGGTGGCTAATGAGCTTCAAAAACTCAGCATACTCCCTCGAGTGTCTGTTCTTCAAATGCTGTATTGAATTCAAGCGTTTTACCGTGCTACCCCTGCAAGATAGGTTTCCGTGGCATGTGTTGGCAGGCAAGTTCCCATGTTTGTTTTTGTTTTGGCATGCCTGCATCGTGCGAATGAAAGTGGGAGGAGGGCGCTACCTGGGACGCTGCCCTGCATGCGGTGATCGCGTTTTTTTCAATTATTGCTTATCTGAGCTATTTTTTTATATTATCGGATTTATTGGTATGACGTCATAATTCCCCTTCTAAAAAAGTATCTTCCTGCTATTTTTAGAGTTGACAATGTAGACACCAGGGATTCCCTCCATTAAGGATCCCCTCGCTCATGAACACATTATAATGGGACTGTCTGTAAATGTAGCTTGATGTTCCAAAACCGTGCAGCAGATGGCATCGGAACTCCGCTTCTTAACACACCTCATGCACGCCCGCTCTCCCAGAGAATAAAACGACGTAGCAAGAAGGACCAGTGCTGCCTATTTAGTGAGCACATATTTCGTGAATATTCAGAACCTTCTGATTCTGTCAAGTTTGGCTGTCAGTGACGGATGCGAGTGAAGATACTGGAGACGGAGTAGGGGCTGACGTATTGTCTAAATAGGCGCTCAATACTACAGCAGAGAAGTTCATCTGCGGGCTGCAGTGCTTGCTAGAGCTATATGATGTATGATGTTGAAAGGGATGTATACAAAGTCCAACTGATGTGGAGCTCACTTGCGGACAGGATTATAAAATGAGTCCAGCATTAAAAAGACACAACTGATGAATGAACGAATGAATGGTGAGAACGTGTACGGGAAAGCTTTGCATGACAGCTAGAAAAACGACAGACAACCTGGTGTGACTGGAGTGATTGACAGGCAGAGTGCAGGTGAGCAGAAGTAAGAAGAATGCTTTGCAGGGTGTGCACCAGGTATCACCAAACAAGCACATACTGGAATCACACACTGAGGCGAGAAGAGACTTGGAACGCGTCGCCCAAGCTAAATCACTGAAGCTGCTTAGCCAATTTAGCTAAGATGGATAAGACTTCAGCACAACCCAAGAAGATCACAATATCAATGCATTGAACACTAAAAGAAACTGAAAGATGACTTCCCGCCAGTGATTAGATGTTGTTTCTACTGTTTTCTGTTGCATAAAAGTGCAGTTGGTTGCCAAACCACATAAGAACCAGCCGCAAACAAAGATAAGACATAAAAAGCTGAGTGGAGCACCTGTGTTCTAAAGGCAGCACGGACATAAAAGTCAAAATAAATACAAATATCCTGCTATCCTTGTCATGGCTTGTACCTGCTTGTGATCATAAACTTAGCAAGACGTGAGCCACAAAATCAGAAGCCAGCTAAATAAGGAATGTAATAGTCTCTGGCATTTCAACAGCTGTTCGGATCAGCAGCATGACTCGTGTCGTGCCAATTATTTTTCTAGCCAATCGCTAGCAGTGTGTAGATGCTGGAGAGGAACCACCCATTCCTATTTTGTATTCTTAACAGCGTGAACCTTGAAAGTAAGGCTGCTAGTTCATCACGGTTTGTTCGGGTTCTTCTTTGTTATCTCAGGGAATTCACACGACACAAGTCCGTCTGCATTTCAGCTGAACGCCACATTGTAACCTGCAATATTCACCTGCATTAAACATTCATCTAAACACTCTCATTCCCTGATTAAATGAAAGGAGGCCAATGCCCACAAGATAGGATGCATTTGTCCATTATTCATAGCCCCCGCAGGTAAAAGGCAGAGTGCTTCCTGAATGGAGGGTCACAGAACCAGGAAGAGCCCAGGTAAGCACAGGAAGAACAAAGTCAGGCTAACCCCTGGACCGAGCCTCAGTCCGTGCATTTCCTATACCGTCCATCTTGTTCAGGATCAGGCAGTCTATGCGTCTTTACCGGTGGCCCCCGAAGGTCAGGTTACAACCCAAAACATTTTCCCTTTGGGTTTGTGTACATAAACATGAAGGTTCTATAACCTCGACCAGAGGCGGGCAAACGTTTTCACTCACAGGACACATTTTCTGCAAAGCAGTCCCCATGACTACCGTGATGATGCTACTTCCGTGACACTGGAAAGCACAGACGACTCCAACTTTCATCACAATTAGAGTTACTAGAGGTGAGCTACTTGTGTTTAATTTACATTTCAATTGTGCTTCATTTACAAAGCAGTGCGGTCATTGTCTTTATGCTATTTGGTGGTCATTTGTCATGAAAAGGAGGCATAATGTCTGAACTCAGCAGTTATAAAAATGAGAAGAAGCAGCAAATGTTCTTTGACCCTTTACTGAGCTACTCTAAAGACTCTCTAGTTTCAGAAACCGTTGGAATTACTTCGATAGTCCAAGACTTACTGTAAAAATACCGTTGCAAATCCTGTCGCAGACTTCGCTGTGAAAGATTTAAGAAGTTGGGCGGGACAAATTAAAAAGCTCAGCGGGCCATATATGGCCCGCAGGCCGTAGTTTGCCCACACCTGACCCAGACACACACACACGTGTACAATGAAGAGCCCGTGGACTCGCACCAACAAAGAGATGCGCAAAGCGGTTGAGGTTCAGTTTCCTACTCAAGGGCATCTCTTTTCAAGACTACATTTCCAGCAAGCAGTCGCAATTCCCATATTTTTGCCCCAAGCAAAACTCCCCGGCCTCAGTCTCCTCTTATAGCCGAGTCAGAATGCTGACCCGGTAGAGAATACGTATGTATAGAATCCATAAAGACTCAATATTGTCCGGAGCAAACATCATGGTGTCATCATCATGTAAACACATGCAAGTGCACAAACTAAGAGTGAAGTGTGTAAACACGCTGAGCACACACATGATGAGCAGAATGACTGCAACTGCTGTGCCTTCCAACCGGTCTGACAGGTTTAGAAGCACGGCAGGCCAAACGGGCCTGGGAGTCACCTGTCACACGCAATAAACAATCCCACCAAGACCCCTCAGAGTGCTTCATTTGTTTCAGGTCAGTAGAAGTATTCTGCAAAGTGCACCGCTGTAGTGCACCCTCGAGGAGCAATGATATTTCGGTTATGTATGATATTATGTAAAAAGGAGGGGTCGGAGGGCCATCATTTGTGCTCCATACCTTCAGAATCACAGAGCAACAGTACTGACTTTCAGTCCAGTCATCTTGATGGGTTCTGTCATCCTTAGAAGCTGTTCCCGCTATGCTGCTAATGAATGTATGCTTGAAGGACATCAGTTTCATCCCTTTTTGTTACCTGTTGATAAAAGCCAACCACCTGTGCCCATCATTTAAGAACTAAATTCAATTGCTTTAGCCCATTTTTTATACCGGTGTAGTATCATGTCACTAGACACAATACTCGTCTTATTGGGGACGTAAGCACAGGGCACAGCCAATCCAGTATCGGAATCGGGTTCCAGTATCAGCGTAATTCAGGTATCGAAAATGCCAGTACCACCTGTGAAGATTTCCGATCCACAAGTCACGTCGGTGCTTTAACGTTGTCAGCAAACATAGCGGGAAGAATAACAGCAAACGTAGCTGAAAGGGTATCAGCGAACGTAGCTGTCTCCACGTTTGCATCGCAGCCGTCCTCCTCGCTCGCGGCGCACACGAACCCTGACGCGTTCACGGCCACACAAAACAGTTGGACATCCGCACAACACAAATTTCGGCTGGCAGCAATATCATACTTTATTACAGGCTCATCGAAAATCATCAATAACAATAAATTAGCAACCCGGACGTTATGAGTGATGTTAAGAGTCCTGTGTTGTCCGACTGTCTGTGCAGCCGTGAACGTGTCAGGCTAGTCCTGTTATTGATTTACCAGCCTCACAACTGGCTGAGCTGGGCGTATTTTTTGGTAAAATGCATGAGCTACGCGAAAGCTTGCTGAAAAATATCCAAATATGGCAGATGGAGAGACAAGCGTATTTACATGGCAGCAGGAATAAATAAACAAGCTGAAAGATGCATCAGCCATCCTTTCCCCACGTAAACCAACTCCGTTGGAGGTTCTGCCTCATCGTGGAGAAGCTGAAGTAAGTAAGGCACTTTGTGTATCTCACACCACATCAAAGCCAGCCAACAACATGATAACGCTCATCCCTGAGAGTCTGGGGGGGGAGAGGGTGTTCAAAGGCAGCACTCAAAAAGAGAGGCAGGGAGATGACTCCAAGTGTACAACACAAACAAGAACGGGGGGCAGAAAGGGAGAGGAGAACCTGCTGACTCACCGCATCAGACTATCTGAGCGACTGCTGCTGCTGGGGGGGAAACTCCTTACCTGCCCTCCCCCCATCTGAAAGACAGCAATGCTGTATAGAGATATCATTCCGAGGTAAGAAATAAAGCATGAAAGAGCGTCTCTTTTCTGAAAGCATCCAGTGAGAAAAGCTAGCGAGTAAATACGACTGCTGCGACTGAAGCCCTGATCAGGCAGACAGCAGCCGCATGAGCACCGAGCACAACAGAGCGGCTATCCATGCATTGTCAGCACTATTAAAGATCAGATTCACACTCAATGAAATGGCCACGTACACTCACCTGGCACTTCATTAGCTAAATCTCTGACACTCCCAGAGACGCATTGATTGAATAATGCTTCACGGTGGCATAGAAGTGCGCTGCATCCTACTGTGCACACATGATCGCATGTTTCTTGTCTCATGTTGCTAAGAAGGCAATTCAAATAACAAGCACTTAAAAAGTCCCTGACCAACGTATGCCATGAGTCATTTCTAAACCGAAAGATTAATGCGACATACTTGGCTGCATAGGAAAGCAAACACTTCGCCCTTACGCTCAAGACTACCACCCGCTGAACACGTCCCCAGCAGCGTAGATAGATACACTTTCAGATTAACAGGAAGCACCAAAGGCTCCCCTTTAAGCCGAGCCCACAACCACACGTACCATTTTTTTGCCATGCAATTTTTTCGCGTTCCCTAAATTGCTGCGTTTTTTTTTTTTTTGTTTGTTTGTTTTTGGAGAACGTCGTTGTGGTGACCGTGAAGAAGTAAGATCTCGACACGCACGGAGAACGTACAAAATATCTTGGCCGCACTCATTACGTATGCGGGGCGCACGTATGGCGCACGACACGTACAAAAAAGACGTACAAAGTGCGTAAGTTTGTCTTGCAACCTGAAAAAAACACAAGCGCTCACACGCAGCTCCGTCTTGTTTGTGGCATTTAAAAAAAAACACACAGGAAAGTTAATTTGTAGTTCTAATTGTATTTGTTTTGCTTTTCATGTTTCTTTACTCACTTTTGTCTCTCACAACATATTTCCTCTCTCCTACGTCGTCCGTTATTTGCAGTCCTGTGGGAAACGCTGATCTGACATCAGACTTCTATGCATATACATCTTAAAATGTGCTCAAACACATGTGTAGGATGGAAACAAGAGAAACCAAGTAAGGTTCCGGTGTGAGTGCACGAGCAGGCAAGAGCATCATTGGACACCTCACCTCGTTATTTTCCAATGCCGAGTCGGACACTATGAAACAGTAGAAAGACACTGCAAACTTTAACCTGTTAAACCCCGAGGCATTTTGCTAGAAAAAGACATTTCCAAAATAAGTTTTTCTCTGCATCGACAAGGTCTAAATGGATGGTCTTGGTTGTCAAAGTGAAGGAAGACGTTGCTCCTTCATGTTAATGTGAAGATGTACATACTGTATCTCTTTGCTACTGGATAAGATAGAATGAAGCTGCTTTTTCATTGACTTTTAGCGGTAGAGGAATGCTACTTGTACCGTTTGGACATTTGCCCCATTTAAAGGAAAACTGCAGTTTTTTGGGGAATTTTGCCCATCATCCACAATCCATACATGAGACGTGAACACACATGTCTTTCTCTTTACAGTGCGTTTTAAAGATTTAAAAACATATAAAAAGTGACAGCTCAGTAGTGCACGTAATGGGATACACGTATGCCGCCTGCAAAGACCGCTAGTAGAACACCTCCAAAAACCTCCAGCAAGGCTTTATGGTTTTATATCCATGCTGTGAGCATGTAGTAACAGGTACATTTATGATAAAATGTCATACTTACAGTATTTTGCATATTTTGGCCATTCAAAGCATGCCCGGAACTTCCTTGCTTGGCGCATTGATGTCACATAGCAACGTCGTAGAAACGAACAAGTACACCTAGCATAAACTTTTCCAAACTCAGAGATAACCCCACAGCATCAGTGGCGGCATCCCGAATATGTAGTCTCACCTGTGTGAGGCGTTGTGAGCGCAAGGCTGACGTGCTACGGGGGAGTCTGTGGTGAAGCTCGTCGCTAGCCGGTGTGATATGGCTAAGTGTCAATACGCCAGTAATGCAGTTCAAGCGCAGTAACAATGTTAAAGAGATAGTTTGGATTTTTTGACATGAAGTTGTCTGACATCCCCATCAGCAGTGTAGTGCATCAGCGGTGACTTACCCCACCCCCAATTGGTCCTTAGTTTAGTTGCTGGAGCCATTTAAATAAAGAGTTTTTACTTTTATTGTCATCATTTCCCATTCCTGTAGGCCTCCATATACAAATCCATCGTGTGTTATCGTGTGCCAAATCCACCAATTCATGCATACAAGTTGAGAGCACAAATGTTGTTGCACACCCCCTCATGTCCTCAGCCTATGCCGGCACAGCAACGCAGGTGTGCAGCATGATAACGCAGCCACGCGGAGCCTCCGTCTCATACGAATCTTTAACCCAGGAGACGCCAAACCGTCCATCGCGATCCACACGTCCATCTTTGGGACTTTGCCAGTCAAGAATATTAGAAAACAAAATTACTATCACATCAGTGCCCTCCCCTCCCGGAGAGCGACCAACAGGCATGCATTCTGACCACTGAACACGCCCGTGCGCCTCGCCGCCCTCCAGGCAGCAACCCGCAAGCCCCAGCCAGGACCCCAGTCCACAAAACCCGGCCAGAGCTACCAGTGCACGCACATCGGCTCGTCTCGCCGCGCAAAAAGGTTGAGCAAGCGGCTTGCAAACGTTGAGCAAGAGAGGGAGTGACAGAGCGCAGCGATGTGCCTGCGCGCACAACAGTGATTATTGCATGCTAACATGGCTCAAAAGCTGCCTTTCTACCTCAAAATGAAGGCACAAATATAACTCCATCGACGCGCACCTCCAAAAAAACTCTTTGGAGCTTGTTAAGGGACTGTTGGTCTGCAACCAATTAACCATGACAAACCACGTATGACCATATATGGGAATAGGAAAGAACACACATCCTTTGGCTTTTTCCCGTCAAGATTCGCCACAGCGAGTCAAGTGCATGTTTGATTTAGCTTAATTTTTATACCGGATGCCTATCCATCCGTCCATCCATCTTCTACCGCTTATCTGAGGTCGGGACGCAGGGGCTGCAGCCTAAGCAGGGAAGCGCAGATTTCCCTCTTCATCTCTCCTCCTGGCGGTGCCTGAGGCGTTCCCAGGCCTGTTGGGAGACAGAGTCTCTCCGAAGTCTTCCCTGAGGCCTTCTACTGGTTGGAAGTGCAACCAGTAGAATCTTTTATAAATAGTTAAGAATAGTTTGATACGTTTGTGTTATGTTGGCTTGTCATTTCCGGTCACGTGACGGCGACGGGTCTGAGACGTCCTCGTTTTCAGAAACAAGCGGGCTGCTTGTCTACACGGAAATGACAAGCCGGTGTTTTCAGATTTTGTCACTCTGGAAACCGTTGACTAAAAATGTAGCTTCAGGTCACTCAGAATGCCGTTTCTGTTTGGATGAACGGCTGAAACGCTAAAATACTTTGCTGCTTCCGTGTGGATAGCCCCTTAGTGACATTTTAGACCCATGCCTTGATATAATATGTCGAAAGGAAAGAATCACACACGTGGTTGTGCTGGAAAAAGGAAACAAATAAATAATAAAGGATAAATCATGGGAAGGAAATCACAAAAGTACATTAAAAAGCGCAAAATCCTAAACTTGCGTGTCACGCATGCACGTGTCTGAGCATGTATGAAAAACAGTCAATGGATTTTCATCTGTGAAAACCCAAATCCACAGTATGCTGGGAATTTGACCCAGTAGCAGTGCGAGTGTGTGAGCGCCCGTGGGTGCGTGTGCGTGTGTCATTACAAGTGGGTGTGTTTGACAGGCTTGGGCACACACTGGAACAGCTGATCGGTGAGGCTTGCACACAACTTGGTCTGACATAAGAAGCCGAGAATGAACAGCGCCTTGACAGGCGCTACTGCACATGATGATGAACACGGAAGGCGCAAAAAAGACGATCCAGTTGGCACTTAACCGCAAAAATCCTTCCACTATGTCATCCCTCCTCTCCTAGTGGAGGTCAACAAGCGAGCAGCAAAGTCCGAACATGTTGTGACATCTTCCACTTGAGCAGCAGTGGGGCCATTTTTATCCAAAAGCACCAACACAACACAGCAAAACACCGCAATTGTTCGGACGTAGGAAGGACTGACGTTCAACAAGAGATTATGCGCCAAACATGATACGACGACACGCACTGAGGAGAAAAGAATCTTATTCAACGTACCGTGTTTGATAAGAAGGCATCCAGGAAGGCAGCGTCGGTGTTTAAGTCAATCCTCCGCCTTTATTCCCCGGGTATGACAGAAAGAGTGTGCGTGTGCGCGCGTGTGTATGTGTGTGTGTTTTGCCGGTTAAAATGAGAGAGGGAGCGGAGGAGGAGAGACAAAAAGAGGGAGGAACGCTGTGAAATGGAGGGGAAAAGACATGTATCGTAAAAGCCAAACGACGCTCGCCTCATTTTTATGACGCGATGTCCATCCGTCCATCAGCAAGTCCTCACGTGTTCATCCGCGCCAGGTGCAGCTATCCCTCCCGTCTGACATCGATATTTACGAGCCGTCACATTGTACGTAAGTTGGCCCTCTTTCTGATTTCGATATTCAAACTACATCAGAAGGGCTGCTGTTATTTCGCGCTATGTCGTCAGCACTTTCCTCTTGATTGCATCACTGAGTCGAACGTCATAGTCGAGGGTGAGCGGATCGACCCCAAATACCGCCAATGTCAATACCATAGTGGTACCCGTATCGGATCGATACTAGCTGAATGAGGTCGATATCTTTTTGTTCTCGTCTGTTTGTTTTAACAAATCTGTGTGTTTTTGGTGTTTGCGTCGTTCGAGTTTCTGCACTCTTGATATCGTTACGCTTGAATAGAGTCGTACTCTACTCCCATCACAAATTAAAGGCAATATCACAAAATCATTCAGTGGGCTTGAAAAATGTTATGTAAAAAATGCAGGCAATACTGGACCTCTATTTACTTGGTATCGGATACTCGGTGTCGGATCGATACCAAAAGTTGCTGTATCGCCCACTCCTACGTTCATGTGACAATACCCACTGCAGTGGCCTTGGAGGGGGGGGAATAAGAGATTCACTCAGTGAAAAGCACACGGTTGTCACCTATTACACGTATTTGATCACCATTTCACTTGTCGGATCAACAATGCAGGAAAAATGAGCAGCTTGACTGCTTTGACTGCTGTGATGAATCCCATCGGTCCCTAACATGAGCAGGATTGCATTTAGTAATGCTGTCATTTGGATTGGATGTATGTTCTAGAAGTGATACACACAGTAATCCCTCGCCACTTCTAGCACGGTTTATCAAAAGTATATTCATAAATCAGCGGTGTTTTGTGGTTGCGTAGTCTGTTATTAGCCAAAAAATATGCGTATTTTAGCACATTTTACGTATTTTTGCCTAAATTAAGCATTTTCAAGCATAAAAATGGCTAAATGAACAAAAATAAAAAATAAAGACATCCCTCGTTTATCGCGGTTAATTGGCAAAGTAGGATTCAATATTAATAAAGGGAGTATTTTTTTAGTTAGAGCATAGAAAACCTGTTTATGACTTTCTAAATACGTGTTTTAACATTATTAGAGCCCCAAAGGCATGAAATAACACCCCGATAGTCACTTTTACACTGCTGTTTTTCTTTGGGACATAACCGACGGCCGCCGCTAGCATCGCAAGCTGCCTAGCCTCTCCAATTTACTTATTCTAACGGAGAAGGACAAAGACACCAAAAACTTACCACTTCCACACTGAATGAGAGGAGGATCTTTTTTCCACTCGATTTTATCCACAGCATGTTGGCCGGTCTCTCTGCTGTGTGAAAGGTAATGTAATGTAATAACATTGCCGACGCCTAGTGACCACAATGCTACGTATAACTTGTCTTTCACTATTTTTAGGCCATAGTCGGTAATCATTTATTCATTCGTTCTTATTTTTTAGCTTTTTCAACCTTTTTAAGAAACATTCACCAGCACAAGGTTATTATTGATGCCAAGGAAGGAAGGTATGACCCACCCAAAACGATGGAAAATGTTCTAATGTTCGCTCTGCCACGTCTGGAGGGTAAGCTTCGGGTTTCATTTTCCTTTGAACAAGTTTTTTTTTCATTACTAAAGTTACTCTATGGTTACTTTTCAGCCGACGTATGAACACATTCTTGTGTGTGTTCTGCTCCTTCTTTTCTGTTATGTTTAATATGTGATCTCTGTGTCTCCCTATTCCTAGTTGGTGCACATGTGCAGACTGATTCAGGAAGACGGCGGCAAAAAGAAGTTGTTGGCGCAGCGTGAAGGCAGATGAAGCCGAGTTGCCCGAGTGGAGCGGAGCAGCTGAGGGGAAAGTGCAGTTTTTATCAAAACTACCGAAGGTGTCCACCTTTTCCACAGTCCCAAGTCCAAACGTAGACACGCGCCAACAAGAGCCAGAAGCGCTGCTGTCAGCGTCAGCAGTTCTCGGGATGAAGCTGAGCCTGCGCGTGATGCTTTTCATCACAAAGATGTGAGTTTTAACGCAGTAAACGCTACTAAATGTTGCTGAGTGTTCTTATCATTCACAGTAAAAGTGTTGAGATGATTCACTTGTTAGGCAATAATACCCCCCCAGGAGGATTTTAAGGACTTTATCTTGGTCAGGAGATGGGATAAGACCTTGTGTTGTCAGTGCAGTACCAGGCTGTGGAGGGCCTCAATGACTGGGTTGGCCTTGGGCCCCCAAGTGACTAAGTACACCCCCGATCACTGATGAGTAAACATTGGGGTTTTTTCCAAGCACTGATCTGCTTCAGTAAACAATACGATCGTCCTCCCGAGATGATAAAGTGGGTCCAGCTAAGATTTCCAGTGTTTTGAGAACGACTCCGAGGACATCAGCAGCATCCTGTCCCTCCCCCCCCCCGTGATGCTTTTACATTGCGATCTGCTGACCCGGACACGGCTACTTCCTTCTTTCCACTTGTTCCACAATCACATGAACTTTCCTCTGGTGGTGGAATGCACTATGGGAAAATGCGATATCTCTCCTTTTTTTGGGGGGGGGAATGCAGCTGTAAAATGACAGCAAATGAGGACAATATGTTGTCAAAATGATTCATGATTTCTATGAAGAATTAAAAAAAAAAGTCTTCTACTGACTTCAGAAAATGTGTATTTTCTTACTGAGTTCAGTGCTTTCTCCCCGTCCTTGACGATGGACATACCTGCAGCGTATCAGGGGGGTCAGGGGTGAAGCCACATGTCATGTTCCAGCGTGTACGTCAGCTCTGATGAGTCCTCCTCACAGCTGCACAGGAAACCATCCATGACATCTGAACCAGGCGACATTTCACCTGCTGGAAACATCAACGCTCTGCCGCCACGGACCTCACCGACGTCTCGGTTCTCCAAAGTCACGATTAACGCCAACTTTGTGACGGGGGTGACATTGCCGCAATCTGGATGGACGCCTCATCGGTGCTGTGAAGGGACGCCATGACATCATTTCCACACCACTGCTTCCGCTGACAAGGCTTGAGCTTGGAAAAAGAAAACAATAACGTCGGTCAAAATCGAATGTTTTGCTGACCCAAGCCTGACCTCCTTGTTACGAAGTCTTTTCCATTGACGTTTTTTTTTTAAGGTGCGGAACCAACCAAGAAATTGAGGAAAATGTGCACAACAAAAACATATCAGCCTGTAGAGAGGCAGACGTGAGTGGACTATGGCTCAACTCCTTCGGGTTTCATTCGTCCATACAAGTTCAATCCAACTCTGGCATGGGAGCTTACTGGACATTCACAACACGTCAGAGAGAGACAGACATTTTCGAATTCCATAATAGCAAGCGCACCGAAGGTTAAAAAATAAACAGTTGGATAACAAAAACACAAAAAATAAATCACACAGAAATCGAGATTAAAGAAATAAAAACGTAACAGAAAAGTGATAAATAAATAAAATAAAGATAATAATAATAATAATTAAAGTAAGTTACACCAGGGGCCATGAGCAATGAACATTAAATTGAATTAAGGATATTGAAGTGGAAGCACAGATTTATAGTCTGATAGCTTTCTTGTTATTAGCAGAGGATATTGATTTGAAGTACAGCTTCAGTTCTTTCATAAAAACATAAAAAAGGGGTTTCACTTTGGCAAATTTAAAGTCAGTGCAAGTTCAGACTAAGAGTACTGTACACTTGGTGATGCCTTTCAGTTTTATTCATTTACAGTAATCTTATTTATTACCTTATTTTATATTGGAATGTTACTCTACTATGTTTATGCTAATGTTTTCTTATATTTTCCCACCATATTTGGTGGACTTTGAATATTTTGAAGGGCCAAAGGGGTGAGTTTGGGAAGATCTTGGAACGGATTAGGCTATTTACAGTACATGTATTTTACGCTTCGTATAACATAAAAACCCTATAACATAAAGGTTCTCAGAACGGATTATTTACGTAGTAGGGGCGTCTAGTACTGTATACTATATACAGTATATATACTATATATATACTATACAGTATACATACTGTATAGTATATGTGTGTGTGTGTTTAGTAGTAGTAGTGTGTGTCATTTGGTCAGTGACGCGCAGTCAGGGGAGGCAGGTGGGGCTTAAAATAAACATAATACATATACGTGTATTTTCTATATGATTCCAATCATTTTTAACATGTTCTTAAGTGAAAAAAATGGCTGAATTTGCACATTTCCTGATGAAAAACAGGGCAGAACCCTAAGATGAGGCTGCCGTGAGCGCCTCTTCTCAGGTGAGTGCGCAGGCCCTGCTTACCATGCATGAGTTGGATCATGGCGCCTGCCAGTTTGTGCCAGTCTTTCATGTAAGTGTGCCGTCATTATTTTGGATGATCTGACAATAAAATACATACAAATGGGTGGTGGGTGCCGTTCTTCTACAAAAGGGAAAAGCCAGCGTTTTGTTGATTTTTTTGGCAGCACCAGCACCAGCTGGAGAGCAGCAAGTCAAATGCATTAAAGATGTTTTTATGTGCTGCTGAATGAATGAATGAATATGACTGCCAAGATGGAGGATTATATCACCCAAGCTCACCAGAAGGTGATCAGACTTTTACAGCAAAGTATCGTAACGTTTCCTGGAGAAGGCTGGGGTGTACTTCACACACAAATGTTTTTCAGTTCATAAAAAAGTGAAGACATGGGACTTTAAGGGAAGATAATTATTCTTGTTACTCTCTTAACGAGCAACCTCCTGCAGCGCATCCCTGAAGGCGTAAGTGAGAATGTAAATTGGACTCACTGAGGGCGTTTCTGACAACTGTGGTCAGTCCGTTTAACCGCTTTAAGTCACGAACACTTGAGTGATGCGGAGGAGGATTCAATTACGCAATCCAGCCGCAGTAATTCACGCAGACACGTTAGTGCTGCAGGGATTTATTTGGATGAGAGGGGGAAAAAATCACAAGCAAAAGGAGAAATGTCAAGTAAGCAAAGGTCACGTTCACTCTGTCATTGCAGCCTGCAGATACATCGATCATGTGACTAGAATAGTGTAATGAAGCCACTAATTATGATCTTTTGGGATCATAGAGCACCAACTGCATTGATGCATCATACTGAGAGGGTGTGGAGACATTTCATTACGTGACAAACTATTTTATTCTACTCACATGCTGCAGTCTGTGCCCCAGACGTTCATTTTACCACCACCTAAGAAGGCAGTCAATGATGGTCAGACTCTTTAGGAAACAAGTTTTTGTATCTTTTTAAATGAGTCATTTCATTCATTCACGGAAAACTAGTGGATACAAAACGATGCGTCCCATCGTCCTTGTACTGTTGTACAACCTCGCAGGATTACGGCCGCAAACAGGATGAACACATGAACAGTACCATGGGAATGATTTTCCATCTTGCATTGTTGAGGCCATGGATGGCTGCCCGGGTCCCTCAGCTGCGTGGCGCGGGGGCATAAACAAGCCTTGTATGTAGGGCACATTACTCCTTTTATGCCGCAAACACTGAACCATTGATCTGAGGCCTCCCCGCTCCCCCTCGACACCAACACAAGCGCAAATGAAATTAGATTGATCGAGATATCTCATATGTCGCAACATCCATCGGCTTGAACCCCCTGAGAGTCAACAAGGATATCCTGGGGGGAAGTAAAAGTACATTTTAAAGTGAGTGAGTGTGCAGCAGGAGAAGGATAATTCAACATGTCTGCTGATGCTCACAGTCACGTCCAGATTTTGGGAGTTTTGCGGGTACAGGATATAAATTGCCCTGAAGGTTCAAGTAAGACAGCATTGAAGCTTGAGTCACACTTCCTCTCATTGACACAAGACTGGAAACATCTTGAAACGTGACAGATATCTTTTAACTATACTATTTTAAGTATAAGGAGAGCGGCTGTGTCTTCCAGCACAGGACTTGTGCTCCAGTCCTCAGGTAAAAAAAAAATGCTGACAGCAAACGAGCATCTTGTTGAGTCTTCGTAGCGAAATTGAGAGCCAGTAGTATCCACGTTGCAGTGGCTTGAGGCGTTGTGAGTGATGCTGAGACTAGCGGCTTGCGATGCGTCACGTTGCTCGGCCAGATAAATCTAGTTTTTCGTGTTAGCTGCTACAATAACAATATCGCTGCAGCTTGGTTAATATCAGGTTAGTTATTGAAACACGGAACACTGTTGGCGTTTGAGGGTTTTTGTTCAAGGAAAACTGCATTTTTTTATTTATTTTGCCCATCATCCACAATCCTTTGGTTTTTCAGAAGGCTTCGTAGGCGGAATAGGTGTGTCCCATTACGTGCATTAATTACCTGCGTCTTTTTAGCTGTTTCTACATCCCTAGGATGCACGGAAAGGAGAGAGACGTGTGTTCATGTCTCACATCAGGGTTGTGGATGATGGGCTATTTATTATTTTTATTTTTAAAGCGCAGTTTTACTTCGACTGCTTCAATCACGCGGTTAGCAGAATTAGATCAATCATGCACACCTGGGGGCTTCCTATGCAGCCAACTTGGAACCTGCCATCAATTAGCCTCTTCGCCTCTAGAGGTCAGCATTGCACTACATTGGCTGACGTTGGAGATGCTGAGAGAAGTGCTTCGATGGTCATCTCAGCTCCAAGAGAAGCAATGCTGTCAAACCTGAACGGATCTAAAGAAAATGAACAATTTAGGACAGAAAGAGATCAATCCAAACACAGACTATCGAATCATAATCAGCTTTACTGACCAAGTATGCTGACACAAACAAGGAAACAAGGAATTTGGCTTTGGTTCAATTAGCTCAAGTAAGTGAGGGTGTGTGATTAATAAACGAGGACATTATCTGCATTTATACAAAAGACACGGGGTAAGACTCTTCACCCACCTTGCTCCTGCAGCCAAAGGCCGAGAGGGGGGCCGTGTTGAATGGGCAGCGCATGGTCTCCATACATTCTGCCCCCCAGGCCATTGTCCCTCGAGACAGAAGGATGCCAGACAGTATTTACATTAAAAAAAGAGGATTTACATTAAAGTTATTGCGGGGGGAGGGGGTTCTCCTGAAGTCCACTGTCATCTCCACAGTCTTGAGCGGGTTCAGCTCCAGATGTTCCTGACCACACCGGAGAACCAGTTGGTCCTCCTTCCGTCTGTATGCAGACTCCCCGCTGTCCCGGATGAGACCGATGACTGTCGTGTCCCCTGCAAACTTCAGGGGTTTCACAGGAGGGGCCCCTGAGGTGCAGTCATTGGTGTACAGGGACAAGAGCAGTGGAGAGAGAGAACACACCAGTGCTGGTGGTCCGGGTGCTGGATGTGATTCCCCCCCCGCTGGCTCGTGTCAGTCAGGAAGCTGGCGACCCACTGCCAGGTGGAGGCTGGCACGGTGAAGGATCTCAGGGATGACGGTGTTAAACGCAACCATCCATCATTTTCTGTACCGCTTGTCCTCACCAGGTATGCTGGAGCCTATCCCAGCTGACTTTGGGCTAGAGGCGAGGTACACCCTGGACTGGTCGCCAGCCTGGTTTATGTTATCTTTGACAGTTTTGTACAGAATTCTACTCAATCCTCCTGATGACAGCCTCTGTTTATTCTGACGTTATGTGCTGGAATCCACTGCTTCATAACAAAAACAGTGTGGCTTTAGAAAAAAGTACCCCCTTACATTACCCTTGCTCTCCCTCTCCGGAAATATACTTTCTGTAAAGCTTTGCTTTTGCGAGGCAACAGGAGCGTTCACACAACTGTGTCAATAACAAAAGTCCCCACTGTTATCAAGCCCACTTGGGCCGTTCTTCCCCTTTCACTCTTCTTGGTGGGAGTCCGACTGGCACGACGAGATGAAACTGTCCCGGCTGCTTCAGGTCAGCTTCATGTTTGTGTGCTAAAATGTTCACTTCAATGCCGTAAAAGATCACATGAAGATGCTGCAACTGCTGGAAGATGGAGTAAGTATGCATCGTGCGTAAGCAATCTGCATAATGAGAGTTAAACACATCAACCTCAGCTTCTCCTCTTCTAATTCACATTGTGGTCACGCGCAGAGAAATAACCGTTCCTCAGCTTTCATTCGTCTTCAACAATATACTCCCGTCTACACGCGTCATTCCCGTTCTGACATTTGCTGGCATTTTTGCATCGTTTTTGTACTTTTTAACGTTTAAAAAAAAATTTCATGATCACTTTGGCTTTATCACAGCTTGTGGCACCAACTTACTTAAAATGTCTTTTTACGCTTGCGTGTCTTTTATACCGAATTTCGTAATTTTTTTACTCACAAAACATCCATCATAAACTACCGGTACATTCATTTTGTCTTCTTTTGTTTCATTAATCATTAAACAACTCACACGTGCTCAATGTCAGTTTAATTATTTTAAAGTTTTAATTATGTATTACAAAAAAAACCTCACAAAAAAGTCATTCTTTTTCAATAGAATAAATAGTCACGAGATGGGACTTTAGTGGTGGTTAAGAGTCTTGCTAAAATCAAAGATTAGCAACAAGATTGTTTTGATCGTGTTTGTATTTTTTATGTAGCATCAAATACTCCCTCAGGACACCTTTGTGGCAAAAAATGCCCCACTGACATCCATTGAAAATATTTTAATCTCATACATACATACGTACTTCCCCATATTACTCACTGAGCTAACCAGGGTGTTATTATGTTGTTGGTTTTATTACAGCGACGGTGATATCAGCAGTACAACTATAGTTTTGTTTTGTTTTTTTTTTTTCTTTTTACAATGATGTGTATTACAGTAATTTTCATTCTGTTCACTATCATGGATAATCATTTCATTACTACAATTATGTGTGACTGTTTCAATGCAGTATTATCATTGTGATCACTATCATAGTTCATCATTTCATCACTACTATTATGTGTGACTGTTTCAATGCAGTATTATCATTGTGATTACTATCATAGTTCATCATTTCATCACTACTATTATGTGTGACTGTTTCAATGCAGTATTATCATTGTGATCACTGTCATAGTTCATTTCATTACTACTATTGTGTGTGACTGTTTCAATGCAGTATTGTCATTGTGATCACTATCATAGTTCATCATTTCATTACTACTATTATGTGTGACTGTTTCAATGCAGTATTATCATTGTGATCACTATCATAGTTCATCATTTCATTACTACTATTGTGTGTGACTGTTTCAATGCAGTATTGTCATTGTGATCACTATCATAGTTCATCATTTCATTACTACTATTGTGTGTGACTGTTTCAATGCAGTATTATCATTGTGATCACTGTCATAGTTCATCATTTCATGACTGCTATTATGTGTGATTGTCATTGACAGCTTTGTCATTGTGGTTGTTGATGTTGTTTTGTCCTTTGTCCTTATGTCCTTGTTCGTCTTTGTGGTTGTCACGGACATTTATTTGCTGATGTTGTCCTGCATGTTTCTGTTGTTCTATCACAATTGTTGTTGTTGCTGCTGTTGTCCTTGTCTCTTGTCTCTCTTTTTTTTTTTTTTGTTGTCCCCCTCTCTCCCCCTCTCGTCCCCCCCCCCCCCCCCAGCATTTATATTTAACAGCATTTAGCATCGAAAATCACCTTTTTTGCATATTTGTAATGTTTTTTTAATTAAAATTATTTTTTGGGAATAATTCCACTGGCATAAAAAGGTTAAAATCAGGGATGTCCGACATTGGCTTTTTTTGCCGATAACCGATATGCTGATATTGTCCTACTCTCGATATCAACCGATTGTGTAACATCGCATATCTCCTGTTGTGAAATGAACCCAGCCGCCACGTGTGGCTGCCTTTCAAGCAGCTGTTTGTTTATTTGAGCACATTTTTACGTGCCATGAGAGCAACGTCCCACATCGGTGTGATTCCCTGTTTACCCATTGATATCGAGGTGACAGAGCTGGGCTCGGATGAAAGTCAAGGAAGTGGAGATTCAAGCCTTCGGTACTTTCTGTTATCATGGGACACGTGAATTCACTACAGAGCAAGAATGTCAAGACCTTCAGAAGTGCAGCTTATTTGTGCTTCACTGAATGGCTGACAATGGCTTTCCAGATGCTAACGTGGAGCTAGCTGACTTCAGGGCAGTCAGAGGAGACAGGAACACAACAGCCTGTGGAAAGCGCAAATGAGGTGGACTTGTACTGTACGCGAACCAACAGTGGTGTCATCCTGGCCATATGAACATTAAAATGTCAATCGATACATTTTTTTAAATCGTTTACCACTATCAGGAAAAAAGCCGATAATGTGTGGGCCGATATTATCGGACATCCCTAGTTAAAATCCTGAAAAAGATTGAATGTTGAGCAGGTTGATGGGTGTATACGGGTATTTCATGGCAGTTTTATCTATGAAGGTGCCAAGGGGGGGGGCCTAAATTTAAATCTGATCAACTTTGTTGTTTATTTTTGACAAGACCACCCCCCCCCAATTTATTATACGGGAAACGAGATGATTGCAACGTCAGGAGACATTGCGTATGAATGTGTGAGTTGAATGAGGGGGTAAAGAAACAAAATTGACGGAAAAATTGCAGAGAATTTGATGTGTGTGAATGCGCATTCACACAATATTTGGAATAGTTTGTTGCTCTTCGGTCCAATTTGGCTGATAACTTATGATGCTTATCAGTGATAAGCATCATAAGGCATCATAAATAAGCTTCATGTATTGACCAAAGAGGATGACATTTATGATGCTTAACGTGCATGTCTCTCCAAGCCCTGATCCACGTTATGATGACTTGTTTCATGCCCATGTGACATCATGTAGACACACATTATATACAGCGAGGTGGTTGTACAAAGTCAGTCATTGCTCAAGGGAGTACACAACAGAAAGCACTACAAGGAACACTCGAGTGAGTGTGACAACAGAAGACCGGAGAGACCACGGATACGTAAGAACCACTTGTTCCTCAGTTCCTTCCTGTGTCCTCTTTGATTGGCAGGTTATCCGCCTAACCTGTACTCGTGTAAATATACTGCTCAAAAAAATGAGAGGAACACTTCGAAAACACATCAGATCTAAACTGGGGGAAAAATGATAAAAATGATGTTGAATATGTTTCCTGATAATAAGTGGGTGATGTATTAGTAACAAAATGATGCCACATCATTTGATAGAAATAAAAATGATCACCCTATAGAGGGGGGAAATCAAAGACACCCCAAAAATGAAAGTGAAAAAATGATGCAGCACACTGGTCCATTTAGCTAAAATGTCATTGTAGCAACTCAAAATGATTCTCAGTAGTTTGTGTGGCCCCCACGTGCTTGTACGCATGCCTGACAACGTGAGGGCATGCTCCTAATGAGACTACGGATGGTGTCCTGGGGGATCTCCTCCCAGATCTGGACCAGGGCATCAATGAGCTCCTGGACAGTCTGAAGAGCAACCTGGCGGTGCCGGATGGACCTGAACATAATGTCCCAGAAGTGTTCTATTGGGTTTAGGTCAGGTGAACGTGGGGGCCAGTCAATGGTATCAATTCCTTCATCCTCCAGGAACTACCTGCATACACTAGCCACATGAGGTCGGGCATTGTCGTGGACCAGGAGGAACCCAGGTCCCACTGCACCAGCGTAGGTTCTGACAATGGGTCCAAGGATTTCATCCCGATACCTAATAGCAGTCAGGGTGCCGTTATCTAACCTGTAGGTCTCTGCGTCTTTGATTTTCCCCCCTCTATAGGGTGATCATTTTCATTTCTATCAAATGATGTGGCATCATTTTGTTACTAATACATCACCCACTTATTATCAGGAAACATATTCAACATCATTTTCCCCCCAGTTTAGATCTGATGTGTTTTCCAAGTGTTCCTCTAATTTTACCGAGCAGTGTAGTTGATGAGGGCTCATCAAAACTCAAGAAATCTACCAGAGTCGAGTTGATAAAGCGTCCTCTGCGATCTTCTCAGCCCTTTCAAGTTCAGGCTGGCTCAGGTCCTAAAGAACTTGACAGCTGTGGGGCTTTCATATAAACAAACTGGCATTTGAAGAGTTGAAATCCTTCAAATAATTGAACGTTTGGTCGTTTTGAGAAAGTCTGAAGTTGTTTCAGTGAGTTATGACAAATATGATTTAATACCAGTTTTTGCCACAAAGGTGCCAAGAGGGTAGGGTCAGTTTCACAGGATCATCACTTTGTTCACTTATGAGAATAACAATATTGGAATAACTGCCGTCATCCAAGTGGAGAGTGAATGTAGTCTTTAATCTCAACCTAATTAACAGGCGTCATGTGTTTTTGATCAGCCAGTCACAATGAATGCTGCTTGTTCTCATGCCTGAACTGATACGGGACATCCCATTTTGCTGGTTCTACACTTCTGTAAGACATATCCACAATAATTAACATTTGTAAAGGACAGATTTTGGAATAACACCAGTGGTTGTCAACTGGTTTGGCTGTGGAAGCCACCATCCCCCCTCAACGACAAGTGCTGATCCAAATTGCAGGAGTTGTCCAACTCAAACTTACTCATATATTTTATTTTTGATATATTCCCATAATATGTTGATATTATTCTCGTAACATGAGAGCTTTTTCTGCAACCTCATTTTCCTAAGAATTACAACTTTGTTTTGTTTGTTACGACGGATCGTAAGAAATCCGAGATTTCGAGAGTAAAGTAGTAAATTTACAAGAATAAGGTGTCATGGTGTCAAATGTGTCAGAGGGAAAATAGAGCACAGCTCTTCAGGAAGGAAGGAAACTTTCTACTTGCTTCAGGCAAGCTTTTATTTATAACGTGGCAGCAAAACAGCAGTTGAGCACAGGCAGATTAGCACGACTAGCTCTAGCCCTTCTCACGTTGGCCTTCCTTACTCCGACCCCTCCACATGCCCAAGGCCAAAGGTCACACAAGTCCCCTCTTTTCATAGCTGTCTCAGGCAATGCCTGTAACAAAATTACAAGCTTTTTCTCGTGAATTTCCAACTTTTATTCTCGTAATATTACGAGTTTTTTTCTCAAATTTCCAGATTATTTGAATAATCCGCCATGACAGGCATTGCCTGAGACAGCTATGAAAACTTCTGTGATACTACGATTAATACGATTTTTTTATTCTTGGTAAATTTCTGACTTTTTTCCTCGTAAAGTTCCGACTTTTTTCTCGTTTACGACCTAATTCTTGAAATATCAAGATTTTTCTCCCCTAATTAGCCATGTCGTAGTTTCTCATATTACGACTTACAGAAAAAAACACATTTTTCCTCATAGTATAACGTCATTATTCACGTAAAGTAACAAATTCTCGTTAGATTACCAAATTTTTTCTCCTAATATTTTGACTTCATTCTTGTAAAATTACTGCTGGCCTTTCTGTTTGCTTCTTTTTTTTATTAGATCTTTAGAATGTGAGGCAGGCCGCAATTGACCACGGGGCCGCACTTTGGACACCCCTGCTTTAGCGACATAGCACAACAGAATGACATCATCGATCTACTGTCTGAT
Organism: Dunckerocampus dactyliophorus; assembly: GCF_027744805.1. Lineage (NCBI taxonomy): Eukaryota > Metazoa > Chordata > Actinopteri > Syngnathiformes > Syngnathidae > Dunckerocampus > Dunckerocampus dactyliophorus. The sequence continues at coordinate 1,586,955 of NC_072826.1, forward strand.
AATGTAACAGTGCCATGTTTTATTTGCCAAAAGGTCAACATGTCACTGTGGCATTGGCTGATGTTGGTTGCGTTTGGCACCAATCCTGGAATAAAGGTCAAACTGACAGACAAAGGCGTTGAATACGGTAAGGATTGGAATGGCGCAGCGCACATTGTCCTCCTTTGGTGACTGAGTTTCATCATCAACGTGCTTCTCTTATAGGCAGGCAAGTCGGAGTGGCTTCAATCCAGCAGAAGCTCAACAGCATCAGCATGGTGGATATTTCCAGAAGTCGATTTGTGCCGTTGATTGGCAAAGTCCACTACAGCCTTTCAAAGTAAGGCATGGATCTACTGTATACTGTACGTGGTGTCAAATGTTTGTTCTCACAGCACCTTCAGAAGCGTGTTGTTGCTTCCAGGATGGATGTAAAGAATGTTGGATTACCTTCGTCTGCTGCGGTTCTGTTGCCTGAGACGGGTGTCAGACTGTCTGTTAGGAACGCCTCCATCACTGTGAATGGAGACTGGAGAGTCAAGTGCCTCAGAATATTGTGAGACCAGATGTGTGCTACACACCGCGAAAAACTGTTTGGGATGCCCTGACTTGTTTTTCTTCAAAGAAAGCACAGTGGATCCTTTGGTTTGAGTGTGAGTGGAATCACCATCGGTACAAATGTCACCGTCAGAAAAGATGAAACTGGGCGACCTCAAGTCAGCAGTGTTGGCTGTGTGGCTACTATTGGTAAAGTGACTATCAAGTTCCAGGGTGGATCCAGGTGAGATCAGAGCACTACTACTCAGATCAAGTGAAGGGAAAAAACCATCCTAATTCGCTGTGTTGTCTTGTCTCAGCTGGCTGGTCAATCCTTTCAGTGGTGTCATCAGTAAGTACTTACGTAATTGGCTGCAGAAACAGGTGAGTCCCGACACATTCTTCATTTGGCATGAATGCTATCATACTAGGGTTCCACATGAACTGTAGCTATGATAACTGAAGAGTTATGGAAATATTCCATAGGATTGGGGTTGGGGGAATGACGCGATGATGTAATGACGCATTTGAAAAAAGTGAGTTAAAAACCTACTTTTCCGCTGTCGCTAAACACACAAGACAGTTGTTATCGACGGGCTGCTAAATCATTAAGTCGGCGACCCTTCCCTGGCAGACCAGGTGTGTTTATGAGGGCAAACAGGAAGCTCCAATTTTGTGGAAGGAAACGCCATACAAGCATTTTTTTCTACCTTTTTACATTTCCTGATACTCTCATCCTGCAAATTTTCACTTTTCAAAATGTCCCATTACAATAATCCATAGTTTATCGCGGTTAATTGGTTCCAGACCGAAGTAGGTTCCTTATATTTTTGTAGTTGGAACACAGAAAACCTGCTTACGACCTTTTAAATCCATGTTTTAACACACATTAGAGCCGTCTAGGCATGAACTAACACCCCTTTACACGGGTCACCTTTACACGGGTATTACACAATATAGTAGACTCACCATGGCGATCCACACGCAGCACACTTGAGCCGATGCTTTGCTAAACCGTTTTCGGTACCTGGAGGGGCCGTGGTGGGTGGTCAAAACAGGCAGCAGTGGTGTTAAAGATCCCACTTTAAATGACGACGATGATGGCTGGGTTTGCTTCAGTGATGAGGAAAATGATCACTAGTGGATGAGACATTTTGATGAGCCGGTATCGTGGAGACAGTGTACAGTACATACAGTATCATTCAGTGTCTTCGAATGTGTCATCTGAATGCCTCATGGTTGTATTTTAGTTCATTTAGCCATTTTTATGCTTGAAAATGCTTAATTTTGGCAAAAGAACACATCAAATTTGCTTCTATAAGCATATTTTTGGAGTTATAAGCCGTATTCAACCACAAAACAGCATGATTTATTCATTAATTGATAAAAGCGCTAAGAGTGAAGCTGCAAAAGGACAGCTAACTCGGAAGATTGCATCATGTCACTTCCGGGAATTTGAGTAGCTAACTCGGAAGATTGCATCATGTCACTTCCGGGAATTTGAGTTTGTTTCATAAGACTGGTGAGTGAGAATCGCGGCATCGGTGCTGGCATTTAGTTCCAAACACTACATTGGTTATGCTAAATGTTTACTGTTACATACAGTGGCACATGGGTTGGCACATGGCTTTTCCTCATTCATTCGTCCCAAAAGGTCCAAGGTCTCCCTTAAGAAATAATGTAAATCCTATTCATCTCTTCTAGACACCCAAAAATATTAACAAGAATCATAGTTTTACTTGCAGAAAACAATGCAAGATAATTCTAAATGAAGAATAGATGGAACTTATTTGAGATATTGTTGATAAAGATTCAAGAGTTTTATTGTCAGATGCACAGTAAAACAGGTAGTTATACTATGCAATGAAACTCTTAAAAAATAAACAAACCAGACCAGAGTACGACATAAGTATTTTATTTGAATGCACATGAACGAACTGACATTAAAAGTCGTTTTGAAAGCCATCCTCAAGGAACACTTCATCTCCGAAATATGCAGTCCAGAATATCCTAAGCTGATGATTACTGTCTGCAATTCAGAAAAAGTTTCTAAAGTGAATTTAATGGACTTTCCTTGAAATGTGTGTTGTTTTTTTTAACGATTTCAGATCTGCCCCCTGGTGGCTGATGCAGTGACTGACTTGAATTCTGCGTTGAAAGCTGTCGAGAGTAATGCATATTCTCTTCATGTCGTAGTGTCTAAAGTACTGGAGCTCAAAACAAGTGTGGCAAGCCCACACGCACACTTCCCCAACAGGAAGCTACCAAGCATACCTTGTGGGTCATAAATGAGTAAAACGATATTGTTTTGCGTGTATATTCGCCTGTTTGGATACCCGCATTGTTCGTGTGGTCAAGTTATTGTTATTTTCGGTCGCAACATGTGAGGTATGCATTTGGGTTGAAGGGGTGCTGATGGTTTGGGATGTGAGTAAAGCCTCATTTACACTTGCAGTGGTACGCAATCTTGCGCAAGTCAGTAACTTCTGTAGCCTCTTGGATCTTCCTTGTGATTTTATGTTAAAAAGTGGTCATAATACCCAAAACGATGTCTTCTAGTCAGCAAGTTTCCCACCCACACTCTGTCCCTTTTTTTCTAGTTTATTGCCTCCTTCCTGCTCTTTGCACATCTGCAGCTGCGAGAAAATATACAGTAGACTTTCTTTTTTGCATGAGATCCTTCTCTGGAGAAGGATGGACAGCTATGAAAACTTACAATATGGACCTACAATATCTTGTAGGTCCCTTGGAAATAGAGGATGTGATGAAGCTAAAGGGGTGATGCCAAATGATGCTACAGCTGCTCCACGAAGGCGTGAAGTGGTGACAATTGCGGGAACAAAGCGCATCGCCTGTACTGTTGTCGTGCACTAGACGTAAAGACTACTTGACAAGGTGTAAGTCCATTTTTGGTCACCAATTGCGTAATTTATGTGTAAACAGAACGCAAACTAGTTTTCATGCTTTTCCGGGAAAGCAAAATGCGTGCAAGTGTAAACGCCGCTTAAGGGTGTAAATATCGAGCCGATTCACTGTACTTTACCAACATAGGGTACATGAGATCGGTTTTCCAGCCTAATTATGGAGATCATAAGCACAAAATAGCAAAATGGATAAGTGAAAATTACAATGACATTAAATCAATGCTGGGATACGCTGTCCCTGAGGCAAAATGCCAGAAAAAAATCATTACCAAGGACGATCACGCCGGTACTGTCCAGTGTATTGTAGCAATCCAAGAGGCTTTAGGGATGATATCGTAGCAATCTGGTTCAATCTGATTGGCCGTGTCATTGCTTTTCAGCCCATGATCTCATCTTTGGAACAGAGGTTTGGGTGTGGAGAAAATTAGGACTGTACTTAGTCTTTACACAACAGTAAACTAATAACTCCTAATGATGCTCAGTCTAAAAGGGCACATGACCTTGCTTTCATTGTCTTCTGTCCTGCAGTCTTACCAAAGGTGGACAAGTACGCAGGGATCGATGGTTCCATGGTCGCTGCACCCACAGTGGAAAGGTTTTCCATAGGTTTCAGCTTGAAGGTAAAAGTCGTGTCTGAAGTTTGGCTGTGAAGATGAAGTCATATTCATGCCACATCTCTCCTGTTTAGGGGGAATTTTACAACATTGGGGATCATCAGGAACCTCCGTTCTCCGCTACAGTCTTTTCTCTGCCAGCAGAGAACGACAAAATGGTGTACATCGGCATTTCTGCCTTCACCGCCAACTCAGCAGCTTTCGTGTACCACACGGCCGGAGTCCTGAGCTTGTCCATTAAAGACGATATGGTGCGCCGGAACCTCATTTTGGACTCATGCCTTCACGCTGATCTGTAACCGCTGTCGCTCCGTCACCACAGATCCCTAAAAGCTCCCCGATCAGGCTCAACACCACATCATTTGGAGCTTTCGTCCCCCAGGTGACATGACCTCCAGCCTCACGAGACTACCTCGCAAAAAAAAAAAAAGAGCGCCCATAGTGATGAATAAATACCTGATGCCAACTTTCAGATTGCCCAAAATTTCCCGGATTTGATGATGGAACTGCTGGTGAAGACGGTAAAACATCCCATCATCACTATGGAACCAGACAACGTGACTGTTGAGGCCGCCAGCACAGTGACCGCCTACGCCATGCAACCCAACGACACATGCTCCCCGCTATTTATCCTCAACCTGGCATGCTGCACACTTTGCACAATGACACATTTTGCAAAGAATTGTTCCATTTTTGTTTTTCTCACAGCATTGTTTCCGACAGGAGGCCAATGCCAGTGCCCAAGTGTTTGCCAATGCCACGAGGCTAACTGGAGCTGTTGCCTTGAACAAGTGAGTTCCAATAAAAATGTCTAATTATTCCCCAAGAGGCCAAAAGTTCCATGTCGGGATGCACGTCACATTCTCCTTTTTCTGCATTTGCACAGAACGGATGTGACCCTGGTGGCAAGTTACGTGGGAGACTTCCAGGTGAGCGTGAGAAGCAAAAGACAGCATTTCTGGTCAGCAGCAGCGAGAGGAACTAACCTGACGCTAACACACAGGTCAGCTCTCTTGACAGCATCCTGCAAATGGTCCTGAAAGTGGTGGTTGTGCCCACGCTGAATGGTGAGTTGCGTTACACGTGAGCCTGGAACGCCACATATGGGCTGCTTTCACACTGCAGGACAATCCCGATTTTTTTTGTATATGTGACCCATATGGACTTTTTCATGTCAGCGTGTCAGCAATTCCGATTCTTTCAAATGCGACTGAGGCCTCGTTGGTATGTAGATATGAATCCGATGTGTAACCGATCTACAGCAGTATGAACCGTCATGTCGCATTAATCCAACCTATACGACCTTACGTCATCAAAAGGCGTGTGTGCAAGACCATGTGAACGACCACGGAAAAATCATGGATTTTAATTAAAAAATCTGAATTGGGCATCATTCCCTGCAGTGTGAACTTCGCCCCATAGATTTGGAGCTACCCGTTCACCCTGGCTCAGGAACCCCTCAGTCGTCCCTCGTTAAAGCGGTCAATTGCTTCCAGACCCGACTGCGGATATAGGATTCATTGTCAAGAAATGGAATATTTTTGTAGTTAGAACACAGAAAACCTGTTTATGACAATTTAAATACAGTATTTAACACTAGTAGACATGAAATAACACAACTATGACGCATTGTTTACACCACATTGGAAGTCTTGTGCTGCAGGGGCTCAAGGTGGCCACTAGCCAGTAAGCTAACCAGTTAGCCTTAAATTTTTCTTCTGAATTTAAGAAGCCAAAAACTTTCACTTCAGCACGGAATGGGAGGACAACTATTTTTCCGATCATGTCAGACTAGGTAATGTAATGCAAGCTAATGTTTTGTGCCATTACTGCCACCTAGTGACTAGAACACCACATATCGCTTGTATTCCAATGTTTGGACAAATAATAGTCTATTCATTTCTGAAAAAACGCGATATAGCGAGGGGGTGATAATGGAGACGCGGTACTGCGAGGTACGACTTGTCTGAATGTCATTCCAACTGCGTACAGTAGATGGCATCATAACTGCTGTGTAAACTGCTCCATAGAGCACCTGGCAGAGGGATACCCAATGCCCAACATTAGGAAGACGAAGCTTGCAAACACTAAGCTTCAGGTCCTCAAGGTCAGAACCACGGCTAAATCATCTTTAATTATGACACATGTATTACAACGTGATGGTGGCTTGTTGTTTCCTGCAGGACTATTTGCTGATCGGGATGGATTTTGACTTTACACAGTAAAGAAGTGGATCCAAACCCCAAGGATTTTTTTTTCTGCATAACAACACTGAGGAAATCTGACAGCAACTACCACAAGTAGATGATGAAATGACAGCAACTACCACACATAGATGATGAAATGACAGCAACTACCAGCAACTACCACAAGTAGATGATGAAATGACAGCAACTACCACACATAGATGATGAAATGACAGCAACTACCAGCAACTACCACAAGTAGATGATGAAATGACAGCAACTACCACAAGTAGATGAGAAATACTTAGAATATCTCTAGCCTGCATTCGATAGCCTGCATTCGAAATAAATGACATTTTGCTCAATATTGTATTTTTCCATTTATTCAGTATTTTGTCACGGGTGAGCTGGAGCCTATTCCAGCTGGCTGTGCATGAGGCGGGGTGCAATAACACGCACCTTGTTGGTGCTGCTCATGGTCATGTTGCAGTCATGGCCGGTTCTGTAGCCAAATGTTCATCACTTTGATACCTGAGCAGATGTTTGGGCTGCATCACAGGGCTTCTTAGGGAGCTGTGGCACAAGGCTTGACCTCTCAAGCTCTGTGAGCTGGATGACAATATCTACACAAAAAAAAGATCCAGTACCTATGCATTGATAAAACCTGACACCCAGTAAGTTCTTCAAAGTCACATTCGATTTTTACTATTGTAAAATTTCAACCCAGTGTCCCCAACCATTTCACCAGACCATTACTGGGCCATGGGTCATTTCTCAGCGGCACATAGAAAAAGAAATTACTAACACGTAGCACTAATAACACGTAGCATAGTGCTAAGTGTTTACAGTATTTGTGTGTCTAGCTATGGTAAATGGCTAAAAATGCTACTACACTAATGTTGATGTGTAGCATTGCTAACACCTAGCATAATTAGGGTAAGTCTTTATAGTTACACCTTAAATATTAGTACACGAGGTCCCCAACTAACAAACACAATGGTTCCAGACGACCGTTCGCAAGTCGATTTGTTTGTAAGTCCGAACAAAAGGTAATTTTACCAATGATTTAGGTACTACATGTACGTGTACACATATATGCGTATGTAAATATGAGTTTAGAAGTAATAAACCAGGATCATGAAAAACAATAAAAATGATAGTAATGATAAATGTTATTTACCTTTGAAGAGGAGTGGTCGAGCATACGTCGTTGGGGTGGTGGTAAAGAAGATATTGGAAAAAAAGGACAAACCATGGTCGTTAGACTCTTCTAAAAGAGGTAGTGTTCTGTGGGTGGTGTAGAATTAAGCAGGCCTATTAACTCTTCATAAACTTTAATCACACGCTCTGTCCGGGTTGCATCATACTTTAGCTTTCCATTTAGCTTTCTCTACCCACCTTCCTCCTCTACCTGTTGGTCCCATTAGCAGTGTCCCAGTGCCCTCTACTTGTCAAGCATGTAGCAGTATAAATACTGAGTTACTACAAGGCAAAAATAAAATATAGACCAGTCAGCTTGCGTTCGTATTTCCGAATGTTTGCAAGTCAGATGTTAGTAAGTTGGGGACCTAGTGTACTACATTTATTTACATATTAACATTGTTAATGTTAGCATGCTAGCAATGCTAACATGGATGATAACATGTAGCATAATATTGCTAAGTGTTTCTATATCTGTCTAGCTATGAAAATGGATAAAAATGCTACTATGCTAATGTGTTAGCATTGGCATGCTGAGAAATGTGCCAGTAGTAGCAGGTAATACCGGTAATTAGTTGTAGGGAAAAAGGGTGAATTTAGGGAAAATGTACAATTTTGGATCACCCCCAAAATGTAATCAGTTCTTCCATATCCCATTTCCGACAATTCCTGAAAGGTTCATCCAAATCCATCCCCAACTTTTCAGGTCATTTTGAACACAAACAGATAAACGCTGGCAAAAACATGACATCCGCACTGTGCTTGGCGGAGGTAATGACCAAAAGACCTGACAACCTGGCATTAGTGACAGGTCACCAGCTACTTGTATACAAGCTACTGTACACTGACTACTCTAAAATGCATAAGTCATAAGTATAATTTGCAGCATTGTGCTTTCAGGATTGAGGAAATGTGAGTGGCCTTTTGCGAGATGGAACAATGTAGAGCCTGTATTTATTTTGAGTATTTTGATGATTCAAGTGTCTATTGCGTGCATTACGGTGAAGTGCATATCAGGTGAAGCCACGTGATGCATGAACACCCCCGTGTGTCTAACACCCAGAGCACCGCATGTGCTGGGTCTGATCCGCCTTGTGGCTCCAACCTCACCTTCACCAGCACGTAGTCTCCAGCGTTGACTGCCGCTGTGTTGGACTCTGCAGACTGAAGCGCCACATCCTCTCTGGGAAAGATCACTCTCATGTTGCCATCTGTTCTGCCACACAGCTCCTTGGCAGATCTCTTGCTCTCCTGTGGACAAACACATTTGGCAGCGTGAGCGCTGTTGCTTGGTAACATCAGGTTACAGTAACCCAGTACAACATGCTTGCGCCTTCCTAGGAGGGAGCTTTGTTACACGTTACAAATCCATGTAGTGACTTCCTTAAACATTTCAAAATAAATCAAATGGGGAGATGTTTAGGCTGGTAAGATTCCAAAGAAGCATTACTGCATAAAACACACTGGAAAGTGAAGAGATGACAATGGCATATAAGTACGTGAATTAACTGTTGTTCATGCGGTGTTTTTATAAAAGACTACGAACTTGAGTCCCACAAGAGACAACTACTACTATGGGAAATAATGAAAAACAACTACATTAACTCTAAACACGTAACTTTTGGCAACTTTTCACAAAAAAAAAGTTGCCGCAAGGCATGCTGGGACGGCAAAAGCACTCCCAGCCACACTGTGTAGGAGGACGCGCAAAGGAGAAGCCTGTTGTTCTGAAGAACCCGTTCATGTTCTGAAATGTAATGAACTCATCCAATACCAAAGACGCATTTATACGCCCGATCCCAGCAGCGTATTTATACGTCTTTTTCGTGTTTTTTGGCATGAGAGGCAAAAAGAAGTGATGACGCAACTCTGCAACTCTCCACTCATGCATTTCAATTCAGAGCAATTTTTAAGCCTTAAAAACGACCACAAGGTGGCAGCAGTGCATTTGATAAGAGCTCGGCAGGGATCGTAGATGGAAAAAAAGGAAATCACAGGAAGGAGGAAGTGAGAGAGCACACGTGCATTTGAGTTGTCACAAAAGCAAAAAATATTTGTGTCAAAGTGAAAGTTATGCTTGAAATGTATCTTTTCACAAAAAGCTGTTTCTTCCTTTTTTTTTAGTCAGGAACTGATATTTTCCTGAAACTTACCTATGTTCTACTGCTGGGTACTAAAGAACGGAAAAAGGTGGAAACAAACTTTTTTTTCTGATAAAAGACAGTAGTCTTAGGTTTCTTTTAGTAGGTTCAAGGGTGGTCAAGGGTGCTGTGCTCACCCCCTCCACCAGAACAAGCTGTGTGCTGCCGACAAGCGCAGCGTTGATCCTTGCAGCTTCCTGTCTGAACACACTGATACACGCCCCCAGCCTGGCCTGCTTCACCGCTGCTGGAACATCATCTTGGAGGGAATGGAAAGCCTGGGTTTTCTAGGCGGGACAAACAAACGACAGCTGTCAATTATTGTTTTTAATTTCCGAATTGAGTGATCGTGCGAGAGTTTTCCTCACCTTTCTCATACTGTAGGCAAAGAGGAACCCGATGTTGTAGCCCACATCTCTGATGAGGGACAGCGTCTGCTGGTGGTCTTCCTCCGTCTCACCGCAGAAGCCCGAGATGAAGTCACTGCTGAGACTCACCTCTGACACACGCACGCATGCACGCACGCACGCACACACACAGCATAGTCAAGTTTAAAAGAACATTCACATACAGCTGTAAAATACAATAGAGTCGTCCCTCGCTACATCGCGGTTCCAACATCGCTCCCTCACCTTTTTAAAAGAATTAATTCATAAATGATCGCTGTTTCGTGGTTGACTACGGCCTGTTATTAGAGGAAAAACATCGAAAGACAGGTCATATGTAATACTCTGTTCACAAGGCGTCCGACATGCCATAGTGGTCAAAAGTTCTCCTCCCGTTCCATGTGGAAGTGGTACGTTTCTGGCTTCTTACTTTGCCCGTCTGCCCCAATCAGTTCCACACCTATTCTTAAGTTTAGAATAAATAAACCAGAGGCTAATAGGTTCGCTCGGTAGCACGCTATGGTTCAAGCGGATGCCGTCTCTCGTAGCCTGTGCATAAGAGCTGCGCGATGTGGTGTAAACAAAGCCGGCAGTATCGTCGAAGTGTACGTCTGTGTATGGCAGACTCGATCTTTTTTTTGTTTTGTTTTTTTAAATGCCGTGCAATGGAGCCACATTACATTTGAGATACTACAATAGCAAGAAACTTTCCCACAGCTAACAGTGACTTATGTCTTGGTATTGCTCATCATGTCTACTACCGTATTTTCCGGACTATAAGTCGCTCCGGATCATAAGTCGCACCCGCCAAAAATGCACAATGAAGAAGTCGTCGCATTTTTTGGGAGGAAATGTATTTTATAAAATTGGAGACCAAGAACAGACATTTCATCTTGAAAGGCAAGCTGTAGTAATAACAATAAAATGGACAACAACAGGCTAAAGAGGCGTCTGTTAACGTAACGTGAATAGGTGGTATGTTAACATAACATATTAGCGGTTATTCAGATAACAATCGCCTAAACATCACGCAACTAGTTTACTTGCGGCTTGGAATTTGCAGAATATGGTTTTCTTTTTGGGGGGCACTTGTGTCCCGTCTGTCTCAGTTGTCTTTACGTTGTAAACGTTCAGTGGTACAGGAGTGATGGGAGTAGCAGATACCCGTGGAAAAAAAACACAGACAAGTTGCTCCGGAGTATACCGTAAAGCACCGTGTATAAACCGCACTTTTTTTCCACTGGTAACAAGCAAAAAATTGGGGTGCGGTTTATACACGATGACAGGTCTGTGACCAGACACAGAAATTGACAAGAAGCCCATTTTAGAAGAGCCGTCTGTGGGTCAGACCGTTGCTTTGACTTTAGCGCCCTCTGCTGTACAGTTGCTGAAAATGCTTGTGTATGCAACTAACTTATCTGACGGCTGTCTGTATTTTCACACAGTGAAATGATCTCTATATACACTGAAGCTAACCTCAGCTTCCATTAAAACATTGTAAATGTAAAATACAATACAACATTGGAGTTTATTCAAATTCACACTGAAGCAATGCTGTGTTTTGTACAATACATGGATAACTGATCTGCATCACCGCTCGTGTCACCACTAAACCAACATTCGCTACCGTTAAATCAAGGCTAAAGCAATGCCGGCTTCAGCGGTGCACTGCTAGAACAACACCCGTGTTTTCTATTTTTTTTTCCCCATTTTGTGACGAGCGTTGTCGAAATTCGGCCCCCTCTTCCTACCGTTCAAAGTTCAGCAAAGTTCGGGCGGTGTGACCGGGCCTGTACCCTCTCAAAATGCCACGACGATCTTTCACCGCAGCGTTCAAACTCTCCGTCTGCCGGTATGCAGAAGAGTTTGGGAACCGGGCAGCAGGACGGCAGCACAGTGTGGACAAGTCAGTCATCCGGCGTTGGAGAGCGGACATCATCGGCAAGTTGACGTAAACTTTTCTTACATGAATTCCATTGCAGATGAATTGATGGACGGCAGATTTCTCCTTTCTTCTTTTTGCAATTGCTTAGTACCTTTACGCATGTTGATTTGAGATGAAAGAGTTGGCTAGCATTTATGAATTAAATTTTTTTTTCCCCGCCGCGAGCCCGAAAATGGGAATGCGGTTTATACACGGGTGCGGTTTATACACAGTGCTTTACGGTAAGTCACAGGACCAGCCAAACCATGAACTTACAGTATATTAGGTAATATGAGTATAAAGGTGACTGTAGGGGTGTTATTTAATGTCTACAGGACTCTAACCATGTTAAAAAACACTTTTACAAAAGTCATAAACAAGTTTTCCATACTCTAGCTAGGAAAATGTTCCATTTATTAATATGGAATCCCACTTTGCAGAAATTCACCCATGCAACATAACAGCAGTAAAGATTCAGTCCTTATAAATTTTGCGGTGTTTTGTGTAAAAGAGCAAATAGCATACAAAACACACGTTTAAAATATCTGCGTTTATCTGGACATTGCAGACAATACATGCTTTTGGACTGTTGCATGAAGCTGGACTACCACGGAGACCATGAAGACCATGGAGACCAGGCACAGGCCTACCTGGAATGATACTCCTGATGTTCTGTACCAGCTCCAGATACGCCTCTCTTGTATAGCTGGAAATCAAATCACATGTAAGCTGAAATGTTCCGCTGCAACAACAAACAGTGGAGTTTCTTTCACAGTTCTGCAATTGCTTCTTACCCGCGACGCATCGCTTCCAAGACCCGACTGCTGCCGCTCTGAGCAGGAAGATGGATCTGTTTACAAATGTTTCCTCTCTCTGCAATCAAATGCAAAACCTACAAAAAAAAGGTTAACAAAGCTCATCAATCTTGAGGCAACATGGGGGGGAACATGCCTGCCTAAATGTGTGGAAGGGCTGCACAGTTCTTTATTTAGGAATGAGGGTGCATGTTATGCAGCCCTCCAGGACGGATTGAAACAAGCGTTCGTGTACCTCATCTGGGAAGTCCTTGGGATGGGGTGATGTGAACCTGATCCTCATATCGGGATCGACCTGGGATATTCTGTCCAGCAGGTCAGAGAAACGCAGACCTCCCTGTTTAGCGCGGTACACCGTCTTAAAGCCGCGGCTCAGCTTGGTGGGAATCGCACCGCAGAACTGCTCTTCCGATGTGTCTCGGTAGCTGTTCACATTCTGGCCCAGCAACGTCACCTCCTTCACTCCCTGAAAGGATGTTCACCACACACAGAACGCCTTGAGGAACTCAATCAATACATTTCACGACGCTTTCTTTCTGATTGAATAAATTGGTGTAACTTGCCTGGTCTGACAGCATACGCACTTCCTCAAGAACAGAGCTGACAGGTCGACTCCTCTCGCGGCCGCGGGTGAAGGGAACGATGCAGTAACTGCACATGTTGTCACATCCCCGCATGATGGACCTGCCAGACCAAAGGATGTGAGTCATTTGAGTATAAAATATGAAGTATAACACCAGAACGTGTCCACTTAACATGACTTACACAAAGGCGCTGTGCCCCTGCGGAGAGTGGTGGACAGGCATGACGTCAGCGTAGGTTTCCTCGAACGAAAGCAGCAGGTTGCTTGCCTGTTGACCTCCCTCGGCCACAGTCAACAGGCGGGGAAGATCGCGGTAGGCGTCTGGCCCAGCGAGAACATCTACGAGCTTCTCTCGCTCCAAAAGTTCCGTCTTCAATCTCTCTGCCATACAACCTGGACGGGCATACGCCAACCATGATTATTCCTACAATGCCTCATACACAAAAACACAGTTAGCATACCGTATTTAATAAAAGATACCATGTAGAGCCAGAATGTCACTTCCCAGCCATTTTTCAAAAGACAACCCTTCAGTAGCGGCCATTTTAGATGATCTTGACTCATCTTTCAAGGCACACAGAATATTGTCTTCTATGGTTATATCAACATGGAACCTACCAAAAGAAACATTACACTACCGTCTTTCATCAGAAAAAAAAGTTTATTCCTACATTCTTCCATTCTTTAGTAATCAGCAGTAGAACATAGGCAAGTTTCAGGAAAATATCAGTTCCTGACTAGAAAAGAGAGAAAACCAAGCATAACTTTCACTTTATCACAAATATGTTTTGCTTTTGTGACAGCTCGAATATCAGAACAACTATACCAACATAAACAACACAAAAAAGGGGTTGTTTTACATCAAAATAACAATTTATTTACAAATATAACATCATGAACTATTAACAACTTTCACATTTGCAACTGAACTTCCTCCTTCCTGTCATGTGTTTTTTCCGTCCACATGGTCCCTGCCGAGCTCTTGTCAAATGCACTTCTGCCACCTTGTGGCCACTTTTATGGCTTAAAATTGCTCTGAAGTGAAATCCTTTATTGGGGAGTTGCCTTGTCAACTACGTCTTTGGTATTGAATGAGTTCAGAGTGCAAACCTCAAACAATCCTAACTTTGCTCAGCACCAAATTGTAGGCCTTCAGAGATATCCTTCTCCAATATAAGGCAGTTTTTTTGTTGTTGATGTTGACATGGATTTCACTACTTTTGGTTTGGTTTTTCTGCAAAGCGCATTTAAGTAAAATGTATACAAATGGATGTGTGTAAAACAACACAAAAAATTGAATATTGTGGTACGCGGTGATGTACAACTTCACCGCATCATCCTGAGAGCGGTTTCTACTATTTTGGGTTGTGTTAGAAGGAAAAAAGAACATCACAACTTCCTACAGTGTACTTACACACCATATCACACGATGATAACAAGTTTTGAAAAATTACGAATATTGAAGAAATGTTTGAAAGTATTTTTTTAATGATGTAACTTTTTTTTAAGATACCGAATTACAATAAACTATGATGACATTTTAATTTTTTTTTAATTAATAACAAATTTACAAATATATAAGAAATGTCAAAAATTATTTAAAAAAAGTAATCTAACTTGTTTTGAAGGTGTCAAAGTAGAATAAACTAGAATATATTTTTTATTTTTTAAATATTTTTTTAAAAAGTACAATATTTCAGAAATTTAAGAAAATTTTGTTTTAATAAATACATTTTTACAAATTCAGAATTATTTTGAAATTTAATTAAAATGATTTTTGAAGTAATGTAACTTTCCTTGAAGATGTCACAATGGAATAATTGGAATTGGATGTCATCGTGTAAATCACGCATGCAGTACCTAAAATCCCAATTTTCATTGGTGTGCGACTCTTCATGCGTTTCTTCTTCATGGCTGTCAGTTGTTGCAATCTGTTCCAGATCGTTTGTTCAGCTTTTTCTCTGTTAAAATACAATCATAGAGGCTATTCAATGCAGTAGAATATCATGCAGCAGTCTCAAGTGCAAAAGTAAGTATAGATAGTGAACATTCTTGATTGGGGATGACTACGTGAACGGCTCCTACCTTATGGAGCATGTTACAAGGAGGACAACATCTGCCTGCGGACAAAGTCAAAACAAGTTGACTACTTCACCTGGAATTACTAGAAAAATACACAAACCCCAGCTGAATACCTCGTTTAAATGTGCAGTGCGCTGATAACCCTTGTCGTGTAGTATGGACCAGGCGATCTCTGTGTCATTTACATTCATTTGGCATCCGTATGTTTCAAAATAAACTGTTAAGACACAGAAATAATGTAGATATCGGTTTTACATCACTGCCGAGTAACTTTTCGGACATGTCATTACCTTTTCGAGAATTCCCCATCTCCACGTCGTCAGAAAGATACTGGTGTTTGCAGTCTCTGTCTGCGGCAGTTTTCTTCCGACTTGTGACTCCTCTGACGAAATCATGAAAGCTTGGACCGGAGGACATTTGAGTCTTCAATGTTTGCCTCCTTTCATTCGAATTACAGCACAACCTGACCTGTAAACGCCTGAAGGGTAACCACAGTTGGGTGAAGGAAAGTAACGTACTGAAATCCCTCCATCGTTTCATGTTTGTTTTGTTTCTTGCCAGCTATACTTGTTTAAATGCCAATGCTTTCTAAATATATTAGTCTATGATACTATCATACTACATAAGAAAATTAGTACAGCAGCGTGAGCCTCAGCCTAGCATTCACCAAGATTACAATCTGCTATTTTTAAGGCATCGCCAGGAAAATCCGGAAATGACACCGCTTTGGTTGCCGCATTGGTAATGAAAATGAATGAAATAACCCGCATGTAAAAAGCAGCAAAATCGGTCTTTCTCTTGTTTTGATACACTGCTTTTGTCCGAAAAGTCCAAACATTTCACAAAACCATAGCCGTTCGGTCGGCGAGAGTGCGCTGTGAAACCAACACGGAAATGTGTTACAAGGAACTCTCTTGCACTTTTTGACCGGCCTGCCAGACAAATGTCCGCCACTGCAGTCCGTCCACCATCATGGTCCGTCGAAACAAGTAACTAGCATTGATGTTCCGGAATTATCTCATTAGCCATAGGGACCATCCCTCAAGTTGCTTAATTGCCGTACAGATTTAAATAAAGCAAGACATTTGTCAAAATTATTTTGAGAAACTCGTTTTAGAAACGTTGCTTTGGAATTAAAATTTATTATTTTAAGGTTATGTACTTGCAACATATACTTAATGTGTTAACAGTCATAACGTCTACTCCATGAGATCTCTCATGTCGACTAGAACAGTATTTTTTCAAATGTATTAAAATATATTGTGTCGTATATGTAAATTGATAAATAAAAATACTAAACTGTGTATGCATGTGCAATAGATGTTGATATTATTTCACTCTCTGTGTTTACATTTTGAAGACAGCAAGTGAATGTTGTCTCTGGCCTGACTTGATGTCCCCAAATACAGTATCATTGTATTCTGTCCTTTGCACCATTAGCACCCACATACAACGTGTTGGGTTATTTCTACTTTTGTAATATAAATTTATCTAAAAAAAAAAAAAAAAGAAAAAACATTGACATTGAGAGGGTGAGCAAGCAAACTTCAGGAGAAGGTGTGATCCTTTGCGATGTGGGAGTGACTGGAAGGTTGAGTATAAAGTGACCATGGATGCAGGGAGAACAATGGGCGGCGTTCCAGTAGTTTGTGGCTGTGAGAGATGATGAGAGCGGGCAGCACAGCATAAAGAGGAACTACAAGGATCACACACTATACTGTACTTCCAGCAGGTAAGTCAGTGTGTGCCTCATGTTGTATTTTTCCAGCTGTATCTGGTAGAGGTGAGTGAGGTTCTCTCATGTCATTTTGCAGCTGTCCATTGGTCAATAAGACAAGCTTAGGATGGAGAAATCTGCACTGCTGCTGTGTTACTGCCTGGTCATGTCCACATCAGGATCCCCGCTATTCCCATCCATCAGGTAAGAGCTGCCGTGATGAAGTACACTATACTTAAAAGGTGTGCATTTTAATTTTGGGGTGAGAAGTCATTCTCTCTCCTGTTAAGCTTTCCAATCAAAAGATGTAATTAAGCGCAAGATGCAGTGCTTGGTAAGAGGCTTTCAATTGTTATGCTAAATAGGGGCACCTTAGCACCTTCATCTCGCTATTAGGGGGTCAAAGAAGCAGAGTGTGTGTGTGTTTGATGGTTTTGTTGGATTATGGAACTCTGAAGTCTAAATGAATAGAATAACATCTAGGTTTTATAATTGTAGATGTTTTTTTAAATGGAAAAAAGTCAAGTATAGAGCGTGACGGAGTTGGACCGGTAAATGGAATGCAACATTTCTTTTGTTTATTGGGGGCATTCGTCAGGTTTGGCCAGAGGGACACGTCCATCCTGATGACATCTTCTCTAAAGAATCCAGAGCAGCTTGAAGACACAAGTTCTTCCCAAGAAAGAGCAGAGTTACGGTCAGTATGCTGTTCTCATAGACTGCAGAGTTTATGATGCAAACTTTTTCCACTTTTGCTTGCCCCACCGCGTCTATTCTGCTGTATTACTGCAATTCGTATGACTTTGTGGACTATTTCCAGTCAAGGTTGCTGCTGTCATTACTCGCAAGAGGAGCGATAGCAATAATGAAAAAAACATTGTATTCTTCTCCATTACTGCAATTTCTATAACCTTTTGGATTATTTCCTTATGATTGATGATGATATGATTTATTTTGTATAGTACAAGGTTGCCGGTGTCATTACTTTACTTACAAGGGGGGGTGATCACATTCATGAAAATACTCATTCTATTCTGCTGTGTTACTGCAATTTGTATGACTTTGTGGACTATTTCCAGTCTTATTTGGAGTCATTCTGATTTATTTATTTGTTATTTTATTTATTTTGTGCAAGGTTGCTGCAGTCTTACTGGTAATTACTTGCAAGAGGGGCAATCACGTTAACTGTAACTTCTATGACTTCATAGACTATTTCCGGTCTTAGTCTGAGTCGTTCTGATTCTATATTTTGCGCATGGTTGCTGCTTTCATTGGTGGTAATTAACGTGGAAAAGGGGGCAATCGCATTAATGGAAAGACACATTCTATGTTGCTGTATTACTGTAATTTCTATGACTTCATAGACTATTTCCAGTCTTATCTGGGGTCGTTGTGATTATTTATTTTGTGCAAGGTTGCTGCTGTCCTGAGTGGTGATTACTTGCAAGAGGGGCAATCACGTCAACAAAAAGACTCTCTCTTCTGCTGTATTACTGTCATTTCTATGACTTTGTGGACCGTTTCCAGTTTTATCTGGAGTAGTTTTGATCATTTTGTACAAGGCTGCTGCTGTCATTAATTACTTGCAAAAAGGGTGATTGCATTAATTTCATGACACGTTCTATACTGCAAAATCTATAACGTTTTGGACTATTTCCAGTCTTATTTGGAGACATTAATTCTTTTGTATAGTACAAGGTCACCATTGTCATTAACTACTTGCAAGACAGGGGATCGCATGAATTAAATTACACATTCTATTCCGCTGTATTACTACAAGTTGTGACTATAATATTTTCGGTATTAACGTGTGCATTTGATCTTCATTTGACCTCTCAAACAGTGAGTTTTTGTGTTGAATCTCATTTGATTGTGCAGGTAATGAAGACTCAAAAGTGACTCATAAGCACAGAAATCATTTTAGAATCACGAATAGAATCTAAAATGTTCATTTAAATTCATTTCAGCTTGGCCCGCCACGCTGACGCCATCTTTACAAACAGTTATAGGAAAGTGTTGGGCCAAATCTCTGCCAGGAAGTTCCTCCAGACCATCATGGGCAAACGTCTCGAGTAGGTATCACCAAATTAATAAAATCCTTCCCATGTGCGCAAGTCCAGTCGGAGGAACTTATTGTTCCCCGGACGTGGCTGCAGCACAATGGACCCGGAATCATCAAGCGTTCTTTTCCCCCCCAGAGATGGAAGTGAGAGTTATATGAAACGCCAGTCAGATGTCTATGAAGGAACGTATAATGAAGATCTGACGTCCATCCGGAGCGATCAGAGGTACATGGGGACTTGATGACATGCAGCGAGGCTCAGGTAAACACCGCAAGCTAATACTCACAGGAAGCTTTGAACAGCATCTCGCTTTTCTTTCTTTGTTCCCTGCAGACGGAAGCAGACACACTGTGTGCTCCTTTTCAAAACCATCCCAGCTTGTTGTCCCTGACAAAAAATATTTTTCTTTTTCATTGAAGAACTGAACAAAACATCCACAATTAACAATACATGTATTGTCATTTCTGTATGTTTGTTGTACTTGTTTTTTTTTTGGTCAAATTGTGGACTATTGGCTTCAAGTGTAAACATTTGCAGGCATAATAAGAATAAAAATAGTCAGACAGGGTTATTCAAACTTGTTCCTTCGTGGGGCTTATTCATGTTCTTTTTATTACACATGCAGTCATCAATCCAAAGTAGTCTTACACAACAAGCACCGTAAAACTAATGCTGCAAATGCAAAAAAAAAATAAAAATCTACGACGGAGTATTAGGGCCGCATTGGAAAAGAAATATTAGCTTACGACAATAAAGTCGTAAATTTATGAGAAAAAAGTCCTGCATTTACGGGAAAAAAAAAGTAATATTACGACAGTATAGTCGTAATATTCGGTGTCATACGTGGAACATAGCTCTTCAGTAAGGAAGGAAACTTGACTCTTAAAGAGTAGCTTCAGGCAAGCTTTTATTTATACGTGTCAGCAAAAACAGAGCAGTTGAGCACAGACAGATTACCATGTCTAGCTAGCCGTAGTCAAGAGAGACGTCGCATGGAGTGGGTTTGTCCACTTCTGCTGTACGTCAACGTCACCGCCATATTGGATGTGTCAAGGCTGCGCTGTAAATGTACTTTCATAAAGCGCCTTTCTACAAAGAGATGTAAGTTAATTCCTCTCGTTTATACATTCACACACGCACTAATATACTTGGGGAACAGTTAGGCACCAAAAACAATATATTTGAGCTTCTCAAATTTGACACATCCAATATGGCGGCGACGTTGACGTAGGGCGATCGATGCAGACATATATATGTAGACGCCGCATCGAGCGCTGCGCCGTACGTCAACGTCGCCGCCATATTGGATGAGTCAAGGCTGCGCTGTAAATAAATACAAGTCAGTGTACTTATGCCTGTTACGACTAGTATTAAAATAATCAGGGATTTCCAAAATAAATCGTAAATTTACCAGAAAAACTCGTAATATTACAAAAATGAAGTCGTAAATTCACGAGAAAACTACGTTACAGGCATTGCCTGAGAAAGCTATGAAAAGGGGAGACTTATGTGACCTTTGGCCTTGTCAAAAGGTATAACTATCATAAATTTAAGACTTCATTCTTGTAAATCTCTCAAATTTCTTGTAAATTTACAACTTTTTTTTTCTATTCCTGTAATCTGAGATTTTTTTTCCCCCAATGTGGCCGTAATATTCTGTCGTACATTGCTAAAACTGCATGAGAGAAATGCTGCAAGCTCATGAAACAAAAAAAAAAAAAAAAAAAAAAAAAGTGTGCCAAGCCACCAGGGGCCCCAGACCTGAGGGACGTCCCTCTTTTATGTCACATGCGCTAACGAACTGGCACCCCTGGTACCCTGGCTAACTTCTGCATTGGTCCGTTAACTTGCAGCATTTTTGGAGTATTTACACTAAACTTAGTATAGTTCCTCACTGAGATCCACTAGCATTTTAAAAGAACTTTAAATTAGCAGAATAGGGGCCCTTTAATGCAGAAATGCCACGTTTTACAAAATGATTTACGTTGTTGTGGTATAGAAACGCAAAACCTGAAAACTTCAAATGCCTTTCAAACAATTTCAAATCCATTTTATATTTTTACAGAATTTCTTGCTACTTGCAGTCAGTCTGCTGCACACTCGTGTACCAAACCAAAAAAAGGTACTCTTGGTGAGACAAAAACTTCCATACACACCTCCAATTCTTTATTTAATCTTTTTAATTAGAAAAAAACATATCTTGAAATTGCCCGTGTGTTAACAATTTGTTGGGGCTGCAAACATTCCGTATTAAATGTGAAACCACTTGTGCATTTCCACATCAAACTCAAAACAGGCAGTGGTGGCTCAAGTATGTGATTTGAAAATCTGCAGTGAGGTGAACTGAGCAGAGAGGGAGAACTCAGAGGAATGTACAAAAAAATAAAAATAAAAATCCGGGACTTAAATTCTGTCAAGAAACCACAATAAAAAAAAAGAAGAAAGCACACTGAGACAACAGTGGCATGTTTTACCACAAGTCCAATAATCTCACAGGAAGATGAAGTGCAACGATCAGTAGCCTTGCAGCACTCATGGAGGGGTCACATGGAACATGGGGACATTTTCTGGATTTCCTTTCATTCGGCAAGGCTCAAATTCTTCCACTGTCATGCCGTGTAAATGTCTGATTTGATGTATCGGGGCTTGTCAACATATCAGCTCCTTCCGTGTATTTTTTTTCCCATTTCGTTGGCTTATTTTTTCTCAATTCTGTGGGGGGGCAGAAAGAGCATATATTATTGCTTTCATCCTCCTCATCTTGACTTAGCGAGAACATCCACGATGTGCAGATGCTACATGCATTAAAATGTGTAGCAGGTAATGTTACTTGGGTGAGGGTGGGGCTGGGGGGACGTACAATAAATAACCATGGGTGATAGGCCTGTCACAAAAACAAATTTTGCTGGTCGTTGATAATCGATATATTTTGTTGAGACCATTTTTTCCATTCATTATGTGACATAAAATGTATGCTATACAACCGTATTGAATGGTTGCATTTCTTTTGCCATGTAGCTAGCGGCACTGTGAGTGCGCACCATTTTGTTTATATTTAGATTGCCGACCAAACGCCACCCTGCTTCCTTGCCATTGCTTTCGAACAAAAGTGACATATCGGTTCGTTGGTGTTCCTGCGCTCACCTTGTTCATTCTGTTTAAAACCGAAATATCTCCACACTGGGTGCTGTCGGCTGTGGCATTCGCCTCAGAAACCATCGCTTTGGTGCCTTCATTCATGTTAGCGTATGCTGGCTCATGAGGCTAACTGCTAGCACTCTGTATCCACTCAGTAGTAGCCCCGCCTCCACAAAGAGGCTGAATGAGATGAGGGCCCACTTTCTCCATTCATTCCACTATAGAACCAATGCGCACAGACAGATGCAGAGTGAACCCCTCCTGTCATCCAGCCTGTGTGGCTCAGAGAGACGAGGAGATGGAACACACGCATACACGCACATGTCCATTTATCCAGGGCGGCATGATTATCAACTTGTTTTTTTTTTTTTTAGCATTCGATGAATCAATTTATGATTGTGACAGGCCTAATATCTAATATCTAAACAATCCCACCATATGCTCAGATGTGGAAAATGGCATCAGCTCGAGTGGAAACCAATGGAGGGATTAATGCAAAATGATTATGGTGGGGATGAAAGCAAGGCAAACCAGCGTCGTCGGCGCCCACAGGAGGGGGTTCAGTTGGGATGAGTGATCACCACACAGGCATGCATGCATGCTGCCAGCCTAGACAGAGATGCACTTGGGGGTACAGCCTAGGAGGAAGCCCTTACTTCAGCCTGGGAGCACAAGCAGCTCCTTTGTTACAAACAGGTGATTTATCGGAGGCTCCTATACTTTGCCAACCTACTACTTTGCTCGGCCGCAATCCTGAAAGAGGAGTAAAAAAGACAGCGCCGTGTAGAAGGGAGAGAGATTGACAGGAAATAGAGACGTCCTCACTGAGTCATCATTAATTGTGGGTTGCTACTTGTATAATGAAAAGCGGCGTGTTGAACAACAAGAGGTAAAAATGAGACAAACAACGTCTTGAGGCGGTAACACAAGTGCCACATGGCTTATTGGACACTTAAGAGGGCTCGACAAGAAATTGCCCACTTGCAGCATCTCTCGTGCAGTCGTGCTTTTCCCACTAGAGAGCTCGGCACTGATATCAGAGCGACATGGAGAGGCACTTTTCTTTCTATTTTCAACCAGCAAACAATCGAGAGGCCTCCAGAGCACCCAAGTAGCGAACATCTGAAAGCGTCTGATTCCTCTCAAGGACTAAGAAGTCTTTTGCGCCAGGTGCCATCAGCGCACGTACCTCTTCACTGCCTTCTGAGCCAGCATGCGGTTCCCGGCCAGGAATGTTACACCCCCGATAATCGCCAGGTACTTAAGAGTCTGGAACATGTTCAAGTGGGTCCAGTAGACGTACATCAGTCCCAGCATGGCTGGAAAAAAAACAAGAGCAAAAAACAGAATGAGTATCAAATGGGCATTCTTTTATGGGTTACTATTTAAAAAGGCAACAACATTCATTCTTCTTGCTGTGAATTATGGAAATCAGGGGTGACCAACCCCTCAATCGCAAGCTACTAGTCAATATTTGGGACTTTGCCGGACGATCGCGAGAATATTAGAAAAAAATATATATATTAGTACGTCAGTGCCCTCCCCTCGCGAAGAGTGAGCAACTAGATCTTGCGCAGGTTCACGGCCGATCTTGGTCTCAAAAAAGGTTGGTGAGCACTGACGTAAATATGAACTCATTCAATCCCAGCCATTTTTTCAAAAGAAAGACAACGCCCCCTCCAGTGGCGGCCATTTTAGACAATTTTGACTGATCTTTCAAGGCACACAGAATATTGTGTTCTACGGCTTTATCAACATGGACCCTACCAAAAGAAACAAGACACCCCCTACTTTCATCAGTTTGTTTCTACCTTTTCAGCAGTAGAACATCGGAAAGTTTCAGGAAAATATCAGTTACTAACTTAAAATTTTTTTTTGGAGAAAACCAGCTTTTTGTGAAAAGATACATTTCAAGCATAACTTTCACTTGGATACGAATATTTTTTGCTTTTCGTGACAGCTCAAATATCAAACACTTCCTTCCACTTCCTCTTTGCTGTCATGTGTGTTTTCCAACCCATCTTCTATGTCGCTTATCGTCATTAGGCTCGCAGATATGCTGGAGCCTATCCCAGCTGACTTCGGGCGAGAGGCGGGCTACACCCTGGACTGGTTGCCAGCCCATCGCAGGCATAAACAAGCATTCACACTCACATTAATACCTATGGACAAATTAGAGTCGCTGATTAACCTAACCGGTTTCCTCCTAATGTGGGAGGAAACCGGAGTACCCGGAGAAAACACACGCACGGGGAGAACATGCAAACTCCATGTAGAGATGCCCAACTCATCCAGATCTTCCCCATCTCCTGACTTTGTGGCCAACATGCTGACGACCAGGCCCCCGTCACTTACGGTTTTGTTTTTTTTCCATTCAAATTCACATTCCGAGCTCTTATCAAACGCACTTCTGCCACCTTGTGGCCGTTTTTATGGCTTAAAACTGTTCTAAAAATGGCATCAATTAGTGTTAAGTTGCGTCATCACCTCTTTATAGGTATTTGGGATCGGGCGTTGGGGACTGTAAAAACATAAATGCGTCTTTGGTATAGAAGAGTTACAATTCCACATTGCAAAGTAGTCATGCATGGTCAAAGATGACCACAATGTATCCCACCAGGAATCAGCATTTTCCAATACACACGTGGCTCAAAGCACACAGCACTGATTATTAACCTATTTTGAAAAACGGCAATAAGAGTGAAGCCGTGAAATTGGAAGTGGCGAGGGACGACTGCGCTGCTTTTGACCCATGTTGCTGCCGCTACTATTCCCCATTGCTGCTCGCTGTAGCAACTAGAGTTAATTAGGATTCACAAATGGGCTCGGACTGCCCCCTGCATGAAAAAGAAACAAGTCACTTTTTGATAAAATACGTTGAAAGGCTAACCTGCATGCCCCATATGGAAAAGAATGGTGCTGGGAGAAAAGCTCAAGTTGGAAATGTTGGCTCCGAGCTTAATCCACTGCAAAGGGAGAAAGGAAAAAAAAAAAAAAAAGATGTCATCCCTGACGCAAACAAAGCAGTACAGAATGTGTTTACCATCTTACACGCCAAACAAGGAGCTCATTCTAACAAGATCTATTTGGGAAAACTAAAAGTGTACACCAGGGATATCCGGCTGTATCTTGAATATCGGATAATATCGGCTTCCTCCACGAGTTCGGGACCTTTATTGGATTAGGGACCCGACTCGCTGAGGTTTGTTGCAAAAGCCAAAAATATTGTTGGCCATGCTGTGTAATAAAAAAAGTAAATTCAGCAATACTTCGGTTGCGGACAGCCCTACTGTACACTACAGTCTTCATTGAGATGATAAATAATCACACATTTTAAGAATTTTTAAAAGTTCCCCCTGAGGAATGATGACTACAACACTGATTTAGCCATTTGTCACATGAGAGTAAAATGAAAGATGTCCATTCTTACCAGGATGAGCAGAAGCAGCAAGGGAGAAAGGACAAGTGCAGTGAAGGTGTTGGAAACAACAGTTGGGGGCTTCTTCTCTGGTTCCCTGAATAAGTGCTGCAGAGGTGGGATCAGTCAAGAGTCAAGCTGGGATCCAAAACAACTGGACGTGACTGGTTTCACCTGGTTAGCAGTACACGAGCTTTACCTGGATCTCTGGTTTGGGTACGTAGAGACTCTTTGGCTGAATAGCAGCGGGGGCATCGTCGTCCACAAACTTCAGCACAACATCAGCCTTTCAACAGATTGATGGTGAATGTCAAAAAGACGGATGATGGCAATGCTGACACCTTGCTCAACACGTACCACATTCCACAAGATGGGGTTCTCCAAGGTGGCGTCTCCAACAATCAGATTGAGGGAATAGGTGCCGGAGATTGAGTCAAACTCTGATTTGAGTTTTGCCGTGTCCAACTCAAACTTATACACGCTCTTGTCAGGCTCAGCAACAAAAACAACCTCCTGGCCGGTTTTCTGATTGTGCAGCCGAACGAAGGTCTGTTACAGAGAGAATGAATGGCAAGGCATTTATACATCAAGCTGCCAGTTTGATGCCGACACGTTCAGGTCCAAATCCCGGTTACAGACCTGGTGGGGGGCGAGTTCAACTCCAGTGTTGACATCAACCAGTTGAAAGGACATAGCAAAGTTCTGGTGGCTGTCTGCTGTGAATGGGCTCTTGGCCTTGGAGGGATAGTTGACCCTGGATCATTTGAAACCATCATTTAATCTTTCGGGGTCGTAAATAGGCAGACAGTCAAAGGTGCGGCCGTCGTGAGTCCTAACCTGGTGGTCTTGGTGCCGATGCTCTGGTCCTTGTCTACCACAGAGAGGTCCATGTTGGTGATGGACACCTCGGTGGACACTTTCATTTTGAGCTGCAGAACGTGTGGATAATTTGTTGGTCAACATTTATAAATCACCACCGTTTGTCTAGGTTTTACCGTAAACGTACAATAAAACACACCCATTCCCAGTAGGGGCTGATTAAAGGCGTACTCACGCTAAGGCATCAGTGCTCGACTTGGCCGTGCTTCCCCCTCTCACTCACACTGAGCATTCCAGCCACAGCCCATTGTTTTTCCCATCACTTCTACACGGCTGTTTGACTACAATTTCTTTATATTTCTGATTATTTCCAGTCTTATTTCTACAGTAGTCATTTTTATTATTCCTACTAGAGTTGCACGACATCTTTTTTCAAACCAATCCCGATAACTTTGTTTCTCGAGACCGATATGATAGATAACCGATAACTTGTTTTAGATCTACTTTTGTAAAATTTTGATTTAACTGTAGTTTGTGCACACAGAAGGACCGGAACAAATAAGGATGTGACCAACTGTGCCTGTTGATTTGTCCTAATCAGATATGACATTACTGCTAGCGCATCACTACTATCAGGAGAACCAGCGTATAGAGCGGAGGGAGTCACCTGCTGTAGCCCAGCAAGGTGCACTGTATTCGGCCACACGCTCCGAGCAGCCATTGTGATGCCACGGAGGTCTCTGGCAAACCTTTTGCGCTTTTCAAACACCACGCTGGTGTTTCAGGTGGCTGATAAGTTTTTTTTGTGTTATCATAAATAACCTGCAAGGAGCGATCGCATTGCAGTCATTCCAGCACACGCATATCGTGCCAGGGACCTAGACTACCACTTCCAATCGTGCTAAAGGAGGGATCAAACTTGCCAAAAAAGTACTGACTTAATGTTTGAAGTACAACTGACCAAGTCTGAGTATGCATTAAAAGCGTGAAGAACTACCAAACCATCAAGACTTCAATTACTATTAGGGGTACACAAAATGTTTGTTGAACAAATATGACTATTTCTGTAAATGTACTTTAAGTCTCCTTCACAGCATATATTCATTCATGACCTCAAGACAGGATAAAATGCTTGAGAAAGTTGAATCAAATACAACAGTGCATAGAGGGTCCATTTCGTCAGAAAGACTAAAGGGATAGTGACCTGCAAAATGGCAGCTCCCAGGTGTTTACACCAGCATGGCTGTAAAGTCCATCTTAAGAATGAATGAAACAATATAATTTTCCTTTTTCGCATGTTCTGAACTACATTCACATGGTTGTAAGCATTAGTGTAAAATAAATAAAGTTCCCTTTCAGGCAGCTTGATGGTATCAGGGTTTCATCGTTTCAACTATAAAGCCTTGAAGCTGCGGGTCTGACTGGTTATTTCAACATTTGTGAAATGATCCGAAAATACGGGCCTGGATTTGGGCCTCAGGAACGGTTAGATGTCTTATGTAAATGTTAGCAGATAGAAACTCACCTCAACACGGTTGGCAATCAATCGGCTGTCTCCAGTCACAGAAACAATAAACTGGTAATATCCACTGGCTGGCTGCTGGGACATGAAGTTCAGTTCAAAGACACCGCTGAAAAACAAGGGGGGAGGTGTACCATGTATTGTCAGCCAAAAAATGCTGCTGACACAACCCACCACAAATAACAATAGGAATCATTTTTAAGAATTTGCAATCAAGTAAAAGTCATGTTCAGATGAAGTTTGATTTGATCAAGTTACGTTTTAGAATATACACGAATATATATTCCATTATACACGAGGTCCCAACTTATGAACACCCGACTAGCAAACACTCGCGGATACGAACACAAGCAGACTGGTCTATATTTTATTTTATTTTATTTTGCCTTGTAGTCAGTCGCTCAATCAGTATTTATACTGCTACTGTACATGCTTGACCAGTAGAGGGCACTGTGACACTGCTAATGCAGCCTTAGAGCTAATGAGACCAACAGAGGAAGAGTTAGACACTGGGGAGATACAGTGTAAAGCTAAATGGAAAGTTAAATCGTACAACCCGGACAGAGCGTGTGATTAAAGTTTATGAAGAGTTAATAGGCCTGCTTAATTCTACACCACCCACAGAACACTACCTCTTTTAGAAGAGTCTAACGACGACTTGTCCTTTTTTTCCCCCCAATATCTCCTCCTCCAAAACGACGTATGCTCGGCAACTCCTCTTTAAAGGTAAATAACATTTATCATTACGTATGACTATATCACTTTTGTTTTTTTCATTAATTATCCTCGTTTAATATTACTACTGCATCCAAACTCATATTTACATACATACACATATACTGTATATGTATACACGTACATGTAGTACCTATATCATTGGTAATATTATCTTTTCCCCTACTTAAGAACGATTCAACATAAGAACGGTCGTCTGGAACCAATTGTGTTCGTTAGTTGGGGACTTTGTGCACCTCCCGCCCATTTAATGTGCGATATGGCGCCGTACCACAACACAAGTCTGGTTGCAGTGTACATGCTGATGCGTGAAATGGCGTAGTGTGATTGGTGGATGAGCAGGACGTATGGCTGTTGCTGGAGCTGAGAGCTATGAAAGTGTGTGCAAGACCTAGAACACAACTAGAAAAGCACTCTTGAGATCGCAGACCTCAGTCAAGCACCACAGTTCCCCCCCATAGTGTGATTTACACCACAAATATTCGTCCTACGTTTATTTTATCTACATATTTAGATTCCTTGACTATGAAAACATACCATGGAAAGATTTGAATGACTTCAAGAATGCTAACATGCTAATGTTAGGCAAAATGGCTCCCTGGATGGTAAAGATTGCGGGGCCTGCATTAAAACGACTGAATAGGCTTATTGTATTAACATGACAGCATGCGGTTTCTATCGTGACACATTGTGTGCGGAGGAGTGATTCCATTCAGTACTTTATTTTGACTCCATGGACTAATTTAGAGTCTCTCACACTTCATATTGTACAAGTTAGTGAAATGATAGTGTGGGGGAGTGTAATATAGTCAGCTAGACTGCACATGTACATGTATGAGTGTGCGTTTTTGTGCCCCCCACCCCCCAAACTAGAGGAAACATGGAGACTAATTATAGTCCTCCAATGACACATACTCGCTGAGTGTGAACGGTGCTTGGCCAAGTATCATGGTCTTGGAGGCGATAGAATAGACAGATTCCACTTGCACGTTGGCTGAGGCCAGAGGCTGAGACATGACGTCTGTCACAAGGAGCTGTGAATCAAGAGGTAGAAACAGAATGCCTAACTGAGGTGATTGGACAGATGTGATACATGTTCATCAAAATCAAGTGTTCCTTCCAGTCGTCGTTGGTACCTGCAGAGTTGGCTGGCTGTGTGACACTGTGGCCGGGCCGTGAGTGTTGACCACAACTGGAACGTGGAAGCGGTTGTTGGAGAGAGTCGCGGCAGCACTCGCCACGCTGAAGGCCTCAGCCAGAGAGTCCCAGGATTTCTTGCTGAAAATTGAGTTCACCAGCTGAATGACTTGGTCCTGTGAGAGAGAGAGGGAAAAAAAAGCATTTTAATAACAAACTAAGTGACGCAATTCCACTTCTAGCGGCGTATGATTTCTGCAATAATGGAATCTCAAAGACAACTGCAGAATTGGCCAACAAAAATGGAATCTACTATTAAACACGTGGGCCTGTCACAATAACAAATTTTGGTGGTTGATAACTGCTGCAAATTGTCGTCGACAATCGATTTTATCGACAACATTTTTTGAGACCATTTTTTCCATTGTCATGAGAGGTGTCATTCACATTTGAACCACTAGATGGTACTCAAGTATAGTGTACGGTGTACCTGTGTGAGACATGCGCTTGACACAGAAGTTGCCTTTATGTATATTTTTGCATTTTAGCCAGCGACTTGGTCTGTGAACCTGCACCATTTTGCAGTGTTTTGTTTACATTTGCCCACCAAACACTTCAGTAAGCGTCGACTGTCGGGACGAAGGCTCTGCTGCCCAACACCTCCATCTGTAGTTTTTTTTTCCCCCAGTTGAGAAAACTGTCCGTGTCAGTCGTCGGTGTTCATGTGCTCACCGTGTTCTGTTTAAAAGTGAAATATTCCCACACTGGGCCTGTCGGCCGTGGCATTTGCTTGGCTTCTGCGCCTTCATTCATTTTAGTATATGCTGCCTCACGCAGCTAACTGCTAAATCCTCTGTATCCACTCACTGGTAGCCCCGCCGCCACAGAGGCTGAGCGAGATGAGAGCCCACTCTTTCCGTTCATTCCACGATAGAACCAATGCGCACGGACAGATGCAGAGTGAACCCCTCCTGTCATCCAGCCTGTGTGACTCAGAGGGACGAGTTTATGTTGGGAAGCATTTCCTTGGTGGACCGCTCAGTCGTGGTGGAATCTTGTCACAAAGACCAGCCTGCCTCCCCCCTTTACACCGTGTTGTGTTTGCAAAGACGCGTTTTACGATGCCCGCTGACGTTGTGCAAGTTCTGAGTGAAATCACGCCGAGTGGCACGTTTGTTCTTGCTCCCAGCTCATCTAAACCGCCAACAGACTAAACACACCAATCACACTTCCGGCCTTCAAAATGAGAGTGCTGTTCAGTAATTGTATAAACAAAATAAGGGTGTCATAAAAATAGCTTAACATTAATAACAGCAATTGGAATTGTATTGGTGACTAGTTTACGCCTTTGACCGCAAGCACGGCATTACAGTTTGTTGAGGCTGACATGCCATTAGAAAAGTTAGCCATGCTCCATCCATTTGTGAAATACTGTGTAAAATTGGCCAATGAAATTTTGCATCAATAAATGTAATTAACATATTTTATTTGCTGTGACAGAAGTACACACCCTATGCTGGTAACGTAAGTATAGAAGGTAAAAACACTGAATTCAAAAAATTAAAAACAGAAGAAACGAAATTTGGGAAGAAATTAAAACAGATTTCATAGGGCACTACTCTTAAAAAGAATAAATCATACCTCTTTGAGGGGGGGCTCCATATCAACATGATCCGACAGGGAATAAGCAGCAGTCACAAACATGGCAGTGGCCTCCAGTCCCTCTTCAAATTGGAGGTAGACACCACCAAGATCATCTAAACGTGCCGTCAGATCCTGTGAATAAAACCAGCAAACAGCGGCCTCATGTGGAGGGCTGACAAGGACAAGTGCTGCGGCAGCGCCACCTGGCGGAAGTTTAACCACTCACCTCGATTTCCTCAAGTATTCCTCCGAGCTCCGCCTGCCGGGAAAGGCGGGTGGCTGTTTGCAGAGCTGAGGTAATGCTGTCCAAAAGGTAACGTGTAAAACATTCAACTAATTTGGCCTCCATATAGCACACAAATCCCCCCCCCCCCAGCCCCCCCCCCACCACCAAACTTACGCCATCACATTGTCCTCCTTGTTGATGCGAGCTGTAAGTGCACCTACGACCTCCTGAGAGGTCAGAGGAAGACCCAGAGAGCTGAGCGCGCTCACAGCCCTGTGGATCTGAGTCATGGTGGAGTCTTCGCTGACGGCGGCCAGGAGGATGTCGCGAGTTTCATTGGACACGGGGATCTAAGCGGTAAAGAAAAGTCAACATGCTTGTGCCTTGGAGACTGTGTGTCTGTCAGCAGTCTAACTATGACGGCTGTCAGTCACTCTTGGTTTTGCATGAAACTGAATCTGTCCTACCGGTGTGCAGGAGTGGTGTAAAGCACTTTGCTAAAACACTGCCTGACATCTACACTGATGATCAAAATCTTAAAACCAGTTGAAACTGTGCAACGTGCATTTTGCTCTTGTGGGTCTTAGGAAGATCGTAACGGTCAAAAGATCAGGAGGTCATGGCAGTGTGAACGCCTGAAAGAAAATGGCATGGCATCTGTATTTTTGTGCAGATTTTGGCTTTTGATCAGCTGACAGACACCCTATTCACATTAAATCCTTATCGCCTGCTCGCAAGTTTGTGTCTTCTGCTGCCATTTCTTCTTTGTGTATTTTGAAGCTCTACGTAGGACTGAATGCAACTGGCTGAAAATTCTTTTTTTTTTTTTTTTTTTTTTTTTTTAGCAGTGCACATTAATTATCGGGAGGGAATTATGATGTCATACTGATCAATCCGACGAGACGAATTATTTGTGGGACCATTTGCATACCTCACACCCAGATACGGCTTGGCTGGTCTCCACAGCAAAAAAGAGCGAGTCAACACTGGTGGGATCAAACTGGGATTTCAGGAACTGGCATAATTCCTGGTTGTTTACAAAGAAATCACTCAATTTTAATAACACTGAACACAAAGAGAAATGTTCAAGACGGCTGTCCTTTGAATAGGAGAGAATAACGAGAACGCTTTACACACCTTGTGATCAGGAACAGTGGCTCCGAGTTTGGTGAGGCCAAGAACAGAGTAGTATGCTGATTCCAGGTCAGTGAAGGGCTGGCTGAGGAGGTTTTGAAGGCGGGCAACGTCACTGAGGGAAAGATAGTGTGCCGGTGCGAGAGTCTGAGCTCCAGTCAGAGCCGCGCTGAGGAGGACCAACCCGAGCAGCGCTGTGGACAGAAGGAAATACTAAGAATAATCTCTACAGATATGTAATGTTTCAGTTGTCATTTTAGACACACAATACCGGCTTTCATGTCTGACGTTGGCTACACAGCAAGCTAGCTAACGACAGCAGTACGCGAAACAAGAAGCTACAACCGCCAAAAAAATACTTTCCCATACATTCTCGAAAGGCGACGCGATGTTGCATACTTAATACAATCGACATGACATGCATATGGACAAACGTGCACAGCTTTATAGCGAAAACCGAGTTTCATTCACTTACTGAACCGTTCCATGTCTGGCAGTCTAATGCAGCGTCACCAAAACGGACGAGTACTTCCGGTGCAGAGCCCACCTACCAGCAAAGATGTAACATCCGGTTTGGCATTTCACAATAATAGCACACCTCACACGTTAAGATGTGTGAACCAAAATAAAAGACCTTTTTTTTTTAGATGCAATAAAATTTTATTTAAAGACGTTTAACACAATGCAATGGACCATTAATGTAGATGAAGCGCGGTGCTATGGCCAACTTGGAAGAATAACCTGAAAAAACTTAACTAAACGTATTCATAAAAGTTATGGACTATACTTATCTGATAAGTTGTTGATTCCACTCATTTCAACATCTCTATTTGGATATCAAACATTTACATAAGTCTTATAAACGTGCTTAAACATGTTCCTACTCTGGCTGCAAAGAGCATGTATTTAAGGCCTAGGCTGAGAGACACACTTTAAAGTAAATTTTAAAAAAATCCCACAAATTGAATATTTACAATGTACATGACACAGTTAACCTTGTCTATCAATTTGAAACATTCTATGCAGACCTGACTTCAGACCCCAGTCGTTGCCAACCACTGTTTGATGGTTCTGAGGTCATTTCAATTGTTGGTAGTTTCAGTGTCATGACCTTGGATATTTTCCAAAACAATGTTCATGTAACATTTTTTTTAATTCTCACCCCTCCCCATTGCTAAATATGCTTAAATTTACACCGCATACAAAATCGCAACAGATTTTTGGATGTTAAGCAAGCTATGTATAGTTTGTACAAGGATTAAAAAAACAAATGCAATGTAAAAAAACATTTTCATTGATTGCAAAAGTAGACAGCGATGATTTCTTTTGCTGAGTTTCAAGTCTCTTATTGCTTGACTGTCGATGTCGATGAATTATCTTGTTTTCAGGCCTTAAAGAGGCCTTTGGAATTAGACAAAATCTAAAAGCGTATTTCAACGTGTCACTGCTGAGGTTGCTGATTTAGGGTACACTGTTCAAACATGTTATTACATTTACAAGGCCCTTCTTCACAACGAGGTACAACAGCAAACAACAGAACTACGTTGTGTTTGTGTGACGAGCTGGTACAAAGGTGGGAGTGGTCTAAGTCAACACCAGAGCTCTGTTGGGAGCGTGGGATTTTAGGGAGCGAAGGTAGCGCCTTGCTTTCTCTGTCATGATGAGCTGGTCTTTAGTTTGCCCACACACAACTGTCTCCCATTCCTTGGACATCTGATGAGAAAGAAGAGATAGCTCATTAGCATTAGGCCTCAGGAGAAAACGATGTGAAATAGTTGATGAATGAACAAAAGACACAGGCGGTCCTTGTGTTACAATGTTTCGTGGGTACGTACGTACGCACTCTCGTAAATCATGAGTGCAAAACGGGGAACAAAAGTGCATGTGGCAGGAGAATGCGTAGACATGTGACGCTACACTGAGAAAGGACGCCAATTTCATTCTTTTCAGTTAACTTGTTTCCCTTCAATAGTGTTTCCCCAAACGTGAGGCTGACTATTCCGATTGGGGCGTGTCAAAGAAAAGGAAAGTGAAAAGCTCCCTGTACTTTGCTGTGGTTTGTTGGGGGAGCAGCGCCAGCAAAAAGGACATGAACCGGATGGACAAACTGATCCGGAAAGCCGAACAAGCTGTCGGCACTCCGTTGGAGGCGTTTGCAACAGTGAGAGGCAGGAGGACACTGGACAAACCTCCCGTCAATGGGTGGCACGGACCGCAGAGCTGTGATTGGCCAGTTACTTTTTTTTCCCCCCCAAGTACATAATATCTGTGTTTTCCCCTCCGGTGAAAGTGCTTATTTTGGCAAATATGCCAAAACGAAAGAGTCCTCCGCCTCCACTTGCTCAAGATTGTATCCTTGAACATGTGGAAGGATTTGCTCCTATGAAATGGACAGTGATGGCTAAGCAGCGTAGTGGTCTCATTACTGATACGTCTTCATCCCAGTAAGTCCGTCTCCCCCTCCCTAGCAATGCCCCTTCCAGTGACGACAGCATGAGTGACTTAGATGTTAGGTTCCGACTAACACGACAATTCGACTTACATCGAACGGAAATCCTTCGTAGGCCGAGGACCGCCTGTGTACACTTTTCGAAAGATGGGACTTACCGGAGCTGGAGGCATTACACTAGGAAATATCGTGCTGTCACACGGACCCAAAAGGAAACCCTGATCCAAAATATTTTCACGGCTTTTACTGCAAACCGAGGAGCTGATATGAACCATCACAGGTTCTTCCTGTGAGCAAAACAAACAAGGAATCAATTATGTTTATCAAGTGTCAAAATAATATTTCTTACAGTGTTACCTTGATGCTGCAATATTTGGCTTCGTTCTTAGATTTGCGTTTGGATGTGGGCATCACTTGGCAGTCATCTAGGGCCAATGACTTGCGCACTTTCTTCACAGGAGGTCGATGCTGTGAAGAAAACGAGCATGTCTCCAGTCAAAATGGGTCATGAAGTTGTCTGTGTGTGACACGCTACATAGGCCTGTCACGACAACAAACATTTGCTGGTCGATAATTGTGCTACAAATTATCGTCGATAACCAATATCATCGACATTTTTTGAGACCATTTTTTCATTATAATTATTGGCTTCAAAGGCAGCAGCTGTGCCTTTACACCACCAGGGATTGACAGGGGAGTACCGTAAAGCACCGTGTATAAACCGTACCCGTATATTAACCGCACCCCCATTTTCAGGCTCACGGCGGGGGGAAAATTTTTTTTAGTTCATAAATGCTTGCCAACTCTTTCATCTCAAATCAACATGCGTAAAGGTACTAAGCAATTTCAAAAAGAAGAATAAAGAAGAAATCTGAACTTCGGCATCTAGATCTTTAATATTATGGCTAAGCATAAGATAATAACAAATCGGCTGTCTGTAAAAATACAGACAGCCGTCAGATAAGTTAGTTGCATACACAAGCATTTTCAGCAACTGTACAGCAGAGTGTGCTAAAGTCAAAGCAACTGTCTGACCCACAAACGGCTATTCTAAAATGGTCTTCTTGTCAATTTCTGTGTCTGGTCACAGACCTGTCATCGTGTATAAACCGCACCCCGATTTTTTGCTTCTTACCAGTGGAAAAAAAGTGTGGTTTATACACGGTGCTTTACGGTAGGTGAATTCCTCCATTTTATTCTCTTTCTGCCGCGTGCTGCAATTATGGCAACTCTATGCCTCATAGCAGCAATATGCATCCATTGCACATTTGCAGAAAAATGAGCCCCTTTGCACAAAATGGGGCCCGCCATCTTTTCTGCGGGAGGGGTGGCTCTGTCCCTACCAACTTCAAATATTTAAAACTAAAAGGGAGACATGGCATTCGATGGTCAGTCATGATAACATAAATGACAACGTAGCAGATGACTGTCAAACTTACCATCGCCTTGCGTCTTTGCTCAGGAAGAGTTGGAAGTTGGACTGTCAAGTCCATCCCTACGTCTCGTAGGATGACTTCATTTATGTCATCCTCAAGGTTCGGAGTCTGCGGCTGCAAAAACAGAAAAAATATATACTGTATATATATATTATATGAATCAAGTGCAGCCAGCATCTACATTTCCACTGATAGTAACAAGTAGGGGGAGTCACGAGACACTCAGTTTATGGGACAAGACGACACACAACATTGGGTCTACGAGATGAGATTACTTCTAAGAAAAGTGCAATGAAAATATATATATGGCGATTGGCTGGCGACCAGTCCAGGGTGTACCCCGCCTCTCGCCCGAAGTCAGCTGAGATAGGCTCCAGCATACCCCCGTGACCCTAATGAGGAGAAGCGGTATAGAATATAGTATTGCAATCTACTAATTTAATTTCTACTACGGTACACTCTTCTGCACTCTGTGTGTATACTAGCGGCCCCACCTCCACCCATCGAGACAAAGAGACTATATGACTCGCAAAAGGGCTCACTCCGTCCAT
Organism: Dunckerocampus dactyliophorus; assembly: GCF_027744805.1. NCBI lineage: Eukaryota > Metazoa > Chordata > Actinopteri > Syngnathiformes > Syngnathidae > Dunckerocampus > Dunckerocampus dactyliophorus. Next base: position 1,624,315 of record NC_072826.1, read on the forward strand.
GCCGTTGTTCCATGGAACAAACGTGCCGAGGTGCTGACACCAATGCACAGAGTGAATCCTCCTCCTGCCTGTTAGGAGGCGGGAGACGAGTAGAACAAGACACGCGTGCACATGGCAACGTACTGAGGAGTTGTCCACTTCATTTTCATTTACAGTGCGATTAATTCATTTATTTATTAATTACTGTCCCAGGCCAGGTGCCCCCCAAATCTTGACATGTTTTAATCTTGTGAGCTCTTGTGGCAACCCTAGCTAACATGCTGTCTTTACATGCCAAGAAAGTAGTCATTCATGGAAATGTCTTTGAAAAGGTTGATGTTGGCATTCAGGTCATGTAAAGCTAACTAGCGCCTACAATGAAGCTTACCAGAGGCTGCAGAGGGCCATACTTCTCCATGGCATTTTTGAATGGTGTTGGAGTACGCGGCATTGTGCAGAGCTCGGACTTGTGGTTGGGTGTAACAAACCTACATGAAGACAAACCATCGAGACTTGACACTCAGTTCAGCATTGGCCATCAGATAGGAGTTCGAGAGCACCTACACCGAGTTTTCCTTCTGAGTGATGGGGGTCTTGTCTCGCTGTAGAGGGGTGGTAACGATGGCCTTCTGGCTGCACACTGGCGTGGATGTGAGCGATGGGTTCTCCAGGTCATGAGTATCCTGCTTGGTCCACATGTTCAAGAACTGTAATGATATTGAGAAGGTGAGAAATTGCGTCGTCCCTTAGAAGTGGTGACATCAACGCTTAAAAAGAGGACTACTTGAGAAGGTGAAAAGGGTAGAATTTTCACTGGCGTGCTCTTAGGTGTCATTGCACTATTGGCATCGGGAGACAAGGCCACGTGTCTGCGACTTCTGTGACTCAGGATAGAAGGGGGAGTGACCCCGCCAGGGGAGATAGGTATAAGTTCTCCTTTGCTTCCTTTGCTCAACTCCTGCAGGGCGCTGCCCTCGAGACGGAACTGGTGGCGCTCTGGGCTTGGGCTTTCTTCAGGCAAGTCAAAGGCTTCTAGGTTACACCAGCCATCGAGATCCTGCAGGAAGAAAAGAAGCATCTTAGGGCGTAGTCACAGCTACTCATAATAGGCATAATTCCCCCCACCCTCCCTGGCCTGCGCTCACACCCATCATTCAGGCTTCGGCCCGTTTGCACACGGCCGTGTTACTCGCCAATACTCACTTTTTGGCTGATACTGAACCGATAGCTGATATCAATATGGAATCAGGACACCTTTAGCCAGGTGTGATCACATTACAGTCATTCTATGACTTGGCTACGTGCGTGTGCATGACCAATCGTATTATGCCCTGGCTCTCCTTTAGCAATGGCCTAGTTTGAGTACAACCTTAGTTGCCGGAAAAGTCTATCTAATTTGGTATTTTAAGGTTATCAAATCATCTCCATCCATTTTCTTCCGCTTATCCGGGTCAGGGTCGCGGGGGCAGCAGTCTCTGTTGCGAAGTCCAGACTTCGCAGTCTCCAGCCATCTCTTCCAGTTCCACCGGGAGGACACCAAGGTGTTCCCAGGCCAGCTGTGAGACATAATCCCTCCAGCGTGTCGTAGGTCTGCCCCGGGGCAGGGCGTGCCCGGAACACCTCACCAGGGAGGTGTCCGGACTAGATGCCGGAGCCACAAAAATGAATCTTTTAATTATATTAAAGTGTTCATAAACAAATAAATACAATGCCATGAACGTCTTAGGCCACGATAGATGCAACTTATAGACCACATATGACAAGAATATCAAGACTGAAAGTGTCAAAAAAAGTGTCTTATTTGGGTTGGTTGTCCCGTGAGCCACCCCTTTACAACGTTTCATGGGAAGTGGTTCAATATGTTTTGAATCTGTCCTACTACTATTAACCATTTTCCGACGTATGTCAACAGGAATGTCTGTTCTGCGTAAAAGGGAGATAAAACATAAAAAATATGCATACTGATTATTCTTACCCCATCTACCATGTCGAGGACCTCCCTCAGTGGCCCGGTGGGGGAAAGAAAGCCAGAGTTGTCCGCCACCCAGCTGGTAGAATTCATCTCTCCCATGTTGTCCGCTTCAGACATGAGACTTGAACTATCCTTTGGGGAGGGGACTGCAGGGGAACGGCCTGCCTCATCAATCAGGTCACCATTGACAGCGGCTGAGTCTGACGTTCCCTGCGACTGTTGGCAGACGTAGACATCGATATAACTTATTGTACATTTCACACATATGCAACTACAGTTGTTTAACTCTACCAATGACGGATGTTAAAGGAACACTGCCCATCATCCACAATCCTTATGTGAGACATGAACACACGTCTTTCTCTTTTCACTGCGTTCTAAAGATATAAAACAGCTCAAGAGTGGCAGCTAAGAATGCACGTAATGGGATGCACCAATTCTGCCTACAAGACCTTCTGAAAGAACCTCCAAAAAGCACCCACAACACTCCTTTTACATAATGTGACCTGCATATTAACCAAGCCACAGTGACATTGTTATTAACATTGTTACACCAAAGAACTACTTACACCTTGCCACAACACACCCTAGCTTCGCCACACACTCGCTCACAGCGCGTCAGGCTACTACAGAAAGGTAACACTACATGGAGCTTCCGCCATTGCGGCGGTTTTTGTTTTTGAGTTTGGAAACGTCAATGCTCAGTGTAGCGTTCCTTTCTATGTTGCTATGTGAAGTCAATGCGCCCAGGAAGGAAGTTCCGGTAATGTCTTTTCATGGTCTTGCGCCAACGTACATCTCTGACATGTCAGAGCCACAAAAACCATCTCGGGCTCTGAGAAGCTCGGGGAGTGGTCTCCTGCGGGTGACCAGAGTCAGGACTAAACACGGTCGGGCTGCGTTTCAGTTTTATGCTGCCAAAATCTGGAACAGTCTTCCAGAAGATGTGCAACAATCCTCAACTTTGGCAATGTTCAAATCCGGGCTGAAAACACTTCTATTCAACTGTGCATTTCACAGCTCAAAGCATTTTATCCGCATTTGTCATTTTTAATTTTTTTATGGAATTTTACGGCATGACTTTAGAATGATTTTATGTTTTATGAAGCCATTTTCTTCTTTTCTGTAAAGCACTTACAATTACCTTGTGCATTGGTTGAGTTCTACAAATAAACATGCTTTGCGTAATGCTTAAAATGACCAAAATATGGGAAAATACCGTAAGTATGACATGTTATCACAAATGTACCTGTTACTACATGGTCACAGCATGGATAGAAAACCATAAAACCTTGTTGGAGGGGTTTCTAGGCAGAATAGGTGTGTCCCATGTCCCATTAATTACCTGCCTCTTTTTAGCTGTTTTTATATCTTTGGAACGCACAGAAAAGAGAAAGACGTGTGTTCAGGTCCCACATAAGGACTGTGGACGATGGGCAAAATTTTAACAAAAAAAAAAGGACATTTTCCTTTAACTGTGTGAATAGTTGCTTACTGAGGGATGCATCTCCTGCCCTGGGTCGGGATCAGCGACCTCTTGATAACAATTGGGCATCTGCGTGGTCAGGGTGCAGATATAGAAACATGTGTACAACAGTGCAAAAACAGAGGCATGCATTCATTTCAGACATGACAGCCCACCTGGACATCTTTAACACGAGCTAACAGTTCCTCAACCTCGCTCAGCGTAACATCCTCCCGCGTGTAGAAGCCCATTTCTACCTTGCGCTTAATGGTTGAATTCCAGTGATTCTTCACCGCATTATCAGTCCTGTTTGATAATGTGTCCAAGGTAAGAAGGTAAGAGCGCCTTTCCACACATAAAACCAGAGCAATCATTTCAAAGCCAGCCCCCTTTTATGGCACATTTACCTTCCCGGCAGCAGCTTTGCAATCTCAGCCCAGCGGTTTCCGAGCAGGCAGTGAGCCTTATAGATGATGAGGTCCTCCTCGGCCGTCCACGAAGACTTCTTCACACTGGGGTTGAGGTGGTTGTGCCAGCGTTCTCTGCACTGCTTACCAAGCCTTCCCTTCAGATGCTTGGCAACCACTGCCCATTGTTTGTTTCCATAGACATTCACAAGCTCGATGACCTGAGGGATGGTAGGGCAAATTCACATCATAATAAAAGTATTTTGGAACATACATCAGTTTGTTGACATCGTGGCTGTTGATGCACTGCACTGCTGATTGCGATGTCATACAACTTCATGTCAAAAAATCCAAACTATCCCTTCACAGTGTGGAGTGCGTCTTGCTGTCATCAGCGTTTCCTACACATTCATTTATTTCCCTCCACGCTCAGGATGTCTCTTTTAGAACAATTTTAGGACATGAAAACGGCCACAAGGTGGCAGAAGTGCATTTGGTAAGAGCTCGGCCGGGTCATTTCAGTGGAAGGATCACACATGACAGGAAAGAGGAAGCGAGAGAGTGTGGAGGAGCGTAGCGTGCAGAAGGTTAAGCATTGTAGCAAAATTTTAACCCTTAGTTCAGTTGCAAATGTTAAAATTGATTTGATGTCAAACAACCCCTTCTTTGTGTTGTTTATGCTGTTTTCTCCTAATATTTTGATGTTCTTCTAGCAAAATTACTGCTTTTTCTTCCATATTTACTGGGGTTTTTTTTGTGCCGAGGCCCATTGAAAAACAGCTACAGGCCGCAAATGGACCCCCCCACCATACCTTGTCGTCTTCTTCTTTCGTCCATGGACCTTTTATCAAGTCGGGATCCAAAACTTTAAACCAGCGGTGCTGACATTGGTGTTCAGTGCGATTCTAAACAAAAAAGAAACGCCATCAAACATGCATGGGATTTCTACACACATTCAACCCTATGGGGTGCAACAGTGTTCATAAAAGACATTGTTTTCAACTCACTGGTATGTGCATGGCTACGTTTCTCCAGTCTTTCTGTCCCAGTTTTTGAACGTGTGCCTTCAGGCTGTCATCCTGTCGGAGATGGAAACGTCTTTAAACGAGATGTGAACGAGTTAAGAGAATGTGACGGTCGTGTCAGGTCACCTCCTCTTGTGTCCACTTTACTTTCACCTTGCCCCCCTCCCTCTGCTCTGCTACATCCGAGTCAGTGTCAGGATGCATGGTGTCCTCCCCATCCTCGCTGAGTGATAAACGACATCCACACAGTTGATGAGTTTCAGGTATCGACAAAAGTAAAACCCAGCTTGGTTTGTTTATTCATTTGGGATTTATTGCTGGCGGTTAAATCACGAACCAAGCGGCTGCTTGTCAAGTACAGGACGTTTGAGTACGAATTTGATGTTTTTAAAACATGTGAAATCACTCGGGAGTACAAGGGTTGTTCCGGAAAAGGGCGGTTGGTATCCACAAGAGTCAATGAGGTCAAACGTTCTCTTTAATGTCAACATTTCACGTTAGACAATCAGGTGTCTTACGTACAGCATCGAAACGGACGCTTTCAACGAGCTGGATGTCAAATAAGTGGTGTCGATTATCCAGTCAATTCGGTTAACAAAGATTAGCAACTTACCCGCGCGACCGCCAGGACATGTTCCACCCGTTTTTCTGTTGCTTACGACCAGATGTCTTGTCCCGCTGCCCCTGTACGACATGTACATCAATGTTGTTTTTTTGTTGTTTTTCTTCGGCTGTCTGTCGCGTCTGTGTGGGTTTTGGAGGCTCTGTGATGTTTTGAGGAACGGCTAACGCACCGATCCAACTGTAGCTGCGCGCCCGTCTGTCCGCGCTCTTGGATTCCTATCTCGCGCTCTTCCTGTTCCCTGAAAGCGAGCGAGTGACGTAGTTGCGCAGTACGTATGTGCGTAGAGAACAGCGCTGAGCAATGAAAACCTTATACGGGTAGAGCGCCGGGTTTCGACGTAGTGGTCAAACTGGTGAATTACGCCACTTCAGGGGTGTCCAAAGTTTTTCCCACCCAATTCTTCTGACTGAAAACCAAAGGGTGATGGGGAGCCACTGTTATACATTCATATATACAGGTGCTCCTCAATAAATTAGAATATGACCATAAAGTTTATTTATTTCGGTCATCTTATTCAAAAAGTGAAACTTGTACACATTCATTACACACACACACTGATATATTACTATGTTGACTGACTTAAATTATGAAGCATGATTCAGCACATACATGTGTTTATATCGGAAGCACGCTGCTCAGCTACTAATTGTTCTAATAGACGATCCAAAAGCAGTGGCAGAGCTAATGTAATTTATCAAGCAGGGTAAGTTACTTTTTTGAAAAACCTACAAATATTTGAAAGAATTTGAATTTAGCTTTGGAACGTCATGGCATTTTTGGAGATGGTTCAGGAGATTAGGCTGAGGGCTGAGCTTGTGACTTGCAATTCTCCACCAAAACGATTGAAGGCAGCTCTTGATGACTAGCTTTTAACTTCCTGTGTAGTAGTAGTGAAAAATGGCAACTTAGGCAACATGCAGATGCTTGATATTGATATCCGTGCATAATAATGCGGCACATTTTGCTGTCTGTGATGGTAATGGTGTTGTAACGTTTGAAATAATAGTTAGATTGCCTGTTACTTTCAAAATTTATTTTTCTCTTTAAATAGTGACACTCAAAGGTTTCAGATCATGAAATAAATTGAAATATTTGTCAATGACAACACAACTGAATACAAAATGCAGTTTTTAAATGAAACATATTATTATTTAGGGATAAAAAAAAAATGGGGTCTGGGGTTGTTTTGCTGCTTCAGGACCTGGAAGACTTGCTGTGATAAATGGAACCATGAATTCTGCTGTCTACCAAAAAATCCTGAAGGAGAATGTCCGGCCATCTGTTGGTGACCTCAAGCTGAAACCAACTTGGGTTCTGCAGCAGGACAATGATCCAAAACACACCAGCAAGTCCACCTCTGAATGGCTGAAGAAAAACAAAATAAAGACTTGGGAGTGGCCTAGTCGAAGTCCGGACCTGAATCCTATTGAGATGCTGTGGCATGACCTTAAAAAGGCGCTTCTTGCTGGAAAAGCCTCCAATGTGGCTGAATGACAACAATATATATAAATTATGTATATATAAATTATATTTTTTGTTTTCTGAAATTATATGCAATGATTTTAGAATAATTTTTATGAAGTGATTTTTACAAAAAAAGCTATAAATGCACTAAATTCAGGGTCAAAAATGAAAAGGAAAGGTGTAGTTTTATGTTTACAGCAGTTTTAAACTGCAGTGGAGAAGTATAGAAAGTATTGATCAAAAATGGGTTCATTGGAGACGGTCTGGAGTCCGAAAAGGCAGTTACGGACCACGTCCAAGACCAGATGTTTCTTCTTGGCTTGAACAACTTGTGGAATACTATGACTGTGGTGAAAGTTAGAAACAACAAAGTGTTTAAGACCTAATGGAAGTATCAATGACTTTATTTGCTTGAATATTTACAATGTAATTTCTATGTAAATGTGTAGAAAATGTTATGCTCATAAAAAAATGAACAAGACCACTATCACAGTACCACGTTGAAGTCTCAATGATCATCAGCATGGTAGTGGTAGTGTATATTCAATGCATTCTGATGACTGTAATATGAACGCAGTCAAGATGGGGTGAACCGTGCCTCAGTGTTGACTTCGTGCTCCTGCAAGAATACAACATAATGTAAGATGAGGCCTTCAAGGAAAACTGCCCCTTTTTTGGGAATTTTGCCCATCATCCACAACCCTTATATGAGGCATGAACACATACATCTAGGCCTGTCACGATACATTTTGCTGGTCGATAATTGTGCTGTAAATTATCATTGATAATCAATATTATCGGCAACATTTTTTGAAACCAGTTTTTCATTAATCGTCATGAGAGGAGTAACTCACATTTGAACCACTAGATTGTACTCAAGTACAGTGTACGGCAGGGGTCACCAACGTGGTGCCCGCAGGCACCAGGTAGCCCCCCACAACCACATGAGGTGCCCGCAAGCCTGCTTTTCATTCAGGTTTTCAGTTAATAATGTGAGAACACTAGAAAGAAATGCATTCTGAAACGTAAAATGTGAGTTGTGGATACCAGCATTTTGTGAATGTTTTGGTAAAACAAGCATATTTGATTTGTTTGGGTTGAAATAAGGTATGAAAATCATTTCTACAAAAATGTGTAGCTCGTGGCCATTTTCATTTTCTAAAAGTAGCTCTCGCAAGAAAAAAACGTTGGTGACCCCTGGTGTACGGTGTAGTGTACGGTGTACCTGTGTGAGGCATTAGCTTGACACAGAAGTTGCCTGTATGAACATTTTTGCAATGTCGCGAGCGACGCTGTCTGTGAGCGTGCACCATTTTGCTTATATTTGCCCACCAAACGCCTCAGTAAGCATTGACTGTCGGGACGAAGGCTCCGCTGCCCGAGCACCTCCATCGGTATTTCCCACCCCACCCCGAGTTGAGAGAACTGTCCCGTGTCGGTCGTCGGTGTTCATGTGGTCACCGTGTTCATTCTGTTTAAAACCAAAACATCCCCCCACTGTGTCATTCACCTGAGAAACTATCGCTTTTGTGCCGTCATTCATGTTAGCTTCGTGAGTCAGCAATAATAACAACAATGTCGTTGTAACTTCCTTAATATTCACATCACATTCTATGTAAATGGGGCGTTGTTGGAGGAGTAATGGCTCTGGCTCTTCTCATCTGGTTTTATGTCTTTAAAAGACACAGAAAAGAGAAAGACGTGTTCATGTCTCACACATGGACTGCGGATGATGGGAAAAAGTTCCAAAAAAGTGCAGTTTTCCTTTAATAACATCCAATTAAGATATTTTTTCAATGCGCTCACCTGATTGAGTTTCTTGAACTCTGCTACTTGGAAGAAAATGTGTTCCAGTATATGCTTTGCATCCCTATGGTCTTTGTCCAACTTGGGAGTCACGCCCAGAATTTCGCCACATTTCCGGATGTAAAACTCAAGATCATCGTCCGTACCTGTAAGCAGCAGTTCAAACTGTCACGCTTGTGCCTTTGAACATATGCTGTTCATCCGTGCTGTCCTATTCCAAAAACACTCAACTTACATTTATTGGTGAGCTGTGCCAGGCGCACTTTCTCCGAGGAGAACGCTTCATCTAAATCAAACAAATCCAGCATCGGAGGGGACAAATCGCTCAAGATTGGAGGAAAGACCTGAAAAGGTTTAAAAAAAACAAAAACAAAAAACATCTGTTTAAAGCTCAAAAACAAAAATAAATCAAAGCAAATTGGTATTTTTGCCACCTGTAGTAGACATTGTTGAACAAGCTAATTTACTTAATTAAATTAATTAAATATCTGTGTGTGTGAAAGAGAGGATGGCAAACGAAGTACATGGGTGTGTGTGATCACAGTTTGACAACGACGTTTTCACACTTGGCTAATATTAGCGTGCTCGGGTCGACTTCACACCTAATGTCCGGCACGTTTGGCTAGTGTAAGTGTGCTGATGTTTGGCACATTTGCAACTAAACTGTGTGTGTGCATGTACTGTGTGTGCGTGTGCTAAAACTTCCCTACGATGCGTAACATTCTGCACGCTACACTCCTCCATGCTCTTCCACATCCTCCTTGCTGCAGAGTGTGCTTTTATATCCAAACAATCCACGCCGAGCTTATCAAACGCACTTCTGCCATCTTGTGGCCGCTCTTATGTCTTAAAAATGCTTTAAACGTGACATCTATTAGTGTGCAGTTGCGTCATCACCTTTTTGCTTCTCAACGTAAATGTCATTGCACAACGTAAAAGACGTACAGAATAAATATGTCTTGGGGATCAGGCGTTCGGGTTTCTAAAAATGTATAGCTACGTCTTTGGTATTGAATGAGTTCATAAGAGAGAAAGACAGAATGTGAACGTGCCAATAATCAAAAAATAAAAATCACTGGCTGCAATTTGGCCCAAATTTGGAAATAATGCAGCAGAATACGAGTGATTGGTTGAGCCAGCGGGCGTCAGACAGGAACTCAAGCGCCCAAGTCCAGCCTAGTGTGAATGTGTGTGCTTCATGGGTAAATGTGCACACTGTGTAAAAGACACAAAAAGAAAATAGAGATGTGATCAAGCAGTGCATCTGTTATTTTTTTTAGTACAACTACTGCAGACACTTACTGCAGGTTGTAGCTGAGGCAGAGGGGTCTCAAACTGCGGTGCGATCAGCTGAAGCGGTTCATCTTTGACATTAAGATGCTTATACACGCTGTGGAAAACAAGACACTCTTAACAATGAGGAAACAGTGGAAGACATACAGTGGTGTGAAAAGTGTTTGCCCCTTCCTGATTTCTTATTTTTCTACCAGTCAAATGTTTGGACACAAGTTGTCATTCAACAGCATTAGGAAGTGTGCCCAAGCTTTTCACTGGTCGTGTACTAGTTTGACTTTAGTTACATTTACAGGCCAGATGAACTGATTTCAGTTCCCAGTAGGGGTGTAACAATACACTCACGCTCGCCAGATGAGACAACACACGATATTTTAACATTACTTTGAAGAAAACTACAATGACAAAATATAACACTGGAAAAACAGACGTTTTTATTTAACCGAGTCACAAAACAATGCAGGTACATTTTATAATGTTTTCTAACTTTGCATGCATGGCCTAAGCATGACGCTTTTTCCCCCCACACTAACCGAAACAAAAACTAAAAAAGATTGAGTTAAAATAATGACGGCAATTGTACTGTAGCTGCTACTTACTAATCTTTTATGTTAATGTTTAATTATGTAAAAACACACGCAAAATAAATTGCGGTAGATATTTTAAAAGAACTACAGTTCCCATGACGCTCAGACCAGGAAGTAGTGAATTTCTGAAACAGACTCACATTTTGATAGACGTCCTATGCAGCCATCGTCTTCTGATCTGACAAATCTTAAGTAACTTTGATCAAACGTGGAATTAGTACAGCAGGGGTGTCCAAAGTAGTTTATTGGCCCTCAGCACATTGTAAAAATACAATTAAAAAAAGAAAACAAAAAAAACAGTAAAAATGGAAAAAAACATTAATTTTACAAGAATAAAGACAAAATATTATGAGAGAAAAATCATATTAAGAGAAAAAAATTGCATTAAGTTTAAATATTAATAAACTAAAATGTGTAAATTAAAAAAAAATTGTAATATGAGAAACAAACAGGACAATAACATTGCAATTTTAGGTTGGGTAAAAGTTCTATAATTACCATATAATTGACTTTATCAAAATATGAGAATAAAAACAGGATATTACAAGAAAAAGTGTATGATAAGAAAGCTTACCGTAAATATTTTTTAAATAACTTTAAAAAGGGAAAAATGAACAAAAAAGTCTAATGAAAGGTGAAAAAGTTCATACTAATAATAGGGTCTGTTGCCGATGATACAAAGGTGAGACGCAGGCTGTTTTTTTCTTTAAATTAAAAAAAACATCTTTGGGTTTCCACATGGGTTTCACATTTTCTAAATGTAAAAGTGGCCCCCGCATCCATTTTCAGTATGCGGCCGTTGGTGGAAAACGTTTGGACACCCCTGTACTACAGCTTCTGCTTGGACATTCATACAGTCTCAAACTTCTGGCTGTCCTCTTCCCGCGAGACAGCTTTTCTCGAAACGAGAAATGTTGTCACATTTTAATCTTGCGAGATCTCGTGACACCCCTAATTCCTACGGTGAGAAGGTAAACAGGGAGCAGAAAACTCCCATCAAATACGCTCAGAAAATGAGTTTTTTCCGGAATGAGGTGAGGCCCCAAATGGTCGGCTTCCTGTTCTGCACTTTGAACACCCAAATGTCTTTTATATTACAATTTTACCTGATGACTTGGGGTAACGTGTCGGTGGACAGATTGAAAAAAGAAACATCCAGGAGAGAAGTGAAGTCCCTGGGGTTTTCATCTCCCTCTTGGAAGTACTGTGTGAGCTGCTCCGACAAACACCCGATGTGTGGCAGCATGGTGTAATCTGTGATCTAGATTGCAGAAGGAACAAAGCACTGTCGCTCCACAGCTATTTCCACAACAATCCTTGGGACGTCGCTCTCCTGTCAATTGCACAGCCTCACCTCCGGGTCCTCCGCATCGATCTGATTCAGGTGGATGTTATCAGTCATGAGCCACTGGATCACGACACCCTGCAATAACAAAGCATAGCGCCACAGAGAATGTGTCGGGATACACGAGAATGAGGCAAGATTTTAACTCATTCAATCCAAGCCATTTTTCAAAGACAACCCCTTCAGTCGCGGCCATTTTAGACCATTTTGACTGATCTTTCAAGGCACACAGAATATTGTTTTATACTGTATAGCCATAGAACACATGGAATCGACCAAAAGAAAGATTAGACCCTTGTCTTTCATCAGGGAAAAAAAGTTTGTTTCTAACTTTTTCCGTTCTTTAGTAATCAGCAGTAGAACATAGGTAAGTTTCAGGAAAATATCAGTTCCCGACTAAGAAAGGGAGGAAAACCAGCTTTTTGTGAAAAGATAAATTTCAAGCACAACTTTCGCTTTGACACAAATACTTTTTGCTTTTGTGACAGCTCAAATATCTAAACAACTATTCCAAAACATAAACACAAAAAAATGTAACACCATGAATTATTTACAATTTTCACATTTTAAACTGAATTATGTGTGTGCACGCGTGTGCGCCTGAGTGTGCATGAGTTAACATTTCCCTACAATGCGTCACCTTCAGCACGCTACACTCCTCCACGTTCTTCCACTTCCTGCTTGCTGTCATGTGTGTTTTTTCCATGCTAATTCACATGCCGAGCTCTTAACTGCACTTCTGTCACCTTGTGGCTGTTTTCATGGCTTAAAACAGCTCTAAAAGTGGTATCTATTTGTGTGCAGTTGCGTCATCACCTCTTTTTGCCTCGGGCGCAAAAAACGTCACGGACGTATAAACACATCTTTGGGATCGGCCGTTCGGATTATAAAACCGTATAAATACGTCTTTGGTATTGAATGACTTAAGCAACGTATGAAAACATAACAAAAAAGACAATATATTGTAAACGACTAATAATTCCTACTACTTTACACTCTTCTGCACTTTGTGTGTATGCTAGCAGCCCCGCCTCCACCAACTGAGAGACTGTATGGCTGACAAAAGGGCTCACTCTGTTAATGCCGTTGTTCTATGGAACAAACACACCAAGGTGCTGAAACCAATGCAGAGTGAACCCTCTTCCTGCCTGTTTGGAGGTGGGAGACGTGGAAAACAGACACGCGTGCACATGGCGGTATACTGAGGCCGGCAAAATGACCATTTTCATTTAATGTGTGATGAATTAATTAATTTAATATTGTCCCAGGCTCACAAGACTTGTCACGTTTTAATCTCGCAAAATCTTGTGACACTCCTAATATTGTATTGTATTGTATTGTATTGTATTGTACTTTATTTATCCCACAGCAGGGAAATTCACTTGTTACAGCAGCACGCAAAATACGCAAGCAAAGAATGCATAGTGACATAGTGACTACGACATGGTTCAGGTGGTGCAGGTGTTGTAGAGCCTGACAGCGGTCGATATGAAGGACCTGCGGAACCTCTCCTTCTTACACCGTGGGTGTAACAGTCTGCTGCTGAAGTAGTATTTGTATAAATGCAGTGTCTTTTTTTAATTTCACACAAATATATCGATACTTGATATACATATTTAAATGTAATATGTATTATATTTTTTTATGAACTAGAGAAGCACTCGGAGAGCGCGGACCTCCGCCAAGCTGCATAGTTCCCCCCATATTGTGATTCACGCCAAAATAATATTCCATTATTATTATTATTATTGGATATTGTACAACCTGTTGGAAACTTATCCTATTTTTTTCCCCAAGTGCTTTGACCATGTTTTGTGGCATTATATGCAAAACTAGTCTTATCTCGCAATATTAAAAGAATCCTTTAAAAAAATTCCTGGATACAGACGGTGATCTGGATCACCCCCAAAATTTATTTAGTTCTTTCTTAACCCATTTTCGACAATTCCTGAAAATTTCATCTAAATCCATTCAGAACTTTTCAAGTTATTCAGAAACGCCAGCAAAGACAGAAACGCCAGCAAAAACATAAGCTCCATGCGCTCTTGGCGGAGGTAAATATGATACATTATTAAGTACTGTATGTATTATGGTTTTTGTCACTTCATTATATTATTATTTTTCAGTGGTGTTTGCCCCGTGTGGTACAATTCCACTTGAAAAAGCTTTCCCCCCCCGATCCAATCCAACACCTTACGATTTTTGTCCTCCCTAACAAGAGCTTTACAGATGCCATGCCTGCGACAAGTATCGAGGAAGTACTGCATCATTAATACAGCCACACTCACCAGGATTTTACTGTTCTCCTCCTTGTCTATGAACTGATCACTGAACATGTGGCAGGAACCCACGACCACCAATTTGCCCGCCTCCTAAATGAGAGGTTAGAAATACTGAAGTGTCGCCCAGCAGTGGATGGAATGAGCGTACAAACGCTTTTTAAGCCATCTGACCTTTCCTTGGTAGAAAGCCACCACTGGCCTGTGGAGAGGGAAGCAGATGGAGCCAGTTGAAAGAACAGCCGCCGCTGGCTTAATCACGTTCAGTGTTGCGCCGTATGGGAACACAAACGATAGAGCCCTGCAAAAATAAAGACGACGATTCAGGATAAAAAGTCAACATCATATTTATATACATGTGTGTCTAAGTGCATGAAAATAAACCAGTTACTGAGTGTTATTTCCAATGTTTTCATCTTCACTTATTCCGATCATTGCTTTGCCAGCAGCACGACTTATCTCCCTTAAAAAGAAAAAGGCAGAACAGGGCATCAGCTTGTCATCTATTAGTATGACATGCAAACAAAAACATATGCCCTTACAAACTCTTCATATAGCCACAAACCTGTTTAATACACCATCAGACACAAGTGCCTCCTTTGGATGATAGTATTTGTAATACCTCGTCCTGAAAACACAATCTGCGGTATAGCAAAGAAACATTATTCACTACAGCATCAACTGAAAATGACTGCAAAGATAACAAGAAAGCATTCCTATGCACCATTATTAACCATAATTCCAAACTCTTCAAGGAGAAAGTTGATGTTTGTGTCAAATTTCTTTTCTCCTCCTTCCCCGAGCATGACAAGGACATTTCCTCCATCATCCAGGTAGTGCTTCAGTACTTCCAGCTAAAAAAAAACAAAAAAAGAACAACAGTGTGGAATCCTCCTTGTATAGTGGTGTGGAAAAGTGTTTGACGCCTTCCTAACTTCTTATTGTTTTGCATGTTTGCCACACTTAAATGTTTCAGAGCATCAAACTAATTCAAATACAGTATTAGTCAGTGACAACACAACTGAAGACAAAATGCAGTTTTAAATGAAACTTTTTATTATTAAGAAAGAATAAAAATCCAAGCCTAAAAAGTGATTGCCCCCTAAACCTAATAAATAACTGGTTAGGCCCCCCTTAGCAGCAACAACTGCAATCAAGCGTTTGCCATAACTTGCAATGAGTGTCTTACAGCCCTGTGGAGGAATTCAGCCACATTGGAGGCTTTTCCAGCATGAAGTGCCTTTTTAAGGTCATGCCACAGCATCTCAATAGGACTCAGGTCAGGACTTTGACTAGGCCACTCCCAAGTCTTCATTTTGTTTTTCTTCAGCCATTCAGAGGTGGACTTGCTGGTGTGTTTTGGATCATTGTCCTGCTGCAGAACCCAAGTTGCTTTCAGCTTGAGGTCACCAACAGATGGCCGGACATTCTCCTTCAGGATTTTTTGGTAGACAGCAGAATTCATGGTTCCATTTATCACAGCAAGTCTTCCAGGTCCTGAAGCAGCAAAACAGTCTCAGACAATCACACTACCACCACCATATTTTACTGTTGGTATGATGTTCTTTTTCTGAAATGCGGCATTACTTTTACGCCAGATGTAATGGGACACACACCTTCCAAAAAGTTCAACTTTTGTTTCGTCAGACCACAGAGTATTTTCCCAAAGGTCTTGGGGATCATCAAGATGTTTTCTGGCAAAATTGAGACGAGCCTTAATGTTCTTTTTGTTCAGCAGTGGTTTTGGTCTTGGAACTCTGCCATGCAGGCCGTTTTTGCCCAGTGTCTTTCTTATGGTGGAGTCATGAACACTGACCTTAACTGAAGCAAGTGAAGCCTGCAGTTCTTGGCAAGTGAAGCCTGCAGGATGTTGCTGTGGGGTCTTTTGTGACCTCTTGGATGGGTCGTCGCTGCACTCTTGGGGCAATTTTGGTTGGCCGGCCACTCCTGTGAAGGTTCATCACTGTTCCATGTTTTTGCCATTTGTGGATCATGGTTCTCACTGTGGTTTGATGGAGTCCCAAAGCTTTAGAAATGGCCTTAGAACCTTTTCCACACTGATAGAGCTCAATTAATCTCAGTTATGGTTTAACAGGGGGTGGCAATCACTTTTTTTCACACAGGGCCGTGTAGATTTGGATTTTTTTCTTCTTTTGTTATTTAAAAACGGCATTTTGTGTTCAGTTGTGTTGTCATTGACTAATATTTAAACTTGTTTGATGATCCGACGAAGTGTGACAAACATGCACACACACACACAAAAAAAAGACTAAGTCAAGTGCTGACAACCTTATGCTTTCCACTACGCGCCATTACAAAAAAAGTTTATTTATGTAATCAATTACCAGTTTTCTTCCTTGGATATCTCACCTCTGATGCTGTAAATTTCTCTCTTGGACCTGCAGTTATCCACAACTTGACACCTTTCATCTTGTCCAAAGACAGGTCTTCCTTCATACTAGTAGGAGAGAAGAGTTCATAAAACAGTGTAATTCAAGCCAGTAGTCCCTAAAGACAAGTCATGAATCCTTACCTTTGAATTTTCCATTGGGTCCTCAGTTGCTTCTGCATGGATTTGTATCCACTGTGGGTGGTAAATAACTCCCTTTTTGAGGCATTGAATGCAACCGTATTGTGCTGTTCCTTCTCCATGATGATTTTTTTTTTTACAAGGTTCAACCACTAAGCATTCACTTTGGTAAGCACCAATTCAAAACAAGCCTCACTATATTGCTGGTTAGCAGGTGTGTTGCTTGGTTAAATGTGACACTGGATTGGGTCATTACGGAAAACATTCCGCCATGACTCTATAATGCAACCAAGACGCTGCGTAAATCATGACTAGCTAGCTGTCCGGCTAATAGGCTAACCTCGCGTTAGCTTTCGATGAACTTATGTATTCAGTTCTACCCAATTAATTCAAAAACAGCCAGCGAGGAAAGACGTGCACTGCCAATGACTCATTTTATCAGTAAGTACACGTATCCAAAAGCGTTCCTTGTGTCGATGGACTGTTGAAGAAATTGGTTACCATGCAGTACTCTAACATAGCAACCACTTCTTCTTCGTCTGTTCTTCTTCTTCTTCGTCCCCTTGTAGTTTTTTTTTATACAACTTTATTGATAGAAATTTTCCGAACCCCGAGCGTATATGGAGAAAAAAATGATGGGTTAAAAAAAGGACGAACTAGCGAGTTTTGTGAAATAACGCAAAACTGTTTGCATTAACAGCATTGCACTTCCGTGTTCACGTCCGCGTTCAGGGCTGATGTTTGCGGTGAAACTTCAATTTAAGAGCAGCACATTCGCAGATTCGGTGGGTTTTTTTTGGACGGGCAGGGCACGCAATTGATAGAATCTGAAGTACGGCTAATCAATATATTTCCTTTCGAGTGCCAGTCCTCAAAAGAGTGCTGCTCTTAATTTTAAGTTTCACCGCAAAACATCCGGAAGTGTCATGCTCGTAATGCAAAGTTTTGGTAGCTCTCGCAAAAGTTCGTCAATTTTTCCCCCATGCCCACTCGGGGGCTCCGCACAATAAATAATAAATAAATAATAATATATTTCAAATGTTCAAATCAATTAATGAAAATAATTCATTTAATTGTAGTAACTCAGTTGGAAAAGTGAAACTCACATTCTTCAGCTTCACTACGCGCATCTTTTTGATGATCGCTTATAGCTAAAAAAAAAATAAAAATTCAGTACGTCATAAAATTGTAAAATTTGACAGAAATTAATGAATTAGCGCTATAATCAGCAAAGGAACTGCAAAACCCCTGCAATCAAATAACCTTTGCACAATAGTCTACTTTATTAAATGCACTTGTAATACACTGTACGTCAAGTCCTGACAAAAATAATAATATAAAACAGACACTGCAAATTGCGTCAGATAAGATAATTATAAACGTGAGGCAACAAACTGACATTTGATCAACCCAAGAACTGTAGTATTAGTCCTACAATTACACGTACATGTTAGGTTTTTGAGGTCAAACGCGTCCTGTTATCCATTTTACACATGAAAAAATAGAATTGTGCTGAGAATGTGGATGATCTCCTATTGCCCAGACCAGTTTCTCCGCCCCCTCTTGATGACTTCCTCTGCCTCCAGCTGGGTCAATCAGCTATCAAGTAGCCTCAAACACTTAAAAAGCTGCCTGAAATTCAGTTTGTCCTCACTGTCCACAAAAAAATGGATAAAGTGTGTCTTCTTAAAGGTAAGATGTAATTTATGTTGATGATTCATATGTCTAATCAAGATATGTAACATTTTCTCTTTTAGATATGAGCAGTTTTGAGTGTTTTTCACCATCGGAGCTGGACAGGAAGTTCTTTGGGGAGCAGAGTCTACCGTCACTGGACCAGCTGTCAACGTCAAGACTGTCAGCCAATGGATCTGATATCAAACTGCCCATCCTGGCGTCTCCCTGCGTGCCTTCAGACATGGCATCTCCATCGCAGGCGTCTTCCCTCGGTGACTTGAACGCCCAAGACGCTGAGAATTGCCACCTGAGGGTCCCACTGCATGGCAACTCTTCTACTCCCTGCATTCTCCTTCCGAAACAAAAAGCGGTTGCTCGTTTCGACCAGTCGTACAATGACCTCACAGCCTCGCAAATGTCTTGGGACGTGTCCGTGATCAAGTCGGAGAGCAACAGCCCCAAGCTCATCATGGAGTCGAGCGCTTTGGAGACTGTGTGGAGTCCTAAACCGCAATCTTAGCCACATTCAAGACCAGAAGTTTCTCCTTGACTTGGCCTACGCTTGCATTGTATTCAACGTGGCTTTTAAGCAACTGGTTGACAAAGATTGCTGTCTTTTTATCAAATGCCATTCAAGAATAAATAAAGTTTAATATGTATGAGTTTGCTGGAGCGTATAAACTGTTTAACTTTGATGTCCAATGCAGTGCAGTCTGTACCCTTAAGCGCCCTAAATGGGGAGTGTGCAACCCCCAATAGCCGGCATCGCTGCCACATAGCTGAAGGGGGGACACTAACTTGAGTGGTTGCAATTCACAACAAAAATTAGAACAGCAGGTAAATATTGCAGTCATTATTTCTAGTAACTGCGGGAAACAGCACTGCAGTACAGTGTTCATTAGTGTACATATTCAAAGTACACTGAAAGTATTTGATTTGAGACGCAGCCACAATCTTCAGATGCTTTCGGCCACGGGTGTTCAGACTTTTTTCCACTGAGGGCCACATAGTGAAAACAGTGAATTTTGTCATACGCTAAGAAGTTCTATTTCAAGGAACAACTGCGTTCCCTTGTTTATCGTGGGAAGAGCTTCCCAAAGTCACCCAAGTAGCCAACTATATTGTTTTTACAATTTGTTTTAATGCTGTAAAACCCAGCATGTGTTAGTGTTAGCATGCTAACATTAGCATGTTAACATAGTTTTCAGAGGTAGGCACTTTCAAACACTTTTCACACTTTTTCTAATGTTAGCGTTCTTTAAGCCATTCAAATCCTTCCATGGTATGTTTTCATGGTCAAGGAGTCTAAATATGTACATAAAATAAATGTACAACTAATATGTATGTTTTATTGAAAGTAAATGGAAACCCCGGGTTTTTGCCAGGAGTGGTTCGGAAACGTCTTGGAAGATTCAAAACTAATATTGGCAGTGATTAGTCTTTAATTGTTTTTTAAATAAATAAAATACAAATAAATATTGACCTCTGGAAATAACGTATTTACATTTTTAATCCAATTATTTTGTTAAAAACACATAACCTACAGAACGGTGAGGCAGGTGTCTATAGCTTGCTGGGCTGTGCCGCTGGTTTGACTCTCAGGACGCCCTCCTGAGAACAAGAGGCAGCCAGAACCCCGTCTCTTCTCCACAGACGGCCTTGAACCAGTCCTCTACTGCCCCCTGTAGGACAAACCACGAATACGACGTTAAGGTCAACCAAAAACCCATCCACTCCCATTACACCCATGGACTATTGAGAGTCTCTAATTAGTCTGACATGTGTTTTTGGGATGAGTTTGAGAAGCTCCTGACTGTCTGTGAGGCATCGTGCTGCCCATCAATCAAAAAAAGGAGAAATTTGTCTTTTATAATCATGGCTGCACTGTCCTAAAAACAACTTCCTATGAAATTCCACCAACAAAGCACTGTGAGAGGATAGTAGTCTGTAAATGTACGCGGTTAAAAAATAACCAAACAAAGCCTCCTCCCTGTCTCCCTGAAATTCCAAAGGCGAGTATCTCATATGGATCCATTTGTAGCGCGCTGAACAACGGGCCAATTTCATTGCAATCAGTGCGAAGTGAAAGAGATGCTGACCTGCCCATGGGCTCTCACACTCATACAACATCCATTCATCACTGCGGAATGTGTTGTGGAACCACATGGCGTGGTCCAGGGAGGCCGAGAACTTGGCCCTGTAGTTGGGATAAGGCAGCATTGCGGTGCCCAGGAAAGCAAAATCGGACACATAAGCAGCAACGCAACAATGCAGCTTCATGTTGCCTTCACCTGCGCACATACACAAAACACAACAGGTCTCTGATTTAAACATACCGCTTCCATCTTCACCGTCATGTCAAACTGGGGCGACTTTACCAATGTATCCACGCGCTCGCACCCAAAATAATTTCTTTGGGTCAGCTTCAGCAAGTCTATGAAACTGTGGAGGGTCGACTGGCTTGATCTCAATGGGGACTTCATATGCCAGAAGCTTGTTAAGGCCTTGCTTTGCATTTTCAGCCAGGTTGGGTTTACTGTACGGGCACATTTGACAAACCACACACTTAATTCTATGTCAAAGTCATTCAGCTTACAATATTGCCATGACATCCATGTTGAGGTGTGTAAGAAAACAACCGTTCTCCTGTTTTGCACAGGAATTGTATGGAACAAGTTCATGAACAGTCTACCTGAGATAAAGCTGGATGAGTTCCTCCACGGTGAGGAGCTCTTCCGGCGGAGTGACCACCGGCATGGCGAACTGGTGCTGCACGGGGCTTGGCTGTAACAACTGGAAGGACGCCTGGCAGATCAGTATAGGTTGTCCGTGCTGGACGGCCTTCACAGAGCGCACCGTAAAACTGCGACCGTCCCTTGTGCGGTCCACCTGGTACAGCACAGGAACTTTAGGATCCCCTAAACAGAAAACAAGAAAGTGTCGGGTGTGAGGAAAACATGCATTGACTGACTTTCTATGCCAGGCGTGTCCAGGCTTTTCCCAGCAAGGGCCGCACACTTACTGATATTTTACATATCGTTTATTGATATTTTACATATCGTAAACCGACCCCTGTAGCTATGCTAACAAGTCATATTCTGAATATCGTAAATTCCCCTGTATAAGCCACTACTTGTTTTATTAAACTTTGACCCCGTGCCACACCTGCAGTTGAAAGTGGACGAAAACACAAGAGCAACAGCTACAATTTGCTACAGTAGCAACAACTTGGCAAACTCCGAATCGCACAAATCTTATTCTGACCACGCGGCGTTTTAGATCAACAAGAGCAACTCACAGTGCACTTCATCAAGCGCTATCTTACCTGCTCTGACAAAGTAGCAGTGCAGAGAGTGTGCATACAGATTATCACTGACAGACTTGGCTGCAGCAACCAGGGCTTGACCGATTATTTGTCCCCCAAACAAACGCTGAGTGCGGGGCACCCAGTGATGTGTCCCCCTGGGGAAGAAATGAAGACAAGTGAAAATACTTGCAGTTATGGCAGATCACTGTGCTCCTCTGTGTGCGTCGTAGCCCACAAGTACCTGTACAAGTCTACATCGAGCTTCTCCAGGTTTAAAACGCTGGTAACCAAGACGCTTCTTAGATCCTGGCTGTATTTGTTCTCAGGGTTTTCATCTTCTCGTGACTGTGTTGACACGGGGGTTGTTGAAGAATCACCGATATTCGTCGACCCGTTAGCATGACGTACACCGGCCTCTTTTTCTTCCGACATGTTTGTTACGTGACTTCCGAAAACTTCGATACTTTCACTTTGCGTTTTGACTTCGCTGTCGCTGAAACGCAGTAGGTTCTGCGCATGCGTGAACCTACGTCACTTCCTCCTTTAACACATTTTTACCACAACGCTTCTGCGACGTCACGTGCAGTGGTGGTTATTATAAGCTGTCAGTACCCGGATGTTTCGGGCTTTTTTTTTTTTTTTTTTTTTTTTTACAATTTTTATTGACAGCTAACAAGTATACAATATAAGTCGACAAATAACAGAAACCAAAGAACACAGCCAGGGGTTACATCAGATAAAAACATTTAAATCAGAACAAATTGTTAATGTTTTTAATGTTGAATATGTTTATAAGTTGAATATATTGTTCAACATCTTCGAGGAAAAATATGAAATTTTGCATTTGTAGATGAAAAAAATGGCCAAAAATAATCAATAGATTTATAAGAAAAAAAAGTATTTTCTTCTTTCTTAGATCTCTTATAAATGCAAAAAACAAAGTCCTTGGAAATGTGATCGATAATGTTTCTGCTGAAGTCCTTCCACAGCTTTTTGGAGTTTGGACGATGCCAGAAAAGATGTCCCGGATGTTGCGCACACAGCAGCACAGTCAAGGATTTTGGTGTATTGATAGATACCATAAATAATGAGATGTACAAGAAGTACAAATGACGACAGTAAAAACGAATAAATCAAATAAATACAAAGACATTTAAAACATTAAAATATTTAAAACAAGAAGTCAAACAAAAAAGCAATAAAAGATAGATAGATAGATAGACATTCAAAATTGACGTAACGTATCATAGGAACGATATTTGGTCCTATTTGAACTTTGTTGGTATTATGTTTGATTATATATAACATTTATATTTATATATTGTTTACAAATAAGTTTTTTCCTAAAATATTTGTGTTGCCTAAATTCTTTGCCCCGTGTTTCCTTCTGATTACAATCATGAGCAAAAAAATTAAAGGCAAAATCAGAAAATCATTGAATGACGTGAAAAGTACCAGCGGCGGCAAGTGACTCGGTAGGTACTCGGTTTCGGATCGATACGAACATGTGCAGTATCGCCCTCCCCCCGTTGAATACTGCTTGGATGCGAGAAGGTGCACGAGCAGCTCCTGAAGGCGACAAGATGCGACGTTCGTGATGACTGTCCTCCCATCGAGGACCAAGAGCCGCAGCCTAGCATCAGTCCAGCTGCATCGTTCTATCTTTTTGCACCACTTGATGCCGGTCACCTTGTGGTCACGACTGTTGCCTTGTGGTTATTCTCTCCATCATGGCATCGGACGGCCTGGGAGATCACTGCGTTTTCCAGAGGGGGAGATCTCACAGTGACCCGAGCAGCCTCACCGAGGTCCGCCTGGACGAGGCGCAACGTGCCGGTAAGACTGGAAGCGGGATGTGACCCACACGCAGTTTAGGATGAAGGAGGTTTGTTAGCAAATGTATCATCGATGAGATGCCCGGGATCGTCTTAAACGTTGTAAGACACGATATGGCCACTTCTGACTTGGGTGATGTGATTCACACTGCTTCAGGTATAATGAGGTGTCAAGTCCAGTTTGGGATACCAGGAGGGTTGGGCGATACTGCAAATCGTGTTATCGATCGGATACCAAATTAATCCAGGCCCAGTATTACTGATACGATACAATTTATTTGAGATAGTTCAAGATCCCATAATTTGCCTCTGATTTGTTGATTATGATTCTAATCAGACTAAAACACAGGGCAAATATATTAGAATTGTATCAACACAATATAAATACAAGACATATATCAACAATACACTTATTCCCTTGTACTGCAATACAGTTGTGTTGACACAGCAATTTGTGTGTTTACGTTTTGTCATTCGGCATCACCGACAGTCTGTAGCAATAGATGGATTACGCACCGGTGAAGGAAAGAAGAGAAGGAATGTTTGCGATGACATAAAAAGATGCAGTGCAAAATCTACCATCGCACATGACTTGCAGTGGGGCGACGCTGATGCGAGTGCTTCTCGTGTATTTGCTTGTTTCCATGGTTATATAAATGGCAGGAGGCAGTACTTGGCATTCTAACTGTGAGCTATCGTGGTGCATGGTGTTTCAGAACACACTCACACCAGGCACTACGGCAAACCTTTTTCCAATTTAAATGCCACACACTGAAACCTAAATAGTTATCGGTGATTTAAGTATGATTCAAATTCAGCCGAGCCGCTCTAGTTCATGAAATGTGACATTTGTGGTTTAAAGCAAAAGCCATGGCGGACAAAGAGCGTAAATGGCAATAATGGGATCTCACTGTCTTTCGCTTTGTGTGTGGATCCTGCAGGCAGGGCTTGCGTGGGTTGTTTCTGGTACTCCGGCTTACGCCCACATGTTGGAAAACATGCATGTTGGGATAAAACAGGAGCGCCACATGCAGCCTCATTAGACGTGAAGCAAAATCGTAGAATAATTACCTACAGCAGGGGTGCCCACACGTTTTCACCCTGCCAGCTACTTCTAAAATGTCCAAGTCCCGTAGGTCTACCCCCTCCTAGAAACGTAGGAAATACAGGGGCGTGAAAAAGTGCCCCCATTCTTGATTTGTAAATTGTATGCATGTTTGTCACACTTAAATGTTTCAGATCATTAAACAAATTTAAGTATCAGTCAGTGACAACACAACTGAACACAAAATGCAGTTTTTAAATGAAACTTGTTATTATTAAGGGAGAAAAAAGATCCAAAGCTACATGGCCCATCATACCCACAGTAAAATATGGTGGTGGTAGGGTTCAGTAAGTAAGTACAGCATAGTACTTAGGCAACGTGCAGTTACACAATATGGTGTCTTGCCAAAGCATCTTCTTGCTGGAAAATGTTCCTCAATTGACTTGCCTGACAGCGTCCTCTGCTGGATTCATAGCTGCAGCATTTTTTTGTGTGTGTCCCTGCAGATAGCGCCGTCAAATCACTTTCTACTGAAGTTACCATGAAAAAATGGTTTACAATGTAAGGCAAAAAGAAACAAAAAGAGGTACCACTTGACTCTAAAATCTGTGCTGTAAAGTGAATTCACTTCTGCCAAGCAGGGTTTCAAAGGCTTCTTCGGATGGTTCCTAAAAGCATCCAGGGAAGCTGAAACATGCCTCGGGACGTGTGGCCAGATGTTACGTGTGGCGTATGCATGATTTGAACCCCCGTGTTGATTTATCGTGCTTTTATTTGAAGATTTTAGCTTGCTAAACTACCAAGTTACAGTGCAATACAGCCTCATCTAAAACATCCAACCCATTTTATTCAACCTAAATCCCCCGAATCAATCCATTTTGTTTAGTTCCCTAAGCTTTTAATCAATCAATGAGGACGTAAACGCTGTATAGTTGAGTATTTCAATTCATTCTTAAGTGCTGTGCTACAGATTGCTCCACAAATGGACACTTCAGATACTGCTGATGGAACCCACATTTCTCTATTCCCTCCCTTGTGGAAAAACACAGCCATCATCCAACGTGTAGCGTGAAAATGATGAAGCACCACACCAGAAACACTTTATTCACGGCAACCTCAGCAGAATTGTGTCAGCCCTTCCTGATGCGGATTCAAACACGGCATTCGAACTTTATGGATCGTTTTGCTGTCTAATGTCTTATGTCTTACGGAAACATACGATATGTTTTGGTGTTTTGGTGTCGTTCCTTCTGTTTTCTTGGAAAAGCGAGATTTAAACCAGCTTTTTGTGAAAAGATACCTTTCGAGCATAACTTTCACTTTGACACACATATTCTTTGCTTTTGTGACAGCTGAAGTATCTAAACAACTGTACCGCAACATAAACAACACAAAAAGGGGCTGTTTTTCATCCAAATAACAATTTATTTACAAATATAACACCATGAACTATTTACAGTTTCACATTTGGAACACAACTATGTGCGTGCATGTGTGTGCATGTGCGTGACCTTCTCCACGCTACACTACTCCACGCTCTCTCCCTTCCTCTTTCCTGTCATGTGTGTTTTTCCATCCACATCAAACGCACCTCTGCCACCTTGTGGCCGTTTTCATGGCTTAAAATTGCTCTGAAGTGAAATCCATAAGTGAGGGGTTGCGTCATCACCTCTTTTTGCCTCTCGCGCAAAATAAAGGTAAAAGACGAACAAATACGTTGGGGTCAGCAATGTAACTATATGGTGCAAAATGGTGCGCGCTCACAGTGTCGCTCGCTACACGGCGAAAGAAATGCAACCATTCAACACAGTTACTGTGTATGGCATACATTTCAAACAACACACATACAGGCAACTTCTGCGTCAAGCTAATGTGGCTCACACAGGTGCACTATACTTGAGTATCATCTGGTGGTTCAAAGGTGAATTACACTTCCCATGTCCCATCATAATAATTCATTTTAAAAAAATGGTCTCAAAAAAACGATAATATCAATTATCGACGATCATTTGTAGCCCAGTTATCGACCAGCAAAATTTGTTAGTGTGACAGGCTTAGGCCTTGTTCGTTTGTAGATATGCATCCGATATGTATCCGATTTACTGCCGTCCTGAACAGTCAGGTCGCATATATCCCACCTCTACATCACTGAAAGGCGTGGTTTACCGTGCAATACGTTGATAAAGGTACTCAAAAGTTGTTATTGTCATCCGAAAAGTAATTTTAAAGTTGCAGCAAGTTCTATACGAACTGGCGTAGCCAAAATTCTTGTCGTCTTCTTCTGAATCTCCTGCGTGGAATCATTCGCGGGCTATCTCGGCGGAATAGGTGTGTCCCATTATGTATTAATCAGCTGCTTCTTTTTAGCTGTTTTTCTATCTTTTGAATGCACAGAATAGACAAAGACGTGTGTGCATGTCTCTTGTGAGGATTGCGGATGATGGGCAAAATTCCCCCCAAAAAGTGCAGTTTAATGGACCAACTCAAAAAACTTCCCGTACTAATTACTTTTTTTTTTCAACATTTATTTCTTCTGGAAATGTCCAATTGACCTGGGATGACTGTTCATCCTTTGTATCACTGGAAGGGGGGGAATATGTAATGTTTGTTTCAGCAGCTCAGGCTTATGGACTGAATGAAGAGGATGCAGAACATTCATTCATTCATTCCTTTCCTACGGCCTCACTGGGGTCACGGGTATGCTGGAGCCTACCCCAGCTGACTTTGGGCAAGAGGCGGTGAAAAAAGCCCCCCCGCAGTGTTCGCATTCATCATTCCGTCTCAGTTTTTGAGACCCCGTCAATATGTTTTCAATCAAGCATTGTGCTTCCTGAATGAGGCCCGTGCTGCCTGAGTGGCCCGTGGCTTTGTTGATCTTCTTTGCTTACTGCTTGAATCCCAGGGGAGAAATCCCGTCCAGCCATTTGACTTTTATCATCTGCGATGTACTCAGCCCTTCCTGCTGTTCATGTTGAGTGGCCCTCTCCCAAAGATCGATACGCAGCCGCAAAGCTTTTGTTTACACATCAAGTCGTGTTGTCTGAATAATTGATCATTAGTCTCTTGCGAGTGCAAGCGGCCCTTTTAAAAACGATCACGGACCACGCCGTTCGATACGGGCTCAGAATGGGCAGTGATAACTAAGCAGCGTAGTGGTGTCACTATTGAGAGGTCATCCTCCCAATAAGCCTGTCTCTCCATCCTTTGCAATGACCTTTCCAGAGTGCAAGACAACCACAGGGGTAGACATAAGGATTTGTTCTCTTTTTCGAATATACTTCCTAACGTTACATAACTGTATCCTTTTAAATTGTACTTTACATGTCCTTTATGGGTTCTGTGTACAGTGTCAGCGGCTTAGGTGTTCATTCTGGTATAATTTAGGTTTCCAGTCATCCCCCACAATCTAGCGGTTTGGTTATCTCTCCTTTGCTCTATCGCGGTTTTTAAAAAAACAATTCTTGGCTATTACATGTATTAGTCAAGAAATATTGAAAGAGAAAGCTATGTAGTATTCTGGCCACTAGGCGTCAGTCATGTTCCATGATTGAGACATTAGCTTACTGTCACGCCAATTCAGCCAAGTCAGCGAAATGAAATTCTCCTCACATTCTGTGTGGAAGTGGTACGTTTTTGGCTTCGTTGTCTTACTTCCCTACTCCGGTGTAAACCCTTTCTTAAGTTTGGAATACAAGAAAGAAATTGGAGGCTAGCTCGTTAGCTCGCTAGCGTGCTGTGTTGTGTCCCTGCAGTGATCCCGTAGCCTGTGCATAAGAGTTGCGGAATGTGGTGTAAACAAAGACTAATAGACTACAGGGGTGCTACTTTATGTCTACAGGGCTCTGATAATGGTAAAGACCGTATTTAGCAAGTCATAAACACGTCTTGTCTGCTCTTAACTACGAAAATGTTCCATTTATTAATCTTGAAGTCTACTTTGCGGATATTCACTTATCACGGAAGCAGTCAACCGTGATGAACTTCACACTTCGAATTTCGCTGCTTCACTCTATCACAGTTTTTCAAAAATATATAAATTAATAAATCGTTGCTGTTGAATCAGGTGGTTGAACAGTCTAAAAATATGCATATTTAAGCGACTTTTCAAGCATAAAAATGGCTAAATGAGCTAAAATACAAATACAAGGCATTCAGGAGACGCATTTAAAGAGGTTGTGATGATATGTTGTATTCTACACTGGCCACTACTCTCCTTTTTACGACGGAGTAGCAGGGCCGCATTGAAAAAAAAAATCTGAGATTTCGAGAATGAAGTTGTAAAATTACGAGCAAGAACGTCGCAAATTCAGGAGAATGAAGTCGTCATGCTGCGTGTCATCGTGTCACACGTGTCAGAGGGAAACAGGAGCATAGCTCTTCAGGCAAGTTTTTATTTATAACGTGACAGCAAAACAGAGCAGTTGAGCACAAACAGATTAGCATGGCTAGCCCTTCTCACGCCCGCCTTCCTTACCCCGCCCCCTCCACATGCCCAAAGCTGACGGTCACATTAGTCCCCCCCTTTTCATAGTTGTCTCAGGCAATGCCTGTAACGTAAAGTTACGACTTTGTTCTCGTAAATTTACGACTTTATTCTTGAAATGTCAGATTATGTAAATACTCTGTCGTAACTTGCATTGCCTGAAACAGCTGTGAAAGGGGGGGGGGGGACTTGTATGTCCTTTGGCCTTGGGCAAAGATAATATGATGGCTTTTTTTCTTCGAAATGTATGGCTAACTTTTTTTCTAGTACCGTTACGACTTTATTCTCATAAGTTTATGACTGTTTTTCTCATAAACTTTTGGCTTTTTTCTTGTAAATTTGCTACTTTATTCTTGTAAATTTATGACTTTTTTCTCTTAAAGTTCCGAATTTTTTTCTCGTGAATTTGGTTTGGTTTGGTTTGGTTTGGTTTAATTTATTTCGAACACGCATATGTCCGAAAAGGAGTAGGAAGAAGCAGAGCTTATTTAATCCTACCCCCTCTTCGTAGCACATCAATTGCTAATACATGTGTGTACATACAAACACGTGCATACATATATATACACGTACATCTGCACCTACACCAGTACGCACATTTTTACATATACAGTATACAGGTACACAAATGATTAAAAAAAAAAAAAATGTTTTTTTTTTTTTTTTCCCTTTCTCCATTTTTTCCTCCTTCTCCTTCCCTTTTCCCTTTCTATTTATCCTGTCCTTTCTCTCCTGTTGATATCCACATCGTCTTTAGTGTTGCACTGCTAGTGACGCTGGGTTTGTATACAAGAGTTCCTTTTATTAATTATGTCGAGGTTATTGCTGTGGAATGTAGTCCTTCTCTGTCTTGTAGGGTGTTTCCTCATAGTAATATGATCTTTAATATGCATCCAGATCACTGATATCTTGGACAACAAGCACTCTTGCGACTCCTGGACTTCCTTTTAGTTTGATGTAGATTTTCCCGTTAGTGCTCCAAGTGTTTTGAATCTTTCCTTGCTTCCTCAGGTCTCGTGCTTTTCTGGCGATGTCGGAATTGCGTTTTGTCAGATGCTCATTCATGTAGACGTTGGTGCCTCTTAGCTTCTTTCCCTGTTTCAGCAGTGCAGCTTTGAATTCCCTGTTGGTGAACTTAATGATGACAGGTGTGGTGTTGTTCCTGCCATGGAGTGGGACGCAAGTGTCAATACTGTTGACATCGACATCCACCTCCTTCGAGTGTAGGAAGTTAGCAATCTGCTGCTTTATTGAAGGAACATCTCTTGACTTGGGTGTGATTTGGAGCCCTGTGAGGACCACATCATTCATTCATGCCATCTGATCCATCTCGTCAATGAAGTTTTTAATTTGCTCCTTGATATTCTCCTTTGCTTCTTTCTCTTCCTCAAGGGTGGTGCGGAAGGCAGCATTATCCTTCAATAGTGCCTTGATGTCATCCTGTAGAATGTTGATATCATTGCATAGTGCTGTATTTTCTTCCCTGGGGTCTTTAGCGTCCTTAGGATCAGTACATGAGGTGGCTTCCATATGGTTTATAGCCTCCTTGAGAACAGTGCGCAAGGCAGCGTTATCTTCCAATAATGCCCTGATATCATCCTGCTGAACCCTAACATCCTTGCAAAATGCTGTATTTTCTTTACGGTTTATCGCTTCCTGAAGAGCAGAGCGCAAGGCAGCATTGTCATTCAACAGTACCTTAATGTCGTCCTGCAGAGCCTTGATATCTTCCAAAGGGTATTTAACCTCCTTAAGAGCAGCACCCAGGTCTGCATTTTCATCTTGCAACTTCTTGACCTCTTTTCTTAGTTTTTTGATAGACTTGTTCTGTGCTCTATTTTCTGCCATAATGTTTGTGATACCATTCCTTATAATTGCATTTGAAGCTGAATGTTTCGCTGCCATTGAATGCAGTTTCTCAATTGCTTGCATTATTTGTGGTAGAGTGATCTCTCTACCCTCGAGGAACTCCTTGGTAGCCTTCTTAAACTCCAGGTATCCTGGAAAAAGGGCTTCCATTTTTATGTCCGCGTCAGGGCCTGAATCATTTTCCTCTTCGAGTTCAGAGCCAGTATCATTTTCCTTTGTGTTTGACATTGTTGCTAAGCAACCTCTTTGAACTTCAGCAGTTCGCTAACTAGCTAGACTTGCTAGCAGGTATCTATACTTGTATCTGTACCTCTCGACTATCCAAGTTAAAGGAATTCAGATGGGGGATTCAGCCATCAGCGCTGATCCTGTGCTCATGAAGTGTTGTCAGGAAGCACCAAAATAGTTAAAATGTCCAGTATCATCAACAGAGCTCCTGCCATACACGTCCTTCCCCGTCAAGGAAAGAAAAAAAAAAAAAAAAAAAATTTACAACTTTATTCCCGTAAACGTATGACTTTTCTCTCGGGAATTTTCTGCTTTTTTCTCGAAAATTTACGAATTTATTCTTGTAAATTTCTGACTTTTTTCTGGTACATTTTCAACTATTTTCTTGTAAATTTCTGACTTTATTTTCGTGAATTTACAACTTTTTTTCTTGAATTTTTGGCTTTTTTGTGTAAATTTACGACTTTATTCTTGTAAATGTATGACTTTTTTCTCGTATATATTCGCCTTTTTTGTCGTCAATTTATGACTTTATTCTGGTCAGTTTATACGCTGTCGTACCTTTTTAATCGTGAAGTTCAACCATTCGATTTAGTCCCTCCCCTTCTGCCACGTGACGGCGATGATTGCTGGTGGTTATAGGAGCGCACTGACTATTTGGGGCGTGTTGAGTGCAACATCCGGATACTGACTGTACCTCTCAGCGTGAACGCACTTATGCAGTCAAAACACTAATGCCTACATCTCCTTTATTTTGATTATATGGCGTTTGACACCAATGCTCGTGCGTACACTGTGTGTACGTGGGTGTGCGTGTGTGCTGTTTCAGTTGCAGTCCGGAGGGGCGGGGTCCACATGGCACTCCGCTCACTCGCTCGCTCGCTCACTCCTGAGTATGACAGCCGCCTCATCGCAGTGAAAGCCGCTTTCCACGCGTTTTAAACGTGTTGCCTCACCAGCTGTATTTATTTAACACCCCGCTAAAACGTCATCCTCTGCTCATTCGGCACTTTTGGAATTTCTGACGCGCTAGCCGGCAGCCTGAAGAGGATAGCGGCGCAGCTTTTTCCATGTGAGTGTTGTCATTTTGACAGAATTACTCAGATTTATTGTGAAATTGCGGTTTTATATTTGCAGGTGTGTATAAATGCATTGACGTGAATGCTATTTCCACACATTCATCTGATGAAATAGGGATATTCCTTGTGATTTTTGCATAAATATCTATTTATAGACTTAGCATACATTTATGTTGATTGTTACACGATGTCCTAACTAAAGACAGCTGGGCGGTGTGTGATGGATGTACAGTAGGTGTGCTGCGTTTGCAGAAAAACACAAGAACCTCACACTGCTGAATGAATATTTCAAGAAAAGTTGCTAATTATGCGCCTCCCCGGCTTACATTATGTATTATTATTTGCCGGGTTGTGATTGGCTGCAGCTTTCTGTCCCTCTGTGTGGCAACAGCCTTCCCATCCACCCAGCAACTCCCTTTTCCTCACGCCGTGGTGATTCTCTGCCTCCCAGGGCCTTTTCTGCAGCATCCAGCGTGGTAACCGTGGCAACGGCAGCCTGACCCTGTGCGTGCTGCTACAGTTACTGCACGCTTGACCTGAATTCCGCATCACATCATATGGAGGCAGCCATTACTTGGCAGTTGACCTGCTTCCCATGATGGTTGGTCAAGGCGCTTGGTCCGAGTCTAAAGTGTTCATGCGATGAGCACCGATGGCCGTTTTTAAGGAATTGCTGAATATTGCCAAGCAAATGTTCTTTTGTGGCGGGTGGGGGGATCGTTCATTTCCTGGGGGACGAGAGAACATATGCTGTGGATTTAGAAATAACTGACAGAGAAGTGAAGAATCGGCGGATGGATCCCTGCGCTGCAGCCCACGACTCAGCTGGAGGCTCCCTGAGGTGTCAGCATCTTGTCAGAGCCAGACTGTGTAGGAGCGCCTATTTCTGTCCGTTCTCGCCCAGGAACGTCTTTCTTGCAACAGGAGTGGTCTCGGTCAGCCTGGGTGTCCATCACAGTCATCACTCCTATGATATTTAGCAGACGTCCAGGGACCAACACTGATTATGCACTTCAAACGACACATTGTAGCTCTGGTGACAAATCAGTGGCATGAGACGTTCTGTCCTCCAAATTGGGCTTTTGAGAAGACGCATTTACTCGTACACATCACACGCACACAGATAAGACCATGATGGATAGAAATATGACGAGACAGTGCCCACTGCATTAAGTAAAATAGCATAGCAAAGTAGAAGTGGTCGGGTTTCAGGCCCCACACTGATACTACTACGATTACATTTGTACGATCTAAAGCACCGCCTCTCGAAGGGGGGTACTAATACTCCAGGGGGTTCTTTATTTCCAAAATATACCGTGTGTATTAGGGGGGTCGTGAGATCTCACAAGATTAAAACGTGGCAGGATTTCTCGTTCAGAAAAACAATGTCTTGTGGGCAATAATAAATTCATAAATGAACTCAATCCCAGCCATTTTTCAACAGACAACCCCTTCAGTAGCGGCCATTTTAGACCATTTTGACTGATCTTTCAAGGCACACAGAATATTGTGTTCTATGGTTATATGGTTATATGAACATGGAACCTACCAAAAGAAAGGTTAGACTCTCGTCTTTCATCAGAAAAAATACGTTTGTTCCTACCTTTGCCCGTTCTTTGGTAATCAGCAGTGGAACATAGGTAAGTTTCAGGAAAATATCAGTTCCTGACTAAAAAAGGGAGAAAAAAAACAGCATTTTGCGAAAAGATACATTCCAAGCGTAACTTTCACTTTGACACAAATATATCAGCTGAAATGTATGAACAAGTATACCGACATAAACAGCACAAAAAGGGGTTGTTTGACATCAAAATAACAATTTATTTATCAAAATAACACCATGAACTATTTAAATAAATCTGGTTGATCGGTAGCATAAAACCCTGATCGCAGCATCCCTAATAAATATTTGGTATTGAATGAGTTCATCACACAACAAATGAAAATGAATTTGATCATTTTGCCGGCCTCAATATATTGCCATGTGCATGCGTGGCTCCCACCTCCATAAAGGCAGGAAGGGAGTTCACTCTGTGCATTGGTTTCAGCACCTCGGCGGGTTTGTTCCACAGAACAACGGCACGAACGGACTGAGCCCTTTTGTCAGTCATACAGTCTCTCTGTGGGTAGAGGCGGGGCCGCTAGCATACACACAGAGTGCAGAAGCGTGTCACGTGGTAGAAATGAAATGAGTAGATTGCAATATGTTGTCTTACATTTGATATATATTTTTTATTTTATTAAAAGTAATGTTCACATCTCATCTGGTCTCATCTCGTAGACCCAATCTCGTGTATCGAGCGTCTCGTTGTTGATTTTGTAAATTCCCCCCCTTACAAAGATAGAAACTATCGTGACCGGATAGAGACAGAGTGTACAAAAAAATCCAGAAAAAAACAAAGTTATATAAAAAATGTGCATTTAAAAACACCAATTTATTATAACTCCAAAAAGAGGGCACTTTTAGTTGATTATTATTTTATGAGCACAAAGCATTTTTTTGTAATTAAGTGAATTATTTCTTGAGTTATTTTTTTAAATATATATTTTTACAGGGCTGCACGGTGGTCTAGTGGTTAGCACGTTGGCCAACACAGTAACAGCTTGGAGATCGGGAAGACCTGGGTTCGATTCTCCCTTGGGCATTTCTGTGTGGAGTTTGCATGTTCTCCCCGTGTGTGCGTGGGTTTTCTCTGGGTACTCCGGCTTCCTCCCACCTGTATGTGTCCTGTGATTGGCTGGCGACCAGTCCAGGGTGTACCTGTAGCTGGGATAGGCTCCAGCATGCCCCCGTGACCCTAATGAGGATGAAGCGGTATAGAAAATGGATGGATATATTTTTACATTTTTATATACAAATTATAGCTATATATTTGATATATTTTTAAATATATTTCTTTATTTGGATGATTTGATATGAATTTCTATTTCCGAAGGTTTCAAACAAGCACCGTTTTGGACGGTAACATATCAGTGATGCCACCTTTTTTTCAACCAAAAATACTTTTCCCTGGTGAGGTGGTGCTTGGCTGAAGAAAAAATCCCCCAGGGGGGTACTTCACTGGAAAAAGGTTGAGAACCACTCCTGTAAAGTGTAGCTGAGTGCACACATTCCCACACAAGGGTTGGGTATCGTTTCGATATTATGCCAAATCGGTACTTTTTGAAATGCTTCTCGGCACTTAAATAAAAGGAAAAATATTTGTATGGAATTTTGTGACCTGCAAGCTGAAGAGAATAATGACTTTAATACTTCAGTGGTAGAAATCAGGCGGTAACCAAGTCATAAATTGACCCATATGAAATGAAAGTCACTACAAATTGTCATAATTATCACAGCGAAAGCAGCGGCGATACAGAACGCAGGGACGCAGGGCCAAATTTTCAGGATTTTACAAAATATGCCGCACAGTTTAAGCAGACATTTTGAACATAACGCAGCAAGTCGATACACTATTGTGGTGATGTTAGACTGCCATGATAAGGATGTTCGCTAGTTAATCCTTCAAGCGAGAGTCGTGCGTTTTTCGAGCAAAATGAACTTTCTTTGATTTTTCAGAATGCGGCCCTCGGTGCAAAAAGTTTGGGCACTCCTGGTTTAGATTCAGACAAAATATGAGGTGGTGACATATCGACAAGCAGATGGCTCATGCAGACGTACTGCAGCGGGACGATCCAATTTCTGTCGCTGTCTATTGCTCAGGGTTAACGCCTCCACCCACCACAAGATCCACGTGACCCGCTACCACTGACCCGGTATGTGCGGTTAACAGCACCTAAGTCCAGTTTGTTTTCAACAATACTGGATCTTTGCTGCACAAAATGAAGCGATGACATCCCGCAGTCGGCTTCCTTCACCTTTCGAAAAAGGCCTTTGCGCTCTCTTAAAGAGGTTTCACTGATGGTGGGGCCAAATGTCTTCTGGTTTGGGGCGGGGGTCTCGTTGTGTGCGGAGACCACGTGAGTCATCCAGACACAACGTCGTTCTCTGTCTTTCCCCATCCTTTGCTTCCCCTCCAAATTTAGACTTGAATCAATTTTGCATCCAGTGCCTGTGACCCACATACGCGCCTGTCACGTGATGACGTCTCAGCCAGTTGTGTTCCAAGTGATACGAATACGAAATTGCCTCAGTCCTGTTTTAGAGCGCGACTGTCTGCTTCTGTCTCCCAAGATGTGATGGACCAACAGAGGGTGCTGCAGTCTGGTTGCCTGGTCTCAGGGGTTCGTACGCCGCCCGTGCGACGCAGCGGCAAGCTGGCAAGCCTGGGACGCATTTTCAAGCCGTGGAAATGGAGGAAAAAGAAAAATGAGAAGCTGAAGCCCCCAGCAGGTGAGCGTTGTCCCATCAGGGGTGGTAAATCTCAGTTCCATTAGTGGACTACGATCATGAGTGGTTTTGTTTTGCAGCGGTGGAGAAGAAGGCAGCTTTGCGACAGAAGCAAGATGACCTCATCAAACGGACCCCTGGGGAGATGGAGACAGGTGCAGTGATGGCACACACACACACACACACACACACACACACACACACACACGCTTTTGTGCAAAACCAAGGTTATTACAGTTGGCTTGTTTCGCCACGTGATGCCAAAATGCGACAAACACTCATTCCTGCTTGCAGGGGCGGACCTTGCTTGTGGAGGTAACAGTGAAGATCAGGACACCCCGACTCAGTCAGACGGCGAGGAAAGAGATGAGGATCCCATGGCGCTGCTGGCTAGCACCACTGAAGATCGGGGCAGTGATTCAGAGACGTCAACAGGTACGACAAAGATGCCAAACACACGCGTAACATGCAAAACATCAGTAGGGGATGCAAGACATTCTACCACGTGACACACTTCTGCACTCTGTGTGTATGCTAGTGGCCCCGCCTCTACCCACAAAGAGACTGTATGACTGACAAAAGGGCTCACTTCGTTCATGCCGTTGTTCCATGGAGCAAATACGGCAAGGTGCTGAAACCAATGCACAGAGTGAACTCTGTGTGCGTGTATTGATGATCATACCTGCTGCTGAAGTTTACAGTAAAGTTGAAGTGAGCATGTGAGCTCGGACTAGAATATATACAGGAGTGTAACCATGTCAAATGATCAGTCCTACTTTCAAAGTATTTTGCACGCCCACTTTGTTTCTAATTAGATCTTTTATTGGAGGCACTTTTATTGGATCTTTTATTGGACTGGGGACCTGACTCACAGAGGTTTGTTACAAAAGCCAAACAATGTTGTTGGTCATCCTGTGTAACAAAAAAGTAAATTCAGCAATACTTTGGTTGCATTATTTTGAATGCTTTTCATAACCATATTCATTT
This sequence comes from Dunckerocampus dactyliophorus, assembly GCF_027744805.1. NCBI lineage: Eukaryota > Metazoa > Chordata > Actinopteri > Syngnathiformes > Syngnathidae > Dunckerocampus > Dunckerocampus dactyliophorus. Next base: position 1,661,932 of record NC_072826.1, read on the forward strand.
CCACAAAAGCTTGTTATTAAAAAAAAAAACAAAAAAACAAACGATCGGTGCCGGATCGGAACGGCAAGACCTTAAAAAAAGTCGAATCGGATTGGAAGCCAAAAAATGTGGATCGGGACATCCCTGGGTATCAATTTCGTTCATCATTTTTGATGTACTGTATTTCGCTTTGTTTTCTGCATGTAGAACAACATTAATTTGCTATAAAATGTGTTTTGTGTGAATATTTTTGGGAGTCTGGATTTCATTGGATTTACAGTACATTATTTCGTATGGAAAAATTGGCAGTTTTCGTCGGACCTTCTGGAACGTGTCAATGAAAAACCAGGTTACACTGTAGTACTAGTAATTACATGTCTTTCAGATCATTTTTTTGTGTGTTTCTCTTTCAGTTTCCTGCTAATTTCCACATTTGAAACCTTAAAATCCAAAGAAAAATCGCCTTCCCAGAAAATAAATGTGTTTTTTAAAATGTCTTTATAATGCTTGAAGTGTTTCTTGTGCATCAGCAGCACACAAAAACATGCTTTGGTTCATGTTGCTTTTAATATATTCTTATTTGTTAAAACCTACGCTGACTTTACTTTGCAAACTGCAGTTCATGACATGACTTCACTCTAGATGGAGCCATAGACTTCACAAACCAAAAACGGCTCCATTTGTTTGTATTCATTCAGTCCAAGATGTGATGCAGGATTCCAAGGCGGTGGCAGATCCCAGTCACGGTGACAATGGAGGCCGCGCCTCGCTGGGGGACCCCTGTGAGGAGCATTTGCAGGCGGGGAGGGCGGAGGCCACTGAAGGAAGAAAGGACGTGACCCATCCTCAGAGACGTGCCAGCACCCCTCCTGGACCCAACCTGCCTGTCAGAGTGCTCACCAGGCTGGGCAGCCTAGATGGTAAGCTGACCGAAATCATCGCATCGGGTTTGGGGCACCCCTGCTGGTTCACGCTGCATCTCCTGTCCCTTCCAAGGTGCACCGCCAGTGAGAGTTAAAAAGTCTCCAGCTACGTTGCCAAGGAATTTCACGCTTCCCAAAGACCCTCATGGCTCCCTGTTAAGAGGCCGGATGTTGACTCCAACAGGCTCCCCCCACCTTGGTGCACTACATTCCCAGCTCCCCCCCAGTTGCATAATTGAGGAACTGCACCGTGCTTTGGCCACGAAACATAGACAAGACAGGTTGGCTAGTGTTTACACTGATCCAGTATAATGGAAGCACTATATGTGTATTTATGCATGTGAAGTACATCTATACATATGCAGTACTTTACAAGAGGAAGGTACTGCATATGAATACAGTATATTGTATGCACTATATGTGTATATATGCATGTGAAGTACATCTATACATATGCAGTACTTTACAAGAGGAAGGTACTGCATATGAATACAGTATATTGTATGCACTATATGTGTATTTATGCATGTGAAGTACATCTATACATATGCAGTACTTTACAAGAGGAAGGTACTGCATATGAATACAGTATATTGTATGCACTATATGTGTATATATGCATGTGAAGTACATCTATACATATGCAGTACTTTACAAGAGGAAGGTACTGCATATGAATACAGTATATTGTATGCACTATATGTGTATTTATGCATGTGAAGTACATCTATACATATGCAGTACTTTACAAGAGGAAGGTACTGCATATGAATACAGTATATTGTATGCACTATATGTGTATATATGCATGTGAAGTACGTCTATACATATGCAGTACTTTACAAGAGGAAGGTACTGCATATGAATACAGTATATTGTATGCACTATATGTGTATATATGCATGTGAAGTACGTCTATACATATGCAGTACTTTACAAGAGGAAGGTACTGCATATGAATACAGTATATTGTATGCACTATATGTGTATATATGCATGTGAAGTACGTCTATACATATGCAGTACTTTACAAGAGGAAGGTACTGCATATGAATACAGTATATTGTATGCACTATATGTGTATATATGCATGTGAAGTACGTCTATACATATGCAGTACCTTACAAGAGGAAGGTACTCTTACAGTACCTTACAAGAGTAAGGTACTGCATATGTGCATGTTCTCGTGGGTTTTCTCCGGGTACTCCGGCTTCCTCCCACCTTCCAAAAACATGCAGGTGAGGTTAATTGGTGACTCTAAATTGTCCATTGGTATGAATGTGAGTGTGAATGGTTGTTTGTCTATATGTGTCCTCCGATTGGCTGGCGACCAGTCCAGGGTGTACCCCGCCTGTCGCCCGAAGTCAGCTGGGATAGGCTCCAGCATGCCCCCGCAACCCTAATGAGGAGAAGCGGTCTAGAAAATGGATGGATGGTACTGCATATGTATACAGTATATTGTATGCACTAGATGTATATATATGCATGTGCGGTATGTCGATACGTATGCAGTACCTTACAAGAGGAAGGTGCGGCCCCAAAAGGAATGCATTCATTCAAACGGCTGTTTTATTTGTTTTTTTGATTGAATCCACATTTTTTGCCAAGATTTTGGCTTTTCATGGCTTTTGATCAGCTGATGAACAGCCTGTTTCACTTTAATGCTTGTTTGCAATAAATTGCTCACAAAAATTTCTTAGTTGTGCTCTACTTAGAACCTCCTCTAGATCCAGCAGCAGCAACATTTTGATCAGGCGTGCATTTGTGAGTAATTATTCTATTTTTTTTATCTCAGCTTCCAAATGATGGAGGTACGTGCATCTCCCAAACGCAGATTAGACAGTCGCCTGTCGCGCACCTCCAGCACAGAGAGGGAACCTGGTGGCCAGGTGGAGAACAAGAAGCAGTCTGATGAGAACAAGGAGAACCGGCGTCTGGATGAGTACTTCAGCGACCAGGAGAGCTGGAACGAGTCCGTGATCTCTGGTACGTCTCCTCCTCACAGGCAGACATGATTTTACTATAATCTGCCTCTTTATGCAGCAAGCCAACTAACCCTGGGCCCGCTCTCATTGGACAGTCAGGCAGTGTAATCTCAGCTGTGTGTTTACACCGAGGGCGTCCAGTGGTTGACTTGCTGGTGTTCGGTTTCAGTGGCCTGTCAACATCTGTTGTGGTGGCCTAATTCTTGACTTATCATGTGGGTCAGTAGAGCACGGCAGCATGCACTTCCATATCGTAGGTGTTGGTGGGTAAACTGAAAAACACTGTATATTGGAGTCTACGGGTTAAAATGCTATGGCAAAAGTAGGGACATTTTGTCTTTAGATATATCATTTGGATATCTAAAAAGGTAAAGTCGCGCAAATTTGTCCAGTGGAGTATTAGGGCCACATAAAAAAATAAAAATAAATCTGAGAATTCAAGAATAAAGTCATAAAATTACCGTTCAAGAAAAAAAGTTTTCCATTTACAAGAATAAAGTCGTAAATTTATGAGAAAAAAAGTCGTAAATTTACAAGAATAAAGAGTTTTTTCTCGAAATCTCAGATGATTTGAATAGTTCCTCGTGACAGGCATTGCCTGAGACAGCTATGAAAAGGGGGAACTTACGTGACCTTTGGCCTGGGGCAAAGGTAATATTATGACTTTTTTTCTTGTAAATTTACAACTTTATTTATTTATTTCCAACGTGGCCCCAATACTCCGTTGTAAATTTGAGCACCACAAAAAAGAATGTTAAAAAAAAGGAGAGTTTGCGTGGGGTTTATCAAGCTGCCCGAGCAGCTGCTCAGCTGAGAGCAGGAGAGTCAGCTGTCTTACCTGCTGGAGGTTGTGACTCACCGCTTTGACGATGTCAGCGCCGTGGGCGGAACAGATAGACAATCAAAATCAAGTGCAGTCTGCAAGGAAAACAAGCCGTACCAACCAAAGTAAATGTAAAGCTGTCATTGAATCATTTGAAGAAGAGGCGAATCCTTGGGCTCTTTTGAAAACTATCAACAGCAATTTCGTGCACGAAGGAGATTGATTGACAGTGGTCTACAGCCAATCAGGACGCAGAAGCCAAAGGGCAGGTTCTCCCTTTGCCATTAAAGAAGCGGAACACAATGCGTGTTGATAGTCATAGTCATAGTTGATAGTGAAAATCACAAAAATTGCACAAAAAACAAAAAACAGGGAGTCCGCAAAAGGTGAACCGCGCTGGCGCGAGGGAACTTGTATTTGTAATATTTTTGGATAGAAAAAGCAACAAAAACATCTGCAAATATGCAGGGCCGCAAATGCCGAATGGAGAATAGGCGAGGGGGCACTCCTGTACATACGTGCTGCGTGTGTGCCGTGTGACTTCAAATCTGGTGGATTTCTTGCTAATCCCAGACATCTCAAGTTTCATACACAACAGAGATGTGCACTTTTTGGTGTCTAGCGGATGGTACAAGCGTTGGGATGAAAACAGTTTGTGCTGTAGCCCGAAGGCATCTGTGCCATTGTTGACCTTTATGTTTGTCCAACAACAACAGGGACCCTCCCGCGCAGGATGAGGAAGGAGCTTCTGGCTGTGAAGCTTCGGAATCGACCAAGCAAGCAGGAGCTGGAGGACCGCAACATCTTCCCAGTCCGCAGCGACCAGGAACGGCAGGCCATTCGTCAGCAGATAGAGATGAAGCTGGCCAAGTGAGTGTCTTTGTGAGGAACCCCGTTAGCCTACCATCGATATCCACGTGGGGTGTCACGAGATCTCGCGAGATTAAAATGTGATCAGATTTCTTGCTTGGAGAAAAGCTGTCTCGTGAGAACAGGGCAGCCAGAAGCCAATCACACTGCGAACTACGGCATCGCTGCTAGGATTGATAATACAGTAATATGGAAGTGGAACCGCTTATGAAGTGCTTTATGCACACTATAAACCTTGCAGTCGAGCCTACCTCGGTGTTCCCAGTGTCAGTGTCAGCGAGTGACTTGTTGGAATTGTTGAACAGCTGCGTCCGTGTTGATGTCCAAGTAGAAGCTGTAATAATTCAACAATTTGATCAAACGTACTTAAGATTTGCCAGATCAAAATACGTAGATCTTGGGACTTGTCTGCACTTATAAGCACTAGCGCTGTATTTACGGTCGTTACAATTGGCTGAGCGCCAACTTCATCAAGCACCTCATACGTAGAAGAGATCCGTGTTGACAATTTTAAAAAGTTGAAGACAGGAAGTGTTTCTTGTGTCATGTATTTATTCTGTAATGAAATGCAAACGGTGAAGGTCTGAAGGCTGCATAACCCCTCCACAATGCAACCCAACCCCTGACCACGCGCCTCCGTTGCCTGGCAACACCTCGTCTTCATGGTGAAACACGCATGGCCGTCCAAAGTGCGGCACAGGAGCTATCTGTGGAACATCAGTAGAGGATCGGTTTGGTTTAATTCCATTTGAACATGCATGCAGGTTACAATGGAAAACATCTCATCAATCATTTCACAGGAATAAAATAAAAAAAAACACAGCAAAGGTGGAAAAATGGAGCAAAAAGGCATAATGTAACTAGAAAAAGGTCAGATGTTGGTACTAATAACTCATAAAAACCCAAAGATTTGTCGTTAAATATATGTATAACTTTTTTTTTTTTATTGTAAATATGAAAGGACAGCTGGACAGCCCTGACCTAAATAGACCAAGGCAAGCCAAAAAGACAAAAACAGTGAGCTGGCGTTGTTCAACTCCAAGCTGGAACTCTTAATGCTCCTATGCTAATATTTATTGTTATTATTATATATTATCATAACACTTTGGTCTCAAAAATATCGACAATAATATCGTTAAGTGTCAATTTGTGGAACAATAAACATTTCAAAATGCACCTGCACTGTTTTGTGACTTGGTTTTGTCCGGTCATACGTTTCACAAATGAATGTTAAAGTCTGGTCTCGTCTCGCCTCGTGACACCCCTGGTAGCCCCCCATTGAAAGCATCACTCTGTCCCGCGTTTGTGTTTGTATGTAAGAAGTTGTTTTTAGTATTGCGATGCCTTGTTCTGTTGGAAGTGACATCATTTGTTTCAAATGGATCAAATGATATTAGCTCAATTGCATAATAAGCTACCAGGGATTAGTTCAGTTCCAAGTCCTAACCAAGGCTCTTATTGTTCTTCCTGTGGTCCTTTTTGGGTCAAAGCTTGTGGAGGGTAGAGGAGGATTTTCAGAAAGCCAGAAAAAGAATGCAACCTAATCATGATTTGTGTTACATAAATGGTAATAATCTGCTGCAGTGAAGGCTTTAATAGGATTAACAATCAAATCAGGTTAGTTTGCTAGTGAGTACTCTAGCGAAAGTGTGTGCCAGGAGGATTATGCAATGCTCGGGGTGGAACGGTGCACCCTGCTCAAAACCAAATATCTTTATCTTTAGATATTCAGTAAGAAAGCGAGATGTCTTATGGTGGCCGACTTCACACAAGAACATTCTGTCTGTTTTTATGCTTTTTCCACGGTTAAAAGCCTTCAAGCAAAAGCTTCGGTCTTTCCTGTCACAGCTGAAAACAGCTGAGTGCTTTAATTTACGTTTGACCTGCTTTCTGCTGCCGATTTAGATTGAGGCAGAAGCGCCCCTGTCGATGAAAGGAACATTTTGTCTTTTCTCTCGTGGCCTCGCGTTTGTGCAACAGCTGCTGGCAGTGGTGCTAAGCTATGGTATCATTGGTATCATCAACGTGCATGTTAGGCTATCTGGTCACAGGTGTGAATGTGATTAGTTGGTTGTGGCTAAGGACTAGGCTTAAGGCTAAGGGTTACGGGTTAAGGGTTATGGGTTATAGGTTGATTGATTTTGGGTTGGGGTTGGAGAATCCAAGCTTTTTCCACCGAGGGCCACATACTGAAACACGAAAGGATGCAAGGGCCACTTTGCACATGTACAGTTGTGTTCAAACTTGTTCTGCAGGAACGTGTTTTAGCAACTTTGACATTTACTTTCCATCTTGTTTATACTCAAATCAAAGAGGGACTTGTCAGTGAGAATATTTTTTGTAATATACTAACAAATATCCTTTCTGTGATTACCACTTTGACAAAATGATTCAACCCCTTAGCCACATATGTCTTTAGAACTTAGTACAACATCCAGCCATCCATTTCCTTCTGCTCACCCGGGTCCGGGTTGCGGGGGCAGCAGTCTCAGTAGGGAAGCCCAGACTTCCTGGTCCCCGGCCACCTCTTCCAGCTCCACCGGGAGGACACCGAGGCGTTCCCAGGCCAGCTGTGAGACATAATCCCTCCAGCGTGTCCTGGGTTTGTCCCGGGGCCTTCTCCCGGCTGGGCGTGCCCGGAACATCTCACCAGGGGGAGGCATCCGGACGAGATGCCCGAGCCTCCTCAATTGGCTCCTCTCCATGTGAAGGAGCAGCGGCTCTACTCTGAGCCCCTCCCGGATGACCGAGCTCCTCACCCCATCTCTTAGGGTGAGTCCAGCCCCCCTACGGAGGAAACTCATTTCAGCCGCTGGTATCTTTTCTTCCATGACCATTCCCTGGACTTCACCATGTTGCATACTGACCATTTTTACCCAACCAAATTTTCCAGAAATTACAACTTCATTTTGTTTTTGTAGTTTTTTCCAAACTACGGTCATTTTTTCAGCTTGTTTTTTTATTGGCTCACGGCACATTGTAGAAATTAAACAAAAAAAACCTGAGCAAGAAAAAGGAAGCGCAAAACGGGGTAAACATAATAGATGTTTGTCACCTGTAACACGAAGCTAACACAAAGTTTTGTCTTTAAATAACATATGAAATGTCTTTTCTTTTTAGCCTTTTTACAAAATATCCTTTGACTTTTCCATCCACCGACTTACTGCGGGCCCTAGACGGACCAAAACATTATGACCCAAACACAAACAGTCAGTGCTTTGGTGTGCAACATAACAGAAAAGAGGCAAACATGTCAAATCGCCGCTGAGTCGTTGCAGGGTTGATCGTCAATACCTCTCTGACAGCAATCAAAACTGCGTATAATTAGGAAGACTTTTCGATACAACTCTTGTATTGTGTGGCATTACAATGCGCGGCTGTAGTGAATGTTGTGACTGGTAAGAGCAGCTGACAAAGCCGAAGCTTACGTCATGAAAACGCAGAACAAAGCTGTGCTGTGTCTAAAACTGAAGACAATTGTACAATGAAAGCTGAATAAACATGGTAGAATAATGGAAGACTAGTAAAGATAGAGGTGTTACGTACTGCGTTTCATAGCTGGGTAACTTATATTGAACATACTATTTTTTTGCATGAAACTGCACTGCAAAAGCTTAGAAAAATAAACATTATTGTGTTTGTAAAGGCAGCAGTAAACATGCAGCCGTCCCTCGTTACACTGCGGTTCGCACATCGCGCCATCGCTCTGTCGTGGTTTTTCAAAAATTAACTAATAGATGATCACCGCTCCGTGGTTGAATACAAATAAGCATTTTCAATCATACAAATGGCTAAATGAACGAAAATACAAATACAAGGCATTTAGAAGGCGTTAAATGTAGCGTGATATCTGTGACGGCCAGGCCTGGGAAGTGACATGTCAGCTAGCTACTGTAGAGTTGCTGGCTGTTAGCATGGCTAGTAGTGTGGAGAGTGCCAGTGACTGTTGTGCCAGTGAGTTGTGGCTGACAGCAGCTCCTGTGTGAATGTTCACTGCATTTGTGTTCTCTACGCCATTGCTGTGGTATTCTACTGCACTGGCCACTACAGTAGGTTTCAGGAACAATACATTGATGAAAAAATAGTCACTGAGTGTCCTGCAGTGCTAACGTGTGAGTCTCTGTAATGTCTTTTTAAGTCTAAGACGTTTATTTTCTGTTATGATGTCAATATTGGGTAATACAAGTGTAAAAATGACTATAGGGGTGTTATTTCATGTCTAGAGGGCTCTAATGATGCTAAAAATGTATTTAGAAGGTCTTAAATGGGTTTTTTATGCTCCAACTATGAAAATATTCCATTTATTAATATTGAATCCTACTTTGTGGAAATTCACTTATCACGGTCAGACCTGGAACCACTTAACTGTGATAACTGAGGGACGACTGTATTGTTAAATTAGTACTGGTCTTTAGCGCTGACAGTGTATGAGCCTTATGTAATTCATTAGCAACAACGTCCGGGTCAAATGTTTGCATCAAGTCCATGTTATATACAGTATATCATAAATGTTAACCTTTTCAAATGTTAACTTTGACAAAAACCATGCATATTCACCGAAATGTGCGGTTTGATTCCAGGCTGAGAAGAGGAGGAACGTATCGTTTTGAGCTGAGTCACGAGTGTTGAGGGCCAAGCCAAGTACAGACGCACATGGCACTTGAATGAAATCTTTAGTTAGATTTGACACAAAGAGGGAGTCGGTGAAGGAGAAGAAGAGGAGCAGGAAAACAAAAGGCGTGAAATCCTGAAACAGAAATACCAGCCAAAAGAAATGAGGTCAATAGAAGAATAAGGCGAGGAATAAACGGCAGTTTAGAAAACGGAGTCGGACAAACAAGGGTGCGCGATTCTGCAAAAAAATGTGAATCTTGCTTACAATTGAGATCACAATTTTTTTTTTTTATGACAATCATCATTATTTGTAGGTAAGGGTTGTCGTTGTCTTCTGCCCTTTTGCTGTTCTTCATGGGAGTTCCTGGAATGTCAGTTTTGCAATCGCTTCCCCTGTGAGAGGCCAGTGCGCCGAAGCGCCGAAGCGCCGAAGTGCCGAAGCGCCGAAGGCTCGTTGGGAGACGGCGAGAGTGAGGAGGAAGTGTCGGCAGTCATGCTAACAAGTAAAAGGCAGCGTTTTTTTTTTTTACTTTTTGTGCGGCCCTAGTACTCAATCATTGTTCAACTACATAAAACAGGTACAGTAGTCCCTCGTTTATCATCGTTAACTGGCTCCACACCCAACCGTGATGAGTGAATTTCTGCAAAGTAGGACTCCTTATTCATAAATCGAAATCAAATTACAGGTTTTCCCTCCAGACATGAAATAACACCCCCGTAGTCACCTTTAACCTCCCAAAACAGAAGATATAATTAAAGGAAATAAGACATCAATCAGACATAAATAAGCCATAATTTAGACTCACACGTTAGCGTTGGGAGAATTCCTTGTTTTTTAACTTCCTGTTGTGTACTGTACTGCTTGTGGTGGCTAATGTCTCATCAGTGTAACACTGATAGCTGGCTAGCTGGTACTCCTCTGTTTAATCATGAAACAGCATGAAAATTATAATGTTGCAGTCCAAAAGTCTCTTACTTGCTCGCATTTGTTTACGTTCACGCCGCCGCTAATGAGCGCTAGACTTCGATGCTCCGGATATCTCAGGGATGATTCGAAGATCAGTGATAAAAACGTTGGCACTGCGAAATCTCAATATCCAAAACCTCTTTTCGAGCTTATATACAGTAATTACAAAATTGCAAATCTGGAAGAGACGCTGGGCTTCGCTGTGTGTACGCGCCGCCATCTTGAGTAAGTATAAGTGTTCTGTTAAAAACACATTATTTATTAACACAAAGGCTGAATTTGTATCAAAACAGGCTATTTATGACAAAAACAAAGACTTTCTGTGTCAACATGTATGGTCAGTGGCAGCCGTGGGCACCCCCATGTGGTCAGAATGGTACAATGTGGATCACATGACATATCATCGAATAGTCGACTATTCTAACACAGCCCTATTAATTGATATATTTTTGAAAAACCATAATAGAGTGACGCCACGCAATTGGAAGTGCAAAGTGGTGAGGGATTACTGTACACGTTTTCTGACTGGCCATCCCACTTCTGACACCGACTGTGGTGGGGCTCTAGTCAAACTCAGGCAGAACTGAGAGCACTCGGGTGAGATTTATTGTCCCCAAAAAGCTAACAAAGCTCTTGAGGAACGGGTAACATTCACAACAAACTGTGTTGGGGCTTGGCATCACATACATGTACATCCACGTGCCATGTGCGCACACGCCCTCATCAAAGGCATTTCACAGCTGTGTGTCCGTCTGGATGGCACAAATAGCTGCGCGTGCATCTGACTCATTACTCCATGTGGTCCCCACCCACACATGCGAACAGAACACACGCATGCATCATTTACTGATGCTGAGAATTTGCCTAAAACTAATTTACGTAGCAAGTTGCTAATGGCACACTATTGTGCTTTTGTAAATAACTCTTGCATAAAAACAGGAAGGGATCAATTCTGTGTCATTAGGGAGGGGTGTGACAGTGGGGTGCTGTTTGTATAACAATGGTTAAAGGACATATTGTAGGTCAGCAGTGACCTGGTACGAGCCTCTTCCCTACAGTAGGGAACTATGAAATCTATTTTATTTCTTTCCCAAATTCACCACCATAGAGTGTGTACTTTTGCGGCAGTGAATAAAACATCCGTTAATTCAGTGCAAAAATCCTGACATATATTGATGCAATACAACTTTGGATTTCAGAAAGGGATGTAGCTAACTAACTTGCGACTAGCTTGTCGAATGGGATGCCAGCCTCTGCACACTGCTACAAAAGTGTAATATCAGACTATAAACGGGAGGAATTACCTCTAGAAAGTGTGAAAATTTGCACTGGCTAGGAATGTTACAAGGCAGCCGGTGGAGTCCTGTGGCGGGCGAAGATCAGCCAACAGCCAGGTTGTGATAGACGTCATTTCAGCAGCCCGGTGCTGACGTTGACTGACGGCGTAACCGGCGGGTCTGCAGGCCATCCGCATACACTAATCCAGAGCGGGGTGTCTGCACCGACTGCCAGCATCTCTGTCTTGCTTGGCCACGTTCTCATGATGAGGTCCTTGGCATTTCACAGAGATCAACAAAAAACGACCATTCACATTGCTCTGTGAGAGCCAGCTTTCCTTTTAGTCAGTTCGCAATCGCCCTAGCTGTGTACGCCGTGTACTCCGTTCCTGAGTGCGCAAATTTAGACAGCGTCCCAAATCGCTCACGGTCATTACGCATCTACCAGAAATGATGATTGCAATATTTATCCACTTCATCTTCTCTGCTTTTAGTCGGGAATTGCAGCCCCACATGGACCCCATTATCGCCAACATTTGGATCACCTGATAAAATATCTGCCAGCCCCCTCGTTAAGTAAAACACGTAGAACTTACATTGTTTTTCACTATATTACAGGATGCTCCTTGGCTGCCATTATTTCAAATGAGACCCTTTGTTGGGATAAGCCACTATTATAGTCATTGTCATGTATAGAGACTTCAAATAAAAACACTTCGCAGATGTGCTATGAAGCAGTGCATCAGTGCTGATGTTGCATTGACGTAACCTAAGCTGAGCAGTCTGCAGCAAAATGCACAGCAATGGTTTGGCTCTGCGTAGCGGAAGGGAACCCTCTGTTACTAAATTTAGCCAAATGCTGCAGCAGCAGCAGTAGCCATCATCAATGTCCTATGTACGTCACAGCCCTCCCCCTCACCTCGGGCCTGTTCTGATGGCGATCCTGTGACTGCACTGTCCCTGTTCTCCTGCGATGCTCTGTCATTGTAAACATCTGCATCACCCACAGAAACCAACAGATTTGCATTTGGTTGGGTGAAATAAGTCTTTGATCCCCAAGCAACAGACTTCTTTTTACCTGCCTGGTTCTTCCCAGGATCGAAGCAGGGTCCGCAGAATGGGAGCTAGAAGCCCAGACTGCCCAGACAATTTTAAGGCGTCAGGGTGTGAGGTTTACCAGCCACACTGGCTGGCACCCGTTGCACTCACCCCCCTAAACCTCACTCTCATCCGGGTCACAGCACCAATGTGACCCGCCTGGTCCGGCCAGCCTCGCGTTGCGGCCGGACTCGAAGCAGTGTCCACTACGACTCTTAAGCTGTCACTGAGGTTTACCAACGTACATCTGCATTCAACAAAGAAATCGTTGTTGTTTTGTTGTTGTTGGTCACCAGGGTTGGGTTTTGGTCCACTCTTTTTTGAGGTTTCAAACTCAAACTTTCATGGATTCCATGGATTTTGTTTGAGACTAAAGTCAGAAGACTGGCTAAGCCAATCTGAGATCTGAATAAGCTTCTTCATAGGACACCCCTTAGTCACCTTGTCCCTATGTTGCTGGTCATTGTCGTGCTGGAAGACCCATCCATGACAATCCATTATGACAAAGTGTGTTACTAATGGTTTTCTTGGTGCCTGTGGTCCCAGCTCCACAGAGATTGTTAACCAGCTCTTCCCTTGTAATTCTGGGCTCAATAATCCTTACCCCAAGAGGTACCATCTTGAATGGAGCGCCAGTGTGAGGCTTGTCTTTCTTCCATTGTGAAGAAACATGACTCATTTGTGTGCTTCATGGGCACATGAACCCATCTGTGGTATTTTTGCCTGTAAGTCAGAAAGACCAACAATGAAGATTAAAGTAGTCTACTTGCTCTTGGAATCAATTTACCGAGTCTTACGTGAACCAGTATCTGCTGACATTGCAGCTGCCTCGGAGAAGGAGGGCAAAGCAACTAACCACAGCTGCTGTCCATGAATAAACCTGCACGGCATCGGCGATGCAACAGCTGAGCGCACCATAATTATGTTAGTTAGTCCCAGTGGGGTATTTGGTATCACTTTGATTCATGTTAACCAACCAACAGCCCAACCTTACAACCTCTAATAATATCCGATACGGAAGAAGACTATTCTGCTTGGGTATGGAGACACAACTGAAGACAGCCATGTCCCAACCATCCCAACTATCCCACTTCTTCCCTCCTCCCAAATCTTGCAGAGCAGTCCAGGGAGTTCTCCACCTCTCGCCCCCAAAATCAATTGACAACTAATGAATATTTCTCTCGCTCTAGCTTAGTTGCTCGCAGCGACACAGTTGGGCATCCCTCCAGTGACGAGCTTGTCGTTGGCAGATCGCGAAACACAGCCGGAGAGGCGTAATCGCCGGATGACGCATCCCGGTCATACTGTATATGGCACGGGGGAAAAACTCCAAATTATACGTTGTCACCCCGGTTGACTAATCCTGCCTCACATACGGTAATTCATGCAAGACAAAGGGCTTTTTTAATGGCACGGAGAGGCAAGTCCGTTGTAATTGAAATGTCACATCTGAAAGCTTCTTTTCCACTCAGCGATCGTCTATTGTGTTCATGCAAAGTTAGACTTACACATCAGTGGGTTATGACGTATATCATTTTGCAGTAGCGGGCGTTTGGTACCCCAGTGGAGACTTAACTGGACATTTTCTTTCTCAGGCATGGTGAGATTATAATAATTAGGGATGTCCGATATTGGCTTTTTTACCGATATGCCGATATTGTCCAACTCTCAATTTCCGATTCCGATATGAACCGATACCAACATGTAAGATCGCATCTCCTGTCATGGAATTAACATGATGTGGGGACCCACAATATTGTTTTAGGCATTTTAGACATTTCTCTTGGAGATGCATAAAGTGTCTTTCTATCTATCTACCAAGTGTGCCTTCGTTTCCAGGCCGTGAGGTTGTTGTAGCCACTTAGCTATTGAGTAGCTAAAGAACTGCTGCTTGTTGTTGAGTTGAATGGAGAGTAAACTGTTTGGTGCCACCCACCTCGACTACTGCCTCGTTGTGAATCGCATCTCCACATCTGGTGACCCTCGACGTGGGTAAAAATGTCGACTGACAACAGCTAACGACTTAGCTAATGTCGGTGCTATCTACATTGGCACACTCAGGCGTGTGATTTCAACACAATGAAGCCCAGTTCCGACTGCAAGGACGTCACAAAGTATTCCCACGTATTGGCGGCACTGGGTGCCTCGATGACGGCAAGTACGGGAGCCCATATGCTTTAAACAGCAGTTTTTTATTATCGGTTTTCATTTTTGGGAAAAACCAGACACCGATATCAACCAATATTACATTTTTATGCCAATATCGGGCCGTTAGTATAGGTGCCCCGATATTATTGGACATCCCTAATAATAATAATAACAATAATAATAATAATAATATATTGCGATACGTTGCCATAGACCCTGACTGGGATTTGTTCCAAGTAGAATCGCTTAGCATTGCTGCATACATAAAAATACATTTGGTGCTAAGCCAAATGTAACAAGCGTAACTGAAACGGTTGTTGGTAAAGAATTTGGACAGCTCCAAACCTCTACACTACAACATCATCCGGAGCAGTTCCGAATCAAAATGTATCTAAAAACATGACAGAAACATAAAACATTTGAAGTACAATACGTCTGCTCACCAGAGATGTCCGTTTCCGTTGTGGGCAGAACTCGGTTTGTCCAACACTTCATTCAGTCAACCAATCAAAGTACAGAAAAATGCTGACGGTTATTGTAGGCAAATATGAAATCTGACTGGTTAAAAAACAGCCCCATTACTAATAGTGTGTGCATGACACGGGCCAGCACTCTTGATTCTGAAGGCCCTGGGCGGATTACGTGGCGACACATAGAGGCTAAAATCTGATTGGACACAAAAGTCCAGCACACACGTACACTACTGGACGCAGTGCAGCCGTGAAACACGCGACTAAATGATAACAAACTGCTGGGAATAAAAGAATACAATTTCATGGAACAAATACTGGAATTTAAGTCGTAAATGTAGGTCAGCGCTTCTGATAGTGGCTACGCCAGCAGAGAAGGCTTTGCTGGCCTGGACTACACACAACAGTTGTCACTGTCTCCTAATGCTACATTTGTAGAAATATATTGATAGAGCAGGATGGCTGCTCAGTGTTTGTCCATGACCTGCAATTGACTGAGTTAAGTTATTACGCAACTAAATGAGATATTGATTTTTTTTTTTTTTTTTTTTTTAGTAGGTTGCATCGAGTGTGTTAGCTAATGGGTGAGCCGAGTTAATTTCCGGAAGGTGTTTGACCTCAATTTTTTCAGATTATATATAGTCTATATATTTATAGATCTATTTTGAAAAGGCTGTCATCTTCTTCTTTTTCTTCTTAATAAGGTTGTTATTATTATTACGGCGGCAACTAAATCGCCTTTCTGAGGGCTTTGCCACACTCAAATGTGTACCAGATCATGTGAGCACAAACAAACCAAATGCAGCCAGTTGAGGTTGACAACAAGTGTTGCAGAAAAGGCAGCAAATCCTCTGACGTCTGCTGAACGCAGCACCGACGGATTACAGTGAGGTCGTTCATGGTGGACGGTTTGAGGATCAAAGTATTGTCCCATTTCAGAGGCAAGTTGTGCTTCTACAGAGTCAAAAAATGGTGCATATTTAACGCGGGGGGACGACAGAACGAGTCTCATGCAGCGTGTTTCCAAATTGTACAACTTCCAATCTGCGTTGAACTGAGGATTTCTTGGAAATGCTGCACATGCGACGCCTCAGTGGCGTAACCTCGACGTGTATTCAAAGCTGAACGATGTTGTTGTCCCCCCCAGTGCAGCGCTGGGGAGGCAGAAGAGATACCCCGTAGCCTGACGCGGCCGCCAGGATTCACTTTTCCAATGTCATTCATTCATCATCAGTAGCAAGGGAGGGTGCTGACGTCACCACACGCTCCCACTCTGCATTCAAGCCGTGACCTAATAACGGAAGACTAGCGGGTCAACGTTCTTGGCGTGGAAGTTGCATCGATGCTTTTGTTTTGTAGGCTTTGACAAAAGAGGTTGCCTTCATTTTTCCTGGCATCTCAACCCAAACGACCCCCCGTCTTAAAGACTGTCTCGTGATCCCGGAGAGACTTCGTCTCATCCAAGCACAACGCCCCGCTGTCCTCGAGCGGTGCGAGCGAGGAGGACAGCGCCAGGCATTAGGACACTCCTGAGTGGGCAGCGGCGGCCCGGGCCCGGCCTTGCAGCGCCTGACTCATCCCGCTCTCCTCCGCTCGCAGCGGTCTGACATTCTCATCAGCCTTTGCTGTTCAAGGCAGCTCACGGCTTTGACAGGCTGGTGAGTTCACTTAACGAAGGGGGAACGTTTACCCGTGCCCAAGCAGAGTGGGTGGGCGCCGGTGAAGCACACGTCGCTGCAGGAGCTCGTGACTGAAGGCCCGTTCGGATGATTTGGATCGACAGAAACAGTTTGACTCACTCTTGTTGTGTTTGTTTGGGGATTAAAAAAAAGACGATATTAAATATTAGAACGCGAGGAACAGAAGTTTCCTTTATCGGCGCTATTTTTTTTTACGCGCGATTAACGTGCGCACGTCCTGTTTGACCCTCGGCCGACGCCGTAGTTTGAGGATCTACGGGCGGCAGCACACGTCGAGCAGGACTGGAGAAAGAAAGGCGTATTTTGATGGGTAAATTTAGCTTCAAAGCCCTGGCAGACGGCTCTCGCAACAAACCAAAGTTACTTCATCGTCACCAACATCGTCGTCGACGTGCCAGAGAGAAGCGAGAAGGCACTGAAGCACTGCCGGTATTTGTTATTGTCATTTTGACGGAGGCACCTTGGCACACCAGCGTTCCAAATAACCAGTGCTTTGGTTTTTTAGATGCCAGCCGTCTCTCGGCTGATTTTTTTGCTTGGAACTGCGAGCAAAAATTTGAGTACGAGCTGCTAGTTAGCGGCAGGCATAGGCGGTCAGTGTGACCACTGCTGAAGAGCTAGCACATCAAGGTACGTTCAAGGACCGTCAAACAGAGTGGGACAAATCGCTGCTCACATTAAACAGTCAAAAACCGGGGGATTTCTAACTATATTATTTTTGACTAAAATATTGGCCCATATTTGCAAAGTTGATATCCTTTTGCATCAAATGTGATGTAGTTATCGTTGTAGTTGTGTATCAAATCATTTACCCTACTTTTTTTCACCTGCGATTAAATGTGATTAATTATGAATTAACTATGGCCAGAATGTGATTAATCGTGGTTAAATATTTGAACTGATTGACAGCCCTACTGTAAATGCAGCAATATAAGACAATGTTCCAATTGTTTAAGCAAAATAAAGTAATACAAGTAATACAATACAATACAAAGTAAAGCCTGCCAGTTGCAGCATACGGTACATTTTTGTGCATAAGCCATTTTCGCACACTTGTAGCAGGTATCCTGCACACACTTCTATAAACAAGACCCTCGGATAGCTGACCACAGCGCTGGGCGTCTTTTAGCTTTGTCTGCGCTTCTCTTTCAATGTTGTCACGTCTGCGGGTGTTTTCTGTAAGCCCTCACGAGTCACAGCTGAGCCTGCAAAAGC